>NC_138954.1:10722500-11322500 GCF_965226115.1 Aulonocara stuartgranti
CTCTTTGATCAGAAGAGGGCAGCAGCGAGTATCTGACCCATTACTGTCTCTTCCACAGCATGTTTGATGTTGGGGGCCAGAGAGATGAAAGGAGAAAATGGATTCAGTGCTTTAACGGTGAGACTTTTCCTCCTTGTTTTCCTTCAAATAGCCACACTGTACATCCTCGACCTGCAGCTCATTCTCCTCCCATTACATCCTGCCCGTCTTAAGGCATTTTCTCTCAGCTCCAGCATCCCGTCAGTTGCACAAGGACCAGTCCAAATCTTAAACTGGTATTGAAGAGCCTAGTCTTTTGACTTGTTTATAGTCAAATCTGAGCTGTCTCGTTTTTTGTTTTCCTTGACACAAAGTGCTCTTTTAGTCAGTTGTTTCTATTTTTAAATTTTCTCCTGGTTTTGGTTTGCATATTACTATAAATTTTGCTTTCCTTCTCACTGCGCTATTGTGTGTTTTTTAAACCTTGAATGTTAATACATTTCCCTTAACTGGAAAGCACTTTGTGTCCACTCCCGTAGTTTTGAATGCCATATAAATAAAGGTGATTTGACACGACTTGAATATACTCCTTAAGACCAGTGACGTCAAAATCTATCTCATGTTTTCTTCCAGACGTCACTGCGATCATCTTCGTGGTGGCCAGCAGCAGCTACAACATGGTAATAAGGGAAGACAATAACACCAACAGGCTACGGGAAGCTCTGGACCTCTTCCGCAGTATTTGGAACAACAGGTGAGTCCCTATTTGTTGTGGGGTTTTTTTGTTTTTTTAACTCAAAATGTTAGAAAATGCTCACTTTCCTTTCGCAATGAGAGAGAAGGCCCACATAAGGCTTAAAAAGTAGTAAATATAAGTAAATAAAACCTGCTTCTGTCTCACCTTTATCGTGATGTGTGTAAATGACTGTCAGCTTTATCTTTGAAAATCCCAAAATTTCCACAACTGAAGGGTGAAGCTTGTGCAGTTTCTTTAATGGTGTTTTTTTCTTTTGTTTGTTTTCAGATGGTTACGCACTATATCCGTCATATTATTCCTGAACAAGCAGGACATGCTGGCTGAGAAAGTACTAGCTGGAAAATCCAAAATTGAAGACTACTTCCCTGAATATGCTCGCTACACCATACCAAATGAAGGTTTGTTCCTTTCCTAGTGCACCTGGCTCGTCTATGTTCAGACAGACTTTTGAATTCCTTGTATCGTCTGTATTAACGTTAAATTTCTTTTTTTTTTTTTTTTTTTTTTTTTTTTTTAGCAACTCCTGAACCCGGTGAAGACCCGAGAGTGACGAGAGCCAAGTTCTTCATCCGAGACGAGTTTCTTGTAAGTGTATCAGCGTATGTCTGAAGTGAGCTGAAGTCAATCGGTGTCCATCCACGAATACACTTGTCCTGTTAATTCATAACTTAGTATTTTACACACGTACCTCTAATCCCAGCTGGGCCTGTTATGTTGCTTTGAACCTGATGAACCTTTTCTGGTGGTCCGACCTCCTTGTGGGGACAAGTTGTCCGCAGATGCGCAATGCTGATTTCAGCAGGTACTACTGCTGCTACGAGTCCTGCCGCTGATCGCGAAACACCTTCTGTAGGGTTAAAAATTAAATTCGGTTGCATTTGTTTTTACTATAAATGGCTGTAACGAAGCTGTTTTTGCATGGCCTTTTTTGTATACACTCTGTAGTCACAAATAATCTTTAAGACACAGATAACATTATTAAACAGATTATAACTTTACTAGTAGGACTTAATGCTGCAGCAATAACTTGAAGCATTTAGTTGAGGAAGTGAAGGGGTTACATCTGTTCTTGGTGTTTGAATGTGAGCTGTTCTGTGGCTGAATTTATTTCTTTCATATCAAAATAGTGACTCCAGCGTTTCAGTTTAATAGTGACCAATGTTGTTCTTATTTAGTGGGTAGAACAAATATGGGTCTAGTGTGGTTATCTGGCCAGTGTTTAACACGCTAGACACACTTATGGTCATGTAAGCTGTATTTAGGGACTGATTGCTCTAAAATTACTTGCCTCAGTTTCTAGTAATGACAGCGAGCTTGAAAGCTGTGAATTTCCCAGAAATAAATGCGTTATGATAGTATTCCTGTTACCTGGGACAGATACCTGGGAATATGTGTGACGGGAATCACGTACTCCAAATGTAGTGCACTTTTATGAAGAAGTATGCAAATTACAGACTTCCTCGTGTCACAACTATGTTTTGGTGCACATTGGTGAAAGATGTCATTTTTACAGATGCAAACTTTTTACAAAAATGAAGACGAAACAAGCGCGGCACAGTGTAACTGCACATAACTACTGAGCCACTTTGTCGTCAGGTAGAATAATATTTTAAGTGTGAATTGTTAGGGGAACCCCCTGCCCCCAGAGTGTTTTCATCAGCGTCTGATACACACATCAGTCAGAATTAAACTGTGGCAATCTATTCATGCCTGTGATGTGATATCTAACCCATAGAGGGCGCTAAAAATAAGAAGTTGAGAGGCCTTTATGTGTCAAAGTACTGAAAGTGCACAGAAAACTTAGAATAGCATTGGCTTTAGCATATTAATCTTAAATATGCTGAGCAATATTCAAGGTAAGAAGCAGGAAAAGCTAAATGCTTCAGCTGAATTGAATAATTTAAATAATATATAGTAAGGCGTGTGCTTTATTCAAAGATGAAATAAAACTATTTATCATCACATTTACAAACAAAAAGAAAACTGATGTGTGAAATTAAGAATGGTTAAAGGCCTGCTAAAGTCAGTCAAACCCAGTGGTGTTCAGAACAGATGTGATCCAGATATTTTGAGTAAAATGACAGTGAAGTGCTCAGATGAGTCACAGTTTAAGCTGCAGAGGCAGGAAGTAGTGTGATTTTTAGGTGGGGATGGTGCTGTAAGAACTTTTAGCTGTAAAGAAAAATCAAATAATGAAGGGAAGAAACGAGAGCAGCAGATCTGAGAAACTGAGGGAACATCAGGGAGGCTAAACGTGTGCTCGTGGCGTGGAGGATGTGACGTGTCATGTCTGTGTCCTCCTCCTCAGCGGATCAGCACTGCGAGCGGCGACGGCAGACACTACTGCTACCCACACTTCACCTGTGCCGTTGACACAGAGAATATCCGGCGGGTGTTCAACGACTGCCGGGACATCATCCAGAGAATGCACCTGCGGCAGTACGAACTCTTGTGATGGGAGACCGACTCCGTCAGCCTTCTGTGTTTTTTTTTTTTGTTTGTTTTTTTTTCTCCACCATTCTGCAACCTTGACGAACCTTTCCTCCTGCTCCTCCCTGACTCTTCACCCCACATCCCCAGAAGAAACCCACCCCGACCGCCCCTCCTGTCGAGGACTACGAAGTACTACTGAAGTGTGTCAAATCCTCTTCCTCTTTTTAACTTCTTAGCTTTTTGTACTACTTTTTGTTTTCTCTCTCCGAGATTTCGTCCCCATTTCACAGATGTAAAAGGAAAGCTGGGGAACAAAGTTGATGTGTGCCGCTTCTTTTTTTTTTTCTTCTTCTTCTTCTTTTAATCCTTCCTTTTTGAATGCCTTGATTTTTGTCATTCCACTAAGCCTTGGGCTACCTCCTTTTATTTTATTTTTTGCCCCTTTGTGTCCACTTTTTTTTGGGCTTTGTCTTTGGACTTGGACTGGTGGGCGAGGACACATAAAACACACCTGGAGGACCTCAGTGCAGAGGCAGTATGTGTGTGTAATGAAGAGAGGGAGGAATGCCATGTGAACGAGTGTGTGTTTAACCGCCATGACCCCTCACCACCTCTTGTAATAATTTTTATTTTTTTTGGCCTGTCACCCCGCCCTCAGCCTCTCTGACCGCCTTCTTCTCCCCGCGTTGAAGACGGCTGGACGGAGAGGGAACCGAATGGATGAAGAGATAAATGCACTTTGCATCAGGTTCCTTAATAACTTTTGTTTTTTTTTGTTGTTGTCGGTGTTTTTTTGTTTTTGTTTTTTTTTTCCAGAGGAAGCATACACACAATGTAGCATCACAATATTTATTATCCTGTCGCCCTGCTTGCCGAGCTGCAGGGCGGACCGAGCAGCCGAGAAGACGTGTGGAGCGAGAGATTAAAGATGGGAGGGGGGCAGAAATTACGGCGACTAGAAGACGGCTTTTAATGAAGGAAAAGGGACTGAGCTCTCTGCACCTTAGCCCTGTTGCCTCCACGGACTCGGACCTGCCTCCTTTTTCCACACAAACCATCCTTTTAGCTTAGAGATACTGATGGGGAGGAGGGTGGGTGGGACGGGAGAGAAAAAAAAATGTATTGTTTTGTTTTTGGTTTTTTGGGGGGGTTTTTGTTAACTTGTACACTGTGCAAGGTTGAATTATCCTGTACAGACTGTAAAATGTAATATTATTTTGTACAACTTAATTGAAAGAAAAACAAATCTACTTGTAGATCTTTGTGCCTTGATTATGGCTGTACCTGTAAATGAGCTCAGATGTAAGTATGTTTTCAACTGCGCTGTACAGCTTGATGTCAAACTCTATCGGCAGCGAAAGACTGCAGGTAGGGGACTTTCTCTGTAGAGTTTAGTTTTTTCTGGTTTATAAAAAAAAAAAGAAAAAAAAAGGAAATGCTGTTTAGTAAGAAATAAAAAAATAGGGGAAAAATCCTAAAAACCTGTATACATTATGCAAATTAACCACTTACCTGCAGTGAAGACCAGATGTTGCAGCGCCATGCCTTTTTTTTTTCTTTTCGTTCTTTTATTTTTTTCGTTTTGTTTTCCCTCCTTTTATTATATATATTTTTTGAATTTCACAGCTTTAAACAAACATTTGAATTCCATTGAAAGTGTCCAAATTGCAACCTGGTGTTGTTTTAATAGGAACCAACGTTTTTTCGATATGAAGTGCGTGTGCGTACGCGCGCGTATGTGTGAGCGATCCGTACTGATGTGCGTGCCTGTGCGCATGTGTACATAAAACAAACATAGACTCACAGATGCATTGTGTGAGTGTGTGTGTGTGTGTGTGTGTGTGTGTGTGTTGGAGAGCAAGTGTGTATGTGTGTATAAAATTTTATAAATGTATGTACATGTAAATTTATAGGTCTATATAAATATATATGTACAATTATACATGTTTAATTATGTGTGTGCCTAGGTGTACATACCTATGTATGTATACGGTAAATATGTATACATACACACATAGGAAAGCATGTTTAGAATGGAGATGAATAAATGAGAGTGTGCAATATTAGTAATTCTTTGGTCCTTTGGAGCCATACCCGATGGCACAGGCACTATGAATGTGTGAGCAGCACCCAACAAGACGAGCTCTTCTCCTTGTACAAACAGCATCAGCCTTTTCTTCTGCTACAGTACACGTCTATCCCCAACAGAGAGTGAACTGACTGGAGGTGCAAAAACCTTGTTTGGCCTGGGAGGATGATTAAATGACATTTTTATTTTCTTTAAATAAAGAGGCACATTAGAGGACTTTGCTTTATTTCCATCTTGGTGTCCAGTTGTGTCCGGATTTTCTTTATTCATTCATTCATTCAAAAAAATAAAAATAAAAATGTGGGAGACCGAAATGACCAAAACAAACAAAAACAAAAAATGATTAGATAAGTAAATCAATATGCCATTAAATGCACCAAATATTGGGCGAGCATTTATAAAATGTGAAACTAATAAATACTTAATACTTGGTATAAATCTCTAACATTAAAATGGTATAAATGGTGATGGTCAGTATTTAATACTGCATCAAGTAAGTTTTAATTTGATTCTTTAAATGTTTACACGTGTGTCACTTTTCCACTTTATCTAATTTCCCATTGAATTTTGACTTTATACCCAATTTATTACTTTTAATATAATTTCTCATTTTCCTCACCCACAAATAGTTTTTCTATAGGTTATTATTTGTAATACAAAAGCAAATAAAGCAGAAATATTACTCGTCACATTCTACAAATTAATTTATATTTGATGCATTTTGGCCATGTTAATTTTAATTCCTTAGACAATAATTAATGAATTGATAAATATGCAAATTAATGCATCAGAAATAATAGTTATAAGTTATGCATAATTGTGTTTTCATGTGGTTCTGTTAGTTTTTTACAATTACATCGCCTTAACAATATTTTACTTTCTCGCATTAGTTATTAGTTTCAAAATCTGTTTACTTCTGTATTTTCTTCTGTATTGTTCATGCGTTTCAAAGTATAAATACAAAAGCAAATTAACCTAAATATCGATTTATGCCAATTGTTATGGATTTGTTAATACCTACATTTTTCATATTTCTTTCATGCATCTAAAGGCATGTAAGGGTTATTTAATTACTATATTTGTTATTTTTGCTGTTTTGTTAGTAATATTTGAAACTATTGTGAGGAGAGTGAAGCTGGGTACTTTCGGTATCTTTTTGTTTTTAACTTTGAGATGATCATGATAAACAGTTTTACCAGATTTTACAGTTCTGGTTGATTAAACTTCACAGAAGGCAGGTTCAGCTAATAAAGTTAATAATGGCTGGCTGTGTGTGCTAGGAATGCATAGAATTGGACAACAATATTGTGCTAGTTCTGAGTTTTCATGTGACATTTTTAAAAATGTATTGTTACCATAAAACTGAAATCACACATTCAAAACCTGAAATGATTGATGATAAAAACTCGATCCACTTACTATGAGATAAGAACAAAGTGTTGAGAGAAGAGATGATTGAAATTTTAAATACTGATTTAAATCCGTGACATTAGTTGCCAAACTGTAAGTAAGAGATAAGAAGATGGTAAATATAAAGTTTTCTGTACTTAAGTTTTAAAGTTACTAATAAACCAGACATTCCTTCTTTTATGCTAATTAACAAATTCATAAAAAAACTACAACAATTCCTCAGCTGACTCCAAAGCCCTATAGCTATAGGTGGGCTGGGGCAGTTAGGTTTCACAGCTTTGACCCGGTAATGGTAATTACCCATGCCTTTTTTTCACACCTTGGCTCGTGGGGGAGTCACATGATTAATAGTGGGCCAACGACCTTCAGCATGACTTAAACAAAGGAGCAGACCCCACCAAGGTGTTAAATACCAGGTGAGGCAAAACTTCTTCACAAATTAAAGAAGTCCAGGTGACTTCTTTTCAAGCTCTCAAGACTATCATATCCATGACTGAGAGCCTACACAGTCACACAACCATTTAAAAACAATTTGATCAGTCAGTAAGCTTATACACAAGTGGAAAACGTATAACAGCTCTCAATCTTCCTAGGAGTGGACATTCCAGCAAACTCACCCCAACCTCAGACGGTGCAATGACTCTCAGACTCTACAGGCATCATTTAGCAAGTTAAATGTTAAAGTTCATGACAGTACAATTAGAGTATGGCTCGTTTGGAGAGGATGCCAGGAGAAAGCCTGGCAGCATGGCTGAGGTTTGCAAATGTGCATCTGACCAAACCACAGGATTTCTAGAACAATGTCCTGTCAACAGATGAAATCAAAGTGGACATTTGGCCATAAAGTACAGCGCCACGTCTGGCAGAAATAAAGCACAGCATAGTAGTACAAAGATCTCATTCAAGTGTAATGAAAAGCATCATGATGATGATTTCAGGCTTGTTTTGAAGCTACGGGACCCGGGCACCAGCAGTCATTAGGCTGACCAAGTCTGTATACCAAAGTATTCTAGAGTCAAAACCATCTTTTTAACCACAGCTAAAAAGATGAAACTGGGTCAGAGTTAAGGTCTGTTCTATAGAATTTATAATCCAATCAATCAATAAATAGTGAATAATTTAATATAAAATAAACATAGTGGATTAATCCTGCACATTATTAAAGTAAAAAATGAAGGTACTTTGTTATACTGTTGCTAAAAGCTGTTTTCTTAGTTATAAAATGACTAAAATAAAAAACAACCAAGCAAACCAAATGCAAAAAACCCCAAATGAAAACAAATTTTGAACCGATTTTCTTATATTTTATTTCACATGAATCTGCAAACATAAAATATTTGTACCTATATATTAAGGATTTCGTCTGTCGCGTGTGATAACATCCTCCCTCGTCCACCAGAAAACTGTGAAACAGGCTTTAAGATTCTGATTATTTATTATGTACAGTTCATCAGAAACGTTCCAACGATTTGGCAAAAAACCTTCACAAACATTTGGCACAGAAAATCAGCAACAATATCTTTTTGTTTTTTCTCTGATATGCGTCATAAAAACAATGAGGAACCCGGATGGACTATCTGACATCGACGACAGAAACGAAGAGTGTTCAGAGTTGAGTGAGATGATCAGTGTGCGTTCACATCGGCTCACAGGTAACATCAGAGAGAAGAGACTTAAAGCACCTTCACCACCTTAAACCAGACCAGGGACAGTTAGTATTTACATATTTACTCCTTTGATTTGTGCTACCCGTGCCACGCATGCGTACTTTCTCACTCAGCGGTGAAGTCAGTGACGGTTACTTTTCCTCCGAGGAAGTTAAAACTGATGATTTGTAAGAACAATTGGGCCTCCGTCACAGGCTCTAACATCACCATCGCCATCATCAGTACCAGTAGTGATTAACTCTGAGTCCTTTAAAAACATTTAAAAATCATATAATGTCCTTCACAGTGCCTTTAAACACCCGGACAAACAAATCAAGGTTGTGCAGACAGATTTTTTTTTTCTTGTCGTTGTTTTTGGTCCACACAGAGCATCCTCACATCAACTTACACCAAATTACCAGCTTATGGCTCTGTCCCGGTGGGCTGTGGCTAATGTAGTTCACAGAGACTTGTGTTTCCCCAGCAGGCAGAGGCTGAGGCACTGCAGCAGGCCTTTCATCCACAGACAGTGAGCGAGGAACAGCAGCAGCAGGCAGGCGCCGGCCGAGCAGTAAACGCTGATCACCGTGCTCTCCTCCGGCAGGAAACACTTGGACAGCGTGTAACTGCTCGGTGACACCGTCGCCTGGGAGAAGAAAGGGGGGAGAAGTGAGAAATAACGTGAGTTAGAGGTGATGAGTAATGTTTATACTGGCAGAGGTGGCTGCTTAGAGCTCTTCGTCCACCAGAGGGCCTCCGAAGATTAAAAATAGGAGCTCATTTTGAGTTCCTTTCTTCCTATTTTTTTTTTTATCTGAATGAATCAGTTTTTTTTTATAGCCTGTAAACAAAGGAACAACAGATTCAACAGAATCTCACCTCAGCAGATTGTTTACTATATAATTAAACACTTTATTAAGAAACTATTTGTATGAAAGAAAAACATCAAATTTAGGCCACCTGATTCTAGCTCACTATTAAGTACTGCTGCCTGACATAAGGTGGTTTCGGGGAGTTTGCGTGTCCTCATTGTTCTGAATGTTTCTCTGTCACAGATATTGGACAAAATCATGTTAGTTTAATGCTATCTTTGTTTTCCTCTTAACTTTATTTTAAGAGTTTCTGCTTAAATCAAGTTCAAACAAAAGCCTCCAGAGCAGCAAAGGACAGAGCACATAGTCAGGGACATATTCTCACCTGGAATCAGGATTTTGTAGCTTCTGGGATTTTGAGTTTTTAAAAAGAAGAAACAGGATAATTTCTTTCTCAAATATGTTGGAACAATAACTCAAACCTGAACTTTGAGGTGCTGGTTTGGTTTAATATGCCATTTGTCAGCTCAGGACACTCTCACAAAAAAGATTCAAAATCTTCACCTCCTTCCTTGGTGGAAGTGAAATTGATGCAAACGTGGTTGTGGATCACGGATCCGCGGCTGACAAATCTCCAGTAACTTTGTCATGCTGTCGTGTCAATTCGGATTGAAACCTCTGAAGAGTTTTTCCAGCACCTTGTTGAATCTAAACCATGAAGGCAGCCATGGAGTCAAAAGGGGGTTCAAATCACCACTGCCCTAAGCAATCATTCATGCTCACATACACGCCTACAGCCCATTTAGATTCGAAACAGTGGCTGGATGTTGGGAGCTGAGGGTCATTTTGACTTGCAATGAATTAGAGCTGCATTTGATGAGCGTAACAACCTGTCCAGGGTGTACCCCACCTCTCGCCCCATGACAGCTGGGATAGGTCCAGCCCCCACAACAACTCTGAATAGTATAAGTAGAAGACAATGGATGGATGGATTTTCTATAGACATCTATAGTTGATATATGTATATTTCTTACCTCTATAACTGTGAAGTAAAACCTCATATTGTGCCAGATGTAGTTTGTAACCAACTGCTCAATCCCTATTGATTCTCCTGAGGGAAACATCTGGCACAGCTGCTAAATTCTCTGATGTGTTCATCAGCTAGTTGCTTACAGTGTTTGCATGCTCAGCAGTGGCTTTCAAAGTATATCTGCTGGGGCCAAAAACTACTGTACGCCACTGAGACTGAACCATAACAGTAAGGTTGTGCACTGGGCAGCTAAACAGAGAGAAAAGGCAATCCACACAGAAACAGCCCAGCCATCCGGCAACCTTAATAATCTCTCTCTATAATACAGATTAATTCGATTATTTTTCATCTATTGCTGTTTGAAAAATGCCGACTTTAATTCGCACACTGTAAAAAGTTCACGATTTTGCTTTCACTCACAAGGATGAAGCTGGGGTTGTTTCTGTTCCTCCAGCTGAAGGATGGCACGCTGATTTCTGGGTACTTGTTGTCATGGAGAACCTCACATCCGCTGTGGGTGTGTCCGCTGAGGATGAGGCGGGGCTTAAACCACTGCAGCAGCTGAGGAGAGAAACCCATAACCGCTTCAGAGGCTGGTTGCTGCTCCCTTACATCACCAGTTTCATCATCACCATCATCATCACCATCGTCGGCTGTTTCTATACGAGACTATTTCTGACGGCGGGCTGTTGTTTGCCGTTTTAATTGGATGAAAACACTTCAGAACAGATCTGCGCTTTGAGAGAAAAGGAAAGAAAAAAAAAGACAGACAGCGGAGGCGGTGTGGTGAGACTGCAGAGTACTCACTCTCTGTGAGGCCTCCTTCGACAGCACGTCGTACTTCTCTCTGAACAGCAGGTGTCGCTCTTCAGGCGGCGCGGCGTCCTGTCCTGTGCAGCCAGCGTCACTCACTCTGTACAGAGGATAGTGCTGCAGAACGGAGCACACAGTCAGGGAAACGTGCATGGATTCGGATTTTTCATGGAAGAACAGGAAACAGGCTGAGGGGCAGCTCAGTAACAGCATTTCTGGTGTCAAGTTTTTCACCCAGCCACGTAATTCCCCTATCAAACAGTTCATAAATACATCTGCAGTGATCCACGTGTCTAAACAGCCCTTTGCACAGGGAACATGGAGAATAACCACGTTCCCCAAAGTTTCACGATGCCAGACATGGTTCTCCTGCCACTCTGCGTTTCACTGGACTTGAACGTGTAATTCTTCCAGATAGAGCGGGCAATCCGTCAAAGTCGCTGTCACAGAGAGAGTACTGAATCGTAACACTCAACACACCATGACACTCATGACACCTTCTGGACTGAATGATGATTTTAGTTGAAAGGGCTTCCTCTGAAGGAAGTTTATATAAAGCATGGATCCCAGAGTGTGCGGCGTAACCTCGGTCAGAAGTTTCAACCTGTGTCATGTGACTAATTAAACCAATCACCTGCTAAAATCTTGTATATAAATTACAGGACGCTTTTCTCATTTATCTACTTAGTGCCTCTTTATTTCCTCTATCCTCTCTATCCCGCCTGTGACTCAGGAATCAATCTCAGCACACAATGATGAAGGATGTCTCTGTCCCTAAAATGCATTGGAGAGCCAGAGGAGGCTTGCTGGAGGAGCTATAATCCTTGGATGCACACGCGGAAGTGTTTCTTTGCCTGTTGTGTATAAAAGATTCATGCACGCGCTTGGAATATACTGCAAAAAGAAAGGCTCTTTAAACAGCTATCCTCTTTATATGCAGTTTCAGTTATTTAAGTACATCAAACCTTCCTGTGTGCGATTAAGAAAAGCGTCTAATATCTTGTCACACTGGTGCACTGTTACATTTACGATCATAAAATACAGCAGCAGTCGGCTAAATAAAAGGAATTTATGATGTGGTTGTGCCAACATCAGATTTAATTGGCATCACTTTAAAATGAACCACAGAGGCGAGGATGTCTCATTTTGTCAAATGACTGCTGCCTCGACTCCTCTCTTCTCGTGTCTCCCTATCGCCTCCTCCGATCTCTGTTGGGAGGGACTATGAAGCGAGGAGAGGAATCAAGGATGTATCAACTGAGAGATGTAAATGGGAGGTTTTTTAATCATGCTCTCCTTTGTTCGTTGAAATAGCCAAAAAAAACGAGACTTGTAAAGTTTCTCAGGTGTTACCTTCTTACCTGTTCAACTTTGGAGCTACAAAACTTTGGTTTAGCACTACAGATGACCATAATAGGATAGTGCATTGAACTAGACTGAGAGACGCACAATATTGCTAAAAGTTTTCACTCATCTGTCTTCACATACATATAAACTTGAGTGACATCACATCCATAGGGTTTAATATGATGTCGGACCCTTTGCAGCTTAAACATGAGGTTTAGGGGTGAGTTCATTGGAATTTTTGATCATTCTTCTAGAAGCACATTTGTGAGGTCAGACAGCCATACAGACAGGTGTTCTATGGGGTTGAGTTCTTCCACACCAAACTCGCTCATCCATGTCTTTATGGACCTTTGTGCAATGATGCGCAGTCGTGTTGGAACAGGAAGGAGCCGTCCCCAAGCACAAAACTGTCCAAAATGTGTTGGTATGCTGAAGCATTAAGAGTTTTTTAAGAGCCCCACACCATAATTCCCCCTCCACCAAACTTTACACTTGGCACAGTGCAGTCAGACAAGTACCGTTCCCCTGGCAACCACCAAACCCAGGCTCATCCATCGGATTGCCAGATGAAGAAGCGTGAATAGTCACTATGCTCTATATCACTGCATGATGTAAGGCTTGGATGCAGCTGCTCAGCCACGGAAACCCATTCCATGAAGCTCTACACACTGTTCTTAGGAAATCTAACATCCACATGGAAGTCTGTAGCGACCAGTGTTGGTCAAGTTACTTGAAAAAAGTAATCAGTAACTAATTACTGATTACTTCCCCCAAAAAGTAATCCGGTTACTTTACTGATTACTTATTTTCAAAAGTAATTAATTACTTAGTTACTTAGTTACTTTTTAAAAACACGATTTACAACCTGAAGAGGTGATAAAGCGATAGATCTTTCAGCCCAATTCTACTTTTTCTACATAATCCATCATACAAAATGTAATCAAATGGAAAAGTCTCTTTTTTTAACTTGTTTTATCAGTTTTAATCTTTTAACTTTATGCATCAAGCAAAAATTTTATTATATGCAACATTCTCTGACTTGAATAAATTAGTTTAACATTTAAACCTATTTTCTACACATTCCAGCACATAAAATAAAATATTTTTTGTGTTTACACTCACTCTTTCAAATAGATGCAAGTAAAACACAGCAGAAAATCAATAAAGTCAAAGACTCAGCAGTCCTGTTGCTCTATTTTCACCTGTAAAGCAGGACTGGGGTAGGCAGAGGTTTACCCCGGTGCAGGTGTGCCGCGGTCAGTTGAAGAATCCGCGAGTTTCAAAGTAAGGTCAGTACTTCCACGCTTTAAACGCTGCACGCTCATACTCTCTCCCACAATCGATGTGATCCATTGTTGATCTGCACACAGCTGTTGTCACTAACGGCGCACTCGCTTATGTCACTGTTGTGAGACATTCTGGCAAAAAATCACAGTTTTAGTAACGCAGTAACGCAGCGTTCCTATGGGAAAGTAACGGTAATCTAATTACCGTTTTTGCAATAGTAATCCCTTACTTTACTCGTTACTTGAAAAAAGTAATCAGATTACAGTAACGCGTTACTGCCCATCTCTGGTAGCGACTGCCTCTGCAGATAGTTGTCACCTCTGCACAGTATGCACCTTAGCATCCACTGACCCCATTATGTGATTTTAGGTGGTCTCGTTGTTGTTCACTTCCACTTTGTTATTGTTATTATTAAATTTCATAACTGGACTGCACAGTTGGCATCAGAGATGGGCATAACGCGTTACTGTAATCTGATTACTTTTTTCAAGTAACGAGTAAAGTAAGGGATTACTATTGCAAAAACGGTAATTAGATTACCGTTACTTTCCCGTAGGAACGCTGCGTTACTGCGTTACTAAAACTGTGATTTTTTTGCAAGAATGTCTCACGACAGTGACGTAAGCGAGTGCGCCGTTAGTGACAACAGCTGTGTGCAGATCAACAATGGATCACATCGATTGTGGGAGAGAGTATGAGCGTGCAGCGTTTAAAGCGTGGAAGTACTGACCTTACTTTGAGTTTGATTCCATAAAAAGTGACAAAAACATTAGTGTCCATCGTGCGTGGGAAGAAAACTTCTTTTTACAGCGAAAAAAACCCCTAAACTTCCGAGCAAGCACCGAGTGCGCAACGACGTAATGAGAAATTCACAGAGAAACTCGCGGATTCTTCAACTGACCGCGGCACACCTGCACCAGAGTAAACCTCCGCCTACCCCAGTCCTGCTTTACAGGTGAAAATAGAGCAACAGGACCGCTGAGTCTTTGACTTTATTGATTTTCTGCTGTGTTTTACTTGCATCTATTTGAAAGACTGAGTGTAAACACAAAAAATATTTTATTTTATGTGCTGGAATGTGTAGAAAATAGGTTTAAATGTTAAACTAATTTATTCAAGTCAGAGAATGTTGCATATAATTAAATTTTTGCTTGATGCATAAAGTTAAAAGATTAAAACTGATAAAACAAGTTAAAAAAAGAGACTTTTCCATTTGATTACATTTTGTATGATGGATTATGTAGAAAAAGTAGAATTGGGCTGAAAGATCTATCGCTTTATCACCTCTTCAGGTTGTAAATCGCCTCCTGAGAGTGACCCATTCTTTCACAAGAAGCAGTCTGCATGTCTAGGTGCTTGATTTTATACACGTGTGGTCATGGAAGTGATTGGAACACCTGAAATCAATGACTTGGATGGATGAGTGAATACTTTTGACAATGTGGTGTGTCTCTCTCAAACATTCAAAACTGAGCTTTGCCACAAAAAGGAGCACATATTGTCCTTTTCAGATCTGCACACACAAGCAGCCCGCCATCCTCAAAAAATAAAGTTAATAAAGGCAGTGTCATAGGCAAATGACAGTTAATCTCTATTGCTATTTAATGCAATTTCAAGGGCGCTTCACTTAAAGGCACAACTGTTTTCTGCGATCAACTAAAACATAAAACACCTGACCTTTGTGCTGCATATTTTACCATCAGATGCCATAATTTGATGGGTTTGGAGAGAGAGGTGACTGCCACAGTTTTATAACACAGGATAGTGTTATTATGAATTACTGCCTTCATAAGACAGACAATATGTTCACAAATAGTAAATATTCCCTAATTTTCTGCAGGTCTGTACTACGATGGAATTAAAGTTTGAGTTTTCAAAACAGGTAATTAGAGAGTCGAACATTTTTGAACCTCATTTCATTTTCTGTTAAATCGTATATTTGTAAAATAGATAATTAATTCTCTTATGCAGACACGTCTCCTAAATGTAAAAAAAGCTGACAGAGCATTTAAGTAGATTGTTCGATGTCAGCTTCAAACACAGTTGCAGACCTGTTGTAAAGCAGCGTGTAATGGTCATTTCATAGAGTTGAACTTACAGCTTAACCCAACATCCCTGCAAACCACACAGCAATCAGTGGACGCTGTTTTCAGGGTCTTGTCGATCAATCGCTAACCTTTAAAAAACATCACCTTTATCTCTAAATTTGGTTGAAAACTAGGACGGGTAAAGTCGTATTTTAAGGCTGATGCAAACATTTAAATTCAGCCTCGTTTCAGTCATTCATTGTTACTCCGCTGAGATATTTTCTGCTGATTGGAGGCCTAAAAGCTCTAAATGATGTGCAGCTGTTGAGCCTAAATTGTTGTTAAATTAGTTTCAAACGTGAACGTTTGGTACACGTCTGGATCACAAATACTGTTCAAAAAATGCAAACATATATATATATATATATATATATATATATATATATTTTTTTTTTATATAACATTTGGCTGAAATTTTATTTGGTTGTTTTACACCATTTATTTCAATATATAATAAAAAAACTGTAGTTTTTTGTCAGTGTCTGTACAATGATTGATAACCTTTTTTAAGATTCCCAGTTTCAAATATTGAGATCAGTGTATGAATAAGTGATCCCTGTGAGCCAAGAGCTCCATCTTCACGCAGTTTTGTTTTTTCTGTTATTGGCTTAATGTGATATTATTGTGGTATTCTTAGACAACTCTGGCTGTGACCACTGAAACCTTCATTGCCTCCTGCTGAAAGCTTCTGCTTGTGAGGGGCAGCCAATTAGAAGAAAGCGAGGTTAAGTGAGAGAAACAGTTTGAACTGGGGGCCAATTTTTTGAAATTATTTGCAACTGTGGTATGTGGAAAGCAAAAGTAGAAATATGGAGATGGAAAAGCGCATGATAGGTCCCTGTTAAGTATAAAATGTTGAACGTCAACCGTGTGTTTCCAAAATCAGTAATTAAGTATGAAGTTCTAAATATATTAATTGATTACAGGGTCAGCTGAGAGGAAGACCCAAATGCAGATAGAAAGGCTGGATGAAAAAAAACTGACAAAGATCTTTAATTAAAAGTCTGATTAACCATCGTCCAAAGAGGAAAACATCAAAGTCACAAAAGCGAAACTAACCAGGAATGCCAGGAGGCACAGAGGATGAAGGCAAGAAGCTCAGGAGGGAAAACTGACAGTCCAGCAAAGACAGAAAGAAAGACACAGCTAGATATACACAGAGTGCTGATTAAATAGGTCAAAAACAGGAAGTAAAACCACAACAAGACGCACAGAGAACCAAACTCAAAGGTAAACGCGAACACAGACACAGGAAGGAAACGGAGAAAATAGAAACGGAAGAAAAAAAGCAGATGCACACCAAAGAACACAAAATGATTTTTTTGTACATTGAAAAACAGATTGGGTACCGGAAGCGATACCTTCCCAGCATGACTCAAGTTTGACAGACATGCACCGCTCTGCACAGCAGAGAAGAGATTATTATTATTATCATAGCTGAAGCTGATGTGAAGACTTCAGCATTCTAAATGAAACCATGAGGATATTTTCCAGAAATACTACTTTGTAGAAAGAAATTTTGTGAAGGTCTTTGTGTTGTTTTTCTTCTGCTGGAGCGCAGCAAGAAGATTCTGCCCTTAGGAAAACAAAAAGAGAGACGTAGACAAAAAAAAAAGACTACAACTTTGGAAAAGAACTTTTTTTCCCTCCCTTCTTTTGTATCCAGCACAGGCAGCTGAATTTTGCACAAAATGAGGTGTTTGGATTTTGTTTCGTCCACAGCGTAGAGCTGGGACGCCACTCGGGGGCCATAACAGAGACCGATAACGCATTCAGTGTACGCTCGGGTACGCGAGTGTTGAAAAGGCTAATCACGTCTTCCGCTGCTAAATGTTATCAGCTTCTGATGAAGTCTGAGTGGAGTCATGCAGTTTACCTGTAACATGATGGGGGGTGTGGGAGGGTAGAGCTGCGAGCCTTCACAGCCGTCCATCACTCCGCTCCCTGACTGCGCGCTCTGCAGAGGAGAAAACATAAAGAATTCATCAGCTGTCTTGTCCACAACCTCACAAAGCATCCTCAAGCATCAGGTAACATTTTTATTTCATATCGCTACACTGCCTCTGGTTCTGGTGCTGTGTGCAGAAAAAAACCCCCCTAAAAACTAAAAACACAAACCAGGCGCCACTTCTAATGTGCTTTTATAAACACTGGATGTGTAAGAAGATCAAAACACCTGCTCCGGGTACGTCTTAATTTTCTGTGCGTGCATCTCGAGTGCCAGTGGCAGAGTGCATTCGAGGCGCTGACAGTGTAAAAATGTGCGAAAGACTCCTAGAAATTTTCCTCCCACCTGAAGAGAACAGTTGAGGTCCCTGGAGAGTTTGATCAGCTCTTTTTCCACCGACTGGCAGATGGGACAGCCGTCGCCGTGCAGGGCCACGCTGTTCACCAGCAGAAAACTGACGAGAGAAGGAGATTCTCAGTTAGTCTGGCAGGAAATGTAGGAAAAGCATCGTTATCAACAAAACAACATCCCAGTATCATTGGCTTTTAAGTAGATGGCGAACCTGTTAGAAAACAGTTGCAGTTCTCAAAGCCGCATCTGAATTCGTTTGGAGTTGCGTTTCTGGCCACCTGACAAATCTAAGTCCAATATTCACTCTCTGTTTTTTACCAACTCCAGAGGGAAATATCTGGCTCTGTGTTCGCCAGCTTGCGGATAACTGTGTGCGTCTGCTGTCTGGTGAGCTGAAAACGTGTGATGAGAGTAAACCAGAAGAGTAAAACAATGAGCCGGGCCCGTAAAGGCGAGGGCGAGCTGCGGATCCAGAGCATTAATCTCTGTGTATGTGTGGCCCTCCTTTTTTTTCGCATTGCCACAATGTTTTCACGTCACCTTTGATACATTATTATAAAATTATTGCTTACAGCTGCTTTAAATAGATCCTAAAACTAGAGCTCACATGGAGGACAAACACTGCTGCACTGTGGGCGTTTTACATCAGCGCCGCTAAAAAAAAAAAAGGGAGAAGCACATAACCATTCTCTGGGCTTTTTGTTTAGATCCTTTTATAATATATTACAACACAACAAAAGGCCTGTTCTCATGTAAATGTAACGCAACAAATGCAAATATGTTACAGCACTGCTGCAGGGAGCACAAGCATTTACTGGATGTTTTAACCCTAAAGTGACCAGTCGAGAGTTTCAAGGATCATTTATGACCTTATTATATTTCATACAAGAACACTGCACATTATCACTATCTATGAGAGACGTTCTAATGTGTTCTAATGCAATTAATTGGCGTTTTTTCAGGTGTTTCAGGTGATTTTTGCTGGAATAAAATCAAGCCCCCAGCCTTGTTGTCTGTCTTTAAACACATTTGTGAAAGAATAGGAAAGCTGCTCCTTTATCACAGCAGGTACTTCTGCATGTTTTGATTTAGCAGTTTTACACCAGATGGCCTTCTGACACAATCCTGAGTGGGGGGATACACATTTGTGAAAGAATGGGTTGTTCTAAAAAGCTCACTGAATTCCAACTTGGTGCTGTAATAGGATGCCGACCGGGAGCTTCATGGCTGAGAAGCTCCTGTAGGTGGAACGTGTAGTTGGCACAGTCACAAGTCATCACAATCTTTTATTACTTCCACGCTTCTGTTTTAAATAAAATCTAAACACACATCCTGTTACTAGTTTGTCTGAAATCTTTTGTGCAGAAACATTTTAAACCCAGGTTTCTGCAGCACTGCTCTAATTCTGTTAGCCACGGTTCACTGTCAGCATCATTAAGTGGTGATAAGAATTGTAAAAATCTAAAGCCTAAAAATTATTTTTAGAAGTATACTGGAGTCATTAAGCTCCGTTTTATCTCTACAAATGAAAATACTAAATGACACATGATGACCGATGACAATTATAAACGAACGTGGACAAGAGAACGTGTGACATCGAGGCACAAAGAAACCAGAATGCCAGTGACGTAGTAGCTCATCTAGCTCTCGATCCACCACAAATCACAGGTTTTGTAATGTGTGAAGTACAAAAAGAAAGTGATACGTTTTGTTCTCATAGGTTGGCTGAATTGCACAAACTAATGACAAATAAAAATCCTCAGTTTGTTTCAGTAAAATCTGACCAGTTCTTGAGGAAATGGAAAAATCTCATGGTCTGTGAGTTTCGTAGATATTTTGGAGAGTTTTCATTATTATTTAGTCTTTTCCGTGACTATTCTTGAATTTTAGTTTTTTGAATTGCTTGGCTAGTTTAGCTGTCCTAGTGTTTTTAGACTTCTTAATAGATATTTGATTCTTTACGTTATTCTTGCCTCCCTAATGTCTTCTTGCATTTTGTCGTCTCTGTTATGTGAGTCCCCATTTAGTTACTTCCTGTTTTATTTTGTAAGTCTGCTCTCTCTGGTGCCTTGTTGCTAGTTCTACTTCTTGTGTTATTGTCTTAATTAGTGTGCATTGTTAGGCTGGTGTTTCCACTCTCCCTGGTTAGCCTCACGTGTCTATTTACAGCCTCAGCTCCTATCTGTTTAAGTCATACTGTATCACCGTCTGTCTTTCCTTGTGTTTGACTTAATACCCTGCATTTGTTTCCCTTTCCTGCGAATACCTGACAGAACAGTACCTGTAAAATGGCAAATATGACCGTGACCTTCAGCACAATTCTGGTAAATATGCATTCAGCGATCACTTAGTTGGCTTTTGAATTTTTGTGAGTTCATGATTCATTTTGGTTTTAGAATAATCTATGTGGGAGTTTTGTTCCTAGTTTCTTTTGTATTATATGTTATCTTGTTTATATTCCTCACTATCTCCCTGGGTGAGCCTTTTATCTTATCAGTTGGTTCTTAGTTTTTCTATTTATAGAGGAGTTGCTTTAATTTAGCCCCCCCTCCCTCCTTCTAGAAGTAAAAAGGGCCTTGTTTGTTCTTATGGTTCAAGTTTTAGTTGTATTTAGTTGGATGCCTTCAGTGTTCTATTCTAGGCTGTGTTGTGTGTAGGGCTGCCACAAACGATTATTTTGATAGTCGACTAGTCACCGATTATTTTTGCGATTAGTCGACTAATCAGATCATCATCCATTGGATGTAAAACGTTCAGCTTATTGCACCAGCAGCATCTGCTCTTATATAACTATCATTAGCTTACAGCTTTAAGTGTTTAAGGTATGTGCTAACTAAAAATAAAGACAAGATGATAGTTTATTACATTTTAATGAAATTTGCAGATTGTTTCGGTGAAGTTTAATAAACTCCTTGCTATCTAAAATATAACAGGACACTGGAGAATATTCTTGAGCATCTCACACTTCTGATAATCAGCTGTCTGCTTGACGTTTATTCAGCTGTGTAAAAACTATAACTTTAATCTCAGCCAAACGGATTTACTTAGGAACAAATAAAATACAATAACATTTTTAAGTTATCTAAGTGACTCATATATATTTAACCTGAGCAGCGAAAGACAGCGGTGTGTTTGAAAACGATCTGCCAGGAGTCCAGTGTTCTCACTGTCCCTGTTCTCCCTGCTTGTAGATATGTGTGTATGTAGGTGTGTGGGTGCAGGTGTTTACAGGCACCTTCAGGCCTGGTGGGTGTGGCCCTGGCAGGTGATTGGCCACACCTGAAGACCATGACACACCTGCAGCTGATCAGGCCTCATCGGAGGAGCTACTTGAGAGTGTGGTGGAGCGCTCTCCGACACTGGACAATTGCGTGGCTTCACGTTAGTCTCTCGACCGGTTTCCTAGTTTAGTCTGCTGCATTATGGTGTGTCTGACGGCTGCCTCTGTTATTTTCCCAGGAGTAGCGTGGAGATGAGAGGGCAGCGAACACTCCAGCGTATGATGTAGGATTCATATTTGAATGACCGCAAGCTGCCCATTTCCTAAGGCACTGAAGGGGCCACAAACCATAACGTTTCAGAGCTGGTATGATCCTCTCCTGGAGGCTGTCTCTGCTCTGTGCCAAACATGCATCCTAACTCTGAGCATGTCGCACATTTTTTCCACAGGTCTGCTCTTTGTCTGCGTATTCACACACACAAACCGTTGTTTGTGGACAGCAAAGGCTCTTCTCCTGGCATGCTTTGCATACAGGTCCAATTTTCTGACTGCAGAAGCAACTCTGTTACCTGCAGATTTCTTCCTGACATTTGTGTTCCTTCAGTTTTCTTTTTGAATTTTCTGGGCCTGGCAGTCCTGCACAGTTTGGGAGTCACTTTGAATTCTCCGCCACTTGTACATAATTTTCCTTGCAGTCTAATGATTTATTTCAAATTATTACAGACTTCAGTCTTTTTCCTGAAGACTCTAAGGGGTTCTTTAGATCTTGGCCTAATGGCGCACCATATTTCAGTGGCAAAAAAGACCAACAAGAAGTTTAAAATAAGATGTCTGCTACTCCCACAGGCAGCTCTGATAATCAGCAAACCTAACAAATATATGTAACCCAATATAAGCCATACTTTTTCCATGTGACTGCTTCATTTATGCCATAAATTACCATGTTAACTAATAAATGTCCATTTATCGACTCATTTGTTTTATCACCATTATTAACAGGCACTGTTTCAAATATGTTTAAATGACTGATTAGACTGCCGGAGGAAATCATTCCCACATGTTATAATTTTACAATTATTAATATTTAATAGGGCTTTTTTTTTTTTTCTTTTCCTTTTCCTAAAAGAAACCTTGCAGCATGGCTTAGGTTTACATCTGAACAAACCTCTTCTGGAACAATGTCCTGTGGACAGATGAAACCAAAGTGGACATTTGGTCATAAAGCAGCACCCCTGGCAAAACCCACACACAGCATATCAACAGAAACGCCTCGCACTGATTGCCACACACAGCAATCGAAGAGTCACGATTTGCGGTTGTTTTTCAGCCACAGGACCAGGGCAACTTACTATCATTGAGTTGACTGTGAACTTCACCATAAACCGAAAAAAAGCAACATGCCATAGGTTGCTGTTCATGTGAGGTTGTATTTATGTCATTTTAAGACGTGCTAATATGTCCTGATGGGTAAACCCTACAAACAAGACTGTATCTAATTTTCCTGAGCGTTTCTCCTTTTATTTAAGCTGTCCTGTAACAAGTTGTGTTTAAAGCTGAACACAAGAATTTCACAGTAGTTGAATATTAAAGGGTCTCATCTTCATCCTATCTTATAATCCATCATATTATGGAGGGTACTTTGTTTTTAAAACTGAGCGCAATCTCCCGACACACAATTAAGACCTCGGGAACAGTTGCCTGGCTCGTCTAAAAGCACCTCTGTGGCACAGGCCGACTCAGGGGATTAAACCGTCGACCTTCCCGCATGCTGAGTCACATGTTTGTCCTGCAGGCGTGTCACCAGTTTTTATGTTTACATTTATGTTTCACCCTCCCGTCACTCACTTGACGCCCTTTTTGGTGACGATCCTGGTGGAGGAAGCGTTGAAGACCTTCTCAAACCGCTGCAGCTTGAACCAGTCCATCCTGCAGGGAGACACAATACGCTCATCACACAGCACAAAAACCTGCTGCTCAGTCTGCCGTGTCTGCCTGTCTATCACGCACCGTTACATAACAGCTGTGCCAGCATGCTTCCCGCTGCTCGGCTAGAATCAAACCACATAGGAGCATGTCTACAAAAGCTCACATTTCTGAGTCACACATGTCAAATACCAAGCATTTAAAAAAAAAAAAAAGCATGACATTGTGTTTTCTTCCCCTGAGAAATTAAGAAAAGAGTCTCCTATAAGAAGGCTGTTACATGCTGGACACAATGAACACAACTTTTCTGCAATTTAATGCAATCCATCACAAAAAATGTAGTTTAAAGAAATTACCAGAAAGACAATAAAACCTCAGTGAAACCACCTTATTAAAAATAAAAGCTAAAATCTTTTTCCTTTATGACTTTTCTATGGGAATTCTTAACAAAGGCAGTGACGAAATAAATAAATCTCTTCATCGCTCATCTTCTGCTTTCTTTTTTTAATAATTTCTTTTTAGATTTCTTCTTAATTTTGCTCCGAATATCACCACAATCTTACAAAATCTTATCAGGGTTTTTTTAACAAATAAATCTCCTTCCTGAAAACGTTGGGCCAACCAACAAAACAAAAAAAGCACATATTAACATAATTTCTTAATGGCCTTTGAAATCAGTGGGCTCTGTCATAACTGGCCACAGCTGAATATGAAGGGTTGCAAGATGATTAGCCATTAAGGAGGGAAAAAAAGAAAAGAAAATTACCTTTAATTTTAAGGCCATTTAACTCTCCTTTTGTCTTGTAAAATATTTGACATTTTCTCATCATCGGGGTGATAAAAATGACGCTTAAAGAAGGTAAAACTTGGCTTTCAAGTGCTAACAGGAATGTGTCACCTCTGATGAAGGGCTGCGAGTTGCCATTTTTTCCCTGCTTGAATGGGTCACAACATAAAAAAGTGGGGCGTGTGAACGCCATTTCAAAGCCTTTTCCATGACTTGGACTTGAGACAGCTTGATGTCCAGAGTTTTGTCTTTGAACACTCTCAAACATGCCGCGTATAGGAGGAGAAGCCGTGCTTGTCAGAAACTTCCATTAGAGCATAAAGAAAAGAAAAACTACCGTGTCATAACTGCACTGAAGGGAGGATGTGGCGACAGTTGATCAATTAGATCAAATGATCTGTTCAATAGTTTAAAAAGCATGCTGAGAAAACATGTCAAAGGTTTGCACACTATTTGGCTCCAATTTAACGATGCTTGAACAAAGTATCTTCTTTGGATTTGTGTTGCTTTCCTTTCGGTGTATCTCGCACCTAAAAGATGTTGTATAGATTTGTGTAGGTCTGAAGGAATATTGTAAGATGACCAGGAAATTCGATGAGGGGCACATTGTGATTTATTTAGTGTGTCTATTTTGTTCTACAGTTATCCAATCCAATCCAATTTTATTTATAAAGCACTTTAAAGCACAGGAACATAGTGCTGTACAGAAAATAAGTTAAAACAATAGAATAACAGAAAACAGCAAAATAAATAAATAAAACACATAAAACATAAAATTAAAACAGCCCTATATTAAAACAAAAACAAGATAAAACAGCATCGAATCACCTAAAAACAACTGAAATAAAAATAAAAACCAACATCTCACGTGGTGTCAAAGGCCAGGGTAAAGAGGTGGGTTTTCAAGAGTGACTTAAAAACAGATAAAGAAGAGGCCTGTCTAATCTCTAAAGGAAGCTCGTTCCACAGTTTTGGAGCTGCTACAGCAAAAGCACGACCTCCTCTAAGTTTACGCCCAGTCCTGGGTATCTTCAGGAGCAGCTGATCAGCTGACCTGAGAGAGCGGGTGGGTGTATAAGGCTGTAGCAGCTCAGAGAGATAAGATGGGGCTAGGCCATGGAGAGCTTTAAAAGTAAATAAAAGAATTTTAAAATGAATCCTAAAAGAAATGGGCAGCCAGTGAAGTGAAGCTAAAACAGGGGAAATGTGCGCAAACTTTCGAGTGCCTGTTAAAAGACGAGCTGCGGCATTTTGCATTTTGTAGATGACTAATATATGATGCGCTGACCCCAATATAAAGTGCATTACAGTAATCCAGCCGAGTGCTAACAAAGGCGTGGATCACTGTCTCAAAGTGCTGCCGTGAAAGAATTGGCTTTATTTTTGCCAGCTGCCTGAGGTGAAAGAAGCTAGATTTTACCACTGCCTTAATTTGATTATTAAACTTCAGATCACAGTCCACTTTGACCCCCAGGTTTGTGACAGTTGGCTTAACATACTGGGTCAGGGAATCTACATACACATTGGGGGTCTCGGTGGGGCTACCAAAAACCATCACCTCTGTCTTTTTATCATTGAATTTTAAAAAGTTAACAGACATCCAAGCCTTAATGTCATCGAGACACTGAAGTAATGGCTGTGTAAGGTATCTGCCTTTTTTCTTTAGAGGGACATAGATCTGACAGTCATCAGCATAAAAGTGGAAAGCAATGCCGTGCTTTCTCAGTACAGAACCAAGAGGAAGCAGATATAAAGAGAAGAGGAGGGGGCCTAGAACTGAGCCCTGTGGGACACCACACAAGAGGGGAGCGGAGGACGACACATAGTCACCGAGACTGACACAAAAAGTTCGCCCCGCCAAGTAGGACCTGAACCACTCCAGTGCTGTGCCCCTAATGCCCACCAGTGCTCCAAACGAGAGAATAAAATGGCATAATCCACGGTATCAAACGCAGCTTTTAAATCTAAAAGCACAAGAACAACACAGTCCCCAGCGTCAGTAGCTAAAAATATGTCATTAAAAACTTTTAAAATGGCTGATTCAGTGCTATGAAAGGGTTTAAAACCAGATTGGAAAACCTCTGAGACATTTTGCTTTTCCAGGAAGGCCATTATTCGGCTGTAAACTACCTTTTCAAGAATTTTGGAAAGAAAAGGTAGTTTGGAGATAGGCCTGTAATTTGCAAGAACCGTAGGATCAAGAGCAGGTTTTTTAATCAGGGGTTTGACTACTGCATGTTTAAAATCTTTAGTTAGAGCAAGATCAGGTGAACTTGAGCCATCCATAAGTTATGCATGGAAGACTTCCCATGATACACTGAACACTTCTTCTTCACTCCATATGGAGTTGGTTTATATGCTGCTATTATATTATCTAATTATTATGAATAATGTCATAAACGTTTTTTCTTCCCTCTGCTGTGGCGTGAGTTTTGTCCTGTTTGCTGTTTGTGGTCTCTGTGTGTTGTACCTTTGTTTTCCCCTCATTCCCTAACCGGTCATCAGGACTTCTTCCTCCCTGATGTTCTTTGCTTATAAGGAATTGCTGGTTTTCCTTTCTCTAATACTGCATGCACTTGATCTCACAAAGAACCTAGAAGATGCAGATTGTTTTTCTTTATAGTCTCTGAAATAACTTGTCGTTAAAGATAAGACTTATAGAATCAAGATCTTCTGTGCAGCCGTTAGCAACATCTCCTCACAGCAAGAAGGCTGAACCTTCCCAAGGCCGTTCTGTGTGGAGTCTGCATGATCTCGCTGTGCCCAGCGACATGCACGTTAGAATAACTGGTGAGTCTAAAGCAGCCGTGGATGTGAGGTAGATTAAGCGCTTAAAGTATAAAAAATAAAAGTGCTGTTTGGGTAAATGTTCTTGGTCAGCACTACATAACTGCAGTTCCACTTCAATGAGACGTGGCGTCTCCTTCCTTCTTTTTATCCAACCTGCTATCAATATAATCATGTAATCTTTTTACTGATTTTATTTATTTTTAACACTTATTTTTACAGACACTTTGTGTTTTGCATAATGTATCTGAAAATGCATTCTGCTTCGGTTTATCAGACATTGAATTTTCTGTTGTTTTGCCGTTGGTGTTAACATCCATCAGATCTCCAGTGAACCGCAGAGGGTTGGGGTTAAGTTGCATTTTAGCCAGAAGCCAAAAGAGACTATTTTCAAAAAGTAGACGATGCTGCCTGTTATTCCTCCATAGTTCTTCTCTTGTAATATTTCTATTTGGTCGTGCAGATGGAATTACTATACAAATGGGTTGATGTGAACCTAACCCTAAACGAACAATACCAGCAGTTCATTAGTCTGTCAATATTTAACATGTAGCACAAACCTCCCTCTTTACAGCTCAGTACTGTCTTGAAACAGCTGGGCACAGCTGTAGCTTCCAGCAAACAATACTCAAGCAGTGTATTTGTTGCTGAATATTTTCATCTGTGGATTAATACACGCTTGCTGTATTACCAAGCTGCATGACGGAAATGTGAGACTGCCTCCAATAAAAACACTACCTTTAACACCGATATTAGTAAATCTCTTAGTTTTTAATGTGACTTGTTAATATATACTACGGTGAAAGCACCACATTACTGCTACAGCAACAAGACAAAGCAAAGACCCTCCAGCGATGGCTTCAGACCTGACTGCATGTGATGCATCCAGCCACTGCTTTGTCTTATTAAAACTGCCTCATGGAAATATTCAATCGCCTCCTTGCAGTTTATGTAATGTAGACAAAGTCCTCTTGCTGTGCGGTGTAGTAGTAGGAAAGACAGTTATTGACTTTTTTGGGTGCCACATTTAATGTTTCTCTTGCTTTAAAAACTTTTCAAGGAGGCAGGTATTTCTGTAACTAGGGCAACAAAGAATAGCGCTGAAAATCGTTCATACTGAGTCAGAGGTAAAACCTGTGCTTAATAGAGAAGTCCCTCAGGCAAAGGCCAAGTAAAACCAGATCAACCGGTCGCAGAGTAAAGGTTATGTAATGAAAACTGAAAAACAATAGCATACAGAATGTGCTTACTCGTAATGGAAACCGATGTCATGATTTCCAACCAGTACAACCAGTTCCGTGTCAGTGGAGTGTCTGAACATCCTGTGGAAGCGACGCACGTCGTCCTCCCAGTGCTGCGGAGAGAACGACACGAACACAGCTGAAGTTTCAGGCCTCAAACAAGAAAAACTCCCCGAAGAAGCTCACAAGCGTTAATGGGATCTCTGAGGGTCGCCCAGCAGCCCTCACGGGCGGCTGAGATGAGTTGCTTTCATTCAGATTCAGTTTTGCTTCTGCGGGACTGAAACTGCACACAGAAACAGCCTTTAATTGCATCAGTGCTGTGGGTTTCATACGTCGTGTCTCTTATTTATAGAATTTATAGGATGTGGGAATTTGGAGCAGTTTTCATCTCTGATTTGGCCACATTTTCAAACTAAATGTAACTATTTATTAATCAGTTAGGTGATTTAGAGGATTAATGAGTGTGTGGGAAAGTATGTGGATTAAAAAAGCAGAAGATTTGATTCTTTTTAGTAATTTTTAGTTAAACAATATTTGGTTGTCTGACTGTCGGATAAACAAAGCCGGCAGTTTTTCCGAACATTTACAGAAGAAAGAGTGAAGGAAGATGCCTCAAACAAATCGTAAATCAAGCACATAACACCAAATATCATCGTTTTCAAGTTCTTCTATTTCACGATAAGCTGGTTTTCTTCATTTTTTAACACCATATGTTCAATATCTTTTGGTTTTTGGTCAATTTCTGAGGCTTGAGGCAAAATAAACACTTGGTAGATTTGCAGAATGAGCAAATAGGAGACTATTTCACTAACAGAGTGATCTTTAAAGTCAGTTGTAAGGCGAATACGACACCCTCGCCTTGATTTTCATTCAAAACAGTGAGACTGTCGACAGAAAAGAAACCAAACATATTTGAGCGCAGCTTCACATTTTTAGACGTTCTTGCTCTGCAAATTTAAAACTGGTGAATGATATTTGAGAACACGCTTCTTTTTGCTTACACTGAATAGCTTTTCTTTGTGGGACAATTTTTGAGGCTACAACCAAAACGATGAAGTATTTGATCAGTTAGGTTGCTCGCAGAATGAATGGTTATGGAACTGCTGGTCATTCATCAAGCAAACATCCAACACGGCTCCTGAATTTGGGGTCTGAAATGTGCCAATTTGTTTCTATATTACTCTTTATACTGATTTAATTTAAATAAGTAGGGTTTTGGACTGTTAGCAGAGCAAAATGGGGACAATTTTGCACCATTTATTACTCTTAGCATATTTTATTCTGTGTGCAAGCTCTAAATCCTTCAAGTGGAAGCCAGTCACGTCGTGAATCAACCACAAATGCTAAAATCATCATGCTTTTCTTTCTTTCATACCACTGTACGTTGAACACCTTTGCCCTTGTGGCCAGTTCTCTAACCACAATAACTAATTTCAAGATGTCCTCTTAAGCTGCAGGAGGAACTCCTCAGACACAAATGAGGCAAATGATTAGCCAGCAAAAGAAATAAATGACAGACTGATCTATTCACCTGCTGCAGATCAAGTCTCAGTACTCTCAGCGTGAATTCAAACACGCAGGCCCTTCCTGTTTTAACACAATAC
Source organism: Aulonocara stuartgranti (assembly GCF_965226115.1). Classification (NCBI taxonomy): domain Eukaryota; kingdom Metazoa; phylum Chordata; class Actinopteri; order Cichliformes; family Cichlidae; genus Aulonocara; species Aulonocara stuartgranti. The sequence goes on from NC_138954.1 coordinate 10,752,055, forward strand.
AAATTAAAAGAGTTGCCATTCAAAGAGTGAAAATGAGGAGGAATCAGCGAGTGGGTGGGTGGAGGGAAAAGTAGATTAGAGGAGATTTTACTGTCTGAGGCTTTGTGTTGTGTTCCTCTCGCTCCACTTGCTTCTATCTGTCTTGACAGATTCCATTTTATAACCCAGTAATAGATTTCTGAGCATTCCCAGAAGCTCCCCCCCAACACACCAGGATGGATGTACCATGGAGGGGTAAGAGGATAACTGGTGCAGCTGTTTTCCTCAAAAACCTGCAGCCTCTGGGGCCCGGATGGTAATAAGATTAGGATTATTATGACCAGAGAACACAGAGCTTCTGCTCTGCATCTACATACTCGAACACCATCATAATTATCATAATGGGGGGGGGTGCAGAGCAATGCAAGAAGAAAAACAGGGAGCTCTACATTACCTTCTGCGAGCTCCACTTGCCTTCGTCGAAGATGTCCCCGAGAATAAAGACTATCTCGGGCCTGAGCAGCCACAGAGCGGTCTGGAAAGCCCTCTCCATCTGCCATTCCCTGCGCGTTTGGACACAAGTCAGCGTTATTGGATGTTGTTGTTTACAAATCACTCCTGCAGAGCCCCGGGCACAGACGGACGGATGGAGGGCAAATATATATGAGAATACATGCAAATGAATTATTACCTCCTCAGCTTGTCAAACCAGTGTCCTCCGACGGCTCCGAGGAGGTGCGTGTCCGACAGCACCATAGCGCGGACCGCAGAGTCCACCGAGTGGCCGTCGATGCCCTCTCCGCCGCGAGCATGGCTGATCTTCGGCCAGGCGCACTTGAGGATGGTCGGAAAGTAGATGAGATACTCGCAGAAGAAGAAGGCGCCGCCGACCACCCCAATCAGCACCACCGCAACCACCCATTTGACGCTAAACCTCGGCATTTCTTTGTTATTCGGCGTTCGGGATGCCCTGAACTGGCGCACTGGCGGTGATGGAGCGGTCCATGAGGCATCTTCACCTCGTCCAGACCCCACGGTTTAGGTCTCCAGCCGCGTGATGCTCATGGCAAGCTCATCTGGATAAAAACAGGCTTCGCGTGGAGTCCGGTTGATTCCGAAAATAAGAGAAAGAAAAACAAAGTTTTAAAATGCGCCTTGATTTCAAGGGGAAAGCAGTGAGAGAGAGAGAGCAGCCGCCAGCCGCTGTTTCTAAGTCGTAGGCTCTCATGCGTTAAGCTGGAAACAACACATCCGGTGTGCGTTTTCAAAATAAAACGGGTGACACGATATCTAGGGGACACAAAAACTCCATGCTTTCTGTAGTACAGTATATAGCAGAGGTGGGACCAAGTCATTGTTTTGCAAGTCTCAAGTAAGTCTCAAGTCTTTATCCTCAAGTCTCAAGTCAAGTCTCAAGTAATGTCAAGCAAGTCAGAGTCGAGTCTCAAGTCATTGGTGTAAAAGTCCGAGTCAAGTCACAAGTCTGAAACTTTGAATTTCAAGTCCTTTCGAGTCTTTAAAAAAAAACAAACGAAAAAATAATGTTGCAGTTATGCTAAATGTAAATATTAGACCATGTAATTTTAAAATCTGTGTTTTTCTCAACACATACAAAATAGTGAACTTAGAAAATATACACAAATTGTGAAATTGCACCTCTTTAAAATGCAGCTCAATTAAACTTAGCTCCAAGAATAATTTTCACCGACAGTTCTGAGATACGCTGCATGTTATTCTTGGATGCGGTTGTAGGACCAGCTTTAAAATCGCATGACAAAAATATCATACACATTAAAAAAAACTGTATCACCAACGTAGCCTGGAAAACATTTGCTAGTTAGATGAAGTCAGCTATCTCATCTTAGCATATTTATATGCATATTTATAATCATACGGTTGTTGGAGTGAGCGCATACACTCATGAAGTTTAGTAACTTCCGGTCACTGCAACAAGCCCAGGTACAGTTTACCGCCGGATGGCTACAGGACCTTGAAATGCACCGTGTAGAACGAAAGACCATCGTACGTATCATAAGTTTACCAGTCTCACAAATCGTCTTCATAAATACACATTCGTTAACCGTTTATTAATAGGACCTTTGAGCTCAACGGTAATTAATTAGTAGTGGAAATAATTTCTGGTACCCATCACAGAAATGTAGCAGTGACAATAATATTGTATGCTGTAATCGTACTGGACAATTAGTGATACAAAAAACCTGTTTTATCCTGTGAATAAAAGTATGTGTTTTTGTCAATGTACCATAATAACAGAAGCAAAACGCAATATTGTGTCAGGACAATTCACTATTTATGCACAATAAACAAAGGAGCATAGCGCGACAATTTCTGTTCAGCGCCAGACTTGCCTTTAACCTATATCACTAATTATGTTAAGAAAAATGACGCATTAACTACAACAGCAGACTGACCTTTGTGGAAATGCTTGGAGCAGACTAACCTGTGAGCTGGAGTGTTCTGGGACGTTATATTTGATCTTTGAATGGCTGCAATCCAGTCGCCTCTTTGTTACTTTGGAAACATGGCTCGAACAATTTCTCTTCAACGACGTAATCCGATAACAACCGATCTCTTTACCCGTCGGCTTCCCGTGGCTGTCATGCGACCGGCTATTGCAGTTAATAATACAACGGCTTCTTGACATTTTTGTGTTTCTTTTTATCGCTGTGTGACTGATTTTAATTGAAAGCCTGCGTGCGCTAGTACCGCTTGCCACGAGTTCCCAGAATCCTTTGCGGTTCTACCCGTGAATGACGTCACATTTTCAATCTCCATATAATATGCATGTTAAATTTTATATTTGGGGTAAAATATCAAGTCTTTTCAAGTAAACCGGTTCAAGTCCAATTCAAGTCCCAAGTCATTGGTGTAAAAGTCCAAGTCAAGTCACAAGTCTTAGAACATTTTTTCAAGTCAAGTCTAAAGTCATAAAATTAATGACTCGAGTCTGACTCGAGTCCAAGTCATGTGACTCGAGTCCACACCTCTGGTATATAGTATATATTTAGGCTTTCTTAAGGTTCAGAAAGTTTCTAAAACTTAAATTATTTTGGAACTAATTTAAATACCTCTGGATTCAGGCTCCACACTGGGTCAAGCCTTTATATATATATGCCTGTAGTCCAAAGACTGTAGGCTCATTGGTGATAATAAACTGACCATAGGAGTACCATAAACATTAATGATAAACCAACTTTAACTTGTCTTTCAGCTAATGAATTTATCAGAGTATTATTTCATAAACCACCAGCTTGCCCTGTGCCATTGAAAACAAAAAGAAAGATGTCACATATGATCATAGAGTACCAGAGGTGGCAAAATAACATCAAACTTATAAATACGTTCTTTACTTAAGTAAAGAAAACCAGTGTTAAAAAAAATACTCCACTAAAAGTTGAATTACTGAAGCAATTTCTTTACTCAAGTATAAATGAAAAAGTACAGACTCTTAAATGTACTCAATAAGAAAATAAAAAGTATCTCCATTAAGGACAATATTCATGCAAAGGTAACTAAACATTGATATTAATAACATAATATAATAGTACTGTATTAATAAAATAATAAAGCAATTTTAGTACACGAGAATACAAATGTTATTCCAATTTAAAGTCTAATTCTCACTTCGAATCTATTATGTAAGCCATAAGGAGTGAAAGAGAATTTTACAAACAGGAGGTGACTTTGCTTCTAAGCTTAAACAGAAAAATTAGGACTGTCAAGGGTTAAACTGAGATTTGGCAGTTTTTTGTTTTGTTTTTTGTTTTTTTTTTGGGCGGGGGGATTTACAAAATCCACAAAAAACAATGGGCTGGGAGGTCAGTTCCTGTATTATGACGAAGGAACCATTGTTCCTTCAGTTGTGGTGGTTTCAGTCATTATGCAAATGTACTGTTTATAAGATTGAGGAAACCTGCAGTCAGCTGAGACAGAAGAAGTCACTTGGATGAGTGACGAAACGTTACTCCCACTGAAAACGCTACGTCCAGATGAACAGAATCAACTTTTGGAGAATAGAAGTACGGATATTAACATTTCAACCACACACAACATCCACAAAGGTAAATGCATTATTAATAACACAAGTTAGCATTCATGCATTAATAATAATGAAGTAGGTCAACATTTTTGATAATTTTCAGCCCTGCCATCCTTTGGTGACCTGTCCAAGGTGTGCCTGCCTTCAGTTCCTCCTCTCCTGTGGGGTCAACTAGTTTGGTTTCAGTAGAGACATCATTTGTAGTCATCTACTTTTATGATTGGGATTGAAACTTTAAATCTGATAGTCAGGAATTCTTTCCTTTTTTTTTGTAGCTCCAGTCATGTTTTAGTTTTTTGTTTTTTAACTTGTCACTGCTTATTAGTTGTGTAAGAAAAATATCAAAATTTCACATGAAACCACCCAAAATTACAGGACATCAATGATTTTTAACAATATGTGAGGCTTAACTGAGGTTAACTGATCAAATGCATCAATCAGATTATTAATTAAAAGCGATTTTCTTATATGAAAACACTCTGGATTGAAGACTTTAGTTGGGGGTTTTCCATTTTGTTATAATTTATTATTAACTTCCATGAAAGTATTTTTGGTAAGATAAAGCAACATTTTGCATTTACACCAAGGCAAGCTGCCACAGCCAGCGATGGGAGCTGATACTGAGATGGAGTTAAAGTAGCCAAACTGCATAAAACTAATAAGGCGTTAATGAAAGTCTAGCAGTCAAATTGTTTGGCAAGGATGGCATCAGAGAAATGTATCAAATATCAAAAAATTATTCTACTCCTACGACACTGCAGCCTGCTTCTATTAACATTAACATGCACATTGTAACTATCCAGTGCGGCTGTTCTTTGTGAGTTTGTGCTGATTTTAAAGAAAATTTAAACCGCTGGCTTGTCCTTTTATTTTGAAAATACTAGTAATTTCCTACAGTTTTCTTCCTCCTACCAACTGCGATCTTGACTAATGTGTATTCATGAGAGAGAGAGAGAGAGAGAGAGAGAGAGAGAGAGAGAGACATATGAACAAAAAGTAATTTAAAAAACAGAGACCTCCATCTGGAAACAATAAAACTATTGAGTTGATAAATTCTAATCTGATCAGTGATCAGTAAAGCTTGACAAACAGATAAATGGAAATGAGCCAACTACTATGGGACAAATGAGATTAAGTGATTATGTGCAGAAATCTAATCAGCAGGAGACTGCTTATGTGTGCAGCTCCAGGTCAACCCTGAAACTCGAAGCAGCGAGGAGTTTATTTCACACAGGAAAAAGCTCCAACAAAGCTGCTCCAGTTACGCCACCGAACTGCTGTTACCTGCTCAACTAGTTGGTTTGGAGGAGCCCTGTGCCACTGCTCACACGTACAATGAAAAGGATTTACACCCTTCACTTCCCCCCATCCCGTCTTGACCCTCCAGCATAGATTCAGCGCAAGATCTGACTTGTGAGGGAGCAGTGAGGAAGTGGAGCAAAGGCAAACTGAGTAATGATAGTGTGACTCAGAGGAAGTCCTTCTCAGTTTTCAGACTTGTGATTGGTGCGTGATGGTGAATGAGTATTTTTGTCTCTAGACACCAACTGGGTGGGGACTCCAAACTCTGCTTCCCTACAGATGTGCAGCTTCTGGAGAGTGTCTCAAACCGCTCTCAAGTTGCACAGCTTTGTTTAAATTCTGAGGCTGGTAAATCAGTCTTGTGTCTTACTCATCTCAGTCTCAAGGAGAAAGTATTGAATTCACTCTTCTTGCTATTCACACATACCTACCACTGGCTGGTGTTTCAAATATCATGTGTAGCTGTGAAACAGAGTAAAAAGCCTTATTTTCAGAGTAAGAACAAAATCTGATACATTTCATATCATTTACCCCAATATTTAGTTGATCATAGAGCGAAAACAACAGAAAAGTCATGTGATGCTGAAAGAACAACCTGCCAAACTGTCTTTTCCATCAAGTGACTTTGTCAACAGGCTGGTAAAACGATGATAAAAAGAGAAAGCTAGTATGGGCAAATACCTCAGCAGTTTCAAAATTCATTTTCTTGATGTAAAAACTGCAAAGAATTTAAAGCTTTGCGTCCTCTCCAGCGCCTCGGGCACTGCCGCATTAAAAATAGTCAGAGAAAAAACAGAGTCTCACAACTTGGCTGTCAGACTTTTGGAGAAAATGCTTCAAAAATAATTGGACCTCCTCCTTTTCCCCCTTCTGGCTCCTCCATGGTTATCAACCTACCAGCGTCAGCATAACATCAGAGGAGATGCCGTGCTTTGTGTGCGCAATGTGTGTGAGTACGTGTGTCTGTGTGATACGTGGGGAACTAAATTTACCACAAAAAAGAGGGTGTGGGAACATAAACAGGTTCTAGATATATCCTCTCCTGGGAGCCAGGTTTATGTTGCCAGTTCACAACATCTCAAAGACAAAGTACCTACAATACAGTATTTGAGAGAGTATCGAAACGATTCCTCTCCCACAAGCAAGCATTTGGTGATAGTGGGGAGGAAGAACTCCCTTACAACAGGAAGAGCTCCCCAGTAGAATCGGGCTTAGGAAGAAAACTGGTTTGGAGATGAGATGAAAAAGAAGCGTTAGAAGAGGAGCACCCGCAATTACCAAACAGAAAAAAAACTGCATAAGAAATAACTGCATAAGAGCATATGTGCTTTACTATAATTACTACGATTCAGGAGGTTCATGCATAGACAGTATAAAAGATGGATGTAGTTTCCAGGTTTGAAACCTGCATTTTTTTTAACAGGGGTGCAGCATCAGCTGAAAAATGTCCAGTTTTATAGAAATTTATAGGGAAAGGGCTCTCAGCTGCCTCACTCTGTGACCTCAGTAAACACTTCACAGGTAAGTTTACAGCATCAGTCTTTAGTTTGAGGTCACTTAACCCTTGTGTGGTGTTCGTATTTTTGTTACTCAGCCAGTGTTCATGGGTCTGGTGGACCCGCTAGAGTTTTGGCTTTCCAAATTAACACTATCAAACAATTTTATGTTAAATTACTCAACAGATGTTTACTTCATCCCAATTACAAGACATATGAACAGCAAACATGGTTAATTTTTTCCCTTTACCTTTGTTAGATCACATTTATGAATTAATGTGCTTCTCGTTTTTCTTTTATATAAAATGTTATAAATAAATCAGTTATAATCAAGTGGAGTGAGTGGAAAGACACAACACATTTACACGTGAAAAAATAATTAATTGTTTAATTTTTCTTTTGAAAAAAACTGAACACGGGTCTCACAGACCCGAACACCATACAAGGGTTAAATAGTAAAAGATGAACTTCACAAAGTTCACTCCTCCCTAGTCTCATCCACTTTCAAAACATCAAGATGCTCAGCTTGAGGCTTCTTAACACGGTCTCACTAAGCAGTGGGTGGCATGAAGGTGCTTGCATCAATCTTTTAAGCTGTCTGTGGATCCATTAGATATTGTAGAGAAAACAAAACCATCAAATCTATTCAGCAGAGGTTGAGCTATCCTGACTTATATTCTCTGGACTGCTCACTAGTAACAGATGAAATCAGCAGGTTATTTTTAAAAACTGGACACGTTCCTCCAGACTTCCAGAGAACATTATAAAACTGTGCTAACAGGCTGAGTTTTTACCATCCTTGTTATTGTTAAGCCTGTATACTGGGTGTCAGCCTGGTGCTATATTTATTGGGAAAATAAACAAGTTTAAAAAGTTCAAAACCCCTGAAATCAAAATACTGTGCTTCTAAATACATTTGTGCTTTGGTATCAACACAGAGGCTTTTCATTCCCAGGACAAAAAATTCATTGTTTTCACACCCTAACTAAGTGGCTCTATTAATTAATTTAGCATTTAATTTACATTTCTTTTTGTCTGGCAGTTGCTGAATTTAAAGATGCTGAGTTCAAGCCTCTGCAAAGGACCTAGAAAACATCCTGTTGTTCTTTTTGTAGTAATCCAAGTTGTTAAAAACCCCTAAATCCCCCCAAAACAGAGAACAATAATGGTAATGGCCCCGTTTACTTCACAGACCTGCACTAAAACACACCCTCCATTAGCTTAACAAATGAAGGCAGCAAGGACCATTTCCATGTGAATCACATTCATGTGGAAAATAAAAAGTGGCACAATTGCTCAACAGGATGCAGTTACAGTACTGTGACCAATCAGATTTGATTCATGTTAGTCTGGCTGGTCAGGCTCCAGACACTAATTAGAAGCCATTTATGCAGATGTTAGGTGGTGTATCAGAGGAAAAAATGTAATTGTAAACTAACCTCTCCACAGACCTGCCAATTCAGCTTCACTAAAAGTGAATTTAAATGTGAGTGACTCACCTCGCTTGCTGTTTGAGGGAATAAATAATTTCCTTAGAAATGTATGATAATATTTCTAAAGTGTAAAAAAAACAACCCACCAGCTTTTTGCAGCCTGAGATGTTTCAAGCTGACTTCGGGAGAAGGTCATCTGTCTAGGATAAAACTATTCAATTTATTTAATTGAAAAGGTCTGAATGCGGTTAAGCTCAAAGGTCACGATATGCAAACTGTACCACATATCGACTTAAATGTCTACAGTGAAAAGGTTTTACATTAAGCTTTCTCTAAAATGTGAAAAACGAATGAATAAAAGGAACAATAATGAGCTGAGTTAGATTAAAAGACTGATAGCATTGCATGGTAACAAAATCCAACAACCAGTGCGCGCGCGCGCGCACACACACACACACACACACACACACACACACACACACACAAATGTAAGTACTCTCCAATATGACAATGCCAGCTCTCAGAAAGGAGACTGTGTAACATGTTAATAAAAACTGAATGCAAATCTCCTAAACCCACATTTTATTCATAATAGAACATGGAAAACATGTCAAATGTTTAAACACAGTCATTTTACAATTTCATGAAAAATGTCGGATCATTTTGAAACTGATGACAGAATCAATGTTTGGGTCAGGACAGCAAAAGGCTGGAAAAGTAAGTGGTACTAAACAGAAGCAGCTGACTGAACATTTTGCAACTAGCAGGTCAGTAACATGATCGGGTGTAAAAAGGTTATCTTAGTGAGGCGGAGTTTCTCAGAAGTAAAGATGGGCAGAGGTTCACCAATCTGCAAAAATCTACCGTTGCAGAATAATGTTCCTCAACGTAAACTTGCAAAGACTTTGAATATCTATCATTAACAGTGCATAATATCAACAAATGATTCAGAGAATCTGGAGAAACCATCATGAGAACCACATGTGAACATGTGAATACTGCCATGTTCACTGAATCAAAGCTTTTTTTAAAAAGTGGACTGAGACAAGGTGGAAAACTGTTCTGTGGTCAGATGGATCAACTATTAGCAAGCACATTGTCATCAGTGGGGAGGAAGAGCCTCCTTTCAACAGGAAGTGATCTCCAGCAGAAGCAGGCTCAGTTTAGGGCAGCTTGGTGGCCCTATCAAGAGTGAAAGGAGGGGAGCTCCTTAAAGTAACACCAAAAGCTACACATTTAAATCACACACTGATCCTGCTCATGTCATAATGTAGCTCAGTAGTGTGTATAGTCCCCATGATCCTGTATGCTAACATCTGGGCATGCTCCTGATGCAGGTGGATGCTGTTTTGAAGGATCTCCTCCCAAACCTGGATCAGTGAACTTCTGGACAGTCTGTGGTGCTATTTGGTTGCATCAGATGTATAGATACCTAACATCAGGTTCTCAACTGGATTTAGGTCTGGGGAAGGCAAGTCAACGGCATCAGTGCCTTTATCCGAGATCTGCATACTCTGACCACACAGACAGGGTACAGTTCTGCACCAGTGTAACGTCTGGACCTGGAACGCAACAGCACCTGCCTGGAAAGCACTTTGGCTCAACTTCTGTTGTTGTAAAATTTGCTGTACAAATAAAAGTGACTCGACTTGATAATGACTGATGGTACTGCTAGCAAAGACATTTTACAATTTTGTTGAGTTTTCCTATGCTATTATCAGCCCATTTGGGCATTTTAAGAAGTAGACCACAAATTTGGTTCTATAAGAAAGAGTCCATCTTTAACTTTGAACTTTCTTCCAATCCCCTCACAATTTAAATATGTTTGAGGAGGTCCGAAGCAATCAGCGTCGACCACTTTACCACTCAGATTTTTGGCCCATTTATTTGCAAAGATCTGTGAATCTTTGATCAAACAGCTTAAATAAAATGTGCCAATGTTTAATGATACACTTTGTCATTTTTTTTAATGGAAACATGTTTAAGAGATTTTCAAGTCTCTCTAAGAGGGAAGCTTAGGGGTTAATAAGTGATTCCTTTATATGTTTTTAGCTGTATCTAAACCATCGACAAATATCTTGTTGCTACCGACCGTGTCTGAACTTGATCCTCAGACAACCTGTAAAGGCTGAAAATCCTAAATGGAAGACTTTCTTTAAGCTGGTAGTGCTGATGACAGATAAGAGCTCAAAATGCGTTCTTCCTGCTCTTAAATAAACACTAAGAAGTATACTTAGTGAGAGCCGGTAGTGTCTGTACATGTTTAAGATTCTGAGCTGAGTGCACTGCGACTTTGTAATACTGTTTATTTTATGCAGAAACCAAAGTGCATAAATAACATGTTGTGATTGAGGTTTTTTTACAGGAAGATGTTACCAAACAATTTCTTGGATTGAACTAGCTTCAGGACATTACTGCTTTCAGCCAAGAAGCACTTTCAAAAAATAAACCCACATTAAACAGCAAATTGTTGTTTGCACATGTTGATTTTAGTACACAGAAGGAAAGCGTTCCCTAAAGTTTCCAAACTATCCACAGTTATTTCAGTAAGATTGATCACCTTAATTAAGCACCTATGTTACAATAGGGTCTCCATATGCACAGTTTTTCTCAATACCCAGGTTGAACCAGTTGCCTTTTCCTCCTTTAAATGCACTGGTGACAATTCTCGCCCAGCCGTGTTCTCCCTAAAAGGAAGAAAACAAAACAGCATTATTTACTCTGACTGCAAGTCTGAGAAATTAAAAAGTCTTAAAAAAATCAAACAAACATTTTCTGCTTCAGCTCAGCCAAAACAAAATTAATAAGAACTTGTGAATTTAGTTTACAGAGCTCATTAAGCTCGGAGTAAGCACAAGCTGTCGTGAAATACCAACCCAGAACTCTCCCCAGGAGTTCCTGACGATCCAGTACTCGATCCCATCTTCGCCCACGCCCCACCCAGCCACAGACACGATGTGATTTGGCAGAGAGAGAGGGTGAAACTCGGAGAAAATCCCTCCGGAGTATCGCTCCAGGCCTTCAGTCGCCATCAATGCACAGCTGAAAGACAAGAATTCATGCCTTTTATGTTGCCATTTTCTTTCATTACTGAAATGTAATGCTAAATCTTAGATGGAACCGTTACGTGGGCTCAAATTACGGTCATTTTTAGCTATGCGTCGGCTTTTAAAGCGGGCTCAAAATTTGTACTTGCATCTTAAGTGTGTATTATGCATTGTGAGAACTTTAAGTGCAAAGTTTTGTTCGCAGTCTTCTGCTTTGAATCTGCAGTCAAATGTTAATAAATACAGTTTTTCTCGATGGACCTTTCCTTGCATAGATATTATTACATCCTTTGACACATTAAAGGTGAGACATTATGCTTATTTTCAGCTCCATATTTTTCCTTGTTGCAGCTCCCCAGGTCATGCACTGTTTGAAATAAACACTTTTTGCGGCATTTGAGTTTTGGATTTTTGTTTTCATTTCATTTCATTTGTTGTCATCTTGACCTTCAGCTCTTGGATTTTTGAATTTTAGCTCCTGTCTGGATTTCAATGCTTTTCTAGTTTTGACTCGTGTGTGTGTGTGTGAGTTTTTGGGTTCCTGTTTCGACTTTTTTCTGATACTACTGTATTTCAGTTCTTCCCCTTATTTTATTCTTATTCTGTGTTCCTCTAGTTTTATTTATGTGCTGTGCTTTCTGTGTATCCCTGACTTTGTGTTTATTGGCTATCATTCATGTCTGGTTGTTCGTTGCCTTCGATTATTGCCTGTTTTCCTGTGAAGTCTAGTTTTCCGTGGTGTATAGTTTTACTTCATGCCTTTTCTCTCCTTTGTGATGGTCTACTCTGCTCCGGTTACTTTCACCTGCAGTTAATTGGGCTTTATTTACTAATATGTGTTTGGGAACGTTCTCAGCCTCTGCAAAAAATCAAGAGTGTATGCAAAATTACAGCTGGATTAGTAAAACATGCACACTGACGTATTTTGTTGTTAACACCATGCATTCATTTTCAAATATATATATATATTTATATTTGCATATATTTACATTAATGTATATTTGCATATATAAAATTTAACTCGTCTTCTTCTACTTTTAGTTGCTGATTTGTAAGTTAAGTTTAAGTTATTCACGAAAATTTAAATCACACTGTATCTAATTCTGACATTACACATGAGCCTTAGTTTAACTGATTTATAATTTCCTTCTTTGTTTTCTAACCCTGGTTTCTGGAAAGCACTTTGTAAAGCTGGTTTTGAAAAGTGCTACACCTAATTGTTATTATATGAAAGATTTGCTTCTACTTGTTTGTACAGAGAAACATGTTTACTTCCAAGTGAAGCAGAAAATGTTGGTGATGTCAGAGCGTATCCTGCACCGCTAAAGCAAGAAAGCAGGAAAAAGCCTGAGTAATAATGTCTGAGTAGTTAGAAATGGCACAGCTTTCCAAAATGTTTCCACCAGAGTTATGACACTATAAAAAAATGCGAGGACTGTCCGAAATAACGGACGTTGAGAATATCATCTATATTCTCCAGAATTCTCTGGAATATGTGGGACAGTGCCAAGAAATTAGACTGTATTTTGGGGTTTACTGTGTTTAACTGTATATAATAATAAGTAATTATTTAAATAACTAAATAATGACCAAAAAATTGTAGTATTCAATTCAAATTATAGACATGTGTTACATTTTATAAGACAGCCAGGCCTTCATCATTTATTCATTTGCTTGGTCAGAGGGACTTTTAAATTTGCTCACGGAGTACGAACAAATTCAGGCCCTAAAATATTAATGACTAGCATCCACACACTGTGTGAATAAGGCACAATGTTTCCTCCTGCGTGCTGCACACACCTGTGTGCTATTGTTCAGTTATTTCTGTGCGCATATATAGACACTTAATGGTCACTTAATTAGGTACACTTTGCGAGTGCTGGCTTGGATCCCCTTTTGCCTTCAGGACTGCTTTAATTCTCTGAGGCACAGATTCAACAACATTTCTCAGTGATTTTGGTTCATATTGACGTAATAGCATCACACTGTTATTGCAGATTTGTTGGCTCCACATTCATTACATAATCTCTTCTGGGATTAAAGTATTCTGATTCTGATGATGTGACTCTCTCTTTCCATCACATCCCAAATGTGCTCTTTTGCATTGAGATCTGGTGACTGTGGAGATCATTTGAATACAAATGTTACGTCATGTTCAAGAAACCAGTTTGAGATGATTTCATGGCTTGTTATCCTGCTGGACACAGTCATCTTCAGTGTTTCTAAATACCACAGCCTTCAGCAGGTCATCTTGACCATGTCAGTGTCCCTAAATGGATTGAGCGGCTGATTAGATATTGCGGCCTAAAGTAATCCTACTGTTGATCTGTATATTCTAGCTTTTAAAATTTTTGCTTCAGTTTGACTTTTTCCCCCAATGTTCCAACATGTCCTGTTCCTTTGGGTTGTATCCATATCACCACTCACAACAGTAAAAAGCACATTCATAATTTTAACAGTATATGCATGACATAAAATAAAGAAAGGCATAATAAGTCTCCTTTAATTAACTTGAAATTCTCTTGCAATGTTTTCACAGTTTTCCCAGCCCCTGTAGTTTAATCATTTGAGCCTTTTCATCATATGCAGATCCAACTGCGCCTGTGATTCAAGTACCAATCACCCTGCTGTCTTAATGGACAGGCGCCCAGTCTGGATGACCATTTAGCAAACGCACCTTGTTGCTGTCACCTTATTTAAATGCAGTATAGATGCTACTCAGTGCTTTTAATATGAGCAGTCTGCCTCTTGGATCACAGTTGTAAGCCAGTACTTTTAATTTGAAATTATTTTAACAGCCTTAAGCAAGTACTGTTTGTTCTGAGGCACTTGTTCTGGTTCCTGGAAACTTTGCCAGGCGTCGCTTACCCCGCTGCTCACTCACACCCCCACAGTTAGTTAAGTTATTCTGTTAAGACACAGGGTACTATTTGGACGGGGAGCACAGTTCGTTAGCTGTTAGCAGCAGTCAGCAGAGATACTCAGACCTCCAGTCATAGGCTCCAACTCATTCAGGGGAGACATAATCTCTCCAAATTATGCCTCAAGATCTCCTCCCAGTCCTGCTGTGACACTTGAACCAGAAGACATCCTAGCTAGATTTCCATGTTAGATTATTTGATGACTCTAAACTAAGTCCTGTACGTCTACATGAATGGGTAGATGGGTAAAAGACCTGTATGAATCCATTTACATATTAACTTGTTACTGTAACCATTTTGCTGGTTAATAAATACCTTTACTGAACTTCACACTCTTTGCCTTAGCTGAGCAGGGACGTGACAGTGATACACACCTACATGCCCAAAATCTTGTTTTAATTTTATTAAGGCTCTTAGGTATCAACTATTTAAAAAAAACGTTGAATAGTTCTTATCTGCAGATATTACAACAGCACAATGGAAACTCTTAAAGACCCTGTTAATACTGCATGATTTAATTTAAAGATAATGTAAAGCTGTCAGAGCCAAACCACTAAAAGACTAACAGCTGATGTAAGATGTAAACTCTAAAGGGACACAAAACGCTCAGCTGAGTTTATCAAAGTGGATTCAAGGTGAAATTTAATATACTGTATATATACACATACAGGTCTGATTTTTTTTCAATACTTAATGGCATTCAATTTGACTTTAAGATTTCTCTGAGTGTAAAAAAGAATGACACTCGTTGCTGTTATCTTTCTCCAAGGTTTTAAGAATCATTAAATAGTCATTCACTGAAAAAAAAACTTCCCTAAGAGAACAGCTTCTCTGTGAAAATCTCAGGCAGTGTATCCTCCCTCATACAGGAGAAGTAGGTGGATGAAAAGTGAGAAATGACTTTGAGGATGACTTACTCTACCTGATGGGTCCGCCGGTGAAAATTTCAGCTTTCATCTCATCTCTTCCAGAAACTTCTCCGTAGTCTCCGACTTTCCACGCGGTGTAGTTCTTCACAACAGCGCACGACTCAAAGAAGGAGCACGTGCCGCACTGGTTAAACAGCTCGCACTCTACAACAAATGAAGAAGATGATTTAAAGTTCAGTGAGCGCTCAGTTTGCTCCTGATTCAACTGCTTGTTAATGCTACTGTCTAATCAGCCGGTCACATAGCAGCAACTCAATGCATTTAGGCGTGTAGACATGGTCAAAACGACCTGCTAAATGCCAAACTGACCATTACAAAAAGGTGATTTAAGTGACTCTGAATGTGGCGTGGCTTCGATGCCAGACTGCTGATCTCTAATTTTACTAAGTTGAGAATTATGTCAGTTACATTTTTCCTCAAAACAGCGAACATGTCAAGACTTACCATGTTAAAACTAGTGATTTAAAATATGCTAGGACTTCACTAGAATTGCATCTCAAAACTAGACAGATAGCTACTCTAAAGGCCCAGAATTGTGGACACCAAGCTGTTGCATTCATATATGAAAGCAGAATATCTCCTTACAATAATCTGCTGCTTTAATCGCCTCCACTCTCTCTCTCTCTCCATATTTTGGAGTCTGGTTGTACAGATTTTTGTTCCTGTTCAGCTACAAGAGCATCAGTAAGATCGGCCACGCACAGTAAGCTGGCAGTAAGAATTGGCTCCCAGTCCGTATTACAGTGAAGAGCCCATCTCGCTTTCTTCATCACTGATTGCTTTCCATCTTTGTCACTTCTTGTCTTCCCGACCGAGTTCACCTGATCGTGCCGTCTGCTCCCCGCCATGTGGCAGCAGTTCCAGAAAGAGGAGTTTATGCTTCTTTTTCACAGGAACTTTACTCATCCTCATCGCTTTATGATGGAAAACTGAAACTAACATCACTTGTTGAGATGTAATCTTGCTTTTGCTGTTTCGCAGCGCTGTTTAAAATCTCTATTACAATACCACCACTAAAAAAAAAATAGTGCACTGAAACTGTATACTACATCCACTGACTGAGAACACGGCGAACTGGCCTGTCAATGTATTATCATAAGGAGTCGTTAGACTTTGAGCTAATGTGAATTTCTTTAAGAGTTACGGTACTGCTGGTGAGCATAACGCCTCTGAGATGTCTCTCCATGCAGTGGCTGCTCAAGCTGCAGGACTTACCACCAGAATCACATACGTGTCTAACTATAGTATTACAGAGAATGGTCGCAATACCATGGCAGCAATACTCTAAGTAGCTCAATATTTTAAGATGAGCTTTTAACACAATGGGGCAGCTGTTTTAAAAACATTTGTATATGATATCATAGTTTCAGTGTAAAACAGAATATGTCCTGTGTGTACAATGCACAAAAATAGGCACTGAGGTTTCCAAACCCTCAAACATGGGGATGATGTTCTGCTGTGCATTAAGACATAATTGTGAATACTGCTACATAATTATGTGCTGGGTAACACATCTATGCAGTGTCCAAAATGTACCAGCAGTTTGGGGGGATGGTACTAGTTTAATGGTTTCATTAATTCTCTGTGTTCCTGAATAAATGCCCAGCATGCCAGTCAACCTTTTCCTCTGAACCGTTTATTTAAGAGGCTTCATGTCAGAGCGCCGTGCAGGCGGGTCAGGACAAGCATTTCTTCAGAGGCACAGGTGCAGCACCATTGTGCTTGAACAACAAAGAGAGAGTGAGATCATTTCAACAGGCCCTTTAAGGACACAGAGGTGGGTCGAAGCTTTGCACTTTTTCCATTTGCCTCTTTTTTCCCAGTATTTTTGAACCCTCATAACGTCAAGAATAAAGACAATTTCAGGGCTGACACCTCATATTTAAGCTCTGTTATAAACTGCAACCAACTCAATTTTACACCCAATCCAAACGATCCAAACTCCAAACCATCAATATCATGATATATGTCACAGTCACAGTTTCTGGAGAAAGCTACCAAAGCTGAATTCTGGGTAAACTTTCAAAGTCACACTTACAAATCAACACGTGGGATATTTTGTGTCAGTCAGGTAAGCTGGCATGGTCACAGAGAAAAGAATTTACTTTGCTCAAGTACTTGCTTTATTCTGTGGCAGTGTGATGGGTCTCTTATCAACTGCTTCATATTTTGTAGAGCCACCTGCGAGCTAATTTTAGCCCAGCGATGGTGATGAGGCCAGTTGCTGGAGCTCAGAAAGGTTTTCTGCTGGTTTTGCAGTGCAGTGTTGAGCTTCTACTTTCTCCATTTCCTCCTGCCTCTGCCTCCTGTTGCTCTTTCTCTGCAGTCACGTTAGCATCACTCTTTACCTCTCAGAGATAGTTATTGTCTTTTGTTACTTTCAGCTTAACTTTGAAGTTTATTTTGGCATGTGTCTTGTTTTAGTTTTGCTTCCTGTTCCTTTGTGATTGTCTGCTCTGCCCTCATCACCTTCACCTGTGTCTAGCCACCACTCATCCCTCTGTGAATGCTGTCAACGCCCTCCTTTGTCAGCACTTCTTCAGTCTGTAGGTTTCTTTTTGTTTTTACAATAGCTTAACAACAGCTTTTTTTATTTATTTACCTGCTTCTGCATCATGAATTTGGAAGCTCCTCTCTAATGTGTTGCTGACAACAGAGAGCATGTAAATTGGACAAAGCCATCACTCAAAGGGGAATTTAACACGTTTGTTCCCGGTCATGTGGTGGAAAACATTTTATCACTGTCAACTAGCTATGCAAAAAATTCAGGGGACTCCTAATATACAGTAGGCTACAGACCAACATCATGAGGCTTTGTTGAGATGGGTCTGGAACCTACGCTCAGATTTTAGATATCACCCTGGGTCAACACACCTGAATCAAATGATTAGTTCATTACCAGGTTTCTGGAGAACTTCAAGACATGTTGATGAGGTCATTTAGTCATTTAAATCAGTTATGTTGGATCAAGAACACATCTAAAACCTGCAGGAAACCGGCCCTTGAGGCCTGGAGTTCGACACCTGTGCTCTAGCCCCACCCCCACAACCCTGAATTTAATAAGTTGATCAGATCTAGCTGACATTGAGTGAAAGGTGGGTTATGACCAGGTTAGATTGCCAGTCTATCACAGCGTAACACAGAGAGACAACTGCAGCCTCACCTAAAGTGTAATTTACAATCAGACCTCAGCAGTTAATGCAATAATAGATTACTTTTAAATGCCAGTAATCTTAAGTAACATCATCCAATTCTGATTGGAGCTAATCAAAAGGAAATATGGCCTTTGATGAAAAACAAACAAACAAACAAACAAACAAAATATAACTCAGTATTTCTTTACTTTGGTTTTTGGCTTGGTAGTTGTTGCAGGTTTCATCAGGAATGCCACTTTCGTGCGCGTAGGCGTAGACTCTCAGGTGATCGCCTCCGTAACAGGAACCTGCCCTCCCGCAGTCTATCACGTTCTGCACGGAGAGGTACGCCGATGGCCACGCTCCTCCACGCTTGACGTTGATGCGGTCTTAGACAAAAAGAACGACACACATTAGCAGGAGCCGGTGGATGCTTCTCCACTTACCACTAAATTTAGTCATTTTCATTTCACATGACAATATGCCCTCTAGCCGTATCGCTATTATCATTTTCCTCCATCCCGCTGTTGTCATGGTTACCAGCTAGCGCACTGGTGGCTCCCATGGCCCAGCAGGAGCCACAGTACTGGGGGATGTGTTGGTTCCTCGTGACGCTCACATAATTCTTCCCATCGATGTTCCTCCAGTCCCATGACGGAGGAAGCTTCAACACCTCTACATGCGGCCGGGCCTGCGTCCTAAACAAAGGGGAGTGATGAGCAGCTGTAATTATTGTTATTAAAGCGAGCACAGATGTTTTCACTTGTCTGACTAATATCATCCCCTCTCGGGAGTGTGTGGGTAGTGTAACTGCTGTGACTGACTGACATTTCCTGTGGGTGCTAATAGCCGGACAGGACATTTGCATGTCTGTGCGGTGATATCCGTCCCTGCTGAGCACAAAGTTCAGCAAGCATGTTATCTCACTTCAGATGATTTTGCACCAGTTGTCAAATTTTGTGCAATTACAGATAATCAGACGTGGCTTTGTATTATCCATCCATCCATCCATTCGCTTCCGCTTATCCTTTTCAGGGTCGCGGGGGGCGCTGGAGCCTATCCCAGCTGTCATAGGGCGAGAGGAGGGGTACACCCTGGACAGGTCGCCAGTCTGTCGCAGGGCTAACACATAGGGACAGACAACCATTCACGCTGACATTCACTCGCACATTCACACCTAGTGACAATTTAGATTAATCAATTAACCTATCCCCACAAGCTGCATGTCTTTGGACGGTGGGAGGAAGCCGGAGTACCCGGAGAGAACCCACGCAAACACGGGGAGAACATGCAAACTCCACACAGAAAGACCCCGGCCTGATGGAGGAATTGAACTCAGGACCTTCTTGCTGTGCGGCAACAGTGCTAACCACCGTGCCACCGTGCTGCCCCTTTGTATTAATTTAATGGAATTTTATGTTTTTTTGACCAAAAAAATGTTAGTTTGTTCCCTCTGCATATCAAGAAATGTATTTGAACTCTCAATGATACTTCTCAGTTTGCAAAGTTGTGGTTTTTTTTTTTTTTATCAAGCCCTGCTGTTTAATGGAGAACTTAATGGAAATGGGTATCTCACTGCTACTTTGTTTATTATAATAAAGCCTGTGGTGAAAAGTACTAAAGTGCAGTTTTAAGGTGCAATTTTAACTGTTTATACTGGCAAAGGAAGTATTGTACATCTCCTATTATGTCTCAAATTAAACCTTGACATAATACTCTAGTAAAACAAGAAATTGGTAAAGAGTAAACGTTCTATTCATTTTTGCTTGCACACTCCCTAAAAATTTGCTTCTGTTTTTTTAATAACTATGTGAAGTTAATTAAGTTACCATTTTTTCCATGTAACGACACACAAAGCTCCACATTTATCAGCTACAGCAGTAAAGTAAATCTCTAAATGATGCAACAACATTGTAAGAAATGTCTCATAACATTTCCAATCATAAGATTTCAATTCTTCTTCTTCTGCTGCTGTCTTTAGGAGTCAGCACAGCAGATCACCGGCCTCTGTCTCACCCTATCTGTAACACCCTCCTCTGTGGCACCAACCCTCTGTATGTCCTCCTTCACTACATTCATGAATCTTCTCTGCGGTCTTCTTGTCCACCTGCCTGGAAGATCCCTTTTCAACATCCTTTAAACAATTCATAACTCTTCTGCACACGTTCAAACCATCTCAGCCTTGTACTCATGTCTAATCCTGCCCATTCTGGTCACTCACAGTGAAACTCATAACATTTTCCATTCCTCCACCTTGAGATTTTTTGACAGTGACATGCGAATTGTGTATGTATTTTAAATTAAAAATTAAACACATGCAATCTGTGTAGATTACAGGTGTCGGACTGATCATGTGAGGACCAAACAGGACTTAGTTACACTTTCCCATCTCCCTCATTAGGTAAAGATTGTTTCACAGTCTTGTAATAGTCACTATTCTTTGCATGTGTGTATTCCCTTTTTCTGCTGTAACAACTCTTCAAACCTTTAGCCTTTGTTCACCTGCTGTTCTGCATATTTGTAGTGATGAATCCTTCGATCATCTTTTTGAGGTTTCTTGTGAGCGTATGTTGAGTTAACCAGACACTGGTGGCCCAGTTTTAATTTCTGTGTGATTTGGTAATAAAAAAAACACAGAAACTGGAACACAGGCCACCCCTGTTATGATTTATGATTTAACTACATTTAACTACAAATAGTTTTATATTTTCTAATTAGCTTTTTTATGACTGGGTTCAGAGTGTTTGTTTCAGTGTTGCAGTCTTTATTATGTGGAGTGTATTTGTTAGAAGAATAAATCCATAATAGGAACCACAACACTTTGTGGAAGCAGCCATTCAGACATCCCAGCTCTCGACACATTCACAGACGCCTCGTCAGGCAGGTTGTGCTGATAAATCCAACCAAATGAACAAAAAATACTAAATAATTTCCCCCAAAAAAACTACATTTAAAATGTTATGTTAGTTGTGAAATTTTTCCGAAGTCTACTCCTATTTCTACTTTAGTGACTAAAGTGGTTTTTTTTAAACATATACCTTTTAGTGTAGCTTTAGTGATAATATTGCTATATCTAAATATATAAGCTTAGTTTCAAGGAAAACCCTAGTACTGTACACGTAAAACAATACACGTCATTGGGAGAAAACATATTTTTGAGATTGCACCAAAGTACTGAAGTACAGAAAAGTATCCCGGAACTCACTTTGATACTCATGTTAATACGTTTTTATTTAATTAATACGTTAACGTTATATTACTACACTAAGGACACTAAGACGAGTAATTACCATATTAAGAGACGCTGCAGCCAACTTTTAGGATAAGGAAGGCTGCCAGAGTTCCTATTTCTGAGCTAGTTTAGCTCCTCTCTGAGCTCACGTGAGTACCTGTGTGACTGCTGGAGGTCGAAATCTTCACCTACCTGACAAAGTCCGGCCTGTGGTCTCTAATGGGTTTATAACACGGTTCGGTGAGAAGCCTGGAGGCGCTAAACTGCTGTGAAAAAGATGCTAAACAAAACAGCAGACATGCAAAATTTGTAGCCGCCATGTTGGCCCCGCCCCTTTCCTCTGACGCAGTGACGCGATCACAGACAGCCCCCTGTCGGCTCGAGAGAGCACTGTTCACTCCCTGTGAACACAATAGATGGATATATACATATAATATATATACATATACACATACACATATTATATATATATATATATATATATATATATATATATATATATATATACACATATAATATAAAAATGTACATATATTGTGTCATTGTTGCATTTTAGAAGACATGTTTGTGTAAGGGGCGATCGTGGCTCAAGAGTAATCGGAGTAATCGCCTTGTAATCGGAAGGTTGCCGGTTCGAGCCCCAGCTTGGACAGTCTCGGTCGTTGTGTCCTTGGGCAAGACACTTCACCCGTTGCCTACTGGTGGTGGTCAGAGGGCCTGGTGGCGCCAGTGTCCGGCAGCCTCGCCTCTGTCAGTGCGCCCCAGGGTGGCTGTGGCTACAATGTAGCTTGCTATCACCAGTGTGTGAATGGGTGGATGACTGGATATGTAAAGCGCTTTGGGGTCCTTAGGGACTAGAAAAGCGCTATATAAATACAGGCCATTTACCATAACTGACTTTTAACTGTATGGTTATCAGTCAGTTCTTTTCTTAAGACATGTGACAACACACTGAAGCAGGCTTTTAAGTGGCTCACTACCTAACAAAAATCACAAATGACTGCTCTCTTTTCAGGCAATAACAATAAACCAACAAGCATTTCTGCAGTGGCATAATTAGCATCCTTAAGCTATTATAGGGACCTGTTCTGTTCATTTCAGCACCACTTCTTTATTCTTTGACACCACAGAGTAGCTTGTTTTAACAGTTCACTACTCTTTTTCAGGTTAAAGTGAGCCTTGGGTGCAGTCCTCTTAATCTGTCCTCCATCAAAAACAAAGCTGCTCTCCCTTCTTCTGATAGATTTCCAGCAGAAGTCTAAATCAAACTCAACAGTATAACAGAAAATAAAGGCAACAATAATGGGTTTAATACTGTTAATTTTTATACTATAATAAATAGAACCAAGTATTGGGGGACAGTGTGGATTTTTTATGATCAACTGGAAACTTTTAAATAACACACTCAGCTCCCACTTACACTTACATTACACCTAATGGAGTGCAGAGGACTGGTTGGGGAATATGAACCTCTTAACAAACATATTATGCTACAGGATGATGCTGAAATTCAGTGATGTCTCATTCTGTGAGATGTCAGCAGTTGTTTGCACGTGATTAAAGAATATATGTGCATTAGGCCATAATTCAGTCAAGAATTCAGTCTGTTTGCTGCATGATCCATTTTCGGCTCACGTGATAGGTGCTCAGGCTAACTTGCAGTGTTAAAAGTAGGAGATGGGCTCTAGAAATGAGTTACATAATTGCTGTTGGGTCCCAACCAAGGTTGGACTGATATAAAGGCAAACATCAAAGAGGGAAATCAGATTGGGAATATGCTTTCACATCTCTGTTTACAGAGCGGTTCCCTGCTACATGATTTAGGTTACATTTTCTGCTTTAATTTCATTTCTGGATGATGTGTTCCCTGATGTTTTATTTATTATCCAAATATTTGATTGAAAAAAGATAGAAGTGCACATTGACAGAATGACATATACAATGTTCCCGTAATTGACACCAATCTGTCCAAAGTGTTGCGCGTCACTGCTGTCACAGAGCCCCATCTTGATTCTAAATCTAAAAACTCTTAAGAAAATGGAGGGATGGATGATGATGCTCATGGCAGCTGACCCATATAATATTGCCATGGAGACCGATAGGTCCTCCCTGTTTTTAAATACTGAAGAGTTAATGTCTTTAGCCCTATAACTTCTAACTTTTTGTCTGCTTAAAGTTATATGTCCTGGTACAAAACGTTAAATGGTTAAATGATATTACTCGTGATTATCAGGCAAGAATGACAAAAGGTGGAAAAAGAAAATTTCTTGGTGTTTCCTCAACACTGTGAAAAAATTCTCAACTATTTTGTTTATAAGACTGTAGAGCAAACATCTCGTCTCCTTCCTCCTTCAGTATTTTTCAGAGGAAGATGTGATTCTTAAGGTGTTCCAGTCTGGCTTTAAACCACTTCACAGCACAGAATCTGCTCTTTTAAGGTTTTTTAAGGATCTTTTATTACCTGGTGACTCTGGAGACTCAGTTATTTTAATGCTTTTAGATCTTACAGCAGTTTGCCAGCCATCAACAGTTTCAGAGTAATTTAGATCGTACTTGTCAGAGAGAAGTTTTAGGGACAGTTTTGGAGGCTCAACAGCTCCCTCTGGACCGCTCCTACGTGGAGTTCCGCAAGGTTCTGTTCTGGGGCCATTTTCTTTTGTATTCACTCCCTCTAACATCAATTATGAAAAGATATAGCATCTCCTTCCACTTCTGTGCTGATTATTCCCAGATCTAGCTGTGGGTTTGACAGGAAACAATGGCAGCTTGTTATTAGAATGTTACAGCAACATCAAAACCTGGATGACCATAATATCTTTAAAAATCAGTGAGAGCAAGATTGAGGTCAAGATACTCAGACCCATGAGTTCAAGTGGAGCTCTAATATTAGACACGGAGTCACTAGATCCTTACATTAAGCCCTTTGTAAATAATCTTGGCATGAAAATGAAAATTTTGCCTTAAAATTGGATTACCAGATTCATTCTGTTTATCCAGCTAATTCATGTTTTCAATTTAAGGTTGCGGGACTGTAGCATTCACAGGGTGAGAAGCAGGGTCCCCCTTGGAAGTTTGCCAGTTTGTTACAGATGTGGATGTAAATTTCACATTCTGTCAGTTAAACTGCTTTTCTACTGCAGACACCTAGGCTTCACTTTAAATACTTTAACATAAATTATTCCTAAAAATAATGTGTTAGCTGGCGAGCCAGACTACGCTGTATTTTGGACCCAACTTGTCCAACATCAGTAGTTGTCCAATTGCTTCTGTTGTCACATACAGTAAAACTTACAGCTGTTTCGAGGGAAGCTGAGAACATTACTTTTTTGAATCCGATTGTAAACTTTGTTTAATTATAAATCCTAGAAAAAGGAAGAGAAAACTTTTTTATGTTTCTTCCTTCTTAGCAGCTGGATTTCAGTCACCAGGAAGTTTATTGACAACATTAAAATATGAACAAAATCCATATTGGAGTTACCATTCCTGAAGAGACTATCCACAGCTACCACAGAAATATGGTAAAAAGCCCACTTAAGCTGAGCCACCTTTAAAGTGCCTGCAAAGTGCCTTCGTGTAAATATTGAACTTGTTCACAGTTTGGATTTCACATATTGAAGCAATCTGGACTTTAATCTTATTTCCCTTTGTCTTGTCTTCTTGGCAAATGGTGCTATAAACTGGCAGTGGGGAATCTCCAGTGAAATCAAAAGATATGAGGATTTAGATGGATTTCCTCGTGAATATTTTTTTACTGTGTGGGATTTCTATGTAATTACATTTTAGAAAAGGTAATTGACTCTCTGTTTATCCACGCAATTCTCTATTTTCACACACATCCTTCTGAAATACTGAGCTAAATTGTATTGTTTTTGGATGTAAAATAGTTGCATTTGACCACTTTCATTTCATTTCCCTCATTTTGAAGACACAAAGTCAACATAAATACAAATTTGCTGACAGTTTCTGAACATTTAAACAGGAGACGTGGACAGCTGAAAACTGTCTTGAAATAAAGGACTCTAGTGATTGTATAGTGTTTCACATACTTCTGGCTTTATGTTTATGTATCCCAAAGCTTTCCCCTTAAAATGAACCCCTATACACTGCAATTTTGTCATATTTTACATTCAGACATTCATTGATGCTCCATCAGTCGGGGCCTTTGGTTTGAAAACAACAGCAACATTCTGTAATTGGCAAAACATTAATACACTGGGGTAAAAAATTCTAGTAGCAAAACATCAGCTGAAGAAGATTTGCCATCTGTGTCATCCTTTTCCCTCATCTGACGTTGAGTTGCAATTTTGAGTTGGACAACTTTAAAACTATTGGATGCATAAAACTGCCATAAAACTTTTAAACAGCAGTTTTTGGTTCCCAGAGGATGAACTAGTCCCTTTAATTTTACTTTGTAACACAAATGATTTAGTGTCAAGTTACTTGAAACTACTGGATGGATCAAATCCTGCTGATGTTAATGTCTCTCTTAAGCTAAATTATATTACCAAAACAACATTTTATTATAAGACTAACATTCGCCATTATAAGTTTTACTGTATACACTGCAAACTACATACAAAACTAAGATAGTGAATATGATAAACATTACAGCTGCTAAGCATTATATTCAAATCATCAGCATGTTGAAGTGCAGCTTTGTAGAATTATGAGAATGGCTGGAAGTGTTTCATTTTTAGTCTAGCTGAAGAGAATTATCTCACATTCACTGCCTTTAAGCTAAATGGTGCCAATTTAGAGGTCTCAAAAGCTCAGGGCTCCTGTGTAAGGCAACAGAACAATCTTGACCTAAAAATTGAGGTGAGTGACTCAAGAACAACTTGACCCAGAGCGCCACAGCGTAAAACTGTTGAATCCATTTTAACCAAGAGTTTATCAATAAGTCGCTCTCAAGAATCCGGTAAATAATGGATCAAAGACAAATGTTGCTTAAGATTCACATCCATCTGAGGGATTAGATCAGCAGGTCCAGACTTCAAACGGCAGAAAGAAATCAAGGGCTCGCTGACATGTTTTGAGGTTGGTTATTGATTGTTGCTGGCTGCAGCTTAGGGGCATCGTGGGTCACTGTCTGCAGACCTTCCAGCCGCTCTGGATCTCCAGTGAAAAGTGGAGCTTCTGGGCAGCTTTTCCCTCAGCAGTGCTCAGCTGTTTGTTTTTCTCATTTTCATAAACCGAATTTATTTTGGTTATCAGGCCAAATGATGATTCATCACATCATAAGCAGAAAAGCTACTTTTTTTAAGTGCTCTGCTTTTTCCAGGTGGAGGGCCACTTGGTTCAGAAACGACTCCCATCATACCTTGCTCTTCTCCTGCATAATGCACTTCAGGGGGAACAGCAGCATTAAGCATTTGTCTTGTTAATAGTGGCATTAAATTTAAAGTCATAGTAAAAAGAAAACTTATTCGAGCGTAATATCAGAACCTATAAAAAAATTAGCAGGTTCTAAAATTATTTAAATACAACCTAATGCAAACAACAGCACAATGACATATTACGCCATGTTAATATTAATTTAAGAACAACTGAGGGAAAACGCAGAAGCAGACAAGTGAAAACTTCTAAAGGACATAAAGGGTAAGTAGCAGAACCTGGCTTCTTGATTAACTGACCATTAGTAATTATGAATGCCTCTAAAAAGTAGGTGTTTTTGCACTTAGCTGAGTTGGAGCATTTGGCTGTGTGTTGACACAATACCTAAAAGAAAGGACATCAGCAATGATCTTAGAGAAGCAACTGTAGCTGCCGGACGATCTGATATCCTCGTGTTGGTGTTGTTCCCTCGTCATCAAGGATATCAGATCATCCGTAGCGGCCCATCAATCTGGGGAAGGTTATAAGGCCATTTATGAACAATCCATCATTCTACAGTGAGAAAGATTATGTGAAAAACATCCAAGACAGCTGCCAATCTTCTGGCAGTGGATGTCCCAGCAAATTCATCTGGGACACTCCTAGCCCCACTCCTGCAGTTTGAGTTAACATGTGCTAGACTGCATGTTAATGTTTAACATGCAGTCTGAGCACAGCACAAGCCAGTCTATGCAGTGCTGAGAGAAACTGCAAAAAACCTTAGAGCTACTCCACAAGCTTCATTTAGCTTGTTAAATGTTGAAGTTCATAGCATTACAATTGAACTTTTTTTTTTTTGTCTTTAATCTCCAACGTGGAGATGTTTGGCACAGCACAATGTTTTGCAAAAAAAACAAAAAAACAAGCAGCATATCAACACAAGTACCTCATACCAACTGTCAAACACAACAGTAGTGAGGTGGTGATTTGGGCTTGTTTTGCACCTTGCCGGACAGCTAAAGCTTGACTGAAACTGGGTATGCTACAGGACAGCGTATCAATGTTCCAGTTAAAGTCCAGACCTCAACCCAACTTAAATACTGTGGCAGGATCTTAAGAGAGCTGTGGATAAAGGAATGCCTGCAAATGTCAATGAACTGAAACATTTACAACACTGTTTTGTTGTAAGGATCAGTGGCCCAACATTCCTCCATGCAAGGGACTGATAAAGTCATAAAGAAAGTTATAATTCCAAGCTATTTTTATTATTGTTTCATTATTTTCAGTCTAAATTAGTACTTTTCACAGTATTCAGGGCTATCAAACCATTTCTCATTTGTATTTGGAATATATTTGTTCCACAGCTATAGCATTTTGGAAGCGAGAAGATTCATTTGTGTTTCAGTAGAAAAATTATTACACAAAATTTGTCTGTGGTGTCATGCTAACAAATAGCTCTAACATCAAAGATCAGAGTCTCAGAAATTTCCCAGTATGCTGGTGCAAAATTCTA
This sequence comes from Aulonocara stuartgranti, assembly GCF_965226115.1. Classification (NCBI taxonomy): domain Eukaryota; kingdom Metazoa; phylum Chordata; class Actinopteri; order Cichliformes; family Cichlidae; genus Aulonocara; species Aulonocara stuartgranti. The sequence goes on from NC_138954.1 coordinate 10,780,414, forward strand.
GCTTTTATTTTAAAATTATGTTCAAGAAAATGAGTCAACACCAGCTTTCAGTACACCGTGCTCAGAGTGCTGGAGAAGCTCCAGGCAGCTTTCTTAATGACATTTTGCCATCCATGGAGATTTTATGACTCACTTAAAACCGAATAAATGAATGGAGAAACATGATGAATGCAGGTATCTCCATTAAAAACACATTAAATCGAATGAACATGTTTTCCAAACATGATGACAACATTTAGGGAGCCGATAAAGGATTTCAGCCTGGATAGGAGTCCTCCATGACGACAGTGTCCACATCTACAGGATGGTTCACCAAGTGACTGCAGGAGTGGGGCTAGGAGTGTCCCAGATGAATTTGCTGGGACATCCACTGCCAGAAGATTGGCAGCTGTCTTGGATGTTTTTCACATAATCTTTCTCACTGTAGAATGATGGATTGTTCATAAATGGCCTTATAACCTTCCCCAAGTGAACTGTTGCCCTCAGGCAGACGGTACAGGGCAATCAGAGCAAGGACTAATAGACTCAAACACAGCTGTTATCCAACTGCAATAACACATCTGAATACTTCAAAAAAATGTCCATCACGCCACTCTTGTGTTAATCTATGCACGGTCTGAAGCATGTGTGTGGGAATGTATGTGAATGTTTTACTGTTATATCTTATTAGTATTTTAAGTATTCTATCTATTTTATTTATTGAATTTTATTGTTTTATTTATATTTTGATATTGCTAGGGATGATGCAATGATCGGGGACCATTCTTAATTTCGTTGTTCTCATGACAATGACAATAAAGTTTCTGATTCTGATTCTGATTCTGATTTGACAACACAGACATATGGCCAACAGACTCCTGGAAAAGTAACATTTTGTTTCTTCTATGTCATTCCTGCTGACTGTTACTTTATCTGTGCAAAAATTGTGATTCTTAGCGACAACACTAAATGGCCTTGTACAGATCTTCTTGCAATATGTACATATGGCAGTAATCTTTTCATAAAAATTCATTTATAATCTGTGAAAAATGTTGTCATAATGATATCTGGTTACTATAAAGTGAACAGATGCAACTACAATGATTGTTAAATAAATAAATAACCAATATCTCTTGTCTTAGAAGACTGGTTTTCATCTTTTTCAGCACAGATTTTCCTCTAAACTGTTCTATTTTCTTTGTTAAATTTTTACCACTCTTGTGTCTGTGTGGTATAGATGAAGAAGGACCTTAAATATTGGAAACCAGCCAAATGTGTTAATTAGTTAGAATATTACAAAATCTCTTCAGTTGAATGGGATTCATGTTTTCAAAATGTTAATACTATGTATAAAGAAACAGGCAGTAGATTTATTCAACTTAAGATATTCCATAGGTGGCATCCATCACCGCAACAATAGTATAAATGGAACCTGGCCTCTACGGACGAATGTTGGAGATGTGATGGTCAAAATGCTTTGATTTTACATATCTTATGGAGCTGTTCGGCACTTTGGGATTGGTGGGAAAATATAATGGAGGTAATTTTCAGTGTTTTAAAAAGGAGATTTGGTATCTCACCAAAACTGTCCATACTTGGTATAACCACAGAACTTTCTGATGGAGATTTTTCCAGTTATACAAAACGATGGATTATTTTGGCTCTTACTACGGCCCAAGGGTCCTGCTAAGACATTGGCGGAAAAAGAACCCCCCTCCCTATGAAGAGTGGCTAAAGACAATGGCTAAGTTGGCGTCTTACGAAAAAGTGACTTATGGTTTATTAGACAAATTGCATCAATATGATTGTATTTGGTCCCCCTTTACAAGCTGGCTTTCTGTAACTTGAAGACAAGAGGAGTAATGACAGGGTGGTGGTGTGGGTGGTGTGCGAAGAAAGAATAGGATAACTTCTCTTTGTTTGGGTTTTTGTTTTTTTGTTGTTATTGTTGTGTTGTGTTTTTGTTTTTTTTGTTGTTTGTTTGTTTTTTAAACTATTTATTTATGTATTTATCCTTAAGTTCTGTTATTGAAGTTTAAAATGAAATAAATAAAAATTGTTGATGATAAAAAAGAATATTACAAAATCTGCTAACGAATTACCACAGTTATTTATTCTGCACACAAACAGAAATGTTAAATGTCAGAGCATTTTTCCTGATGAACAACAGTTTATCCATCTGCGTATCCTCCCACACTGAATCACTGAGAGAAGTCTGACTTTCAACATTTCGGTTTCTGCACATATTTAAGAAATGAGATATAAAAAGTTAATTCCTGACCTTTGGAGATGCTGACAAATGGTGAATTTTAGGCTGAATGTTTCCCTGAAAATAAACAAGTGTTTCCACAAATGACAAAAGAAATAAAAAAATATAAAAGTAATTTTTATATGTCAAATTACTCAACATTCAGTTACAATTTAAATTTCAAACAGTGTATTAAAATAATAACTCTATGACCAAAAACAAAAATTTAAGTTGACCAGTTCGCCAGTGTAAAAATATAAAAAAGACTCCATGTGTTTTCCTCCTTTATAAAAAGGTAACATTTATTATGTTTTGACGGGGTAATTCTGACCCGTTGTAACAGTCCACTTCATGCACATTGACCAGTACGCTTTTCATCATCCTCTACTGAGCAACCTCTGAACCATGAAGAAACTTTCCTTAACTTTAATGAATGATCAGTGGCATTTTTGTTTGAATATTTGGAAATTTAAAAAAGCATCCTGGGGCTCTGAACTGAGCTGTAGATCATGTTTGTTTACCTGCTCAACAATTAAATTACGTGTTACTAGAGAAGATGTTTTCTTACATTGTTTAGAATTTGCCCGAGAACTGAAAACATTTTGGCAAAATTAATTTTCCTGCAAGCACAAACAGCGCAGGCCTGTTTTTGTGGTTAACTGGATTAGACTGGAGTGGTTATACTGCACCGGTAGGCGTCGCTGTTTCTCTCTGATATAGCTGTACCAAAAGGTATCAGGTCATAAGGAAAAGTCTCCTCTTGAAATTCATAAAATCTTCGTCTTGGGGGTCCTGCTTGTTTGGTGTTTATAAATTTGATGATGGTGATTAAATAGCAAACTATACAATTATACAATTATAAGATTAAAGCAGCTGTTTATATTGCACGCCCCACGTTTTGCTTCCAATTATCGCAGGAAGCTGGCTCAGCAACCAGTCGCACTTCTGATTGGCTGAATCCGAAGTCAATCCCAGGCTTGTCCTGGAGCCTCCTGTTGGCGACCAGTCAGTCAAATGTAACCAAAAGAATAGAGGGACTTCAGGCCTCAACCCCCCTTGCTTGCTTTTAACGAAACTCAAAAACTGCAATGAGACCATGTAATAACCTAGTTATAGTTCCTCGTTAATGTGGTTTAGTATTGAAAGTGGGTTTAATTGGACTTGAGGACTTGTTGGCTCCTTTGTCCGGTTTTTTTACGCTCCGTGCCAGCGCAGCTGTTTGCGCATCTGAGTCGCGCTCAGCTTGTGCAGGGTCAACATGATTTTACAGCATCTGAGCCACTAAACTACCATGGTGATACTGTTTTCTGGCGATGGAGCTGGTGGGGCGAACCTTGGTGAATGCGCAGTGTCCCACTGTGGAATAATCGGAGTCCAGGTGTCACCAGCGGAGAGCCGATGTGTCTGTCTGGAGCAGCCAGCTGGGAGCGCATGAGTTTGGGATGCAACAGAACCCTTAGAGAGACAGTTCTCGGTGTCTTTTACCTGGATTCATCACGGCCTGCCCAGACCCATGGCCTCTGAAGTGGTGTGCGGGCTGGTCTTCTGGTTACTGCAGCTGGTGAGTTTTCCCTCTAATACCCACTTTTTTTTTTTTACATCTTTGTTGGCCTTTTGTGTTATTGACAGTGCGCAAAGTAAGAGTGGGTAATTAATATGTATAAATGTTTATACATATTATTATCAATCCCATCTTGTTCTGTCCTTGTACTTTAAATGTGATTTTAAATAATAACTGTACTCTCGTTTGTGTTTTCCCGCCTTCCTACACTGATAAATAAGCTGTGACATTAATTCAAAGCCTCATATATATTAGAGCGCAGTTCCAGTATATTTGTTCAGGACATTAAGAGCAGCTTTCATATTTATTAACAGAGCCGTCAGCGCTGTCCTCCACCTGTCAGCGTTTATTGGAGTTAATGAAGGAAACACAGCCGGCAGCAGTGACTGCAGAGTCACACCAAAGGCATGGTGTCTGTGTTTCAGGTACAAACGTCTGATGGTGAAAATGAACTGGTATGTACTTCTTATTTTTAGTTATTTGTAATTACAGACAGAACAACAAACTTAGAGTTTACTATTTTCCTAGTAATCCCTTTATTCTGAATTAAACATTTATGGCTTTCATTAACTGTGCTATAGCAGCTTTCACAGTATTGGTTGTTAGTTTTCATACTCAGTGGCTATTAATGAATCATCAGTGTTGTTATTGAACTGTTCGGCTTCTGACAGTGTGATTGTTATTCATTATCATTTACATTACAATGACATTGTTTGAGCTGCACGTCTTCAGCTGTTTCACTGCTCTGTGTTGCAGTCAGCTGTGTTTTGGTCTGTTTACTGAATTTGTTACTCTGTTAACAAAAGTCGTTCTGTGAGAAGGAAGAATCTGTTGGTCTCTTATTAGAAGTTAGTGCTTGATTTACTTCTTTCTCGTGCAGATTATAATTTAAAATACTAAATGAAAATCCTCTAGAACCTGTGGATTTCATCTGATGCTACATGCAGCTCCAGTTGCTTCTTGTTTGTTGGTCGCTTTGCCTTCAGCTTTGTCTCCTGTAACTAAAGTGCTTGCTCTGTTGAGCTTGTGGAGCAGGGAAATTATTTTACTGCTATTGCTAAATAATTGTCATCATTACCATTGCATTAATAATATAATCTGGAGTTTATATTGCATTCAGGGGTTGAACAATGTGTCTTTCAGAAAGGCTAAAAGTAACAGGACAGGAAACAGGCTTGGAGAGTTTTGCAGAAGTGGAAGTTATTTTGAGCCGCAGGCTAAGACGAGGCTTTAACAATGTAACAGATAGCTTTAAGAAGGCCTTAAGCAGTTATGACTATTTTATACACAATGCATATCTGTGCTTATTAAAGAGTTGGAGCTCGGTCAATTAATTGGGGGTCGGAAGCTTTGTTCGGCGCGATGTTCGGACAATCTATTGTGCAAGTGACTTGGAGCCATAGAAGGAATTGCAATACATGCTTACAAAACACTTATATATCAGATCATTTTATATTAAGGTTTTAGTAGAGGTTCTTGGTTAAAACATTTATTTAGTAGAAGACATACACATAGTCTCAGTGAGCCTCTGACCTTTCACCAGGACAGAGGCTCACTGAGACTATGTGTATGTCTTCTACTAAATAAATGTTTTAACCAAGAACCTCTACTAAAACCTTAATATAAAATGATCTGATATATAAGTGTTTTGTAAGCATGTATTGCAATTCCTTCTATGGCTCCAAGTCACTTGCACAATAGATTGTCCGAACATCGCGCCGAACAAAGCTTCTGACCCCCAATTAATTGACCGAGCTCCAACTCTTTAATAAGCACAGATATGCATTGTGTATAAAATAGTCATAACTGCTTAAGGCCTTCTTAAAGCTATCTGTTACATTGTTAAAGCCTCGTCTTAGCCTGCGGCTCAAAATAACTTCCACTTCTGCAAAACTCTCCAAGCCTGTTTCCTGTCCTGTTACTTTTAGCCTTTCTGAAAGACACACTGTTCAACCCCTGAATGCAATATAAACTCCAGATTATATTATTAATGCAATGGTAATGATGACAATTATTTAGCAATAGCAGTAAAATAATTTCCCTGCTCCACAAGCTGAAATCAATTGACTGATCTTGCTATTGAAGAATGACCAATTTCTTTGACTTCAGAAACTTGCTTTTCCAGCTTTGCTAAGAGCAGGCTTTTAATCAATAGGCCTCATTCAGTAATACTATAATGGATCATCTGACAGCACAGACCCCTTTAATTTCTCACAGCAGTTGTGAGTCTATGCATTTTGTCCATTAATTTGTGGGAAGACATTTTAACAGTATGAATTAATAATACAATTCAGAGAATAAAATTAAATGCTTCAAGGTTCAATGTGTTGCACATTGAGCATTTCTTTTTCAAAGTGCAGCTGAGCGTTCACTACAGCTGCACACACGAGTAACTGTCAAAATGGAAGAAATGTAACGTAGAAAGAAGGGAACATGCATTCAGTGGGCACGTTATTAGGTACACCTTGCTAGTAAAGGGTTGGAGTCTTCAGAGCTGCTTTAATCCTTAATTGCACAGATTCAACAAGGTGCTGGAAACATTTCTCAGAGATTTTGGTTAATATTGACATGATCGTGTCACACAGCTGCTGCACGTTTTGTTGGCTGCACATCCATGATGTGAGTCATGCTCATTGGCTGCATTGAGAACTGACTGTGGAGATCATTTGAGAACAGTGAATTAATTTCCATGTTCAAGAAACCAGTTTGAAATTATTCGATTTTGTGGCATGACGTATTATCCTGCTGAAGGCAACATTCTTAAGGTGTGTACACTGTGGTCATGATGGATGGACAGGATCAGCTTCAATTACCTTTTTAGAAAAGTTTATGAAATGATGACATCACACATTCCTTATAGCTGATAGCTGCAGGAAGGAAAAGAAAGGCTCTGTGTGGTATAGTCAATAAATAGACCTAGTAGACACAAGGTTGGTTCCAAAATTAATATGGTTTATCTTCGAAATTTGCTGTCAGGATCTGCGGCTGCATATCGTGTGTGGCAAGACAAGGACCCAAGCGCAGACGGCACAGGAAAACAGATACTTAATTACAAAAGGCGAGCCATTTATTTTGGCTGAACACAAATGTACAAAAAAAGGAGAAACCAACAAGTAACCTAAACTGGGAAAATACAAAATAACCATGAAACCTGGAAGACATAAGGAAAGGTGAGCAGAGACTGGGACAAGGGGCAACTGAGTGATAAGGAAACTGGAAACACACGGGAGCACAGCAGGCACAAATTAAACATGATGAGACAGGGGAAACAAACTGAACAGAATGCACATGAGACAAGGGATCATCAAAATGAAACAGGAAGTGGCACGCAGACTGAGACCCAAACAAGGACATGTAAACTTGTACAGTAGAACAGAAGAAAGACAGACAGAGAGCAAGGGACATGGCTGGGGAGACAGACTGACAAAACAACATGAAGACGAGACTGACTAAACTGGAAGACCCTGAGGAAAGTGCACAGAGATGAAAGAAGGACATAAAAGAAGACCATATAGCAAACAAGACAACCTAAACTAGAAATACCAGCAAATGACTCAACAAACAAGGCAGGATGGTAACAGGTCTCACACCAACAATGACACCGCCACGTTCATATTCACTTAAATCACCTTTCTTCCTCATTCTGATCCTCAGTTTAAACTTAGGCAGATCGCCTTGACCACGTCTCCATGTCTAAACGCAGTGACCGGCTGCAATGTGATTGGTTGATTTGCATTAGCAAAGCAATTGAACAAGTGTACCTAAAACGTGTAGAATCAGCATCACGGATGACACATGCAATGCATGTAATCAAATGCAAAATATCACGATGCTGTGCCGTATAGATTGTCACTTTTGTTGTGTTGTAGTAAAAGAGTTTTTCTGTTGTTTTAACTGGAAGAGGCAGAAGCTGGATTCAACCATGTATGTGCACTTTTGCAGTAACTGTATTAAAACAAGACCAGTTTATTTTTATTCCCTGTCTAAACTTCTTCAGATGGTGGGTCATACAGCAAAGACAAAGGATCAGGAAGACTAGCAGTATGAACATCACAGATCAATACATCAATTAATGGATTTTGGAAGTATATACATATATATAGCAGCTGCATAGTTTTGTAAAAAGTTCTACTTTTAAAAATGAGTCCATTAATTATCACTAGTTGTCCATTATTACTGTTAAAACACTAAGTGAATTGAAACTAAGAAACTATTTTAAATGTCTTTATTTTACTGCCACACTGAACTGAAGAAAACTGAGTCCAATTCTTTCCTTTGACTCATTTAATTCTAGTAAAAGATGCATGAAACAAAATTGCAATTGCAACTGCAACAATGTCAGGAAGTTTTCTCTGTCTTTTCTCTTTCATCTCCTACAGTAACTTTCCTTTGCTCTCAGGTGGAGGTGGAGGTGGAGGTCCGAGGTCCCGCCTTGGACTGTTTGTCAGCGGAGCCACGTGTTCCTCATCGGTCCATTACCTGCAAATACTTAAGGACCAAGTTGGTCTGTTCCTGGGAAATGTGATTTTGCTTTCTTGTGAGTAAATTCAGTGGCGTTACCATCTTTGCTCCCTGCTTTGTAAGGAAATCCAAGTAAGAATCCTAAGATAACATTAACTCACAAATCTCCAATTTGACACTGGTAACATCGGCTAATCTATTTCTCCTCCTTCACAGAAGCCCATCGCAGCTCAGTGAACTGAAACTCATGTGTGGATCTCTCTGTTGCAAATTCCTTTGCTTAGACCGGTGCACTTGTACAAAATAAACATTGGAAAGTTGCATGTTTTGCATGCCTTAGAAAACTCAGAATTCATCGTCTTCTGTGGTTGTGATAATTAAACTTTATTTTAATGCTTATTTTTAAGGGCATCTGGCTCTTGCACTGCTGCATTCAGTGATTTTTTTGTGGCATTTCATTCTAAAAATGATGATATTTTATAATCCCTGAAAATTTTTTAGGTTCTTGCAAAAATGAAATCTGCACTTGTGATCTAAAACTATGCTTAGTGAGGTATTTTACAGCATGCACGCAGATATAACCGCAGGCTGTCCCTTTTAACATCCGAGGACTATCAGGTCTTTACTGTTCTTCAAAACAAAAGCCGGTTCATTGAATGATTTTAGCACCGGCTGTTTTAGTGATGCGGGCCAGATGAACAGATAATGAGGTTTGTGAGTTTGAAGTTTAGTTAGAGTAATGTTTGATGTTTTACTACTATGAGCCAGCAGGAACATTTAAATGAAAGAAACTAGAAAGAGAGCAAATTATTTGCCCATACTGACTTCATTGGCTCACTGTTAAATCCATAATCAAGTTTAAAATCCTTTTAATCACATACAAGGTCTTGAATAATCAGGTCTCACCTTTTCATCCTACCTCATAGTCCTGTATCACTGTGTGGTAAGACTTGACCTAATCGGCCAAAGAATGGCAGGAGACAGATGCTGTCCAGTGTAGCGAGTGATTTAATCACCATCTTTGGTGAAACAATATTTACAAAAATAAATAAGAAACAACTCCATAGTTAACTCAGTTCAAATAAACATAACTGAATTTAAATCAACAGAAATTAAGGTCACATCGACACACCGCTACACTGACCTGGTCCTTTCTCTTCAAACACCTGCATCCTTCTGCTTAAATCGTCCACTTAACCAAACAATCTCACCCCTGGACTATTCCATTATGTAGGTAAAACAAACATTTCCCTACGCAATCCTATACTGTTACTCTTTCCTAGCAATAAAAACTCTAAACATACTCTAAAATCAACTTTATTCAATTACAAAGATTTTCCCCCTTCTTCAGCTGGTCTCTTGCTGTGACCTCAGACTAACCAGGTAACTATAAATACAGGAAGTGAAGCGACATTTCCCCTTTTTTTTATCCTGGAACACAGGTAGGTGAGGTGAGTTCAAACTACACAAATTAACATGTGAAATAAATAACATGTTAACTTAACAAACTTGTCAGAATTGATTTAAACCAAGATGTTACATTACATAGTCTGTGAAAGTGCAAAACATAAACAAACCTGGGATAGTACATGTTTGCCTATTACAGAATACATATGAGATATGGCTAAATCAAAACAAGAATGTTAACTAAGAATATGGACAAATGGTGTTCTCACCCACTTTGTCACACACTGCGTTAGAGCACTTTGAGCTAAGACTGCTGGTTTACTTGTGGTTCATAGGATATTTAAAAGAAGAAGCAGAGCCTGCAGCTTTTTGGCCCTTCTTCTTTGGAACCAGCCCCCAGTTTGGAGTCAGGAAACAGACACCCACTCTACTTTTAAGATTAGGTTTATGTATATATATATTTTACTCCTGCACAGTTGGCATGGAGCATATAATTCCATTGCACATGTACATTGACAATAAAGGGCTATTCTGTTCTATTCTAAAACTGCCCTTTTTGATCAAGCATATAGTAAGTGCTGGATCAGGTTAGGCTGCTGGGGGATTCCCATGATGCACTGAATGTTTCTTTTTCACTCACCTTTTTTCACCCTCTGTGTGTTTATACACCTCTCTCCATTTAATCATTAGTTAATAATCTCTGTCATTTTTCACAGCATGTCTTTGGTCCTGTCTTCCTCCCCTCCCTGCTTTTCTTCTACCTCATCCATCTCCTGCTGATCCCACTCTTCCCAGAGCCTACAAGCACAACAGTGCAAGGTAAACTCTACAATCCCATTCTGTTTGAAGCTGTGCACTTTCATTGGTTTTGTGCATTTCCTTGCAGATATTGACTGTTTCCCAAAAGCCTCCAGTTTGAACTGCATTGTTCTCTGTAAAACAAACCACCCCTTCTGCAGGAGAGCTGAGTTTCCTTGAGATTAACGTGGATTTGGAACATCTGTCTTTAGAAGATTTTTGTTTACTCCACTCATCTTCTGCTAGAAGCCTACAAGCTAAAACATAAACCTGATAAATCCCCCAGAATATAAAATATTTATGTGAACTTATGTAAGAAGGCTGAAAGACTCCCCTAAGGAACCGATTCAGTCAGTACTGATTTAAGAATGCAGCACGTACTGTTAGTATGCTTGTTGGTCTTATGAGAGCAACAGCTTAGATTTTGTTCACCTCCACTGATACTACAGTTACGACATCTGAAAGTAAAAAAAACAAGTTGTCTCTGAGCGCATGAATGCTCGGGTGCTGCTCTGCAGCTTTTTAAAGCAAAACACACCGTATGAATTATTCATGTCAAACATTTGTGTTAAATTAACATCACAGATTTAATGGAGCGCTGCAACAGACTGCGGCCTGTCCAGAGTCTTTTGCCCTGTTGTAGCTGAGATAAGGTTCATCCTTTCCCCTCGCCCTGGGATCCTGAATTAGACGAGTAGTAAAGCTAATGAATGGATTTAACTGCTGCAGAAAAAATGAGAAAGAAAGACAAAAAGATAAAAATGAAACAAACCATCACAACAAAGCAGGGGATTTATGTCGATTGCCTTCTAAATCTATCCCGAATAATTTTAAAAGAGTAGCATTTGTGAGTTTTATTCATAAAATACTTACAATGTGTTGTAAGTCTAATATCTACAGTAAGATTGAAAAAGAAATACTTTAGAGGAATGTTTTGCTGACTGCAGCGAATGACAAAGTATTCAGCTGGTTGTAAGAAAATGAATTATCAGTGTTTAAGTTCAATGAGGTGATGAGAGTCTGTAACCATAATTATAAAAAAGTATCCAAAAAAACAAAAACAGTTTTTACAATATGGTCATGTATCCATTATTGATAGAATATTAATGTATTCATTATAAATATTCTGTTCATCATTATACCTGATGTATGACTCTTGAAGTCAGCAGCTATCAGCTTCATGAGCGTTCAGCTTTACTAGAAGTCTCTTTAAGTATTGATGAGACTGTAAGTGGTCCACTTTCTCCTCTCTTTCTCTTCCTCCTTTACTTTGTTAATGCTATTTCAGCTGGAGACGAGCAGAGACGAATCTCGGACTGGACGTCGCTCCCTCAGACAAAATAGGTTTATGTATTATTAAACACTACATGTGGTCTCCTGCAGAAGCCTGTATTATTAGAGGTCTGGGAGGTGTGCTGTTTAGTGTTTTGTGGTGGATGAAGTGCATAAAAGCAAGGCTTAAATCCCACATTCATCACCCGTAAGGAGAACAGTCACCTCAGTCACTCCTCATAAACCGCAGAGGTCCACCGTGATTCATATTTCTTCAGAGGATGAATGGATTCTAAATAGCTGTCAAAAAATGATAGTTAAGCTCTTTTCTAAACCAAAACAGCAGAAAGGTTAAAGGTCACCTCCACCTTCAAATTGGATGGATTAATGAATAGCAAAGACGCACACAGATTGTTGTATTATGGCCTGGAAAGAGCAACTTTCTCACTTTCCCTTTCAGCAAGGTAATAGTTAGCTGTTATCAAAAATGGTCCTTTTTTCTCTCTTGTCTATGTGTTATGGTTTGACCGGGTTAGCTTTGGAGCCTGTATGGAGTGAAACCAGCTGCAATGTCCCACGCCGAGCCTCAGTACCAGTGTGGATCTAGAACTGGCTAAATTCATGCCATTCTGGGAAATCGGCACACATCATTTATACTTCAGCATTTATTAAGGCCATTGTGTTGTGGTGTTGCACACATTTGATACAATTAGCTCTCAGCGACCTGAGGCCAGGATATTACCCCACTGTAGTAAAACTGTTGTGATTAAATTTAATGAGATGGAGATGTTGCCCAGTGAAGAACCAAACTGTGCAGATAAGTAAAACTATTTGTTAAAACATTACAGTAAGACATTGCTGTTGTTTATTAATCAAAGAACCAGAGCCGGATCCCGCTTCATTCACCTTCCCTTGAGGATGAAAATTTTCATTTTCATAATTAGTGGGAAACCTGCTGCTGAGAATTTTGACCATAACAGCTCCTGAAATTATCTCAAATACCTGTAGGTGCACCATAAAGTGGCCATGTGTTGAACAGCTGTGGCAGCTCCCCTGCCCGATCTCTTCCATCCTCCCAGGATCAGTCATCCACTGACAGCTGTATTCTTCACAGTCAACGCCTTCATGTCCATGGCCTCCAACAGCCAAGTCCTTAACTGTGAACACCAACAGACACTGAAGCTGAAGAACAGAATCAGGTTCAGAAACTTAGACGATAAGTTAAAGACTTGGAGGTCTTGTGGTCCACCAGAATGTTTATTTGACCTGTCAGTGAAAATTTGCTTTGCTCAATAGAAATGTTACCAGCTCTTGGCCAGGATATGTATTGTGATCCACTGAAAATCGTCTTTAGGTGCTGTCCCAGTCACCCTCACTTTCTTTAATAATTACAATGGCAGAAAGAACTTGTGGGAATCCGTAAGCTGAATGATGTTGAAGTCACTGTAGCTCCTCTTCTGTTTGAGGCCACACAGGGTGTTTACTGCTGTCCTTCTTCCTGCTTCACAACACCTATCAGATTACTTCCACATCCACAGCTTTGTGGCCACGAACTTTAACTGTGAACATGTTGTAGCCCTGATTATACTTTCTGTGTCTGTGAATCTGCTAGAGTCCATGTGATGTTAATTTTATCATCAGACACAGGGAGTGTGAGGATTTGTTAGGACATCTGCGTGCCTGCCTGTTTCATTGTGACCACCCTGAGTCATCCACTGAGAATTTACATCATGCACCAAAGACACATTTACACCAGCCCAGCAGACATGCCCTCTTGGGGCCCATGTGAGGTACACCCATACAGTCCAGACAACCTCCAAAAAATGTATGCCTTCTCCCAAGCTCGAACCAGGAATCTTTGTCTTAGTAATCAAACATGTAAACAAAACTACAAACTTAGTCATACTGAGAAAATGGAATATGTCCTTGCACATTTTGACTTCTCTTGCAGTGTATCAATAAAATCCAATTTAGTTTAGAATCAGTCGTCTTATTCCAGGCTCATATTTCAGACGATGTAATAAAACATTTTCTATGATTTCATCTTCTCTGTAATAGTTCACTGTACGGTGTGCCAACAAATATACCCATGCGTGCCCACAGCAGGTACGTGTGGGTGAATCGTGGAGTGGTTCTGTTCTGGCAAAGCAAACACACACCTATCCCATGTGAGCCCCAGGTGGGTGTGCTTGGGCAGGGATGGGCCCCATATCAGTTTTTGAGCCAATCAGATGTGGGCAGTGCTATTTGTTTAACCAGCTGCTGTTTGTTTTTTAAAGACTATGACACAATTATTATTATTGAAGGTCAATTTTGTTGCCAAATAATATCTGTTTCTGTACAGCTCTCTAATGGGAGAAATTAATAACAACTCTGCATATATATAAGATAAACAATAATGATACCGTGGGCCGTTATATTTTGACAACACGTTCAACGTTTGGCAACCTCAGTGATCTTCATGAGTCACAGTTCTCTGGTTGCTTCTAAATGACCTCTCCCCCGATGATCAAGTACGGATTTTATGTAACCCAGATTTTGCTTTCCAGTTTTGGTGAATCAGATGCTTTTGGCTGGTGAAATGAAGGTTTTTGAATATGAAAGCTTAGACATGTGCACATCGTCTAAAGTGCAAAAACACATTTAGATAGATGTTTACTTAAATTTTCAGTTAAACATAATAAAGTGGCTGGTATGTACAATGCTTATAACTGTATTTTACTGCCTTTATTGATCATAAGTCAGGTATACAGGAGTCAAAAGAGGTTTTGTAAGACTTTTCACTCAGACTGCTCCTTCACTTTAGTCAGGGCTGACCTTTGCAAGCTGTTTACAAATACCAAAGATTTATATGTGGGCATATTTGCTGTGGTCTGTATTCATGGTTTTTCACTGATTCTGCATGACTGAACCACAGAATGGCCAGTGTGTTGTGTTTGTTTTAAACTGTGTAATTACACATAGAGCCCAGCATGAAGTGTGCAACACTTTAGTGACTAAACTCATATAAAAAAGGTTGGATGATTTTTTTAAGAAGTTTTTTTTTAAGGTTTTAATGAAAAACAAAGGTTTGTAGACCACAAATGGACTAATGTGATGTGTTTATTAAATGTCAGGTGAATTTTTAACAGACCTCACAAAATCGGAACAATGTCTTCTTTTATTTGTTTACTTTTTAAACTAGATGGAAGAGGAGAAATGGGGCTAATTGTGCCACCTCGTTAGAAACAAAGGATGCAATTTTGAAGGAGTAAACATGTTTTTCAGAGTTTAGTTAAAAACAGAAAACAACACTGCCTCTCTTGTGGCCTTTATAGTGGAATATAATTTAACTCCCTTGCTATCAGCAATATGTTTAAAGCCTCAGTTTATTAGAGAGGGTGTTGCTGCTCATACAAGCTGAATACATAAACAAACTGGTTGCAATAATTGCTGCCGTGATTTCTGTTCTCATACAGTTTCAGTCTTCTTGAACAAACATCAGACAATTTGTGTGTTTACCCACATTTTCTCTCCAAAAGTCAGAGATAATGAGGGACCTGTGAGCATCAACCACAGGACAGGACCTTCATTTACGGGCCAAAGTAACTCTAACAAGTCCCTCGATTCCTCAGAAAAAACTGTTTCCTATTAGACTTCATTGTTATTAGTCTCATCCCAATTTCAATCATTTGGTTGTGATACTACCCTCCAAGATTGCTCCAAATCACAGTTTTGGCATTTATTTCTATTTTGTGGAACCAGGCGTCTGCTTTCTATCAACATGTCGGTCCTCTTTTCTTTTTCTTTTTTCTCCTCCAGACTGAGTGAGTGCATATGCAGGAAATGGCATCCCAGAGATCTTCATGTTTGTTGTCTATTTGGCCATCTGTTGCGGTCTGGTCCAGAAGAGGGCGCCATTTATTTTTTGTTTGTGTGTTTGTTTGGGGTTTTTCCATCTTTAAATGCAGCCCCCCTTTTTCAGAGGCTCAAAACTTTACAATATGGTGATATATCCATTATTGACAGGATATATGACAATATAACTTTAAATATAAGTTTTTAATTCTTGGAAATCATTTCTAGTAAAAGACTAACTGAAATCTAAAAATCTTGGAAACATCACCAAATGCTGTGTTTATTCCCCTGAGATCTGAGCTCCACTCGGCCTGGAGCCAAGATGTCTCTCGACTATAAAGGTGGAAAATGATTCTCCTGTGTTGGTTTGATGTTCAGAAACAGTTTTTGTCAACCATGGAAATAATTCTGTCATCCACATTTTTGTTTGAGGTCTTTCAGGCCTTTAAGTGTTTGGACAAGACATCCTGTCCATCCTTGTCCTGAGTTGGACAAGACATTTATTCTTTTCAGGGATGAACCAGAGTGTTGATTCGGTCCCTCCTAATGTTCTTTGCTGCCTCTGTTAGATTTATCTTGTTTTGCTCAGACTAGTGATGGCTTTCCTTATGCATAGATTTAAAGTAACACTAAAGTTAATATACGTCAGTTACTTTTCAGTAGCTCCATTAACTTATAATAACAATAATGCAGTTTTCCAGACCGATTGTGTAACACTGCAGAGCCCTTGGCGTTGGCCCCATCATTTGTGATCATCATCAAGCTCTGTGTTCTCTCGCATGTAAACTCCACACAGAAATGGCCCCAGACTGGATTCAAACCCAGAAAGCAGCATTGTTTGAATAGTTACTTTAAAATAAACTTAACGGCTCTTTTACATACAGACAACTTTAATGCGATTAAGTTGATGTGTTATGCCTTCAAATTTACACATTGCTAACCCTACATCTCATCTGTTTCTTTGGGTGTGTTGTAGCCTTGAATGATAGAAACTGGCATATAAAAAGGCAGTCTGTTTCCATTTTGTCTTAAATCAAATATAATTTAATCTAAAATTTGGAAATAACTGTTTTATTTTTTTTTTTTACTTGTGCTATTCCTGCTGTCCAAACATTTTCCAGGCTATTGTTTATGTTTATTCTTCATTAGTCACTCATCCCCAGCAGAGCTGCAGCATTTTTTTTTAACATTTCGTCACATACATCAGTTGGCTAATGTTCATCTTACTCATCTGGTCCTGCCTGCTGTGCCTGAAGCTAGACCGGAGACCGGCTGCCTTGTGGCCTATGGCAGCACACTGATAGTTCTGGACTACATGTGGAGTTTGGACATGAACATGAACACGTTCATCTAATTTTTGGGAGCTAAAATTCATAGCCAAATACTTTGAAACTTTCCAACTAAATATCAAAGCAGTCACTAAACCTGATATTTAGCTTGGCAACCTGCAATCTGAAAACACAGCGTGGTTTAAATACGTGCAAGGCTATTTAATAAAATAAGACTGTAGTTATCCATTGTGCTCCTGAAGATGGTCAAGTTTTAGTGTTTTGACATGTGTTGGAATAACTCTGAGGCTTTCATGTTTCCAGTTTCTCAATTATGTCTCACAAACCTGAAACTGCCTGAAAATGGTTCTTTTTCTTTTGGTTCACCTAGATTTCTGCTTCCCCCCAAATGGTTTATATGTGTTTATTAATTTTAGGAATATAGATGCAACTGTATTTTACACCTTTGTTAAACTTTTTTATGTTTATTTGATGGCCAGATAAATGCAATACATGTACACAAGTATGGGTAATTAGTTAAGCAATAATTTGACAAACTCAATTCTCATTTCCTACGTATAAAGAATATCTCCTCATATTATTCTGACCATCAGCATTTTGCTTCCACAGAGTTAAAGTAAACTATGTCTCATCTCTTTTTAAACATATTTATTGTGCGTAGGTCCTTTGCATGAGGGCCTTCTGGTTACTGCTGAGACAGACGCTTACAGAGAGACAGAAGAAAAACAAAAGGAGACAGCACTGGTCTCTCAGACGTTCATGTGAAGCCAGGCTGGACCACATACAACCCACTTTGATCTTGGGTGTGCCAGACCAGTGAAACTTCTCTTTCTGTCCATGTAAAGAAGTTTAACTACACATTTAATCTCTGAGGTATCTTTAAATGAGAAAAAAAAGTGCATATTCAACAGTACGTCTCAGTTTTTCTACATGATAAAGAAAACGAGTAAATTAGAGAATTCTGTAGACACAGCTCTTTGGGTTTAAATTGTAAGAAATGAATGTGCAAAACAATAGAAAGATTCTGCTAGCTCACTGTCCAGACTGTCCTGTAATTATAAAACAGAAATCTTCTGTTTGTTTGTTTTAATAATGTGGATCTACTTAATCTACTTAAAAACAAAACAAAGCAATTTTTACAGAACAAAAAAATGTCATCTGATGTCTTTATTAGAAGAAAAAACTATAAAAGTCCAAAATGTATTTTCCAAAGCTGCCCAGTGGACCAGATTGTCATCTATGGTGTGCTGATTGTGGTCCCCGGGCCTTATATTTGTCACCCCTGATGTAGAGGATCAGAAGAAGGAGCAGGGTAAGCCCTGTGCTCTTTTTTTTAAACTTACAATAAGATATAAACTGTTCAATATGGGTTACAGGCAAAGTTAATAAACTAATTATGTTAAAGACAATGAAAGATATGGACAAATATTATATTACATGCAGGTATCAGAACTAGAACATAATGGGGCTGAAAGATTTACTCCATCTATTTATTTTATTTGTGTCTGATCATAACAGGACAGGCTGTGCTTTCCAAAACAAAAAGAAAAAGGGGATGAAAAAGAGATAAAAAGTAAATGAGTAAAAACGAATCCACTGAGATCTTCTACGTGATGATGTCCCTGTTTTGTGTGGTACCAGGTATCAAAAATACCGGACAATGATCAGACTTTCTTTGTTTTTTTTGGATTTAGCATATGCACCAAAAACCCAGCAGACCTTGAATGTGACACAACTCATCCCATTTTTGTCACACCCTGTTAACTGCCTCTTTTGATCGTCTGTTCTCAACGGTGATTGCGTGCTGTATTGTTCAGCTGTGTGTCATAACATCCTCACTTCACAGTCTGTGGCATGGGCCTTTTAACTTTACTATTGTTTTTGTGGATTCCCCGTTGTTCTGCTGCCACTTGCCCAGCTCAACTTCCTGTTGCTTCTCACTGTGAGCTGTTGCCGTCTTTCCTCTATCATCTGTTTCATTCACGGTAAATTGATTCATGGGTTCTATTTAATCGTTGGGTATCTGCTCGCTTTCTGTGCCATGCACCATCCCAGTTCATCTCTGAATTTCAGCGTCTTCCTCCTTTACCTCCCACTCTGACTTGTTCCTGATGCTTTGTTTTTGGTGGTGCTTTACATTAAGAATATAACTAACCTTGCTTCTAAAGTTCAGGTATTCTGCATGGCAAGTTCGTTTTGTCTTTCTTTTTGTTTTGCCCGTAGCCAAATTCTTACCCTCTTTTAATCCTTTTTCAAATAAAATCTCTCTACTTCTGACAGACAACCTCTTTCTCATGCATGTTTGGAATCTGCAAGAATTTCTTCAACCAGTGGCTTTCTGATGATCCACACCCTGATCTGTCCACTGAACCCCAGAAAATTACCCCCTTCCTGAAAAAGCTCCCTTCCCCCAAAACCACTGGAGTCCTGCAGCCAGTTTGTGTGGATCTTGACAAATCTCCATGGATCTATTCTAGTTTCTCTCCTCACTGTGTATAATGACTTCTGTGTAACTATACTGGCCTGAGAAGCATCAAAGGGAAAAAAAATTCCACTCAAATAAGTAAGTGTGACCACAAAATGGCAAAATGTTCGCCTTGACATGCAGCCAGTGCGTGCAGCCAAGCCTGAACTTTGACATGGCTCCATTATTGCCTGAGAACACATTAAAGTTTTAATGTCTTAATGCGATTATTTATCTGCTGCTCAAAGATCAGACACCATGAAATCAACACAGATTGTTTTAAGGAATGCAGCAGAAACGATTACAGCTTTTTGTTCAAAATGTTGGGTGAAACGCTGCTCTGCTGATGATTCCCACTCTGCATTGGAGTCATTGATACTACATATGAACGTGTGTAGCATTTATGTACTTATGAGGACAGAATACCTGTAGGAAATTTACTGAAAATATACATTAAACACAGTACGAAAAAGTTAAAAAGCCTGCCAAATGTTAGAAAGTTACTCAGAATTATATTGGCTTAAGTCAGGCTTACGTGATCCAGTGACTCCAGCCCTCGAGGGTCGGTGTCCACGTGTCCCTGCTGCTACTTTATATTTTCTAACATAAAGTCAGAAAGGCAAGAACCAAAATTAAACACAAAAAAAGAAAATCAGCATCTATCTATCCATCCATCTATCCATGTTATGTCTATCCAGATAGACATAACATTAGACAACAATATAATGTATTAAAGTATGAAACAACATGAATGCTAAAAGTGTCACTTTATTGAACCATTTTAGGTGAAATAAAGAGTACAGGGCTCTTTGGTCTTCAGTTTTTTGTGTGAATTGTTTTGCTTTTCCCTTCTTTTTTGTCTGTTTGTGTCTGGATTGCTTGGATTTGTGAAGTGTTCAACAATTTAGTAGACCACCTGTCGTAAAACAAGAAAGCACAAACATTTCTAATTCTTTTACTTGTTTAAAACTAAAACAAATTATATTGTTGTTATTGTGTATTAGGCAAATAATAAACTGATTCACATTTTTATTCCCAAATTTGACTTCTGGAGAAGTCTGAAATTAATCAAGCACAACATTCAACCACTGAAACATCTTTTTTTCTGTTCAGGGATGTAACATGTAGTGTAATTTGAAATCTTAATCAAAAAATAATAACGGGCTCTACTCGTTTTTTCTGTTTTTCATAACAACAATAATAATAATATTTTAGCTTTAAGATTATAATTTTAGTGAAAGAGCGCATACTGGTGGATTAACCACGACAGAAACAAAAACAATGACTTTGGTAATTACCAGTACTGTTAATTAAATGTTTCTTGAGTAATAATAAAAAAAATAATTATGGGGGAAAACGGAAAAAAGTTGCCAGCTCCAGTAGGCCTATATATATATTCTTAAATACTGTAATGACAAAGTTGCCAAAAGTTACAGAATTTCAGTGTGGTACTGGGTGAAAAACGCAACCACTACATAACATTTCATAAGCAACGCATAAACCAGAAGAAGAAGGACAAATTACATCAACACTCTGCTGATCAGCAGCACCGGGGGCGATTATTAACCTGGTCACAGAGCCTCGATCTTGATGATCTTCATGTTGGATTTGACGTCAGATCTTCGCTGTTGTAATTTGGGACGCGCTCTCCTTTAGTCTGCGTGACAAGAATAAAGGATTGACCCCGACGTGATTTGAACACGCAACCTTCTGATCTGGAGTCAGACGCGCTACCGTTGCGCCACGAGGTCGTCCGTTCTGACTGTCCCCCCACCAAACAACAACAACGGGAAATTTTTTTAAAAAAAAAAGTGTGTGCGTGCGTGTGACGAACGTGATCATTTATAGAAGTTCACCACAGATCTGTCTGCTTTCCTGAGGAACGTTAGTCCTTAGCTCAACACAGAGCCCACGTGGAGCTCTGCAGCTGAAGCAACAAGAAGTGTCATAAAAACAACAATCGTGAAAGAGAACAGTCCAAAGACTGTCCGTGGTTCTAAATTTCTCATATTGTGAATGTGAGTATGAGTGGGTCTCTGTTAGTCCACTGGCCCTATTGAAGGTGGGATAACTGGGATCTGCTAAAGAACTGCAAGGTGCAGGTGGCCGCCACTCCCTGAGCCTGGCTCTGCTGGAAGTTTCTTCCTGTTAAAAGGGAGGGTTGTTTTCTTCCCACTGTCGCCAATTTGCTTGCTCATAGGGTGGTCATATGATTGTTGGAGTTTTTTCTGCTTTCTTTTTATTATTGCAGGACCTTGTGTCAGGGTCCTGGGACTGGGCGACCCAGGACCCCTGGGCAGTCATGGGTCCTCCTTTCCCACATTCCCCCACGGTCTGCCGTCGCAGCCCGTGACACCTTGACCTTATAATAGAAAGCATCTTGAGGCAACTGTTGTTATAATTTGGCATCAGAAAAATCAAATGGAATTGCACTGAATTGAAGCGTGTAGGTGAGTGGACTCGAAACTCTACTTTCCTTGTTTATTTATTTACATTTCCTGTACAGCATGGTGAGATATTCTATTCAGTCTTATCAAAAACAATCTAAATTAAAAGCCCTGTTTGGATTTCATTGTTTGCTGCTTGTTGTTATATTGAACCCTAAAATGTTTGAGTGTGCGATGAATACAGCTTTGCTTTATTGATATAAAAAGCACATAAAGTTGTGCCACCTTAAATCACAGGACAAGTAAAGTTGTTCAGCAGCATTTTGGAGGCCTTCTTTTCCAGAGTACAAATCTAATGTTGTGAGTTAAAATAATTTTATTATGTTAATATATAATGAAATATAGAAAAGGGGATTCCTATGTTGGTCAAGTATTAAAATCCTTTCATCAGTTTTCTGCTTTCATTATAAAATTCTTTGTTTTACTTTTAACTCAGTCGTCAACAATTGAACATCTTTGAAATAGAAACCAGTACTGGGGCCAGTGTGCATTTTGTATGCTCAGCAGGAAACTTTTAAATAACACACTCAGCTCCCAGTTACAATTACATTACACTTAATGGAGTGCAGATGATTGGTTGGGTTATATTGGAGAATATGAAGCTCTCAACAAGATTATTATGTTACAGGATGATGCTGAACTTCAGTGAGATCTATTTTTTTGTGTGGGGAATGGGTGTACACAATTGTTTGTACTTTAAATGATTAAAGATTGGATGTGCATTAGGCACCTGATAAACTCTGAACAGGAAGTCTATAATTCAGCATGCTATTTGCCACATGATCCATCTTTAGATTGTGGTTGTTCTGATTATGCTGAGCAGCTCATGTTCAGCAGTAAGAGTAGAAAGAGGCACTTGTGGTGTTAAATATAGGAGATGGGTTCTAGAAATTACTTTCATAATTGCTGCTGGATCCCAACCGTGGCTGGAGTGATATAAACGCAAACATCAAAGCGGAATATCAAAATGAGAATAAGACTCTGTTTACAGAAAAATTTACTTCTATGTGTTTCAAATGGCAATTTCCAAATTAAGTATGCATCTGGGTCAACTGTTATTTTTATTTTATTTTATTTTTTGAAAAAGATATAAATATACAGTGATAAGCTTCTAATGTAGATTCTTCCTGCGCTGGACTGAGGACCTGTTCAGAATGAATCCTAATCAATCACAGAAATAAAGAATAAGTGAATAAAAATATATTAAAAGTAAAAAAAATAAAACGTGATCCCTAGAAAACATTTATATAATAAATAGGGGAAATGTGCACCGGGAGCTTCGTGGCGGGGGTCCAAAATCTCCTGTAGATGTTATATTTGTTTATGATAGCCATACCTATGACTTACATCACATGCAGTTTCATGGAACAATTAAGTTAGCCCTTTACCCTGATGCATGAGCCATTCTGATCCCAGAATTGAAAGACAAAAATGTTTTCAATCATTTCAGCAGCATCGCACTGATTAGCATGAACTCTTCTAATGGACCCAAATTTGACAGTAAACTGGCGACACATCGTGACACGGTCTGGGGTTATGATACACCTAGGAAACAGATTTAACAAGTATAAAACTACTGTATCTGTAGGGGTCAAGTTTCAGGGATCCCTGGTTTAACATACACAAATAAATAAATACGTTTGCTAAAAGAAAAAAAAAAATGTTCAAAAAAAAGAATGACAGCCAAAGGAAAATATTCTACTTACACTCCACTAAATTGGTTTCAGAACTGGTCTATAGGTGTTTTTTAATGAAGTTTACATATTAAGATTTTACATGATCAGTTTAGAAAACACAGAGATGATGGTCACATGCATATCAATTAAAAATTTATGCTAAAAACAGTAATGTACAATCTGACTATGGGACAAATTAAAAAACTGTAATATTTATCAAATATAATGATTAATCATGAAAATGCCCATTAAGACATTAAGGAAGTGGGTGGTAGGACATCTGGGAACATATGGCAGACCTGCTATGGCTGCCAGATTATAAGATAAGGCCTTTTTAAATAAATACTTCTTACTTAGCAGATCTCAAGGATGCTCCACTGAACTGAGATCTGGTGACTTACTTACTTACTCGAATATTTAAGGAAATACGTAAATGTTTTTATTGATTCTTGGAAATGGGGGCAAACACTAAACGTCTTTGAGAGAGGCTAGGATAGAGCTGGTAACATACAACTGTAAACAGCACTTTATCACTAACTCCTGACTCTGTGTGCACACGTGACCGTCGGCACAGGAAGGTTGTGTGTTGCTAGAAGGAGTCACTGACCTCAAGTGAGTTACTGCTGCGGGTTTGAAGGTTGTGAAACATCCACCAAATCATTTAACTTTGGTCGTTAGACGCAAAGTAAACTAATCAAATCAGTCAGAACTACACATCTCCCACTTTTCCTAATACTATCGAGCATTGAAGGAGTAAAGCCAGCCACACACTCACAGTTGTAGTAGAGAAATTTCCCTTTATTTGAAGTAAATAGAAAGAGATGCTCTTGGCCTGGTATCACAGATGCACTGCTAATTACACACAAGCACTTTTATGTAGTGTGACTGTACTCTACCACACAGTGCTTGGTGCAAGGTTCTAATTTTATATTCTTTTGGTCTTTTTTTCTGATATATTTGTTGTCCGGAGTGATTTGTGACAGAAGGACAGCAGCAACTTCACTACCAATAATTCTAGATGCTTTGAGTTGCTGACATGTGAAAGGCTGATCAGATATTTGGATTAATAAGCAGTTGAACAGTGCACCTAATAAAGTGACCAGTGTATACAGTCATTGGTGCTATGTTCTCAGATTGTATACATGTTCTTTGCTTGTTTCTGACACACACTGCACAGTTTCAAAAGTATCATATTACTTTTCACCATTTCAGCTTTTGTAAAGTCTCAAATAAATCCATCACGTCACAAAGTTGCAGTGAGTGGAAAAAAACATTTTGATTGTTTTAGTGTCTTTTGCACAGGCGAGTCTGTATAGTGAAAAATGCCCTAGCTTTTTTGAGAACAGAATGACATTCCTGCTGTGAGAATTGCATCAAAGCAATTGAGAAAAACTGTAAAAGCAGGCACATTCAGCACTCCTCCTCCTCATGAAGCAACTTTCTCCATGTTTTTCAGACACTCCACCCTTCCAAAGAAGTCCATTGTGTTACGAAACACAGACACTGTTGTGTGCAGCAGGGCCAGAGGAATGAAGTCCCAGTGACCTTCGACCTCTTAGGTCATGGTTGTTAAAAGCTGAACTCTTCCCCGCTTTGGGATTCCTGTAAAAGCACACACAGTCCTCAATAATGCATAGCCTTACAGCATATCTTTCATCATGCCACTTGCTGTTTCAGTGTGAAGGATGTAAATATTTCAGGATGTAAAGTGATGTTCGGTCAACACGTAAGTTCTTTCCAATGACTCCGACATCCTGTGTATGTGCATTAACACGAGCATCTTCCTGCTTTCAAATGCTGAGGCCATAGAAGCTTTATTACACACAAAACAGGCCTGCAATCGCCCGTTAATGAATGCCATTACCCTGAGTCAATTCGCACTAATAACATGGATAAAGAGTCGGTCTCCTACACTACAGACAAATGGGAACATAGTCAGGGAGTTAAATAACGTTAGATCTTCCGATTTGCCTTGTCAGGTGCCGCATCTGTAATTAAGACAGTTTAATAATGAAATCAGAAGCTTGACTTTTCAGAAGGATGCTCTGCTGCTCTGTCCTTCAGTTAAATCAACTTGATTTCCAAGCTATCTATAGATACTTGCAGCTAAATTGGCAGATTACGACATATTTTAATATAAAATACTGCAAAAGGTATGAAATGTGATGCTTACTGTCGTAACCCCGAAGGTTTTGTGCATTAAAGCCTGCTCTGAGGGAGAACAACACCCCACCTATCCCTGAATCACTGGATGAGCTCAGATGGCCTCAGTCTGATACAAGGGCAACCAGTGACTCCTAACCAAAGATGGCGCCTCTTCTCAATCACTGGGGCTCCAGCTGATTTTCTCCAAGTCTTTGTCCCTTGTGCCAGTTCCTCCAGAGACTGTTTTCAGTGCCTACACCACCTCACAGAGTGCCTGTTTTATGTGCCAGATCGGACACCGAGGTACATGAGTCTACCTGTTTTTCCTTATCAGCCTCCAGACAAGTCAAGTGGCTCCTCCACTTCTGTCGTTGGCTTCCTGCACAGCTTCTAATGAGATTTTGTCTCCATGAGTGACCACATGTTCAATCTTCAGAGATCCCTCCGCTCTGTTTTGACTCTGTGCTGTTCCTCTCCACTCTTGGGTGACCCCCCCCAAACACACCACCTATATTTTATCTGACCTCAAATTGCAGTTTTTGTTCTGTGACTGTTCTAATCGTCTTTACCGGACATGCCTCCATGTGTTTATCCACCTTTGTCTTTGTCTCATTCCCCAGTCAGCCTTACTTGACAATCAAATCCATAGAAAAGTAAAGACCTTCCCAGCAGAATGAGTTATAGTTTGCTTTTACTTTCAGAATGGCTGTAAACTTGATTTTATTACATAACCACAGACAAAGAAAATCACATGTATTAAACATATTTTTCATCTTTAAATTTAGCAGCCTGATTACAATGATTGTCAAATCATCAGGAAATTAACTGACAGCATTAAAATATGGACAGAATCCAAACTGGACTTATCTGGTTTTCATATGAGTCTTAATTCCCGAAGAGACTATCTGCCCTCAGCCACCACAGAAAGACAGTGAAAAGCCCACTTAAGCTGGGGCACCTTTAAAGTGCATGGAAAGTGCATCCATGTAAATATTGAACATGCTCACAGTTTGAATTTCACTGGTGGATCAATACTGAAGCAATCTGGGCCCTAATTTCATTTTCACTTGTGTTTTCGTCTTGGCAAATGCTGCTGCAGACTGGCAATAAAATCCAAAGATATTCAGGATTTAGAACAGTGCGGTGGCTTTCTGTGTTCTTAGATTTTACTTCTGATAATCGATATTTGTCCATCTAATTCTATGCTCATGCAGGCATTTTTCTGAAAGGCTGACCTGAAAGGACCATTTTTGGTTGTGAAACTGTTAAAATCTGCAAACTAAAATCTGCATATTCTCCTTTTTCTGGCTTAACCTACTTCAGAATTAAAAAAAGAATAATTTTTTTGGTTTGTTTCTTTTACTTAAACCTTGAAATTACAATGATTAAAATTAAAGTTATTTAAATAGAGGTGAAAATGTCATCAAGAATCTCATCTTTAATTTAACTACAAAAATCTTTCACTCCCTATGTTTCCCACCTGTTGTAGCCCCACGTCCCACCAGTCAGCACTGTTTTAGAGCAACATTTTGAAATCGACTATCTTCTCTATTTTATTCCTAGAAGTAGATCATCTCCTGGACATGTACAAATATAGAGGAATGCGGGAGGAAAAGGATAAATATAAATTCTCCAGTTTCAAATACCAGGAGCTCAAATACTCAGTGTTGAGATCTAAATTTGACCAGAGGGCTGTACAATACTTTTCCCCCTTTTTTTTGTCAGACTCATGTATAAATCTCGCTGTTATCTGAGGAACTCTGTCTGTCAGACAACTAAAAATCAGTGCAGCGATACAAAAACAGGAATGTTTCAGTATCTTACCCTGACATCAGGCTCAGACCAGAGGAGGGCTGCTTCTCATGAGCTAAACTGAAATATATGGACAAAATTGTAAAAGACTGTTTTAATGTTGAGGTCAGCCAGTTTAGGACAGATAAGCTAGATGAAGAAATGCTGGCTTCACTGTCCTCATTGTCATTCATGCTTCTTTGTTTTACTTTTACTTTTTTTCTTGTATTTTTCAGCCTCGGGCTTCTTTCTGTGCTTTGTTTATCTTCTTGGTTTTTGTAACCTTGAACCCACATTTTGTGAGTAAAGCTCAAGTTTTAGCTTTTTAAAATCTGCCTTCTCAGTCACTGTCTTGGCTCAGCTTGTCTAAATAAATAAAGCAAATAAAACCTTACATTAACATGTCTCTGATATGAAAATAATCCATATTTACATTTTTTTTAACTTATTCTGACTTGCATTCATTGTATTCCTGACCTTTAATTTGGAAACAGTCTTATTTACTTTGGTTTATTTGAGAATTTTTAGTGTACATTCGATGTTGATTTAGTGACTGTTGCATATAATGTATATTTTGTTACACCTGTAAAACACTTTGGTCAGCTGAGGTTGTTTTAAATATGCTGTAGCCATAACATTTGACTCTACTTGTCATTTTTATGTTTATATGTTTGTTATTTCTGAATCCTCATATGTCAGTGTTTTGCCATGTGGTGACATTTTATGTCCCATGAAGAGGGCGAACGATGTGATGCAGAGATGAAGTCATTTTGCACAAAAAAGTGCAAAATTGGCTCCGAGCAAAACTAAGATGACAATATATTTAAAGCATCACTGTGCTAAAGTGCAGTCTTGTAGGACTGCTAGAACTGCCATAAGTGTTTAGTTTTTAGTCTAGACTAAAAAATATTCTGGATTTGAGACTCACTTTCACTGTCTTTAAGCTAAACGGTGCCCATTTAGAGGTCTCATGAGCTCCAGGCTCCTGATAAACAAAAATTATCCCTGTTGCTCTTGAAACAATCTTGACCTAAAAATTGAGGTGAGTGACTCAAGAACAACTTGACCCAGAGCGCCACAGCGTAAAACTGTTGAGTCCATTTTAACCAAGAGTTTATCAATAAGTCCCTCTCAAGAATCCGGTAAATAATGGATCAAAGACAAATGTTACTTAAGATTCGCATCCATCTGAGGGATTAGATCAGCAGGTCCAGACTTCAAACGGCAGAAACAAATCAAGGGCTCGCTGACATGTTTTGAGGTTGGTTATTGATTGTTGATGGCTGCAGCTTAGGGGCATCGTGGGTCACTCTGACTGCAGACCTTCCAGCCGCTCTGGATCTCCAGTGAAAAGTGAAGCTTCTGGGCAGAGGTTGGCAGCGAGCAGCTTTTCCCTCAGCAGTGCTCAGCTGTTTGTTTTTCTTATTTTCATAAACCGAATCCATTTCGGTTATTAGGCCAAACGACGATTCATCACATCATAAGCAGAAACTTTGCTTCTTTAATTGCTCTGCCTTTTCCAGGTAAAGGGTCAGTTGGCTCAGCATTGACTCCCATCATACCTTGCTCTCATTCTGTATAATGCACTTCAGGGGGAACAGCATCGTTTATCATTTCCTTGTCAATAAAGTTGTTAAACATATCAAAGCATGCTTTATTGATTGGTTTTATTCTTAAGTTAATGCACTTCAGAGTTTAAACTTGGATGCTCTTCCCTGTTTAACACACAGGTAAACATTATGTCAGCACTCTTTGCCTTAAAGGCCTTTGCTTTACTGTGGTGATAAGTAACCATAAATGAATTTTGATATCTTTCAAATGAAGGAAAAACCAATACAAGAAACAGTTTCCTACATGTTTTTTTTTTAATTATTGTTATTTTTAGTCCACATTAGTGCTTTTCACAGTGTCCAGGTCTATCAAACCAGTTCTAATTGGTCTTTTGAGTATATTTGTTCCACAGTTACAGTGTCCTCTAATATTAAACATCTGACTCAGAAAATTATGTTCAAGCAAATGAGTCAACACCAGCTTTCAGTGCATCATGTTCAGAGTGCTGGAGAAGCTCCAGGCAGCTTTCCTAATGACATTTTGCCATCCATGGAGATTTGATGACTCATTAATGACTTAAACCTGAATAAATGAATGGAGAATCATGATGAATGCAGGTATCTCCATTAAAAACACATTAAACCAAAAAAACTTGTTTTGTGAGCTGGCAGAGAACATTTAGGGGGCTGATGAAACATTTCAGCCTGGATAGGAGTCCTCCATGATGACAGTGCCCACATCTACACCATGGGTTACTGACTGATTTGACAGCACTAACAGTTAGCGGATATCAACCCAATGGATGAAAGTTCAGTCAGGAAAACAGCTTTCTGTTTCTTTTCGGGCTCTTTCAGCTGACTGGGAAGTTAGAAATGGCATCCCGTCACCTGCAAACTTTTAAAAATGCTTCTTTTCTTTCTCCTGCGAACTGTCAATTCAGTGTCACATCAATGCACACCATTCACTTTACCATCATTTTAATCAGAAGCAGCATCCATGTGGTTTTCAGTTGAACTCACCAGAACTCAAACTCTACATCACATCCATATAGATCAGCTTTTCACACTTTTCCCAAAACCAGTCTAGTAAAATGCCTTTACGGCCTTTGTAGTGAGTGTCCCAGCAATGAATGCTGTCACAACAACATCACTTGTGGAGGATCCTTGGTGGGACACTTTATTATTATTTTTCTTTCATTAGTCACTTGTGTAATTAGAAAATATTCTCAGTTGCACGCTTTCTTTTGATTAGATGACGCCACGCTTTTGCCTCTGTGTTATAAATTAAGATAGAACTTAAATACTGGAGACTAAACAGACACTGTAGCTTGGCTCTTTTCTGGGTTAAAACATCTGTTAACACCTCTCGCAAATGTATTCTGTCTACAAACAGAAACTTTAATGGAAGAAGTGTATTTTGTGCATCTTCCTACACTCACTCACACTTTTTAGTTTCTGTACAGATGCAACAAATGACACACAAAAAGCAAATTCTTGGATTTAGTTTCCAGTCTATGTGCCATTTTAACTTCACTTCACGGGTCTTTGTATTTCAAAAGTAAATTAAAAATAAATTTCCTCAAATTATTAGGCCTTTGTTTAAAATGTTTAGTTTAATCTTTAAAAATTGTGCCATAAAATGTATTTTAAGATGATGAGTTTAGGTGAAGAACAGGGGTCACCCATCTGACAGGGTGACGTCTGCAGCTGCCTCTGCACAAAATCCTATTTAAACAGCAAATATGTTTCCAACCTTTTGTTTGAATATTTGGAAATTCAAAAAAGCATCCTGAGGCTTCAAACTGAGCTTTAAATCATGTTTGTTTACCCGCTCAGCAATTAAATTACGTGTTACTAGAGAAGATGTTTTCTTACATTGTTTAGAATTTGTCCGAGAACTGAAAACATTTCGGTAAAATTAATTTTCCTGCCTGCAAGCACAAACAGCGCAGGCCTGTTTTTGTGGTTAACTGGATTAGACTGGAGTGGTTATACTGCACCGGTAGGCGTCGCTGTTTCTCTCCGATAAACAGTTGGACCTGAAGAGATCAGGTCATAATGAAAAGTCTCCCCCCTGAAATTCATAAAATCTTCCTCGACGTGGCCGTGGTTATCTGGTGTTTATTACTTTAAAAATGGTGATTAAATAGCAAAATATGCACTAATATAATTAAATTATAGAATTAATAAAAGGCTGCGTGTGTTTCACGTTATCGTTTCATTCTTGTGGTATTTTCATCCATCTCCGCGTCCCACCTCTTGCTTCCAATTATCGCAGGGGGCTGGATCAGCTACCAATGGCGCACTTCTGATTGGCTGAACACGACGCCAATCTCAGGCTTGTCCCGTAGCCTCCTGTTGGCGAACACAATCCGGACCAGAAGTCAGAAAGTCAAATTTCACCACGGGGGCTAAGGAAGAAGGGTAGCGTTATCCGGTTATACTTTGGTCTTCTTTCATTCTATGTAATCCGTTAAGGATTAAAGTGGTTTAGCATTGAAAGGGGTTTAATTGGACTTGAGGACTTGTTGGCTCCTTTGTCCGGCTTTTTTACGCGCCGTGCCAGCGCAGCTGTTTGCGCACCTGAGTCCGCTGCTCAGCTTGTGCAGCGTCAACATGACTTTACAGCATTTGAGCCACTAAACTATCATGGTGATACTATTTTCTGGCGACGGAGCTGATGAGGCGAACCTTGGTGAATGCGCAGTGTTTCACTGTGGAATAACCAGAGTCCAGGTGTCACCAGGGGAGAGCCGATGTGGCCGTCTGGAGCAGCCAGCTGGGATTTGACAGAGCGCAGGAGTTTGGGATGCAAGAGAACCCTTAGAGAGACAGTTCTCGGCTTCTTTTACCTGGATTCAACACGGCCTGCCCCGAGCCATGGCCTCTGAAGTAGTGTGCGGGTTGGTCTTCAGGTTACTGCTCCCAGTATGTCTTGCAGCTGGTGAGTTTTCTCTCTAATACCCAATTTTTACATCTTTGTTGGCCTTTTGTGTTATTGGCTATGGTAAGTAAGGATGTGTAATTAAACTAATAATATCTATAAAGCTTATTTACTGATCCCACCCTGTGCTGTGCTTGTACCTTTAAATTTAATGTTAATTAATAACTGTACTCTAGTCTGCGTTGTCTCGGCTTCCTACACTGATATAAATCAGTTGTGACATTAATTCAAAGCCTCATATATATTAGAGCGCAGTTCCAGTATATTTGTTCAGGACATTGAGAGCAGCTTTCATATTTATGTTTGTGGGAAAATGTCATTGATTTTTTTTATATGATTTGTGATTGACCTCACAGTGATGGAGGTCACAGATCACCTTTCATCACTGCCGAGGTCTTTTCCTCTAAAAGTGAATCCAAACGAAAAACGACAGACTGCACAGAGTCATGCACCAGCTATTAAACACAGATTACAAAGCAGAGCCGTCATTTACCAGCAATGTCCTCCACCTGTCACCTTTTATTGGAGGTAATGAAGGAAACACAGCCGGCAGCAGTGACTGCAGAGTCACACCAAAGGCATGGTGTCTGTGTTTTAGGTACAAAAGTCTGATGGTGAAAATGAACTGATGTGAATTAAATGGTGTATGTTTATTTATATCTAAAAACAGAATCACAGCATCAAAGTTTTAGTTTATTATTTCCTTTCAATCGGATTTTTTTCGTGTCTGGAAATGAAACATGTATTGCAACACTAAATACACAGACTTTGCATTATTGGTAATTCGTATCTTTGGTTTTCACTGTGGTTTCGGAGTTTTCCTTTAATATTAGTGAATCATCAGTGTTGTAATTGAACTGTTTGGCGGCTGACAGTGTGATTGTTATTCATTATCATTTACATTTCGATGACAGTGTTTGAGCTGCACGTCTTCAGCTGTTCCACATTCCTCAGAGTTGTA
Source organism: Aulonocara stuartgranti (assembly GCF_965226115.1). Lineage (NCBI taxonomy): Eukaryota > Metazoa > Chordata > Actinopteri > Cichliformes > Cichlidae > Aulonocara > Aulonocara stuartgranti. The sequence continues at coordinate 10,813,244 of NC_138954.1, forward strand.
GTCAGCTGTGCTTCCTCGTTTTGTTGTTTACTGAATTTGTTACTTTGTTGAGAAAAGTGTTCTGTTCCAAGGAAGAAGCTGTGGCCGTGTTGATTCACTCCTTTGCTATGCAGATGTGGACGATGATTCATGCCGTCAAACTTTGGAGTTTTTTATTTTGTGACTTTTTGCAGGACTAATCTGCCTAGAAAAGCTGATGAATTTCACTGAAGGTGACACATTGTTCGATGGTTATTTGCATTTTGTGGAGAAGATTTGGAGGCATAGTCTCACCTTGGATGCAGACTCCTTGAATTAAATGCACTTTACTTTGCGTTTTCAGTTGTAATCCTGTGGTAGGCCACAAGCGAAAAGTGATTAGTGTCTAACTGCCTTTGAGGTTCCAATGTGGTGTCTGTGTAAGACTTATGAGGGCGGGGTACTTTTAAAGCTAACAGCATGCTTTCTATAGATAAGCCCCACTCAGTACCACTATAATGCATCATTTGACAGCCTGATGCCCCTTTTATTTCCAAAAGCAATCGTGAGTCCATGCATTGTCTCCATTAATTCGTGGAAAGTCGTTTTAACAGTATGAATTAATAATGCGGTTCTGAGGGAGAGAATATTTGCCTTCCCTTTTATCGTAAACATACCTTTAATATTTTATGTTTTTTCAAAGTGCAAATGAGCGTTCGCTACGCCTGTACACATCATTAACTGTCAGGATGGAGGAAATGTAAAGTGGAAAGAAGGGAACATATAGAAACAGACAGCATCAGCGATGACAGATGCTGTTTTTGGTCATCAGAGTCACCTGATCAGCTGATTTTCTTTCCTTTTTGAGAACTAAAGCCCTTGCCATAAATAAGCCATGAAACCAAATGCTATCAGCAGACAGACAGTATTGGTTTTTGTCTTTGGGATATAAAATATAAAAGTAAATTTTCTGGCTTCTCACTGCCAAATAAACTGAGAGGAAGTGAACTGCACCGCAGCAGATGTTATCTTACCCCAAACACCTACATAACAGTCGCACTATATGTTTAGTTGTGCGTTATATGCAGAGACTGATACTTTTCTCATGTCCTAGTGAAAGACTTGCCTACTGACGTTGAATAGTCTGTGTTTCCTGTTGGCCATCTGACAGCACCTCTATTGAATCCGGCAGAACTGCTGGGCCCATGTGTACACAATCCCCTAAACCACCACCACCACCACACACACACACACGCACACACACACACACACACACACACACACACACACACACACACACACACACACACACACACACATACACAAACAAACACACACATCTGCACACAGCTCGAGTTTTGCTGATCAAACAGGCTGCTGTTTATGTGTTTACTGGCAGAGTTTGGAGTGCGGACTTAATTGTGAGCACGCACTTTTCCAAATGTCTGATCTGATATCGAACCTGCGGTGTGACCGTAAAGAGGGAGCAGCTAGTCAGCTGGGTTGTGCAGTTTGCAGATGCTGCAGTGGCCATCGCTAGAACACAATGCTTTAGGTGGTATTTTGATATGAAGATGCTCTGCTGTTTCATCAGATATGTTGACTAAGAATCTTTGACAAGGTGGCAAAAAGTGTTCTGTTTAGGCTAAACATCAATTTCAAAACTATAATATTCTTAAAAATAAAATGTTTAGTTAGAAGATTGCCCAAATAAGGTCAAATCCCAGATACAGAGCAAATTCTTTGTGGAAAGCAAAGACAGATTAATGCTTTCTCTCATGGGTAAAAACAGGCTGGAGAGAATTAAGCAATAATTTTATTATTATCAGAAACCATTAAAGAGAAAGGAATCAGACATCAGGCAAATTCTTCTGCAATTGAACTCTGCACGATAGTTCAGTGTAAGAATGTTTGAGTTTAAAATAGTTTTTAAATTGATCACCCAAATAAAAAATATCAGATGTGATAGAAAAAAAAGCTGACTGCATGAAGTTCAGATGTTCTTGGTGCTTTGCTCAAAGTCTGAAGCAGTTAAATTTATATTAAAAGAGGGCAGCAATACGCAGGTAAAACTCTAACATTGCAGCAACCTGTGTGTTTGTGTTCGTCCAGTCACTTAAATCATTTTTAAATGACAAAACCTTCTCTGCTTCTCATATGAGAATATCTGACACTAAACTAAACAGATGATATCCTTATTTTCTCTGATAGTAAATGGAACATATTTGGGTTTGAGCTGAGAAAAAAAGAATCCATCTACAGTAAAGTTATCACTTTAAACTGTTAAAGCTTTGACCCATCACAATTTGCCAACAGGTCAAACAAATAGTGAAGGAAATAAAATGTTGTTTAATAATAAAGATCGCTGTTAGTTTGAAGCCCAGATTAATCGTTTGTTCTCTGAACATATTTTATCTGGAAAGTAGTACAAGGACATTGTGGATATCTTTCATGGTATCATAATAGACACAAGTTCTTAGTTTCATGCTCAGATGAAAACAGCTGATGTGGTATCTCGTTCATGACTTTCTTCTGAACGGTTTCATTTTACTCCTTTATCTCCCAGTGCTTGGCTTCGCTTGGCACTGCGCAGTCTTATCTCCTGCCACATTTCATCATTTATGAGGCCTAAAACTGTGAAATTAGTTGGTTGCAAAATTCTGGTTTGGCTCGCCTGTGTCTAGGCTTTGTGTGTTTGTAATAGTAGGTTTAACTGGAAGAGACAAAAGCCCGATTCAACCGTGAATGGGGATTTTTGCAGTAACCGGTTTATCTTAAAAGAAGGGCAGTTTATTTTCATTCCCTGTGTTAAAATCTTCTGATGGTGAGTCATGCAGCAAAGGCAAATGGTCAGGAAGGCTGCGGTCAAGTGTCTGCAGGCTAGCAGTGGGAGCAGAGCCATATAGATACATTTGGATTATCTGTACATCAAATATGGTTAGAGACCAATTTAGACTTAAAGCTCAGAGCAGACGATTAATGGGGTTAGCATGAAAATTTGCAGGTTTAGAAAGTGTTTAATGCCACATTTAATGTGGATAAAAATTCAAGTGGGTGGATTAAAACAGTGTAAGATGAAAAATGATAGATTGTGAGTCATTCCCTCCTCAGTCACCTGAGAGGCTTAGGCTGAAAAACCCTCGCCTACTTGCTAAAAAGCTTTGAAAAAGAAAAGAAAAAAGATCAATAATGATAGTGCTCTATTTATGTCATTATATTTGTGATTTTGGCATGTGGCAGGCCAAGCATTCATGCGTACTTGAAACTAATCCCAGATGTTTGCAATTTGCCCAAAGATGACAGCCCCAACAACTTTTATTAACTTTTGTTAGTTTTCGCTGGTCTGCATCTGAGAACTGAGAAAACCTGAAGGTGCTCTTACTTCACAGCTTCAGCAAGGGAAAAGTCAGAGCCAAGTCAAATGTCGATGAATGGGTCCATTGAGCGTGCAAAGATAAATAAAAGCACCATTTTCAGCATTTAAATGTAATTTTTCAGTAGTTCAAGAGCAGTAGCTGCCGATGTCTGTGACTGAGACGATAACTCGTGCGGCCGACCAGGTTGTAAACTCTGAGCTTGTTGATATAACCGCAATGAGAAACTTAGGAGGTCAGACTGTGTGTCCACATTTTATACTAAGTCACTGTGTACTTTCTTCCCTGACTCCCTTCCCCTGACCTAAAAAGGTTCAACAAAATATAAGCAGCTATGCAGTTTATTACATTCGTTTTGCACAAACTAAGAAAAACTTGAAATATTAAGCAGATGTCACAGAGCAGAGTAACCGAGCAGCGAGTATACACATCTGGGAGTGTGAGTCACTTTATTTAGACAGCAGAGCTGCTTAAATAGTTAAAAAATGAACTTGTCAGTGCAGATGGTCAGCCTGCTTCAGGAAATGAGGAGCATCATGGATCAATACATCAATTAATGGTTTTTGGAAGTCATGTTTGCACTCAAGCTTTTTAAGACATCATGAAACCAAAAGGACCTTCTTCATGTGCCTGGATGGGGCGTGAGTATGTGTTTGTGTGTGTAATGCTGGGAAGGTGTTACATAAGCCAGTGTCATGTGTGGTTTTACATCCTAAATACTGAAACAGTGTTCTGAGGTTTGACTAAATTCATAGTGGAAGCGTGACTGCAGGTTGTATTTTTTATCGTAAATTAATTCATATTATTGTGAAAGGGAAAATGTGTAAGCCAGTGATAAACACCTTATTTCTTTGGTAGGTGAAAAATGGGGGAAAGCTGAATATTTGAGAAACTGCAACCAGTGAACGTTTCGCCAAAACAGTCGATTCATTTTCAGTAGTTGCCAAGTAATTACTGTTGAAGCGCTAAAGGGCTAAAAAGTAGCTAACAGCTTCACATTTATTTGTTTTACTGACACAATAAACTGAACAAAAGCCAGCCCTGGTCTTTCATTCTGTCCTGATGTAAACTTTTGTTAAAAGATAAATGACATGAAATTGGAGCTGGAATAAAAAAAAAAAACTGTAATAATTTTACAGCAGAATTAATTAACCTTCATTTTGTGTTTTGGTTAAAAATCAAACACTGTACTTTCAGACTTTTGTCATGGGATTACACACTCTTCATGCTCCAGCCACATGGCTGTGATTCATTTAAAGTTTTGGCAACCAGACGTTATTTTCCTGTTTTGAAATCTCTGAGGTACATCGAGTATTTTAAGGGCATCTGGTGCATGACGCTCGCCGCACTGCTGCAAAACATTCAAAGATTTCATTTTGTAGAGTTTAATCCTAAAAAATGATCTGGTTTCAATAACGTCCCTGCAAAACTCTGAAATCTGCACATGTGATATGAAGCTGCGCTTAGTGAGGCATTTTACGGCATGGAGGCAGATATAACCGCAGGCTGCTCAGTCAGCTAATTGTCCCTCTTCACATCCGAGGACTATCAGGTCTTTACTGTTCTTCAAAACAAACGGCAGTTCATTGACTGACTTAAGCACAGGCTGGTTTAGTGATGCGGGCCAGATGAACAGATAATGAGGTTTGTGAGTGTGAAGTTTAGTTAGAGGAATGTTTGATGTTTTACTACTTTGAGCCAGCAGGAACATTTTAATGATTTTCACCACATGTTTGTCTCAAGTATCTGTTCAGTGACGATCTGACTGCTGCCAGTGTCTGCACGTTATTTACTCCTACACATTATGTAATGCAAACGAAGCTGTAAACACATTACTGAGCTGGTCAATTTTCTGTCTTTGTCTCTGCAGCTTGCCTGTTCAGGTACAATGTCCTGTCCTTCGTCTACCTCATCTATCTCCTGCTTATTCCACTCTTCCCAGAGCCTACAAGCACAACAATGCAAGGTAAGCTCTACAGTGCCCCTCTGAAGCTGTGTAGTTTCAGTGGCTTTGCCATCACCCTAAGAATCTTGACTGTTTCCCAGAGTTTGAATTGACTTGTTGTTCTCTATAATACAAACCAGCCCTTCTGCAGGAGAGTTGAATTTCCTTAAGATGAGCATGGATTTGGCACATAGCTCAGTCCATGAAAGGTAATATTGGTTAGCGCAGGCATGAGTCCATCTGTAATAATAAAAATGATCTGCAACCGGCCAGCTCTGAGATAGAAAGATGTGATCCATTAGGACCACATCTAAGGAGCTCTTCATGAAAATTGCCATTTTAGGCTCAGGTTTAGTTTATTTGCTCATATAATACCCATATAAATGATACAAAACTAAATACATGAGTTGTTCTGTCGAGAAGACAAACACAAAAGAGCTTGTAAAATATCTCTTAGAGAAGAAAAGAAAAAGAAACTTGGGATGAGGACTGGTTTTGACAATGGCTAACCATTTTATTTGAAGAACAGAAACTGAGAAGTTTCTCTCCCCAGGCCATAACATCACGATCTGCGTGCGTCTGTGATGTTCATTAATTCATCCGATTTGAAGGTGGAGGTGACCTTTAACCTTTCTGGTGTTTTGGTTTAGATAAAAATGCAGGAAGTTTACAGCCGGTAAACAAGCTTCCATATGACAGCTGACAGCTATTTAGAATCCATTCATCCTCTGAAGAAATATGAATCACGGTGGACCTCTGCGGTTTATGAGAAGTGACTGAGGTGACTGTTCTCCTTACGGGTGATGAATGTGGGATTTAAGCCTCGCTTTTATGCACTTCATCCACCACAAAACACTAAACAGCACACCTCCCAGACCTCTAATAATATAGGCTTCTGCAGGAGACCACATGTAGTGTTTAATAATACATAAACCTATTTTGTCTGAGGGAGCGACGTCCAGTCCGAGATTCGTCTCTGCTCGTCTCCAGCTGAAATAACAATCAGGAAGTAAAGGAGGAAGAGAAAGAGAGGAGGTGCGGGAGAGGAGAAAGTGGACCACTTACAGTCTCATCAATAGTTAAAGAGACTTCTAGTAAAGCTGAACGCTCATGAAGCTGATAGCTGCTGATTTCAAGAGTCGTTCAACAGTCATGACAGGATATACATTAAGGATAATAATAATGATATTTAAAAAATAATATATCGATAATGTGTCAACAATACTCACAATAATGCTGTTACTATTTGTGTAACTGATTTTTTTTGTCTAGCTTTTGCAAACACTGGCCAAAGTAAAATTGCCCCCAAAAATCACATAAACACTGTTATAGGTGAATTAGACTGACGGACATTATTGTTGTTACGTTTTTATTTTCCTGCCTTAATGGGTGTTTTAATATCTATATTCTATATAAATATTCTTAAACTGCATGCTTCAAAAAACAAAAAAATATACAAAGTATTCCTGTTCCTAATAAGGCTGAAATTAAGATTTAATTTTACATCTGATTATTCACATTTAATGTCTAAACAACTCACTTTTGTCAAAAGTACCAAACCCAAAAGACTAATCTTCACCCAGGTAATTTCCCAATTGAGGGATGGAACTGGCCAGTTCATTAGGTACAACTCACCAAGTGCTCATTAACACAAATCTGATTAGCCAGTCACATGGCAGCAACCCGGAGAGGATGCATTTCGCACGTGCTCACCAAAATTATACAATAAAAGCTTGGAAAACTGTTGCCTTGTCTGATGAGTCAGTCTTTCTGCTTCGGCCGTCAGAATTTGGTGTGAACACCATTAAAGCGTTGCTCCACCCTGCCTCGTATCAGCAGTTCAGGCTGCTGCTGGTGGTGTAATGGTGCGGGGAGTATTTTCTTGGCGCGCAGTACCAACTGAGGATCATTTAAGCTGTAGGATTGTTGCTGCCATTGGTTAACTTCTCAAATTCAGATTTTATGAACTTCAGAACATATTCAACAGGTTTAGAGTGCAAACAACTTCACTCTGGTATAAAAAAAAATACTAATAATAAGCACTGAAAAAGAAATAAATACTAGAATAAATGTAAATGTATTTTATTGTTGTTTGATTTGATTATTAACAATAATTGGTATGTTTTCTTTTCTTATAATCAATCAATGTTAATTATTTCTGCAGTCCTGAGCAGTAAGTTCGAGTTTCCCTAGAGAGGCATTTCCAGGCATAATTACCAGCTGCTAAAAAATCTGTCGCTTATAAAAAGCTCTTATATAACTTAAAATAAAAAAGTCTTCAGACCCATTGAAACAATTCAGTTTTTCTTACTTTGTAGTAGAAATTTTTTGTAGCTGCAAACTAAAAGAACCAATCCACAAAAACGTATAGATGTCACAACGTCACACCTATGTGACAAGGGGCGATGACGTGCTGATTAAAAGGTCATTCAAACTACTATTAAAAAATGTTGGTAGGCCGCCACCCTGACAAAATGCCAGTTCTTTTGTTTACCCTTAAAGGAAAGTGGATTAAATTTTTAGTAGCTTATGTTTATGTGACCTTTCACCGCGCATTGTCAGAGTATCCAAAACAGGAGAGGAGTGAAGTCATCGGCGTCAGAAAGTAGGAGATATCCTTCCAGTGCAACCTGCCAGGACATGCGTCCCATCTGTCTGCCTCAGCTGTCTGTCATCAGGGAGGGGGCTGCAGGCTGACAGGCTCACTATGAGGAAGTTATGGCAGGAGGACTTTAATAACAGGATAATATACAGTGTACAAAACAGCTGGAACAATTACGATGTTGTCATTGCACAAACAGCTGATTGTAGGTAGATATTGTTTAGAGAGTTGAAGGGGAGAGGCGTCTCATATTTCTACCATGTACAGTCCAATTCAGTACCTTTAAGATGCACATTGGCTTAAAATAATCACCATGGAAACACTGAATCAAATTCATTTGATCTCTGTTTATATTGTTACCAGATAATCCTAATTTCTAGTAACATTCCTGTTAATTCATATGTTAAAAATCAGCTTTTGACACTAAGCGCCAATTAGACACAGGCAGCTCAAACTTATAAAAACCATCTTATTTTGCAGTAAAGACTCACATGTTCAAAATCATTTTAGAGGGAATTAGGTAAATAGATTGAGCTAAATTCACTGCTTTGTTTTGATGGTCTGTTTCATTCAGTCTTTTCATCTTCGAGGACATGCAGCAGTTAAATCTGTTAAGTTAATTTAAAACGAATGTTTGACATGAATAATTCATTAGGTGCGTTTTGCTTTGAAAAGCTGCAGCGCGGCTGTGTGCCCGCGGATACGTGAGCACAGAGACAATATTTTATGCAACTTGTTGTTGTTGTTTTTGTGTTTTACTCTCTAATGCCATAATTGCAGTATTTAGCTCAATGTACCTTTGAAGGCATTCCCAGTGGAGGTGAACAAAATCTAAGCTGTTGCTTTTAAAAGAGCAACAAGCATTGCGAGAGCTTTAGCAGTAGGTGTTACAAGCTTTGTGAAATCTGTAGTCTTTTAGCCGTCTTACATGACTTCACATAAATATTTGATGTTATGGGTTATATGGTTATCAGGTTTATGTTTTAGCTTGCAGACTTCTAATTTGGCTTTTTTTCTTTTTAGTCTTTGTCATGCTTTCATGCTTTTTAACGACCTGAGATGCTTTTTCTCTTATTGTTAAGTCGGACAGCAGGCTTCCCCATAAATTGAACTGGTCTTTAAAAGACTTAATTAGGCTTTTCTGAAACTGTGATTTGGCAGGACAGCGTGTTTTGTCAGGTCTTAACGCTGTCAGATGGATGAAGTTCTTTGACTGTTTAGGAAAAAGAAGGAACCGTTAAAACCAAACAATGGCCTCTGTTTTGAAAGGGGGGGGAAAAGTGCTCTTGGGACAGAATTTTGAAACTGAAAAAGTGACGCAGATTACTTTTTCAAGATGAGCATTGGCAAACAAGTCAGATGGCCGTCAGGCAGCAAAAATGTTCTATTACAAATAGGAAAAACAGGGGGTAAAGCCAAACAAGTTGCAATGTCCCGAGCCTTAGTACCAGTTTGGATGCAGAAGCTCGCAAAAACTCCTCATACCTCGCATTTACAAGCATTCTTTTCCCCCATTGTGAAAGCATTGGGAATTGCAAAGGGAAATTAACACAAATTGTTTTTACTTCAACATTTACTGCAAGAAGTCCAACGTGATGTGTTGTTGCACACGTTTGATAAGGTTAGCCCTCAGCGGCCCGAGGCTCAGCAGTAGCGCCTCACCTCAGCCAGGATATTACCCCACTGTAGTAAAACTGCTGTGCATTCCCCCACAAGGATGCAGTAAATTTAATGAGATGGGGATGTTGCCCAGTGAAGAACCAAACTGTGCAGATAAGCAAAACTATTTAATAAAACATTGTTGATAGCCCAGCACAAGACATTACTGTTATTTATTAATCAAAGAACGAGAGCCTGATCCAGCTTCATTTGCCTTCTCTCGATCAAGATTTTCATTTTCATAATTAGTGGGAAACCTGCTGCTGAGAATTTTGACCATAACAGCTCCTGAAATTATCCCAAATACCTGTAGGTGCACCATAAAGTGGCCATGTGTTGAACAGCTGTGGCAGCTCCCCTGCCCCATCTCTTCCACCCTCCCAGGATCAGTCATCCACTGACAGCTGTATTCTTCACAGTCAACACCTTCATGTTCATGGCCTCCAACAGCCAAGTCCTTAACTGTGAACACCAACAGACACTGAAGCTGAAGAGCAGAATTAAGTTCAAAATCTTATAGACGGTAACTTATCGACTTAGAGGTCCTGTGGTCCACCAAAACGTTTATTTGACTTGTCAGTAGAAATCAGCTTTGCTCAATAGTAACGTTACCAGCTCTTGACCAGGATATGTATTGTGATCCACTGAAAATCCCTCCTGGGTGCTGTCCCAATCACCCTCACCTTCTTTACCAATTTATTCAAAACAGCTCCAGACTCCAGGCACTGACTTTTTCTATGAGAAACAGCTGTCTGTTTTCAAATCCATTCAGTCCTAAACTGAAGTCCTAAGAAAACTACACGAAATGGCACTTTTTAAATATGTCACTCAAACTCAAAAAGAAGCAAAATTTCACTTTTGTGTTTGATAAAGTTCTCAGTATCTACACAAGCAAACCAGCGCATAGACTTTTCTGTGTTTCAGTGGATGAATGAACATGTGGGAATCTTTAAACTGAGCCGTGTTGAACTCACTGTAGCTGTTCTCCTCTGTTAGGCCACACAGGGCGTCTCCTCCAGTCGCTCTGCTTCACCAGTATGTCCTTCCTGCTACTCCACATCATCTATCAGATTACCATCCACAGCCTCGTGGCCGGGAACTCCATCGCCTCCAACTTCAACTGTGAGTACACTGCAGCCATTGTAGTAAACGCTCTAAGAGTAGCGACGTTTGTTCTGTATACAGAAATAAAATAAAATCCCTCACGGGTCAAGAATCCAAGAAGCAGGAATGGAGTTTATTGATTGAGTGGTCTTCTGTTGTTCTTGCCTTCTGGAAACATTTAAAAAAGACATGCAGGAAGCACCTTATTCGTTTTTAGAAAAGGGGATAGACTAATAAAGATGAATTAAACCCTTTAAAATCATTTTCTGCCAAAGTGTGAGTCAAGGCAGAGGTATGTGACCGTTGCAGTTTGTTTCTTTGCACGATTACATGAAAACTAGCAAGGTGGAGTTTATGAAACTTGGTAGAGCGGTGGAGTATGGGTAAAAGTAGAGCTCATTAATTTCTGGTGTAGATCTGGATAGGGCAGAGGTCGGCAGCTTACCTCTGGGTTAAGACGTTGGCACTGGCAGAGCATTTAAGGGTATTTTTCTATAAAATCATATTTTTATTGGATCAAATGTCTTTTGCAGGGAACTTATTGCTTTGGTTGTATTCACTGGGAAATCAAATATGGTAAACAAAAACACCATCTTTTTCTAACCTGTAAGAGCTTAACCCTGGTTTACACTTGTGTGGGTAACCTAATGGTAGATTTGGCTTAATTTGGTCATGTTGCACTTTGATTATTTACCCTGTAAATATTTCTTTTCTGAGAAAATACCGTGTTTTAAATCATGCGCGTTGAAAAAATGTCCAGCCTGCTTTAAAAATGCAAATTACCTGCATTACTTTCAAATAATTTGAATTTAATAAGCCTAAGATGTCAAGTTGAATCAAATGTTTGTATCTGAAGAGTTTTTAGGGCCTCAGTCGCAGGCCTAGAGAACATAAAGCCGTTCTCTCTGATCAATCATAGACTTTTTTCATTCCCACATAGCCAAAATAGCTCCAGTGTCTGATTACACCTTTTAAAGAGGTGTACACATACGAGCTGTGATGTAGCCTCTGTGCTCCTGCAGCTGCACGTAGCTGCTGGAGTTATTGCGTACAGCAGAAATATAAATGAGGCTAAACCTGACTGTAAAGACATTAACCATGATTTACTTGCACAGAACGGATGTTTTTTGGGGGGTGGGAAAGACCAGATAAGGCGGATTCTCTTCCTGTTCATGACCGACTACGTGCACACGTGTGTCCCATCAGTCTCACGTGCCCTTGTATACCTGCACTCTGACCAGCCCCTGATGCAAGGTCACAAAGTTGTATATCGCCAGAGAAAGTTGTAGCTTTTTCACAGCCTGAGGCAAGGTTTCCATCCAAAACACTAAGTGAAGACATGCACCATTTGCAGGAGAGAACACACTTCGCTCTGAATAGTAATTCAGGTTTGTTTTTTTTTAGATACCTTCATTCTTATTGCATTTTGTCACATCATGAAGATTTATGGATCCGACACATTCCTCAGTGTAATTAGCTTCTTTGTGCCATATGGCAATGCAGAGAAAAAGGATACTTGGTGCCAGTAAAGCAAACATTGTAAGTTCCTGACTCAGTGTTGGGAAGGTGTTAATAGCTGGCTTTGGGTTTCTCATGAAACTCTGTATCAAACTGTAAAATATGAACGTGTCTAGACGGGACAGACCCTGACCTTATGTTATAATGACTTGTTCTCTCTAATGGAAGCGGCTCGGTTTTCTCCGCAGAGAAACGGCCAACTCACAAGGTAGAACGAACCTTATCGCCTCAGGCAAAAACACACGACACCTCTCAGAGAGGGTAGACTAAATATTCTGTCAAGGAAGTCCTTATTCCTAAAGTCTCCGGGGCTCCAGTTTTTTGGCAGATCAAACCCTGGAGTGACACCATAAATTCTGTCCAGTTATTTTATATAAATTTGTATTTTTCATTCAGTGGAAGCACTTTGAAACGCATGCTTTGAAAGTGCTATACAAATAAACTTTCATTATTATTATTTTGTGTAAAAAATGAAACAATCCAGTAAAAACAGTGAAAACAGCAACTTTCTCTCTAGCCAGAGCAAGTTGTGTGACAGTAAATGTCAAGGATTTGCTGTGTAAAAGGCAGATTGTGTGCTAGGACTTGAGAAACAGGAGTGAACTTAAAAATCAGCTTTAATGCTGTTAGCTCACAATAATACAAAAGTCCAAACATCTGCATAGCAGAAGCTGGGTATCTGAATGCCAGGGATCTTTAGGAAAACAGGCTAGGGAGACACACAGCCATGAGGGACGACAATACAAAGGACAAGAGAAAACTCAGACGATATATGCATACAACAGATAATGTGGGGAGAGATAACAGGTGGGAGGACAGCTGTAACTAATCCAGAACCTGAGACAAAGGAAGTAAAACATCACACAAGACACAGAGAAAAACAATAACTAAAATAAAACAGGAAGAGATAACGGCAACAGAGATTAAGCATGACACGGAAATAGAAGGGAGGCGGGAATACCAGGAAATTCAAGAACAACCTAAATTTGAAACTGAAATCTGAGAATATGAATAAACAGACACCAACCAGGAAATGTTGTTATAAGAAAAATACAAAACTCAAAACACATGATTCGTATCTCCAAAAGAATCAAGAACCCATAAACCCAAAACCCTGCGGCCAAGACCCAGAGTCCATGATACAAAAAACTGTAGCGTAACCAGCCAGATGTTAAAGTTTCTGTAGCCCAAACCTTCTGCTGTAGGGCAAGAAATACAGATTATTGCAGTAAAGAACACAAATAAATGACTTTTTAGAAATCAGCTGCATTTTAACTGACAACCTATTCACTCACATAAGCAGATTAACTCAAGACAAATCAGATACACTTTAGCTTTGACATCCAGAGTTAGCGTGACTAAAATCTGGAAGAGATGTATGAATCACAAGAGAAAGAAAAGAGTCCAGTGAAAAACATTTTACTGAATGAATATCAAATTGGTAGCACGATGTAAAAACCCACAGATATGTAACATGCAGAAAAGCACAATGACCAGCTTTAAATAATAAGTCTGTTTATATTTTTTTTTATATATTTTTGATTATAATAAATCAAGTCAAAGTGAACTTCCGTCGATTTATTAATTTAATTCCGCTTATCCAGCTCGGATTCACGGGATCTTGAGTCTGTCCCAGCTTCTAAAAAAGGACACGAGGCTGGGTATCCCCTAGACAGGTCGCCAATCTGTCGTAGGGCCAACAGAGAGACAGAAAACCATTCACGTTTTAGCCAGTTAACCTAACGTGATAGTTTTTGTGGGAGGAAGCTGGAGTACCCGGAGAGACGGGCAAATTACACAGATAGACCTCAGCCGACCCACGACCTTCTTGGTGGTTAGTTGAACTGGTTCTGCTATCATAAATTGTGTGTGCAGCTTAGCATGTTCTAGTTTTTATCTGTTTGCTAGCCCATTGTTACTCAGACACTATTAATAACACATTAGTGAAACACTGCTATTCTAGTTGACATGTTCCTTAATGAGTGCTCGGACTGATTTATTCTGACTCGGTCCATATCCTGTCTCTAAATGCTCGTGCGTTGCCGTCGGACATTGTGGAGCCTTTTTAAAAAAGAAATTAAAATAAATATTTGTCAGTGGGTTTTAAGAATCCTGCTTTCAGAAGTAGTGGATGTTGACACACTGAGGAAGTCAGAAAGTGCTTGGACTGGGCAGCACATTGTTTGTTTTGTAGATCTTGAGATTAGCTGAAAGTAAGAAAGTAAAGTATATCAGACTTAATTGTTAAGACTGATTTAAATCAATAGAGGCTGTCAATTCAAATAGATACCCTTGATAATTGTTTGAGCAGGAACAGTAAATATATTAAAACAAAAAGCCCCCCCCCCCCCCCCGTTTTGTTCCTCCAGCAGTGCAAAAAATAATAAAAGATAAATAAATAATTTGGTGTACATGACTTACTGTCCTCCCTTGAATGCACACCACTCCTGGTATTTTAAACATGCTTAGTATGGATTCTTGCTATCTAAAGTCAGGCTATTTATGCTTTGCCTTATCTCACACTGGAATTTCAGTAAAAACCACACTGAGTAGATCAAAAACATCCTTGTATCGTGTCAAAACAACATTTCGCAGCACACTTCTTTTAAACAATCTGCACCCAATCTTGCACAATATGCAAACCGATGATTTTGATTCACTGTGATGATTTGTATACATGTTGTTGGCTTTTCCACTTCCTGAAGTTAATGTCAGCCTGTTGATATTGATATTTTAATGTTATTTCTATACAACAGGAAGTTAGGCATTACTCTTTGTCTTCTCATTCTGCCGCCTGAGAAATAGCCTTATCTCAGATTTTCTATATCTGGCATTTAGCCTCCTTGACACCCTTTTCCTTTTGGCAGTCGAGTATAAACAAGGAGTCCTCCTTCGCAGTTAGGTGGTTATCCTCTCCCCGGATAACTTCATATAATTTCCTCCGTTCACCGCAGCCAAATACGCCATTAGAGCAGTAAGCTGAGTATGAGTATGAATGAGAAAACCTTTCCAAAAAAGCTGACACCTCCAGCTGTTGGAGCAGGTCAGCGACTGGTCACCAGATGAGTCCGGGGACGCCTTCCTTTGGAGTCATCCGTCATTCTTGCATGCTGACTCGACATTGCATTTACAAACAGTTGAAAACATTTGTATTCCAGATGGGTGGAGTTCAATACATTGCAGATCTAAATTGCCAGTTTGTGACTAAAAAAAACAAGCTCCACTCACTTCCATATACTTTCCTTTGATTGTTTAAACTTTATGGTAGTTTTTAGCAGCAATCTGGTCACTAAGGAGCTTTTTTAAGTATAATAAAGGATTTGTGCATTCAATTTGTCTGATGGCAGTAGACATTTGTCCAGTCTGTAAGGGCTAAGCAGCCTAAAAAAACACGGCTGTGCAGCGGTGGTCTTTGTAAAGCCCCATTGTTATTCCCTTTTGTATCCACACATGTCTTTCCTGCTGTTTCCTTAATGTGCAACACTTACTAAACTCTCAGATTGTCTGATATAATTATGATGTGCTGAAATGTCGATTGTGCTTATCACCATCCTCTGTGGAAAAGGGGCAGCTGGCATTAGGTCCCAGAGATAGAAGCGAGAGTGCAAAGAAATGCAGCACTGAGAGGTTAACAGCCCAGCAAGTACAAAGGGTGTTTTATGGTGTTCGCATAAAGTGTGAGGACAGGTATTTTTGGTGCCCAGCTGGGGTGAAATGTGGCCTCGCCTCGGCAGGCAGAAAGTCTCTCTTCTAGAAGTCTCCGTGCTGAGTTCAGTCTGCACTAGAAAGTATTCCTAAGACATCCTATGCATCAGACTGGCCTTGCTTTACCTCTGACATTCCTCGAGCATGATCTCACACACAGGATGGATTTCCTCTTACATCTGTAGGTTTGGTTTTGGGGGTGGGTTGAAGTTGCATGTTGCAAACTGACTGCATTTGCTTAATGCATCACTGGGTTTTTATTTTAAGATTTAAACAGGGCATTAAGTAATCTATGAACTCTATCAAGCTCTGTGGGTGATTTTTAGGAATTAGGACAACATGAGTGGAGCTTATCTCCTACTGTGCAAGTTTCTGGCACTCCCCTCTTTCCTGACCACTTAAGCTACTTGTAAATGACACAAACAGCAAAGCAGCGAGCAAAAGCAAAAGAACAAAAGGTGCATAGAAGAGCTGGTGCTAGAGATGTTTTAATATTCACTGAAACTGCTGCTCAAAATCTCTAAAGTCTAATTTTGCTTATGTCATTTTGATTGGAGTTTTCACTGTTGTTTAATCTCATGATTAAAGCTGGCGTGAGTAATTTTGGACCTTTGGAGGAAAAAAAAGATTCCAAAGGAAAACACAGCCACGATAAACCGTTGGCTTGTAGGTTTGTTATGGTTACTAACAAATCCAGTGGACACAGACCAACAAGTTGTTGGATTCATGTTTCAGGTCAGTGGAATTTGCAGATTTTAAACTCAGGTTTGGTGCTTTTACTCCAAATAAAGACATGTGTGTCTTTAGCTTTTAACGTTGATGTTTGGCTCTCTGCTTTCTGCTCTTCTGAGCTTGTGTGGCACAGTTTTATGCAAGTTACTGAGAATCAGAGCCGTACTGCTGTGTGGAAACGTGGCTGAAAGCTGATGAGAGCTACACAGAATCTTTTTTTACATCAAATTGAACAAATACTATGTTTAGCTTTGCTCTCAGCGTGCAAATAGATTGTTTGGTGTTTCAATTCTCTGCTCCACACATGATAAAATGGTTGCTAGTCACTGGTAAATTGCAGTGTTGCTTAGTACCACAGAGACAATAATTACTAATTTCCTTTTGTTCTTTAGGGTGTTTAGCTATTACTGAATGAGTCATTCACACAACCTAGTTTGTTTCCTCCATCAGTGAGCTCTTTTAGATGGGAGTAACTGAGTGGAAGTGGACTGATGAGTCTCAAACAGCGTTTGATGTCAGGGTATGTCATGTAGCCCCCTCCTTTCACAGATGTGTGTATGTTTGTTTTCTTTCTTTCCTTTTTACTTTGTAAAATTCTTAATAACTGTGGTGATTTTTTTTTGATTAACAGGAAGACATTTTATTTAAAGAAAAATATATATTTATATATGCCTCTCGCCCTAAGACAACTGGGATAGGCTACAGCCCAGTTTGATCACTGATGAAAGATAATTGTACTTACTTGTTTTGCTCAATGTAGTAAATGTGTAACAAGAATTGCTGTGAAAAAATGTCTGTTTTCAGTTTTTTTAGCTTGACAAGCTGGCAGTAGCTGGCTTGCACAGCGGAGACACGGCAGATAAGATGAAGATGAAGTGTTTTATCTGCTTTATCTGTGTTGAGCTAAATTCAGTTCAGCATATAATTACTACCAATAGACAAAACAGATGGACTACTGATACGTCATTTAGTTGAGTCACACTGACGTTGTGTTTTCTGTGGCAGTAGAACAAAGGCCGAATGAGTGCTGTTCTTTCGTTCTCCCGAGCTCATGAATTGAATACCTGGAAATCTCCTTGTGGGTGTTGGAGTGATGGTCAGGAACACTTCAACCAATGCAAAGTGTGGAAACGAGGCTTTGGTTTTTATTTTCTCGTTTATACATGAAGGTTACACGAGCACCGCGAACGATCCTCTGTATGAAATTAAAAGATGAGCTGATGCTATCACTGGATACATTAATAGAAATGGTTTCTTTCTAATTATTCAGTTTTATTTTTGTTTAATTTGTTTCTTGATCAACCAACTTCCTAATTGTTTCTAATGACTGTGATCTAACAATTATTAACTTTAAAGGTGCTTTTCTTTGCCAGACCTTACCCTGTACTCACTAAATTACTTCATATATTTGTGTGCAGGTTCCTCATGGGAGAAATCCATAAGACAAATTGGCTTTGAAAGGTAAGATAAGATTTAAACTAATAATGAGTTATAAATAATAATGATGCTAATAATAATAATAATTCCACTCATCGGTTCTGCCTGCACTTGTGCTACAAAATGATTTCAGTTCATGTGCTGAAGGTGGAAAACAGTGGCACAGTCTACAGAGTGGATATGGATACTTTATTTATATTTTATAGCACAAAAACACGAGTGAGCGAGAGCGAAAATCAAAATTAATGTAAAGAGTAGTGTAACAAATTACTTTCTCTGGGAGTAATTAAGTAGCGCACTGCATTACTTTTAAGAAAAGTGTTCTGTGTTCTATGTGTAATAATTACTGAATTACTTACTAAAATTATTTATGTAGCAAATAAAAAATAACAATAAAGAGAGAAACAAGACAAAACCAAGGTGCTGTCCACATTATGTGGCTGACAAAATTAAAAATATTTATGAAAAAGTCAGGATAACAGAATGTTAATGTATGATCAGTTAGTTTGGACATGCAGGGACGTAAAGCAGAGTCGAGTCTGAGCAGGGAATCAAGCAGTCTGCACCAACTAAAGATGAGACACTATGGACTGAGCGGTCTGCAGACACAGTGTGTGCAGTCAAAACTTTATAATTTTGTGTGGAAAAAAATTAGGTGAAATAAGTTTTTTTAAAAAGTAGAATTTAGAAAATAAACTATTGTATAATGTGATAAACTAAATAACAAAATATACCTTATAAAATAACTATACAAAAAAAGGGGTCACCTGAAAATCATTAAAAACAAACTAAAACTAAATATTTGTACGAAATGAAAACAAAATCAAAATAAACTAATTCAGTTTTGAAATTGAAACCCTGCTGAGCGATGATAACACATAAATAGTACAACTGGGGTTGCAATAATAATGCAGTTTTAAGGAAATATCTTTAAAAATAAATTATTTTAAAATTCACATTTTCGCTTCACCTTTTTGTATCACCGCTCTGTTTGCAGGAGGTGGCACCGACCGTGCAAAGTGTCTTAAATATAGCAGCCCCACAATAACATTAAACATCACTTATTACTGTAGCTGCAGTGGCTCGTCATGTGCCCAGCTTCATAAAAGCTCCAAACCTGTCCCTGTGTGGATTCTTGTTGAACGCTAAACCCACTTATGTTTGACAGTGGGTTGACAGGCCTATTTTTCAAAGCTTTTGCTGTTGTGTCTGCCTCCCCCCCACACACACATGATCATATTAGATGTGGTTTCCTGAGTACGGGAATGTCCTAACTCAGCCACGTCCTTTTTTCCAGTACTCAACATCCTTCATACTGTAAGTGGCGGAAGTAGAGCCATAAACATTTCATCCCATATGCATTTACCTGTTTGTGTCGAGGGTCATATACAGTATATGAGCAGTGATTACAGTTGGCTTTGGTGCATTTTAATGCCTAAATGGACCTGAGCTCAGATATATCCAAGCCTGAAAACGATTCACAGCTGTTGTGTGACTTTTTCAGTCATGCTGAGTGTTCAGTTTACTCAGGATTGACCTTTGCAGATCCTTCATAAATACCAAATATTTATATACAGGGCATATTTTATTTGGTCTATATTTAAAGTTTTTCACTGAGGTGGCGTGACTAATTCCAGCTGTAGCTTGGACCAGTGAGGACAGGTCCGAACACTACTGATGTTTTTGTGATTCCCTCATACGATAACTATGGGAAAAGTGGGAGTCACTGAAGTTACTGGCTCAGCCCCGTTTGGCTCTGATGGTTTCCATCTCTTTCATCCATGTGAGGATGCGCGAAGCTTCACAACAATGAAGCAAATGGAAACAGGCGTCCTTGAGCAGATTAAACTCCACAACAGAAGCCAGAGGCGCATCTATTTATCGGTGTGTGCGTTTTTCCATCAAGATGATTAGCACTCTGGTTTCAACTTGTTAACTTTTATAAGCTTTATATAAGCTCAAGACCAGAATCCAGAATGACACTGGCTGTTTTTTTTCTCTTTTTTTTAAAATTACAAGTATTTGGTCTGCTTTTTCTCTGCAGCCTGAGCCGCAGAATCACCAGTATGGTGTGTTTATTGTAAACTGTTTAATTACTCTTGGAGCCCAGCATGAAATGTAAAGAAAACACTTTAGTGGCCAAAGACAGGATGGAGCGCTATTGCTGTAAAACCAAAATAGAAATTGGTTTGGATGATAAAAGAGAGTTTTAAAGCTTTTGAAACCTGTTAGCCATTTCAGGGACAATTTTTATTTGATTTAATAGAACATGCAATCATGACACCTCATAAAATGCGTCCTCGGGCAGCATAAATGCATCTCTCTGGATTATTTGAAGTCTGAGATTACTGCAGCAGTCATGGCAACTGTCCGCCACCAGTGTTTAGCTTCCTGTTTGAACAAACCTTTTTGTATTTAATTAGACGTGAGCGGACTAATCAAATAACAAATGTTGCAAAGGCAGTGTTTGTTCACAGCGCTATAACTACAAGAGTTTAAACAGCGTCATGTTTTAATATATCAGTAATAAAAACCCAGAGCTGTCTTCATGTAAATATGATTTGTTTATTAAGTGTTGTCAAGAGAATTCAGACAGATGGACAAACATCTCAAAATGATCCTTTTATTTAGTCCTTACTTTTCTTACTCCATGCAGATGAAAGAGAAAAGAAATAGGGCTAATTATGCCAGCTGCCTCCGTACGAACAAAGGATGCAGTTTTTAGGGAAGTAAACATGTTTTTCACAGTTTAGTTAAAAACAGAAAATAACGCTCTCCCTCTCTCATGGCCTTTTTGTTTGAATGGAATTTAACTCGTTAACAGCAATATGTTTAAAGCCCGATTTCATTAAAGAGGGTGGTACTGCATATAAAATCTGAGCACAACACATATTAAAAGAGCACTTGAGTAAGGGAAAAATACAGATTCCCATGCGTTCATGTGAACAGGTGGTGTTTTGCTTCAGTAATACCTGTTCTCGTGATTCTCAGTGCAGCTCCTGTCTGCCTGAAACGGATTAGAATGAATTAATAACTTTTCTTTATTTTAGTTTTAAAAAGTCAGAGATACAGAGGGACATGTGACGTGAACTCAGCCAGGTTCAAACACAGGGCAGCACCTGTTTATGGGCCAAAGTAAACTAAACAATCGACCAGGAGTCCCTGGATTTCTCAGAAAAACTGCTTCATATTAGACCTCATTGTCCACGGGCAGTTAAGCCTGTTTTATCTTGTCCCAATTTCAATCCTTTATGTGTTATTGGCCTGCAAGATTCCTCCAAATCACGATTTTTGGGATTCATCTGCACTTTGAGGAACCGAGCGTCTGCTTTCTGTCAGCGTCTGTGTCCCATCTTTTGTCTGTTTGTCCCCAGCGTGAGAGGTGCAGATGCGGGGAATGGCATCCGAGTGTTCATCCCCGATATCGGCATGTTTATGGTCGGCTTGGGCATCTGGCTGCTGTGTCGCAGTCTGGTCCAGAAGAGGCCGCCTGAGGACATGGCACAGTACAATGAAGACTTCCAATCAGAGGAACAGGTAGGTTTCATTTGAGCTGAAATGAAGTCCGTCTGTCTGGATGGTTTGAAAAGTTCTTTTAATTTTGTTGTTGTTCATTGTAATATTTTCTTACTCCATGAAAACTCCACACAATTAAGATATTCACGGTGGGTGGAAGTATTGGTCGGTTTCACGCAGAAAGAGAAAGGAATGGAGAGCAGTCTACTAATTGACTTATTGTTTCCTTTCCTGTTTGAAATAAAAAGTGAAGGGAGGTGTGGGTTAAAGTGTGGATTTCATAAAAAAACAATAAATCATTTAGGAAGCTGAGTACAAGCAGATTTTTGTGCCTAAAACAAAGAATAAAAGTGTCTTGAAGAGAATAATGTCTCAGTCTAGTCAGAGGAACTTTCAGTTGGCCGTAAACTCCTATGTAAACAATTTCACACAAACTGATTACAGACTTCAGCGCTGAGGAAAGAAAAAGTTGTTCATTGTATGCTGTCAAAATTATTGCTATAAGTATATGAAAGGAGACTAAAAAGTTCACAAATCTGTTCATTATAAATACAAAAACCTGAGCTTGTTTAAATCGCACAGCTACTGGCATCCCCTCTCTGAAAACCTGTGTGCGCATTCGTGATTTCACCATGGACCTCCAACTCATACAGAGAGCAAATCTCAAATTCAAAGTGACCTGACATTTATGTTGAGAAACATAGCTGCTGAAGAGAACTGCATCTTTTCTAGACCTTAAAAAAAGAACCACATTTAAAACAAAATAATAATAAAATATTTGTGTTTTTAATGACCGTGTAAACTAAATTCACCTTGTTACAAACAATCTAATTCAATTTCACTTCAGTTCAGTTTTATTTATGTGGCACCAAATTAAAATGATAGTTCCTTGAAGGCGCTAAAATAGCCTCTTGTATAGGGCTCTTCAAGTCCTAACCTGAGCTCTATAAGCTGTAAGCAGCAGAACTCAAGTAAACTTCCCCGTGAGCGTTGGTGACTTGGACAACATCCCCCGTCTCCTGGCAAGTCCTCCCTTCTCTTTATGACTTGTGTTAATTAAATCCACATTCACTTTCACTTCCACTGTGCTGCTCTGGTTGGCACAGATGGCATGGCCGCTTTATTACTGAGAAACACCAGAATTAATCTACAGCGCCTGTATTGCGTTCTGTTATAAGAGGATTTTCCGCCTGCTTCTTTCTTTGCCTAGCACTTTATGTGTTGAAGTGAGTGGCCTGCTTGCTATGATGTTTCTCTTTTACAGAGTCTTAGGGAAGTCAGGGACACATAATTACTTAGATTCAGCAGCCAAGAAAGATCTGACTGGATTAGATGTCAAGCCAACATGTAGTTCCAGAGGAAAACATCTGCTAAGGCTTTCAAGCATATATGCTCTGATATGTTGTGTTACATGCTAACCGTGCTGACAGACCCTCGCAGGAACACACGTGACACACTTTACTTTTTTAGTATTAGTAGAGATTACCTGTAAGAAAATGTTTTCAGCACCATGGAGAGCTCTGACCTCCGAGCTGCACCCGTATGTGCACCTTAAATGTGTCGCTGTTATCTCCTCCCAAGGAGGAAGACGAGAAGCTAAGCCTGGAGGACAACGTCCTGTTGGAGGAAGACTATGAAGCAGGGTACGAGGCTGAGGAGGACGAGGAAGATGATGTGCTGGAGGATGAAGAGGAGGAGGAAGAGGAGGAGGAAGAGGAAGCAAAAGAGAGCACAAAGATGAAGATTCTGCGGATGGTGGCAGAAGTTGCTTCCAAAGTGAAGGAGATCATCGGGAATTTGATAACCACTGCAGGAAAAGTGGTGATCACCATCTTGTTGTGCGTAACAGGTGAGGAAATCTTTTCTGTTTGTGGGGCAAATAAATAGTTTCAGATTATCATGAAACATACAGTCTGTTTGCTTATGTGTTCAAGTTGGGCACCTTACATTAACTTGAATGATGTTTGCTTTACAATTTCACCAGTTTTTGCTCCTCCAGCTAAGAGCAGCCGGGGTTTTTGAACACTTTTGAGTTTAAAACATTTTTCTGTTTAAACTTGTCTCAGTGGCTTTTAATCAGGGCCGCTTTATAGACATTTAAATGGGGGGATTTGTGACAATCAGAAAATTCTACTCTGATTTTTTTAATGATTTTGACTGTAAACACCAGTCTTTTTTGTGGAGGAGATGCAGTTCCCAAGCTGTGAAGAAAACTGTATGAGATATATCAGAGGGAGTCAGTTTTTTTCTATAAGTAGCATAAGATCTCCCAGCGCATATACTCTGATTTAATCTTAAGTAGTTATGTTTACAGTGATTGAGGATTGCCAGGAAAGGGGGGGGGGGTTCTTAATCTGTCCTAATATACTGAAAACAGATTTTCAATGATGATTTATAATTATTTTTTTTGTTCTGTTGAAGTATGAGGGGTAGGTGCTGAAAAATATCTTAATGAGAAAGAAAGAAAGAAATGACCTACTTCCAGTCATCGTATTAGCAACGTGTATTTAGCGTGAGTCTGCTGGCTTTAATTTCAGACCGGTGCTCATAAAACCTGTTTTTCCACAGTTTCCCATGTGTTGTTGAACTCACCTTGAATAAAGTGTTTTTAAAACAGTAACTACATAGCTATGACGTTGTGATAACGAAAACAAGTGTGGTGCAAGGAATTTAGAGGATTTAGATTTAAAATCTCATAATCCCTGAAAAAACAAGGCAGAAAAACCCCTCACCTTCATTCAAGACTTTAGAGAAAAGAAAACACTGAATAAATGATTCATTAATTCTCATATAAAAGAAATATTGCGACTCTAGACCACTTTAACTACTGCTCAGTCATGCCTAATTTAAAATCACTAGTTAACCTGACATACATGTCTCTGGACTGTGAGAGGAAGTTGGAGGAAGCCCACACGTGTACAGGGAGGATATCCAAACTCCACACACAAAGGCCCCAGCTGAGGCTCAAACCAAGAACCTTCTTGCCAACAATGCTAGCCACTGCACTGCACTTTATCACTATTCAGATTTATCTGGTGACAGTATATAATATAAAGTGTATTTGAACTGTAGTTTGACAGCCAAGACGTAAAACTGCATGAATAACTATGTTAAACCATATTTGGAATTATTTCTCAGTCAATATTTAACAGCATTAATGATGTGAAAGTTTTGCCACATTCAACATATTAAAACATTATAAAATTACGGGAACACAATCTGAGGCTCCATGTGGGTTAAGAAAAGGCTTGTATTTATATACCACTCTGGCAGATGTCTGACTGGTTTTCACTGGTTTTATGTTTGCAGGAATCACGCTGCCCTCGCTGACCTCAGCTGTTTACTTCTTCACCTTCCTCTTCCTGTGCACCTGGTGGTCCCTGCGCCGGACCTTGAGCACGCTGATGTTCAGCTGCATGTGTGTTCTGATGGCCATCTTCAGCGCCGGACATCTGATCGTCCTCTACCTCTACCAGTTCCAGTTCTTTCAGGAGTCCGTCTTGACCAATGACGGCTACATCAGGTCAGAAATGTGAAGCTCAGAATTCAGACATTATACTGCTTTAAATGTTTGGCTTTACATCAGACAAACAAGACTTTATATTATTATTGTTTTATTATTTTCCACAATTTAACTCTGTTGGGCAAAACGGATCGCGGATCATTACAAATAATATGCTAACTCTATGTTGTTTGTATTTGTCATTCTCAAAAAATCAACAAAAACCAACAGGCTTTAAAAACTTTTTAAAAAGTCTTTTTTTATTCTCAGATAGGTTAACGAAAGCAGAGTAATCAGACCTCAGAGGGTTAAACTTGGTCGGTGCACTTGACTTTCACTCGGCACACAAAAGGAAAGGAAACCAACTCAGGAACAAACACAAACTGTTGTCCCAACGACACAGTGAAAGTCAAACTGTGGCATTACAATTTGTCTCTCTCCTGTCATTTTGATGAATTGCTGAAATGTATTTCCATAGTTAAAAACATCACAATCTGATACTAACGCTCTTTTATCATGTGAATATAAATGACGTGTTGACAGGGCTCAGGAGCCAGAGCTCCTTCGACTCAACAAGATTTATTGCGCCCGAGGCAAGTTTGTTTAAACAACAAATATTTACTGTTGTTTCAACCTAGAAAGCAATGAAAAGAAAAACTTAGCTGGAGGGTAGCTTCATCAGACTCCTACTCATAGCACATCAGTGTCAAATGCAGAGCTTTTAAGCTCTTCACTACAACCAGTGCTGTTTTATTATGCATGAAAAAGGAGGCAATCAGCTGTCTGTGGCTGCTGCGGTGAAGCGCTGTGGTTGGACTAAAGCCACACTGTTGAACGTCTTGCCAATATATGTTAGTCACAGTTGTTCAGTGAGCTGACTTCATAGCAGGCAGTCTGTCAGCTCATTGTTTCTATTCTGACAGCTTGGGATAAGAATGATGCTGTTTATTTAATAACAAATGTAGACTTTTAAAATATCTGCTATAATTCTCTCTAAACATGTCCTCTATCGACTTCTGCTATTAATTTGACTTTGTTTTCTTCACTGGTTTTAATCAGTCATCTGATTTTAATTGTTTAATTTGGCTAACGAAGACATTCCCTGCTTCTGTTCACTTATCACGGACATTGGAGTTGGGGGTGAAGTTAGGCTCAAAGTGGAGGAGTTTAAGTATCTCTGGATCTTGGAACGGAGAAAGAAAGATTGACAGATGAACCGGTGCAGATGCTGAACCAATCAATCTGAGATGGTTGAGCCATCTGATTAGGATGCATCCTGGATACCTCCTCAGTGAGATGTTTTGGACATGTACAACCGGGAGGAGGCCCCTGGACAGATCCGGGACATGTGGGAGAGATAATCTTTCTCAGATGGCTTTGAAATACACCAACATCCTCTCAGAAGAGCTGGAGGAGGTGACTACGCCTTAGAATGCTAACTGGACCTCGAGAAGCGAGGGTGGATGAATGGATGCCAATATCATTTTAGTGGAGTAGTGCAGCTCAAAAAAAAAACTGGAATATCAAAAAAAGTGAATGATTTTACAGTTTGATTTAAAAGCTTTCTTATTTAATACACATGAAGAGAAATATTTCAAACTAATCTTTGGTTTAATTTTGATGAATGATGATTAGAGAATTATGTACAACATTAATTTTGTATTAAAGATAAAAACAATTGGAGTCCAGCAGCCACAGTAAAGGTAATTTATCACACTAAACTAAAACTAAAACAATGCAAATATGATGCTTAAATTCACTAGTAACTCAGAAAGATCAATTAAAAAATGGCTTTGAATGTAAACTAGAAAAACTCTCTAAAGTTGATGTACGCCCACTGCTGCACAGCAGGTCCTTTAACTTATAGTAATGATGCGGTGTCTCACCAGTAGCACTGCAGCTGTCTCTGTGTAGCTGATATCTCAGTGCCCTTGGTGTTGCTGTGTTTTATTGATCTCAGACTTTCTCATTTGAAAGCTGTGCTGCTGTTACAGCTATGTATAGCTGAAACTGCCTCGATAAAGCCCGTGTCCTCTCCGTCCCGCTCCGGCCTCAGATGGCAGATAAGGAAGCGATTACAGTGTCCCACTGACAGGTTTTTCATTAGGAAACAAAGTCATTAGAATGAATGAACCGCTCACCCTCACACCATCTACACAGGGTAATCTCTTTAAATCGTCCAGCTTTAGTGACCGCGCAGTCTGAGTGTGTGATAAATTTGAGGGGTCATCACATCCCTCTACTATGCTTTAGTTTACCTTTACTTCTTAGGTTGTCTAAAAATCCTTAAATTTAAGAGAATACTTGTTGTTATTGGTCCCCTGAAATACTTAATTAAATGCTGGATATTGGAAAGTAAAATACTCAAAGGTGAGTGTAGGCTCTCGCCTCCAGAAATCTTTTAAATGAGACATAAAAGGAAAAGAATCACTGCCGTTAACACGTCACTGAGGAAGTAATGTTGTGAAGGCCAAAATTAGACACACATTTTAAGGGTGATTGGCATAAAACTGTGGAGAACTCGATGCCCTATGTACAAAGCATAAAAAAGCACTCTTTACTTTATAAATCCCCTATTTTATATTTAGTTAGTGTTTTATGGGGGGAGGGTTCCCAAACTGTGGTCTTCTCATTTCGGAAATAAAGAAGGACCTAATTTGTCTGTCTGAGGGCCAGCATTTGGAAAGGTTGTCACTTTTCCGATTCTTATTTCACAAACAGACTGTCTGTTTCATCATTTGCCGTCTACTCACACGTTCATGTTGACTTTCCACATCACTGAAGTATTTCTGTCTGCTGCTGTGTAAAAACTGAGGCATGATCTCCTCTGCTCTGGCCTGTTTAGTTCGCACTTCAGGTCGTCAGAGGGAAACTATTGGCCCATATATACGTGTAGCCTCGATTTGACAATAGGCCACCTCAGTGCCTGTCCTAATTGTCCCTGCTGACAATGACTCGGCCTTGCTGTGGACCTGGTGCTGAGTGAGACTGTTGAGAGTCCTGGCTTCCACTTCACTTCCTGCCTCACCGCCTTAAAGTGGAAGTCCCCTGTCATGTGACTAACCGGCCTTCCCCAGTTGTAACAAGAAACTGTTCAGGAAATGTGCTGGATTCTGGGGGTCGTTTGCTCCTCGACATGGCATGAAAGACAAGACTCTGGAGGCTTCTAAATCTGAGTGTTTGTCACTGGAATACGTCAGTGCAGTTCCTGAGTAGATGACCTTTATTCTGCTCAGAAGGAAAAGGAGTGAAACATATGACATCCTTTGTTTTATGAACACATTTTTAGCCTGGCTGCATTGTACAGAATCCAGGGTTAGAGAGTTTCTTGCCAAAATGACCACTAGAAGAGAGTTGCTACCAAAATCAGAAAGTATATTTAGTTTTTTAAAGTTCATTACAGAAGTCGACTGGAAGAAACTGTAACACTGGTTTTATTAAAGTGGATTTATGATGATGTTACAGTGGCCACTTCATCCACTGTCAGAAACAAACTCCTTTAACTCCTCTCCCTTAATCCCACTTTCTTCTGATTGGCTGCTTTTCATCAAAATGTTTGGACAGTGTGTGCGTTTGGCTTCCGTGCTCATAGTGAAACCTGTATACCTGAAGTGAGGAGCAATATTTGCCTTCTGTGAGATCACCATAAGTTAGTTTGATCATCATTGTTTATGTAGTGTCAAATCACAAAAAAACTTGCATAAACCATAAATAACTTGCAGTGTTATAGAAACCCCAACAATCCAGAAATCCCCTGTGAGCAACTTAAAGTGACTGTGAGGAGAGAAAAAACAACAGGCAGCAACAGGCTCAGGAAGGGAGCCCTCTGCCGCAGCAAGTTGGGGGTTGAGGGGAAACAGATGACAGAAAAGGCGATGAACAGGATCAGGATGATCAACAAACAGGATAAATCACTACCTATGGAAGGGCTTGGACGCAGGTTAATAACAAGCAGTAGAGGGAAATAAATGCACTGAGAGTCACAGAGAGAAAGAGAGCATAGAGGAGAAGAGCTCGGTGCATCATTTTACAAGTCCCCCAACAGCCCCAGTCTATGGCAGCATAACTAAGGGCTGTTTCAGGGTCGACTGATCCAGCTCTAAGAACAAGCTTTCAAGTTTTTAGCTTGCGTCTGTCTCCCTGACTCAAACTGAGAGCAGTTTTGACAGTAGTCAGACAGTAGATGAAGGCCCTGCCATAAGTAAGCCTGCACAGAGCGAAATGCTCTGCTGCGATCACATGGCACCATTTATTTTAAATTTCTTTCTGTACTGCCATTCTCCATAATTACCAAGCCTCCAATTAGATTTACCCTAAATACTGTTCCTTTAAATCATTAAACTCTCAACACTGAACTGAACTGGATTTACTCGGAGCATCTGAGCAAAACAGTCCAGACATCCGTCTCCCCAGCAACACATTCCCACACCTTGCGGGAAATCTCCAGGTGAAGCCCGATGAGTTACATAGTCTCTCTCATGTGTTCTGTGCAGTCATCAGAAGATTTAAGCTGTTAAGACCTTTCGTACATTTTTGCTCTCCAGGATACGACTAAAGGAAGCCAGTATACTGTTTGATTTGAATTTGTTTAGTAAAATGTTTCTTTTCATGTATAAACTAAAGAAATTTACAAAGTAAAACATTAGGAGACAAAAAAGCATTATAAAATCTTATTTGTCTGCTGTTTTTACTGCTTAAAAACCCTTTTTTCCATCCTCATAAACCTTTCTGTCTCTTCTCAGTGTGTTTGGCATCTCCCCCATTGTCCAGAGCAACTGCTCCTGCACGTGGAAGCTCACTGTGCACCCGCGGCGTAAGTGGTACCACTTTGTCAGTCCCATCATGCTGCTGATCCTCTATTACACCCTGGCTACTCTCATCCGCCTCTGGCTGCAGGAGCCCATCGACCAGCTGATGGTGAGGACAGAGAGAGCGCACACACGCCTTTTTTTTTTTAGTCAAAACGTTGTGACATGTTTTGTAAAGCACATCAATAATTTATTGATTTTCATTTATATCGGGTGTTTTTGATTTGAAAGCAGCTCCACAATTGTATTTATGATCTGGCTAAATTTAGATGTTGTGGATCAGATTTAGTAACAGTCTCCATCAGTCTTCTGTTCTTGAAACTGTACTGCAGGATTTACTAAATCACACTGCCTGTATGACATGTACATTTGTATGAGTTTAATATAATAATCCAAATCGCCAAGACAGCATATCTGCTGTTACAGACAGAGCTGAGTTTAGGTTTTAGTCACGTTCATATACAGAGATTCATGCATGAAAAAAAATTTCAGGGAACATAGAAGCTGCTGCATGTCGTTTCTCAAGACTGTGCACACACAGAACTCTGCAACATCACAACTCAGCTTTCACAGAGTTTGATCCTTTTCCTGTTTCTGTAGCGTTGGATCTGTTACATAAATATTTCAAACAGCTTTTAATGGAACTGAGACAGATGTTCAGTTTTGAATCTTAGCTTTGCAGAACAATATGAGCTACCTGTGCGTTTACTCACTTGTACAGTAACAGTAACTTCATTAGCACATGTTTGGGGCAGAATTTGGCGATCAATAATAAACAGATTTTAGGTTTATATGGCAGGGTGTTTGTGATAAAGCTGCCCCTCTCTGAGTAAACCCTACATCAAATCCTACTACCTGCAGATCGATTTTTTTCAGCTACATCTCATTGATCTGAATTGCTGTGGGGTTTAAGGAGACACGTGTGTCAAAGAGATCCTCATACTGAGATTTTTTTGGTTAATAGATGACTCACTCCCTGTTTTGGTATGCTCACTTTTGACCTGCTAATTTGGGTCAGTTTGTTGCTGTTGCTCTGCAGTACTCGAATTAAACTGGTGGACAATATCGAAAAAAATCATTATTTCACCAAAAAGCCATCATCAGTGTGATTTTATGTGAAATAACAATCACAGTACATGAAAGTTAGATGAGATTTCTGTACTAATCAAATAAAAGACATCTGCAGCCAAAAATTACTTTTTCAAGAATTGTATCATCACATTACCACTATACACAAATACACATGGGATATGGGAGGGTCAGTGTTAAAACTTGAACTTTCCTTAATGTTTAAAGGGGCACTGTGGGTTCTTTCTTCTGTTTCCTCTGTGTCTGGAAATCACAATTTTTTTTTAAATTACTTTTTCATTTTTACCTACTAGCTCACAAGGGCATTTCAACAACTGGAGCACAAATTTGGTTATACAAGAAAATTTGTTTTTAATTTCTCATTTTTGACAAAAGAAAAATTATGCATTTTGGCTTTACATTGTGACACTTTAAATTTGTTGATTTTTTTTTTTTTTTTTGCTTTATCAGAGCGTAAATGTGTTTTTCAAGCTCCCTGACAATTTCGACTGACTAGTTCCTGTATTTGAAGTTATGAGGGATAAACTAAAAAAAACAAAAAACATAAAAAGAACCCAATTTCCAACCACCTCAGTTTGAAAGCCGGTGACAGTTATTAGGTATAATGTTGCATGGATTAGGTTAATTTGCAAAAGATTTGGTTCTGAAGGATTCAGCAATGAACTTTTCTCAGATGTGACTGCTTTTGAGTAAACACAGCGAGAGAAATACACTGGGTTACAGAGACCAGCTCAATAGAAAGGTTACTTTTTAAAAACGCCTGATGACATTTAGCTATGACTGCCTGATTTCACTCTGTCCAATCAATCCAATATCACGCAAAGCTTGATGTATGAACTCAGTTCATACAATTCTTGACTTCTAGCAACTTCACACAAACTCATAAATCTGTGACTATTAACACAAAGTTAGACCTAATAAATTATATCTAACTGAACAATAACAGTGTAGAGAAGAAACCTTGGTGGACAAACAGCATGTGCATATTTATGCTGCCCAATTTAAATTAGCTCCTCCTTTGGAAAGTGTGGATTCTGGATTAAAAGCAGATGCAAAAACTGGGTGGGTGTCAGAGACACGGTTTGAATGCAGTACACACAGCCTCCATGACAGCTCCACAGTAAATTCCAGACAGTGAACTGAAATAGATCCAGATTGAATTAAATGGGCAACCAGGTGGCCTTGTGATCAGAGAAACCGTACTGATGGAAGATTTCAGGGCAATCGATCACTGGTGGAATCTGTACACAGCTTAGGTGTTATCTGAGACACTGCTGGTCTAATTTTGACAAAGCATAAAGGGAGGACCGGTTTTGGCGCTACGTTCCTGTTTTACAGAGCTCTGTACAAGAGAAAAATGCAGCTCTTACATAATAACAGAATCCACTGCTCCAAAAATGTTGAATGAATGAAAGATCAGTGTTAAAATCTTTTCTATAGAGTCTGTAATTTCACACTTTTTCTCTTTATCAAGTTTATTCCTCACCTCTGTGAAATTATTTAGTATATTTTAAATGATTGCTTTGGGTTTTTATTGCTAATAATATTTTACAATTTTGTTTCTAACGTCTGGCCACAATAAGCAGCTCTTTAAAACACAAAAGTATCAAATGCACCCAGCACTTAGGTGTCACAGATTTGTTTTTAAGTGTAATCTTTGATTGCGTTGTGAGTTTCACTGCCACTGTACTATCCACTGTACTAGTGGGGAGACAAATCACAGATATGGAAGGAAAAAAGGAAAGGAAGGAAGGAAAAACCCACACTTCACTGACGGAGTATTTTATTTTAACAGTTTTGGTGAACTGGCCCTGACTGTATTTTTGCTCTGCTCCCACCGCTGAGTTGAAACTAAAGTCCTGAGTGAAATGTTGTGCAATCATATTCAAGAAGACCGCCCCTCCTGAATTCATCCTGCCTTCCTTAACCTCAGAGCTCGAGCTCAGCTCCGTTGTCCTGTAATGGAGTTATAGATGAGTGTTTTTATAGAGAGATCAATACCAGCCTGTAAACTGGTGGGGCTGTATGCATTATTGATCGCTTCATAGAGCGGTTTGTGTGTGTGTGTTTACGTGTACGCGTGCGTGGGTCTGTGTGTTTTCACCCACTCTTACACTTTAGATAATAAAAAAATGATTGTGGCTTAAATCAGCAGCGGACAGGTTTGTTCGATGGTGGAGATGCCAGATTATGATGGACTTCATGTTTGCCAGAAAAATAAGGCGGATTATAAATCACTTTACAGGTTGATTTATAGTTTGTCATCTGTGTTTATTCAGCAGCAGTTCATCAAATTCTGAAAGCAGAGTAATGATCCAAAGAAGTGAGACATAAGGAATCTGCTTCAGATGAATTTATAAGGTTTCACACTTAAAAAAAATATCTTTAAGATCTGTATGATGTCAGACACAAAGTTCAATACACATTGTTTTCTGAGGGGCAGCCAATCAGAAGAAAGTTGTGTTAAAATGAGAGAAGCTAAAACAGCTTGTTCCGGGGAGCAGGAAAGGACCCAGATGCAAGACTTATAAACTTAAAAAATAACAAAACAAGCCATTTATTAAGGTCAAAAGCAAATAGTGTCAAAATTCAAACAGCTAAAGCCAAAAGCACACAGGACAATAAGCAAAAACACACAAGGATGAAGTAAACAGAAAAAGAACATGATGAAATACACAAAAGAGGTAATTAGAAATTAGAGACACCTTGAGAACTAGACACATGTAAAACCAGTTAAGCTAAGAAGAAACAAAGAAAGAAAAATGGCTACCAAAATAAGGGATTAACATGACAGGGATAAACTGAAACTCAAGGAATTAAATATAATCTATGATCCTAACTACAAACAAAAACTACATTTCAAAGGTAGAATAAACTATGACTGGGACTATTATCATAAAGAAGCCAGCCAGTAAATATCTGCTACATAAAAAAACTTAAACAGAAGTCCAACACCATAAACACAAAGTCACGTGATGACTCGCCTGATCAGTAGTGGGCTAAGGACCTTTAGGACCACCTCCAGAGGGGACAGCCCTCCTAGCCTAGTGGGCTAGGCGTGTCTTACCTAAGACTCTGCCAGTTGCTTTAGAACTAATGAGTCCTTTTGGATAAGATTAAAACGCTTCAAAAACAATTTAAAAAGTGCAGTTGCCTTTTTTTTCATCATTTAAGACTAACCTGGATGACTGAGAATCCGCACAGACAATTAAGTCTCTTATTTTACCAGCAGTCTTAATAAACTTGGATCTCACTTTCTAGACCTGCTTACAAAACCCCAATGCATCAACACCTACAGAGAGATAATAGAAAGAAATGCATGAAACGTTTTCAGAATTAAAAAGTCAAGTGCAAGAATGAATGTTGTTACATAAATATAACAATTTAAAATGTTTCAGTAACAAAATGTAGCTCCTTAAATTTGTATACTGCAAACTAACTGAATAAAGTAACTGGTAATATATAAATGAACATCACGCAGTACTGCTTCCTCGTGATGCAGTAAATGATGAGTGGAGAAATAATCAGCTGTGCAAGACAAAATCAAGTCCAGACAAAAAAATATAGACTGTACAATAGTCTTACCTTCTTTATTATTGATTTATTACAAAAATGCAATTGATTTTTGTCTTTAGTGTTCATGGTAGGTGCTGAAAATGAGCTTAACAGCTCCTCTTTAAATAACTTCTTGTGCATTTTTACTTCGTGGTGACACTCTCGTCAGGGACGCTAACTCGGTTCATCCAAGTCCTCCTCAGTTTCTTCCCTCACAGACCGTAAAACAGTGTTTTCTAGAAGCAGATTGAAACCATAACTCTTGAGAGTATCATCTCCGTTGCACAACAGCGGAAAGATTCACATCAAACACGAAACTTCTCTATCTGTGTTTTTTCAGGATGACAAGGACGATGATGTGTGCGAGGAGGAGGAGCTGGGCAAATCATTTATCTCAGCCAACAGGAAGCGGCTGCTGTGGTGGGGATCACGCCAGGGCACAGACGAGAAAAACGTACGTCAGGGTTAAGACACACGCGGACACAAGCCACTCAAAGTATTGATTATTATCATTATTTTTCTACGATGCCGTCCTTTTAAAACAAACCGGATAAAGGTTCAGAAACAGAGAAAAAATAATAATATTTTTTTAACTTTGTAAGCGAGAAAAAAACACTTGTTTCTTTTTAACGTTGTCAGAACTGATAACAAATGTTGTCCTGAAACACTTTGATTCAGTTTTACGATTCAACAATAACAGGCAGTCTTAATAAAGCAGAATGGAACAAATCAGTAATATTAAAGTTTCAAATAACAATAAAAACAACTCTATTAAACTCTAACGTCAAGCTGCAGCTGTTGATTGTTTCCTTAAACTTCCATTTGCTTCATCTTCATGATAATCGACTCATCCCTGGAAAGATTTCAGACCAAGACACTTTGCCTCTCTTGCACACGCACGCTTATTGTGACCTTGTTCCTACATCAAGGCCCGTACGCTGTCTCCACCGTTGACCTCCTGAGGTTTAAAAGCTTTCAGGGTGTGCAGACGCAGATGAGTGATGGTCTCGATTTACAGATTAGCAGCACTCGGCTTTGTTCTTGCTTATCAACCACTATAAAGAACACGGAGGCCTTTGACTTCAGCAACTCATCGATAACACACCTTGCCTTGTATGCTCTTTTTCTCCTCTTAGCTCCTCTCCACCCAGGATGGAATCAGTACAACAGAGGTGCGGGTTGTTCTGGATGTGTCTTAAATCTGTGCATTTTCACCCCTTTTAGTCTTGCTGCAAGAAAGGAAATCGCTGCAAAGTGCTTTTCACACTGCATCCTCATTGAACGGGGTTCCTATAATTTTTACATCCTGATTGGTTCTGTTAATCGAGGGCTTAAGTAAACATTATATATACATATGTTGGTAACCTGATCTACCTTTATCTTCTCAGTTGAAAAGCTGTGCAAGTATTTCTTATTTGGAAATGTTGGAAGAGGGAGTACCTGTACAGCTTTTACAATACAAAAGTCACAGGAATTATATCTGATGAATATTGATGATATTTAAAGGTTTGGTTCTTATTTTTAGACTCTCTTGAACACCCATTGGTTAAAATTTAGATTGAGGGTACTATTGCCTCCACTTTGAACTGTCCTCCTGTTCATATCAACATTGAATAAACATCTCTCAAATCTTTCAGCATTTATAACAGTGGAACATGAATTAAATTTTGAAAGTCAGAGTGCAAGCGAGTACATTAACAATTATAAATAACAAATGTTTTATGTTGCGTGGTTTGTTTTGTTATATTAGTATCAGTATTGGTCTAAATCTGTTCAAGGTTGAAGACGTCTTAGTACAAAAATGACTTCTTTATGTGCAACATTTGAGCAAGAGAAACATTGTTTGCAGGAGCACAGAAAAGTCATTTTGCACCAAACTCTCAACTTACAGCATTGTCAGTCTGCTGAGGCCTCACATTGTTTTAGGTAGTGATTTTTTTAGACATTGTTTCTGCACAGGAAAAACTTACAGCTAGTATTATGAGGGGAAATTATTACACTAGTACATACGTGCATTTGGCTATTTTTTAAAGAATTTACAGGCCTGTCTGTAGAAAGCACAATTTCTCAGATAGAGGACTGATGTTTTGTTTCTAGCTTCTCATATACAGAGGACATAATAACATTTTAAACTTAACAGTAGGCACCTGAAATTTTTGCCTAATTCTATTTAAGAAGTTTTTCTTTCCCATGAAACCTTTTTCAGGCAGATCTGTGATTGTCGGATGGGAATTTTTTTGTTTGTTTGTTTTTTAATTTTAATAAAAGGCCTACAGCCCACATTGTATTTCAAAAACTACAAATGAGTAGAGATCAAACTAATGACATCACAATGTGAGAATGCTGTCACCTATCCACCACCAGCACACCTTCTAGGATATCACAGCTCTATTTTCTCTTGATAACTACTTTAGTGCGGCAACAGCTTATTTAAACAATGTATAGCTAACAAAAATTGAGTTAATGAAGTTTAACAAATAAAAATAAATGGATTTTAATGTATATCACATCAAATTTGACATTCTACAGATACAAATATAATATGGATGTTATTCATATATTTTGATGAGGATAATCATCCATTGAAAAAATATGAAAGCCCTCGATCAAAGTAATTTTAATTTGATTTCATTTCATTACATTTTTTTTTTTTAGAAAAGGGGTTGTATCGACTTCAAAAACCATGCAGTGTGAAAAGTAGAAATCGTGCCTCTATTGCCCAACAAAGCCAAAGTGTGGTAACTAAATGGCTAAAGTTTCCTGTGGAAAAAAACAGTGTCCAGTATCAAACAACATTAGTTACTCCTCTTTGCCTTTGTGAGGCATGCTAAACTGTTGTGTGAGCTCATAACAAAAAAAAAAAGTTCGGCATCTACTGAAGTTTATTTGTTATTTATTTAAAAATGATCTGCAGGCTGTGCCCACTTCAAACGGGACCTCCTTTGAGTTTGCCGTGACTGAGAATGGACCAGTCTGTCGGGACTTGTACTCAACCCCTCAGTACAAAATGGACCAGCCCAGTGATGGCACAGGTGAGCTGTTTATTCATTCTATTATGAACATTTCTAGTCTGCAGTGAATCTGTAAAATAGTGCTGCTACCACATAAAACATTCAAAATTGTCATTTTGATATTAATCATAAACACCTCTATTCAAAACTGCATGTTTTATTTAAATTTGT
This sequence comes from Aulonocara stuartgranti, assembly GCF_965226115.1. Lineage (NCBI taxonomy): Eukaryota > Metazoa > Chordata > Actinopteri > Cichliformes > Cichlidae > Aulonocara > Aulonocara stuartgranti. The sequence goes on from NC_138954.1 coordinate 10,850,930, forward strand.
TTGATCATGTGAAACGTTTCAGTGTGACAAAGATATAGAAAAGGAGAAATCAGGAAGGTGGTTGAATTCCACATTTGTTTGTAAGGGTTTAATTAAGTTTCATATGCTTAGTTACAAACGCTAAATAAAATATAGAGTGTAACAGTAAATATTTTTTCTGATTAAATTAACTTTTTTAGGTTTAAAAGTTTTTTAAGTTAACTGTGTGAGGAATAAATTGTCATAATCATAAAGTGATTGGAAGTAATTAAGTACCTTTGATGAAGTTTTTACCAAATATGGTAAAAACTTATGTATGGTGTATTTCCACCATAACTTTTACAAATAGACGATACATGTTATGCAGTGAATTCAAATGTGCACAGTTAACAGTACATAAAAGCAGCAAAGATGGCTTCAAGATAAAGTAAATTATCTTTCACATTAAGTGTTAAATACATCTGCTACTTCACCCTTCCCGCCTTCATTTTGGTTTTATGTTTCACTTATTTGCAGCCGAGTTCACTGGATTGTTTCAAAGGTTTCCTTCACTTATTTTAGTTAATATAGTAGTTATGAGGTGAGATACTTAATAGCCTGTGAATATGGTTGATTAATGTACTGAGGAACTTGTAAAGTCTTAAAAAACTTTTCAAGGGACATGAAAAGGAAAGATAGGGAAAGTCTTATTTGGGTTTCTGCAGAGTTACTTTAATGTGTAAAATCTGAGGTGTTTAGAGCTTTTTGCAAACTAAGAATCGAAAGTCAGAATCTGTCTTCTGTGCTTTGTGAAGTTAAACTCTCACAGTTGCCCCCAACTTTATGGAAGTGCAGTAATAGATCCACACAGTTCCACAGTAGAAGTGTTGTAATGAGCTGTTTGTTTGTCCAAACAGAGAAGAAAGAAGAGTGTGTGTATGAAGTGTGTTTGCCCCCGGAGGAGTCATCTGTGAAGGAGACCGAGAGTGAAGAGAATATAATAAAGAAAAAAGGAGTCGGTGCGATGGTCAAAATCTTCCACTTCATCATGAAACAAAGCTACATCGGTGCTCTCATATCCATGATGGTGAGCAATGTTGAAAGTCAGTGCTTAGTTTTGCTTAATAATATGAATGAAATTTTAAAAATATACATCTTACTTACTTTGTCGTTCCTACTTGTTCTCTTAAAATGCGCTTGCTGTTTATATGAACAGATTAATTTGACATTCAAGTTTTATATCCAGAGAGTAACAGGCCCAAACCCACAAACCTGGTGGAAAAATGTCGTTTGCAAAACACTCCTGCCTGCTCGATCAACATCAATGCCCTTGAGCAAGGCACTGAACCTCTTTCTGCTCCAGTGGAACTACTGGCTGGCTAGCAGTAGGAAACTGTGGCTTTACTGGGCAGCGTCTATGGTTGCATGTGTGGCAGAATGCAACCAAAAATGAGCATCTGTTCTCAGTTTAGACATTCCTGGAGTAATTTTTTTTTTTTCTTTTACAGAAATACAAGTAGCGCTACTGTTTGTTAAATTGTTGTCATGTCACGACAGCATATGTTGCTCCAAAATATCAACGTACCTCTCAGAGCTAATGGCGCCTTCACAGAACTGCAAGTTAGCGTTCCCAAAGGCACTGACGCAACTCCAAACGTTGCTGGTAACAATCTGTCCTTTGCTCTGGAGTGCACAGCCTGATTTTACTAAAAGAGACCAGAAATATTGATTTGTCTAACCACACTGAAAGTTACCACTATGTGACAGTCCATCGCACCGAGCCTGAGAAGCGGACAGCTGTGTTTTGCACGATGACATTTGCAAATTTTAGCCTAACTGGCACTGGCACTTCTGTTATATCGCCTATAGATAAAGATTTGTGATGAGAAATGAAGAGTGGGTGGACAGTCAATCGGAAAGCGGCTGAATGTAATCTGGACAAGATCAGCATTAGCCAAATAATACCACCATGGATATGTGGTGGTAAATCTACTACACCACTGTCCCCTGATGCTATAGTAGATTCAACACTATTGGACAAAAAGTTTAATTCCAAACTCACAGACAGGCATATATTGATCAGTATTACGGTTATGTCAAAATCTATATAGATGCATCTACTAACACAGCCAACCACAGCGGGATAGTATCAAAGCAAGGAAAAGGCTCAGTGATGGATTATCAGTTTACAGTAGAGTAGAATACGGCAGACAATTGAAGAAAGGTGGCAAAAGCAACGGGAGGAAGAGAGGAAAGGGCGATGGTTTTACAAAATCCAAAGCAAAACAGGAGAAATGAGAAGCGCAGAAAGGAACAGGAGAGAGGAGACAGACATGTTATTTTTAACAGGAAAAAAAACATGAAAATATATGAAAATCTGGCTGCAATAGAGAAGATGAAACCATAGAAAATGTTTTAGTGCATTGTCAGAAATATGATGCTGAAAATGAATCGCTGATTCAAAAGCTCAGAGATATGAAAGTGAGACTGGACTTGGTTGATTTATTTCACAAGAACTCGAAAATTGAAAGTTATCCAGCCATATTTTGTTTTTTAGGACAGATTCATTTGTTTGGGAGGATATTTTTTTGTATTTCAGTCCACACCAGTTGTTGGTGGTAATGCACCATTTCTCTGTTTGCCAACTCCCAATAAATAATAAAAAGGAAACACAAGAAGAAAAAAAAAAAAAAAGATTTGTGATGTAGCACAGACAGATTGTGTCTTTGATCTCTATGTAAATAAATTCCTTCAGAATCCTGAATTCCTGAAATCATTGAATTATGTTTTTCACTACGAAAAATTAATTATTCAAAAGTCTTCCTACTTTTCTTTGAAGAATATTGTTTAAAAACCTTTTTCTCATCCATTCATGGGAAAATGTCAGTGCTGAAAGGACTAAATGCTGCTTTTATAACAAATCATAGTTACCATCTTCTAAATACATCAGCAGTCTCAAGTTGCATAGTTACCATACTTTTTGTTTTGTTGCCATTACTGTTTTTTTTAATTTGCGTTATTTATTTTAATCAGTTAGTTTAGCAATAAATTTGTTGAAATACCTGTTAAATAATTTAAATGTTACTGTTTTTATTGTTATTTAACAGTAAGTTAACAATCTGTAATTCCAAACTTGACACATGCTGATACACCAGTGCAAATCTCAATTTTTGGGAAGCCATAGACAAGATCGTTGCAAAATTTTTACCAAAATGTTTGAGCATTAAATTGAAAATTAAAAAAGTTATTGATGCTGTTGCTTCATTACTTTGTCATGTTATGCATTATAACAAACGTACACATTTTTAGTCATCTGTGTTTGGATCTCAGTCGTCTTTGCGGGTCTGAATAGTAGAAACTGATTTATATTTAAAAATAAAATTAAGCCAAAGTAACGAATCATTGTTGTATTAATTCTGTCAGAAGTGAAAAACGGTTTGATGATCATCTGGAAATCTGCTTCTCTTTGTGTTTGTGTATATATGTGTGTTTGTGCGTGTGGTTTCTGCGCCAACGCACTATTTCCGAGCAGTAGTCATATTTGGCCTTCCTTAGTCATTCATGACTGCAGCATTTGTTGTAAATTTTTCTCTCCAATTTGTTTGTCTCCAGGCGTGGAGCATCACATACGTCAGCTGGCTGACGTTCGTCTTCCTCATCTGGTCCTGCTTGCTGTGGATGGTCCGTGATCGGAGGCGCTACGCCATGCTGTCGTCTCCCTTCATGGTGGCCTACGGCAACCTGCTGATAGTTCTGCAGTACATTTGGACTTTTCCGGACATGGATTACAGCAAAGTCAAAGGCTTCTTTGTTGAGAAGAAAAACCCATTCCACTCACTTTCATCTAAGGTTTGGGAGTTCACATTAGCCAAACAACTAAACCTGACATTTAGCTTGACAGCCTGCAATCTTGACCACGTAATATGGTTTAATATGTGCAGGGATTTAACATGTACTCTGCATATGCTGCACCAAGCTTTATTTTTTAAGATTCTGAAACAATCTCGCTAACAAATTGTGTCTCTCCACTACTCGGTTAATAATATAAGACAGTGTAGTTATGCAATGTGCTCCTGAAGAAGGTCAGGTTATAGTGTTTTGACATGTGTTGGAATAACTCTAAGGCGTTCAGGTTTCCAGCTACTGTACTTGACCTGATTATGTCTGGAATGAGATTTTATGATTTTATGCAACACACAAACTTGGAATTACCGTAACGTATTTTTTAAATTACTCACATTTCTGTTGTAGTGCAGAGCGTATGTGTTTATTAATTTAAAGAGTGAAGATGCATTGCACTGTATTTCACACCTGGGTGAAAAATGATGGCTAATGATGTTTATTTAAAGAGTTGATGCAGACAAATTTAGACAATCCAAGTATAGTTTACAAACTCATGTCTGATTTACTACATGCAGTATACAGAATATCCTCTTGTGTTATTTTGACCATCAGTATTTTTGGTCCCACACAGTTAAAGTAAACTCTGTGTGATTTGTTGTTTCATCTTTTTGTTTTTTTTGCTCCTCGTCTTTTTTAAAAAGGTCCTTTGTATGCTGACCTTCTGGTTACTGCTGAGACAGACGCTTACAGAGAGACAAGAAAAACAAAAGGAAGACAGCACTGGTCTCTTAGACGTTCATGTAGAGGATCAGAAGAAGCAGGGTAAGCTCTATGCTATTATTTTGTTGTCTTACAGTAGTATATACGTAAAGAGTTTATAAACTCTTTACGTATGTTACAATAAACTTAAACTTATTTTAAAAAATGCTTAGGAAATATACAAACTTTGTTAACAACAATGAAAAACATGAACAAATATCTCTTACAAGTATTAGAATTAGCACATAATGGCATTGGAAAACTTATGATAGAGACTTTTAACACTGATCAGCAATGTCACTGGAGATCTTGGGTGGGCCCAAAGAATTTTAAAGAAGAAGAAAATATGCCTTTATTCATTCATTAGAAATGAAAATCCAGAAACAAATATGGTCTACTAGACTGAAAAATGCAAAACTGCTTTTACAGAGGAAGAGGAGTCTGAGGAGGGAGGGGAACAGGACCTCATGCACGTCCTTGGTAACATGGTGATGGCTCTGATGGTCAAATATTGGATCTACATCTGCGGTAGCATGTTCTTCATCGTCACCTTTGAGGGACGTATCGTCATGTACAAGATCATCTACATGATGATGTTCCTCTCCTGTGTGGCGCTATACCAGGTACGCACCGAAAGGACGCCAAGTGATTGACAATAAACATGCTGACGTTTCTATTTGAGATGTACAAGTGCATCCCAAAAAAATGGAATATTGTGATACATTTATTTATTTTTTGTTTTTTGTAATTTAATTCAAAAGGTGAACAATGACAGTGTGTATTCATAGCACGTAAGGTGAAATATTTCAAGCCTTTAATATTAAAATTTTTATGATTACGGCTTTAAAAATCAGAAATTCAGTATCTTAAATTATTAAATACGAAATTTCAAGTTTGAGTAAATGACTATCCAAAAAGTTAATATCTTAGTCTACTACGGTAGAGGCAGCCTAGATCATGTGGAAGCTAACTTGACAGTTTTCCATATGGGTCTTCGACACCCTTCTTAATGGAAAGTTGACTGGAAGATAAAGGTGCGACAAGAAAAGGTGCTCAAGGCGCAAGGATGTTTGTGCAGACATCAGAAGCATCTTACTTGGGTTAAGGAGAGGAAGAAATGGACTGGTCGTCTGGTTACTTTCAGATGAAAGTACATTTCTCATCATGTTTTCAATTTCCACTCTTCCCCTACTCGTAAACAAAACTCTGAGACACTTAAACTCCTCCATCTTCAAGGTCACAGCAGCTTTGACAAAACATCAGTATTTTGGGAATAAGGATCAGTAATGACTTTTAAATGTTTTTGGCATTTATTAAACAACCATGAGACACATAATTCACAACAAAGGATTAATATAAACTGTAAAGTGAAATGTATTGTCATTGTATTTGATGGAAATGATGCAGTTTAACATTCTTCCAATTTAGGGAATGTAATTGATTTTCATTCTGCTAAAAGGTCAATGGACTAAAGATATAAAACCATAATACATATGCATTTAACAGGGGGGAAATATACAAGGCTAAGCATACTAACAGTGCTTATTATAAAGAATTGCCTTCTGTTTATGTGTATAAACACATATTTATTATTAACATTTGGGGAATATGTGGGATGTTTAAAATCGTGATCTGTATAATTGTTTTCGAAGCCTTCCAAATGTGGCGACCTGTGAAATAAGGATATTTAATGTTTTGTTATAATTTTTGGAGTATATATTTGAAGTGTAGATATGAATATGATGCCATAAACGTCCCAAATTCAATTTCCCAAACACAGAATTTGCTGTCATTTGTTAAGTGAGTTCATAAAGTATGTGCTTTCCAGGTTCGTAGCACATTTTGTATTCCTAACTCCCAGCAACAGCCAGAGGCAGACTGAGAAGTCACATAAATCCAGATGTCCTCTTCTAATTCTTGTCATGAAGGTGCACTACGAGTGGTGGCGAAGGATCCTGAAGTACTTCTGGATGTCGGTGGTTATGTACACCATGCTGGTTCTTACAGTTGTCTACACCTTCCAGTTTCCAGAGTCAATACACACCTGGGGTAACATGACAGGCCTGGATAAAAAAGGGTGAGCGCCACTGAGCAACTGCCGGTCTGAGCGGCAGGATACAGATTCACTGCCTACGTTTCCCAGAGAGGCACAGCTTATGGCTTAGTCATCAAACCAACTGTTTGTCTTGAGCTTTTTTGTTTTGTTTTGTTTATTTTAGTAGCTTTGCCCTGCTAGCGTAGCAAAGCATATGTATAGTGGCTTTAGTTGGGGATGGAGGAGAATTTTAGAACTGAATTCACAGATGTCTTATTTTCTTTGATTTCTTTTAAGTAGATATATAGGTAGATATTCATGATGTTACCTAAAAAATCTATTACAAATTGTAGTAGTTCAGTTCTAGTAAAACTACTTTAGTATGTATCTGTTCTTCCAATTTATAGAGCATAGTTGCCTCACAGCTCTTGAAGATGAACCTGCATATTTTAGTAATGAAAAAAGCTACAGGAAAGACTGAAACTATTGTTTCTTGTTTAAAGAAATATACCTACACACTACCTCAAGTAGTATACTTAATTATGTTAATATACTCAGCCATACAAATATAATCAACTATAGTTGATATGTGGTTGTTAAAAGCCAATAAACAGAAAATGATATTGTTACAGTGTGCCTGATTAGTCGTGACAGCTGTGTCCAGGGGCACTATGATATTAAACTGTTTTTCTGTAACATACCATTTTAGTGGTTATATATATATATATATTTATTTATTTATTTATTTATTTATTTATTTATTTATTTATTTATTTTCATTTTTATTTTGAGTTTGGTTTGAGTAAGTTCAGATTTAGTTTTCAGACCTCCCAGTCTCAAACATAGGTGCCAGTGCCTCGTCACGCTTGCTGTGTTGGCAAATTTGACTAAATTACCTTAAGTACTTTAACTATAATTACAGTGATTTAAAGGGTAAGGGTCACATTTATGTGAGAATTTCTTTACATTTTCACGTAAACGGAATAAAGTCTTTTGGTTTAAGGTCATACTGTAGATTGCTATGATGTCACAATAAATCCCCAACATATAATTATTACAAAATGTTATATAAACACCTGGTAGTATTAGATGATGAATAGATTAGATTTTATCTACAGAGTCAATATTCAGCTTCGCTGTGCTCAGTCTTCCAAACTTCAGCAGTTCTTCACACAGTAACCTTGGGAGTGATTTAAGCTTAATCTCACAGTTTTCTGTTTCCTTTGAAATGTTTGTGAATGCAGTCTGGAAGCCCTGGGCTTGAAGCAGTTCGAGCTGGGCGAGCTGTTCATCAGGATTTTCATTCCCACGTCCTTCTTGCTGGCGTGTATTCTCCACCTGCACTATTTCCATGACCGCTTTCTCCAGCTCACTGACCTCCAGGCTGTAGTGGCTAAAGAAGAGAGCACTATCTACAGGTGAGACACATGCTGCTTTTTTTCAATTCATACTTATAACAACAGTAAAGTGATGGGAAGTTGTTTAGATATAGAAATGGTAGAAAATTTGGTTTTATGGGGTTATCGTGATTCAGAATCATTGTAAGTACATTTTCTTTGCTTTGAAACTAAGTGTCTTTTCTCCTTGTAACTTGGAAGCTTTTGGTTTGCTGTAGAGCCCGACCGACACCAATACCGATATTTGGTGATCTAAAAATCCGAAATATCGGTCAGTATTTTGCTTTGTTTCATGCACACAAACAGATTTCCCTAACATTTATTATGTGTAGTTTTTTACAATTTCATACCAAGATAGTGCAGAATAAAAATAAACTTGTTTTATTGTGGATTAATTGTGGAGAATAGTGCCCTCTGTTGCACTCATAACATCGCTGAAGGGTGTTTCCCCTTTTTCCTCTTTGCTTTTTTAAATTTTCATTTATCAGCCAGTAAATGAAAATGATATGCCTGATATATCGGAAAATATTGGCCCATGCGGTCATGCAGTAATGCAGTATATTGGTCATCTGATATATCAGTCAGTCTTTAGTTTGCTGTGCCGCCCCACCCCGACTTCTGCTTGTTACATTTTGTACTTCACAACTCCAGTGCAAATTGATTAGTAGATAATTATTGCAATAAATTTCCACTACTCACGAAGTATGCATGTAAAACCCAGTTCATCCGCTTTTATGTCACACCTTGTTATACGGCCGCTGTAACCTCATCGGTCATTGCGTGCTGTGTCGTGCAGCTGTGTGTCATAACATGCACATTTCACAGTCTGCGGCATGGGTCATTTAACTTTAGCGTTGTTTTTGTGGATTTTGTTGTTCTGCTACCACTTGCTCAGCTCTTCTTCCCTCTGCTTCTCTCCGTCACCTGCTGCTTTCTATCTTCTCCGCCTGTTTCACTCACAGCCACGCCAAAGTCAATGGGCGTGTCTATTTAATCATGAATAGGTGGGTATTTGCTCGCTTTCTGTAGCATCAATCACCATCCCATGTCACCTCTGAATCTTAGCGTTTTCTTCCTTTTGCAATACATCCTCAGCACCCACAGTGACTTACCCCTCTTACCTTGTTTTTGATGGTATTTTATTGAGAATCTGAAATATCTTGCACCTGAAGATCAGGTATTTTTCATGACATGACTGGTTTTCTTTTTTGGGGTTTCTTTATTTTGCCTGTAGCCTCCTCTTATTTGGATTTTCTATGTTTTGTTTTTTAATAAAAAATGTTCTACTTCTGACAGGCAACAAACTTACTCATGCATGTTTAAAACTGCAAAAAGTTCTTGCTCCCCTCCACTAGCTTTACACTGATCCACACCCTGATCTATGCACTGAACCCCAGAAAATTACCCCCTTCCTATAAAAGCTCGCCTCCCCCAAACCACTGGAGTCCTGCAGCCAGTTTTCGTGCATTTTAAAATGACGTTTCAGCCTGTTTTTGTGTCAGTTTCTCTTCTCACTGTTTATGATGACTTCTGTGTAACTATATTGTTCTGAGCAGCATCAAAGAAAAAATTCCCACTCCACAGAGCAAGTAAGTGTGACTACCAAACACCAAAATGCTCGTCTTGACATGCAGCCAGTCCGTGCAAGCCAAACCTGAACCTTGACATGGCTCCATTATTGCCTGAAAAGACATTGAAGGATTAAAGCCTCCCCTTAGTTGTTTATCTGCTGCTCAAAGATCAGACACCATGAATACAACACGGATTATTTTAAAGAATGCAGCAGGAATGTGCACTGCTTTTAGTTTGAAATGCCTGATGAAACACTGCTCTGTTGTTCAGTTAGCAGAACGAGCAGATTCCCATCCTGCATCGGAGTCATTTGACAGTCATCTTGACCTTGTGTATAATTTTTCAAGTATTTATATACTTATGAGGACAGAATACCTTAGAAAATAATAAAAGAGATTTCTTTTTTTGTTTGTTTTTAGGGATTTGGTTTTTGTTCACTGTGCTGATGTCTTGGTCGAGTTTAAGATCAGATGCAGATAAATTTATGGAATATTAGGACGAAAAACTTACGAGGAACACCTCTTCTTATCTTACAATATTGATCGTAGCATATCCTTGTAGATATGTCTGTATGTATCCCATCGCCTCCTTTTTAAACAGTTATCATAACTATTTATTAATAATCTTCAAATGTACATATATGACCCAATGGTCACCAAAATTTGTATCCACTAAATACCAACTATGAAGATTTTTATCACAAGAAATGCTGGTTGGATTGTATCGATAAAGGATTGAGAATTAAATATATTTTTTTTATATCTCTACTACCAAACAGTTTCTAGTCTTTTTTTTGTGTATAATTTTGTTTATTTTTATATATTTCGTTTTGGGTTTTATATGTCTTCACTTCCCATTTGTCCTTTACCTAAAGGAAATATGGGTACAAACATTATCAAATCTAGGAGCGTATTCATGCTCGAACCAATAATGCCTTTATTGGAAGTTTTGAATTTAGTTGCCACATGATCCACAATTACAATTTACAACATATAATTTGACGTTTTTTAATGGATTATTTGGACATAAAAACAGAACAGCAACAGCAGTGAGTGCTGGCATGAAGATAGCAAGTGGAAATAAAAACAAAAAAAGACACATTAGTCCTGAACCTGTACAAACACAACCATTACTGCTGTCCTGTCAGGTTCACACCATTCACACTCTATGGTTAACACACAAAATATGGAAATTGTACAGTTCCATAACAACATGATAAATAATAAAATGTTTAACAACAACAGGAGCAATCATATTTAAAATCCGTAAGTCACAGAAGGTCCTCATATGTATATTAATACAGATCTGTGCCCAGGGTTGCGTGTTCGTGTGTGTTTTTGTGTAATAACTTCTGCCGTGTCTTCAGACTGGTGGACCCGGATGGCAGCCTGCCAGACCTCAGCATGCTCAGTGCCAGCTCGGTGGACGCGATGCTTCTCAGAGAGGAATGTGAAACACATGTAAAGCAGAACATGCAGGAGGGTTGGGATATGGAGAAAGAGAAGGAGCAGGCCCTGGTGGTGGTGATGGATGACACTGACATGACTAATGAGAAGCCCAGGAGCTTGTCTGACCCACGGCAGTCCAGCACAGAGGAGAGCCAACAGTGCAGTGCGAAGACCGAGCCGGAGCCGAGCACAGAGCAGAGCTCAGGTACCGAGCAGCACGGCGGGTCCATGACCTTAAATGTGATTTCAAAAATACTGTGAAATATTTCACTTGATCTAATTCATTTTTGTCTAATCAAGCATAACATTCAACTACTAAAATATTTTTTTCTGTATAGAAACACTAATAAACATTTAGAATTTATTGTCTTAAAAAATTTTCTATGTAAAACGATTAATTTAGAAGTTCATGGTTAACGACAACAATTATGCTTTAGTATTAAAAATACAATTTTGATTAAAGAGCAAATTCATATTGGTGGATTAACCATTACAGAAAACAAAAATGATTTTTAGTAATCACCAATCCTGTTAAATTAGGGCATCTTACATTGGCTGGTGGTCTAATAAACTATTGCATTGTGGGTGAAAGCTTTAAAGTTTTTGGAAATATCTAAGTCAGACATTAATCAAGTGTAAACATTAAGCCACTGAAACAAATTTTTCTATTCAAGAATGAAAGTAAATAATTTTAATTTCACATCTTAATCAAAATAACACTCTGTTTGTATGTCAGTAAATTAGAAATTTGATTTAAAACTGCAATAATTATGTTTTAGCATTAGTTTCCACATAAACTTTAATGTCAAAACTGTGTTTGTGACGGAACATTTCTGTCAAAGCAGCATGTTTCTTTTTTTATAAAAGGAAATGGCACATTAATATCATGCTGATTGCAAGTAGCTGTCATAGACATACGTGCGATGGTAATAAAAACCTAGCCAGCGCACGAGTCATGCATCATGCATTTAGTGCTAAGCCTCTAGTTTTTCAGTTTGCTCTCAAGTTCATTGTGGTCTTTAAAGGTCAAAGCTCTGTGCTGCCGCCCTGGTATCTTCTGCCTGCGCTCACACCAGCCAGCCACTGCTGCAGAATTTGTAAAAGCGGTTGTACTGCAGGTTTTTTGTTTTCAGCCGATTTATCTTGCATTACGACACAGCACATAGCTCAAGCGCCTGCTTTTACCCTCCTGCTAAGGCCGACCAAAGCTGCATTACTAGCATATTTACACAGACAGTCTTGAATGAAAATGTTGTTTGCATGCACAGAAAATAAAATGGGTGATAAAACACAACCCTGCGGCCCTGCAGGGCCTCTTAGTTTATAATGAGTTGTGGGCTGTACGAGGTATATTCTCTCAGAGTTTCTTAGCCAAACAATGGGGCCTCTATTAAAGCCTGAGATAATATGGATTTTGTAAACGTATACACGCTCTACCACAATATAGTGGTTTTTATGGGAATATGAAACAAATTATAAAGTCCTGTTTCTCAGCTAAATAAAACAGCAGTTTGGAATTTGCTTGTTAATACATTTTTTAAGCTCATTCTCATCAAACTTCAAAACTTTAATATTGGAAAAAATGATGTTAACAATCCTGTAGCAGCTTCAGAATTAATATGAAACACGTGTTTGCTACCATAAAGTAACCAAAAAATTGAAATTACATTTCTTGAATTTAGTTTCTAATAGTTTACTCTTCGTCTGTAAACAGACTAATGAAGTGGAGGAGTAATTGTTTTAGGCTTAATTAAATATTTACAGCAAGGTATTAGTGAGTAAAAGCTCTATTTTCTTTACTTTTTTACTTTGATATCAAACATTCTTTAAATTTGTTAGATTAATATGCATTATTAGCTTCATATTAATCTAACATGAATCTGTATTGATTGATTTATTTTTAATCAATAGAGGGGTTGACTCTAAAAATACCACGGCTGCATCAATTACATATATATATATAAAGGGCTATAAAGAAGGAACTGTATATCTGCCTTTCATTTCTGAATGAACTGTAGAAAATTACAAACATGTGGAATGGCAGCTAACGTTGTCCTGAAGTGAAGCTTGTGCAATCTCCCAGCTTAAGTTGACAAACTTGCAGGTGAAAAATAGAAGTAACAGGGATATTCGTTTTTAAACACTTTCCGTTTGCACCTCTTCAGTCTTGTCACTTTCCCATTTAAACGTGTCTGGTTTTTGTCTCTTTTTCCTCAGACCTGAAGAATAAATGGCACCTTGTGGTTGACCGTCTGACAGTGCTCTTCCTCAAGTTCCTGGAGTATTTCCACAAACTGCAGTTGTTCATTTGGTGGTTACTGGAGATCCATATCATCAAGATCGTTTCCTGCTACGTTGTCATGGTTGCTATCAAAGAGGTATGAAAGCTGAAGAATTGACTTACTTTTGTACCTGCAGCAAGACAAACTTAAACCTGCCTGAAAGTCATATTTTATTTTATTTGGTCAGCTTTCATATCAAACACCACAGGTGGTAATGTGTTTCCCTTCCTGTTGGTGCTAAAACTGAGTACTGTTTATAACTGCTTTTACTTGGGTCCCATCTTCTCTTTCCTGCCTTTGTTAGCACTCCGCAGTATATCCTGGAGAGGCGCTGCTATTTTAGTGTGATTACTTCTCAGATACACAAATAAAGCTGATGTCGTTCAGCACTAATCTAAATTGAACTGTTTACTATATCGCATACAAGCCAAATAATAGTGTGGGGGATTCTGGAGAATTGTAACAGCTTCTACACTTTGGAGATGTAAAGAAGAGTCTGAGATTTTTTGAGTTTACACATGAACCATACCAGTCTTATGAAAACTCATTTGACAGTCTTTACAGTCATAGTAAAAAGATAAGCTAAAAAATAGTGTCATTATTAATTTAACAAAAGTTAATCCAAAATAAAAAACCGTGTATTAAAACAGTACACCCCATTATTCGGTAGCTTAGAGAGCCTCCTGAATAACTTAAAGTACAGTAATCATTTTCTATCTGGCTTCATCAGCTTCCCACGTCATTGTGGAGGAATTTTAGCCCACTCATAGGAATTCATGTAGGTCAGGTTTTTACTGGGTCACTGCTTTTTAGATTAGTTTTTGATAAATAAATGATGACACAGTATAGTGTCAGTGTCAGGACTGGGTATCGATCGGTTTCTTTTATCGATTCGATTCCAATTCCCAAGGTCCCAATTTTGACTGAGACAGTCAGAAATATTATAATTCTGATAAATTATCAGTACATATGCTTATTTTTATATCTATGTATACAAAGCTGACACTTGTGAGACTTAATAAGAGGTGGGAGCATCACAGCAGATGTCTTTGTGTCGAAGTAACTGAAAAATATGAAGGAGATTTTCCTGGCCTGACTTTTTATATCAAATAAATTATTCTGCAGTAGATCAAAAACGGAAGAAAACCATGAATCAACATATGAACATTACCTGATGCTGCTGAAGTGAAACAGAGCAATGTTAAAGAGGTTTTATTGGAGACACAGCTAAGCGTTTTGCAATTTGTCATACTTTTAAAAAGTTTGCATTTCTTCGGTATTGAACAGCAGAAATGAGCCTTTCTTGTCGGAGGCGAAACAGCGAGCGACAACGCTGTGCACAATTGTGTTGGCAGCAAAAGTAAGAGGGAATTAATGACGATGTTTATCAAACATGAAGCGTAGTTTTGATCTTCTTTTGCTGCTGGTTCAGTGAATTTTTCAATCATCACTGATTTACACCTGTTTTCTTTTCAGTGTACAATGTGTGTGTGTGTGTGTGTGTGTGTGTATTGTTAAAAATTTATAGCCGTAGCTGTGGAAAAGAGGTATGAATGACAAAGTTTTTTTGTCCTCATCACATCTATTGTCTTTTGTCCAGGTGTCTTTGTTCAACTATGTGTTCCTTGCATCCTGGGCGTTTGCACTGCCGTACAGCCAGTACCGGCCCCTTGCCTCTAGTGTTTGCACTGTCTGGACGTGTGTCATCATTGTATGTAAAATGTTGTACCAGCTGGACTTAATAGATCCCAGCAAGTACTCCAAGAACTGCACTTTGGTAAATATTAATGCTTCTCAACCAAAGTTTTATAGAATACATGCTGTTCTTTAGCATTGTCCCTATTATCCTTAATTAAAGCCAGATTTTTTGTAGATTCTCTTGATTTTGATTGATGTGCGCCTGCTTTATGTCATGATTTTTGTTGGCGTTGGGCATAAAAACTCTGGAATAAAATGTTTGCATTCCAAAAGAGACAAAAAGCCTTACTGCTAGTTTCCAAGATTTGAATTAAAGTACTATGGTTCTTTGAAGCTCCATATTTTTTATTCTTGGATTCTTCTAGTAAAGCTTTGGATGATTTACAGATCAAATAAGCCTTGTTTATCGTATACTCACCTTAGATGAGCTACTAACTTCATCCATTCCAGGAGATCTGAAACAACAAGTTGTTTTAGATCCTCTGCCTTTGAGCTAGGTGTCTTCCCATTGTCTGACCCTTATAAAAAGAAAGTTTAAATTACAGGTTGGTGGGACTTCTATGGTTACAACCAAAGCAGTGTGTCTGAAATGACCAAAATAGGCTATATCTGCTCTCTCTGACATCATTCAGAGCCAAGGGTAGAAAAAGTCTTTCTTAAAATTAGCGTTTAGAGCAGCCTGAAATTTTGCCTCATAGCGACTTACTCTTACAGAACTCGATATTTGAAACTTTGACCATGTTTGATGAAAACATAATTCCTACTTTAGGCCTAGTTTTTAATTCTACTAGACTGGAAAACTGACCCATTGTGTTTTTGTCCACAGTTATGCAGAAACTCAACAAATAAGAGTTTAATGTTACCAGAATCTTTGTTGTATGACGGAAGAGTGGATCCAGCCAACTGGGTGGGCCTCAGGAAGTATGACGACCTGCTGGGCTACCTGAGGGTAAGGTCGAAATGAACCACAGTTCTTTTATCGTTGTTATACACTGCCTATTAGACTCTTTATTCTTTATTATTTATAGAGCAATTATGAATTTAGAACTACCGTGTTTACAGGAAAATTGTAATGCGTTTTTTTTTTTTAATTATTATTAACTTTTATGTCAGCAGTAATCTCTATTTCATGTTTAATTCATGCAGATTTGGGTAATTCAGTCAAATATGAGATGTTTAACACATCACCGACCTAGTGCTATTTGGCTGTTTAAAGTCAGTATTTAATTTGAAATAATATCAAAATTCCACAAAATGCAGTCAACTGAAAAAAGAACAAATAAATATTCCACTGCAATACATTCCTAAGAAAACAGACTGTGTAATTATTTTTCTTTACTTTCCTGTGTCACCTGCCGAGTGTCACTCTGTTTCACCCACACCTCCAAATCTCTGTACAGGGAAGGAGGTGATCTGTGTTTTATTCAGTGAGATGAACACAAGATTTTTGGATTTTTAAAATAAACAAAATGTATAAAAAATGTATTTAAAAAAAGCTAATATTGAGTGATAACAGTTCATAGCAAAGGTTTTCAACTACAGGCTGCCACAGACAGCAGGCCTGGTGCTTAACTGTAATTCAACGGGTTGTAGAGCTCACCTTTGTACGGAAGTCTTATGTAGATGATGAGTTATATGTTTGACAGTTAGGAGGAATATTTGTAAGATTCTTTTGTGAGTATCTTTCCCCATCCCCTGGACCTTTTAGGGGAACTTAATACTTGTGAGATCTCAGACTCTGAATACTTAGAATTTCTATTTTATTTAGTTAGCAGTGGTTTTCATATTGAAACATCTCATTATGTGTTTGTTGGCATAATGAAAAGCCAGACTGGGATTCAGATCATCCCTCTGTGTGGTTTCATCTCCACTGTCTAAGAGCAAAAGGGAATTTCTTATTAGATTTTCTTTGTAATTGTTTCAATGTGCAAATCACATCTTGATTGCAGTCTTGTAAGTCGGGTTTGTGTTTTTGTTTTCTTCACACTTTTAGTAGTTTAATGTAATTCACTTGACCTTGTGAAAATATGAAGTGCCAATCAAATGTTGCCAATAACTGGGACTATTCTGCAGTTTTTGTCCTTTAAATGAGTAAAACCAGCAATGTTAAAGTTGCTCTCTGGATACTCCCCAACCCGTCGTAATCCTCAGCCCATTTAATCACATTTAAATATTTTTTAAAACTATATTATAAAAACACAGTTTATAAAAACTAATCATTTTGGGGAATTTTCTCTTCTGACCATCTGAGCAGAACAACTTCTGGATGCTGGCTCTGTTAGCATTGGAGGTAACCATCTACCGCCATCAGAAATACTTCAGACTGAGGAACAAATTGTCACCTCCCGCTGCCAGGATTATCTTTCATGACATCACACGACAGCACCTGGACATCAACATTGTCTACTTCATCAAATACTTCATCAACTATTTCTTCTACAAGTTTGGACTTGAGGTAGGTGGCATAATGAAGTAGAAATAGTTAAATTGGGGCGATCGTGGCTCAAGAGTTGGCAGTTCGTCTTGTAATCGGAAGGTTGCCGGTTCGAGCTCCAGCTTGGACAGTCTCGGTCGTTGTGTCCTTGGGCAAGACACTTCACCCACCACCTACTGGTGATGGCCAGAGGGGCCAATGGCGCGATATAGCAGCCTCACTTCTGTCAGTCTGCCCCAGGGCAGCTCTGGCTACAACTGTAGCTTGCCTCCACCAGTGTGTGAATGTGAGAGTGAATGAATAATGGAATTGTACAGCGCCTTAAGGTTCTCGAAAAGCGCTCTATAAATGCAACCCATTATTAAAATGTGTACTGTGCTACACTGCTTCATGTACACTCCTCTTGTGTTTCCCTTAGACTTGCCTGCTGTTGGTCGTCAACGTCATAGGGCAGCGTATGGACTTCTATGCCATGCTTCATGCTTTTGCCTTAATAGCGGTGCTGTACAGACGTAGAAGGAAAGCCATTGCTGAGATTTGGCCCAAGTACTGCTGCTTTCTGGCATGCATGCTTACTGTTCAGTACTTCGTCTGCATCGGGATCCCACCTGCAGCCTGTAAAGGTTTGTGTAATCAAATGTGCCAGATTGCTCTGAGAATTACTGCTGTTTGTGGATTTAGGAATCCAACTGAACTCAACAAGAATAAACAAACTTTACATGAGCTATAAAGCTTAAAAACTGTATAAAGATCGTATAAAGTTTATACGCTGATGAGTGAATCTAATCAGGATCATCAGCTTATTTTAAATTGATACACTAAACCTAATGTAACCTAGCACTGACAATGAGCACCACAGTGTAATGCAGTTACCCTGCATTAAACTGTAAAAATGTCTATTATTTTCATGCAAACTGTAAAACAAAACCATAGCGAGTTGGGATATTTTTATTTTATTACTGAGTAAGTCTCTCCATCCCATCAGCTGGAAGCAATGCCAGGCTGCAGCACAAAAAGAAATAAATAAATAAACAAAATCACTCTGTAGAATAAAGCGTTACCATCGGATTTAATTACTCATTAAATGAAGGGTATGTAATGATTTAAATAATGTAAGTTAAAAGTCAGTTCATTATTGTTTCAGAGATAAATTAAGGCTGTTTTTCATGTAATTACAAAAACTGTCCACACGTAAAAGGTGTTCTCTTCATGTTTATGATGCACTTTTTTTTTCTTTTTTTAATCCGTTAACACGTCATGGCTCCATTCTTTTGCGGTTCTTCAAAGCGAAGCGTGATATTTTTATGATGTTCTTACATATGTCTGATGATAATGTTTTCTTTTCAGGTTATCCCTGGACAGAAAATGACAATGTGGTCAAGTGGCTCTATATTCCAGATTTCCGCAGCAGGCCCAATCCTTTATTCCTCATCTGTGAGTTTTATAGTTAAAGAGAAAATTTCTTTGAAGAATAAATGGAAATCCTTCATTAGAAGTTAGAAACATGCATGTAAATCTTCATGCGATTAATCATATTAGTGGATTATTCTTACTAATATATTAGTATATCAGAAGCATTTTGTTATTACAATAGTTCGTGGTTTAAACTCCAACATGACATAATTTTGTGTTAAAATTATAATGTATAAAGTAACTAGTAAATAAAGCACTCAAACACATCTAGTGGTGTTTAAAAAAGTGCAAACAAACTTTCGACTTCGACCGTCTGTCTGCAGTCTCTAAATAACTAAGCTAACTTTTAAAATTTGAGAGTTGAATACAGTAAAGCAAATGTACCGTCACAGGCAAAATCAAATAATTGTTTTATCTTATGAAGATTTAACACTGATTCCACAAATAGAAACGCTTTCATCTCCTCTTCTCTTTTAGATGACTTCATGTTGCTCCTCTGCGCCTCCCTCCAGAGGCAGGTCTTTGACGATGAGAACAAGGCAGCTGTCCGCCTCATGGCCGGTGACAATGTAGAGATCTGCAGAGACCTGGATGCAGCTTCCTTCAGCGTCCACAACCCTGTGCCCGACTTTATCCACTGCAGGTACCACAGATAACACTCCAAATTAGATATACTTTCATTTTGCTTTCAGTAAGAACTGCTGCAGTAGTACTTACTGAAAGTAGTATGCCTTAAAATGTTCTGTACATGTAGCTGAGGCAGAGAATTGTGGCCAGAAAACATGCTGTATTGTATACTACAAAATGCAGCTAAGTGCTGGTGCAACTCTTAGTATTGTTTTGATACATTTATTTCAACATACTGTGTATTAGGACATTTTTTTGCCATGTGAGTTAGTGTGGCAGCACTGGTGCTGGATCCTTGATTCAAAGCTTTGTTCACTACAGTGGTTGGCCTTGTGGCCTTGTGTATTTCTATTAGTCCTACATGGATAAAGTGTATTGCTGTATGTACCTTTTTAAATGATTTCCAGTTTCTGAAATATATTTTACATTAGATTCTCTTTTCATCATTTTGTGGCTATTGCATGGCTCAGCCGCCATTAAGACAGAGGTCAACATGCTGAAATGGAAAGGAAGTGAAGTAGCCAGTCTAATTGATGCTTAATGATGTTGGGTGCCTATCTATGATGTCAGATACAAAACTGAAATGTGCTCCACACAAGTGGAGCTGTTAAAAGCTAAGTATATGTATTTAAAGCTTTTTGAAAGTATTTTACAGTCAAAAATTGGTTTTAGAAATGTATAACAGGCTTCAACATTAAAGAAAAACCCATTTGGTTATTTTAGTATCCATAATTTATTTCTACTCAGGACCTTCTGTCTTTGTCCCTAATTTCCTTTCTGTCTCCCTGTTGTCTCTATCTTTATAAAGCCTAATATATATCTCTCAGCTAAACATTAAACTCAAATTGCTTGTAGTGAATAGTCCAGCACAACACATGTGTACTTGCAGTTATGTATGTACATGTGTGTGATTGACGGATTAATTGTAATTATTTCTTTAATGCATTTTCAGTGTTTTTTTTCCATGTCTCCAATTCTCTTTGCTTTTTTGTGTGTGACCCACTCTCGTGACATCTCCAGTTGGTTCTTGTTTTACTTTGTTACCTTGTTTGTCTCACTCTGCAATTATTGCCCCAGAAGTATATGACTTGAGACAACTTTGGAATTACTAAATTATGGATACTAAACAATCCGCAGATTGAAGTTTTCACATTCCCATTGCAATAACACAATTGCATCTCTTACAGCACTGGTTTTCAGACTTTTTCTGGCATGTCCTGCTTCACAAGCTGACAAAATAGATCAACAAACAGGCTGAACACCCCCCTTTTCCTCCATTTGCGTTGTCAGAGGTGTGCTCTGAAGAAAACTGTTGTTGTGCTTGGCTGCAAACTGTGTAACTGCAGAAATCTTAAGTGGGATGGTGCTGAATAAGAACATTCTCAGTCAGCAAATACTTTATCCCAGAAAAATAAAGGTAAGAAAAAAATGACAGCTGACAGTAGCTCACGTCAGAGGTTTAGTGAGGGATGTTATTAAATACATGCTGTATACATAATTTAGAAACTCGCCTGATCTGGATACTGACTTTGCACATAAAGAGTGAACGCAGGATGTTGAGGGGAAGAGGGCGCGAGTTAAAAAGACAGCAAGAGCATCCTGACCTGTCCACACTCATTGATTATGTGCTCTTCAGATTCCACTGTTTTGGTGTGCAAAGTGGACAAGTCTTTTATTAACGCACTCTGTGTCCATCAACAAGCACTAGTAGTGCAAGAGAGAGAGCTGTACAGCCCGTCTGTCCATGCCACAGCAGCTCTGCACTTATTCCATCGTTTCCCTCCAGAATCGAATTACGGATACGGGGTGGGGGGAGAAATCCATAATCCACAAAAACACTCTGTCCGTCACTCCCCGACTCAGACGCTTTTTCCTTGTACTCTAACTCAATAAATAGCTTTTAAGTATGGAAAAGGTATTTTCTCCCCCTGATGAAGAAGGACACTCACTCAGCTGTTCCGGCCCTTCAACGCATCGTCCCATCCAAACCCACTTCATCAGAGCTGCTTTCTAAAGAGTTGAAGCTGTTACTGTGGCCCCATGTATCTGAAATTAATGCACGCTACATCTCATGTTTCCACTCTGCGCATCATATCGTCAGCCTTTCACATGGAGCCATAGACATGCGCCTAGCATGTTAGAGACGCGCAAGACATGCAGCAGTGTACCTGTGCTGAGCGAAAGGATCGGGTTACAGCTCTCATTCCTATTCATTGATCAGATTCTAAGTGACATTAAGTGATACCCTAATTGTGAATGATGAGCAGATAATTCTCTTTTGACTTTTGCTATGTGGTAAACATGTACCCTAACCTGTAATAGCAGCTAGCTGGGGTCCATGGGGATTAAAATCAGCTCATCAACTACATCCACCTCCCTCATTGCTTTTTCATGACAGCAACAGGCCTTGTGTAAATATACGTCTTACTCTATGGATTTATTTGAGAATTAAAGTGCTCAAATAAGTCCACACAAGATGACATTTTGAGACATGATTGAAAATTGTTGAAAAACGCTAGTTGTTGAACACAGAGTAACGACTGTTTTGCTAATTACATTTAATTGCCCAGGATTTTATTTTTTTAACTTTTTTTCCAAGCAGAATTCTAATGATTTCAGAATATAAATAAAAGCAGTCCAAGACTTTATACGCCCACCTGCACTGAAAATGAGTTCCAAAACAACTATGAATCGAGTCCCTGGATCTAGAAAAATATATGTAACTAGATTAATTTGGGAGGTTCAATATTATGTCACTCAATCTCAAAGGGAGAGACCAGCTACTCTTTGGAGAAAGCTCATTTCTGCTGTTTGTATCTATGACAGCTTCACTCTTTGTGCTCATCATCAGCAAGTAGTGTGATCCCCTCTAAAGCTGGAGCAAGATGGGACCCACTACCTCAGTCTAGCAATCCAGAGGCATCACCCCAGGTCTCTATGCGACGTTGCAGAGGCATGTCAACCAAGACGGCTGTTTTTGGGGTCATTGTTCACATGCTCGACCCAATTTCAGCCAACCTTTAGCTGGTGGACAGAGTCAGTTTTCTAATTATAATGTTATAAACATTTAACATGCTAAAGCTCTTGTTATATAAATAATAATGACACTGTGATATGTCATGTGTTGCTGTTCATTTGAGGTTGTATTTGCCTAATGTTAGAACCTGATAGTCACCAGATGAAAGAGGATGCACTTTCATTTTCACATGACTCCATGTTGGGATGTCATATTTGATCTCTCTGTTTATTTATTTGTTTTTGCGGAGGTTAGGAATTTTCATTCACATTTGGAGCTGCCACTGTGCTGCTTTTGAAAGGATCCTTATTCTCAAAACTACCAGACACTTGTTTGTCTTTTCATTTACAAAAACTGTTTTTCTCTATTTCTAGGTCCTACCTGGACATGCTAAAAGTTATCATGTTCAGCTACCTTTTCTGGTTTGTCCTCACTATCATCTTCATCACTGGAACCACACGTATCAGCGTCTTCTGTATGGGTTACTTGGTGGCCTGCTTCTACTTCCTGCTCTTTGGTGGAGACCTGTTGCTGAAGCCAATCAGAAAGATCCTCCACTACTGGGACTTCCTGATTGCCTACAACATCTTTGTGATTACTATGAAAAACATTTTATCTGTAAGTAATCTATGACAAACTGATTATAATACCATTATCATCATCTATATATTCAACATAAAAAGCGATAAACCGCTGAGATTTGAAAACATTATCTGCATAGTATTTACAAAGCAATACAAATGTGAAGTTTTAACTGATATGTTGACAGTTAAAATGCAATATTTATAGTGTGTAATAAAGCAACATTGTTTTTAGATCCTGGCTTGTGGGTACATCAACCAACTGCTACAGGACCACTGCTGGTTAATCCAGGTGTTCAGTCTGGCATGCACCATCAAGGGCTACGACATAAATACAAGTAAGCAGAGGGTGAATTGACTCAAATTTCATTCCTTTAACTTTCATGAACAACTTGCAGGTATAATCCTATAACTTAGTTAATAATAATTTAAAAACCCAAGTCCCATCCAAGCCTCCACGGATGGCACTTGTTTGTCCAACACATCCCAAAAATACTGTATTGGATTGAGATGTGGGAATTTTGGAAGCCAAGTCAAAACCTTAAACTTGTTGTGCTCATCAATCCATTCCTGAACCATTTTTTGCTTCATGGTAGGGTGAATTATCCTGCTGAAACAGGTTTCCATGAAAGGGTGTACACTGTCTGCATTTTTCCCACTTCTAACAAATTAACTTTGATGTCACTTGCTCCCTGATGTAGCTCACCCACTAACAGGTGCCATGACGAGGAGATAATCAGTGTTAATCACGCCACCTGTCAGTTGTTGTAATGTTGTGCCTGATTAATAAATATGGCTGTGTTGTATGTGAATTCCAGATGCTAAGGATATTTGTGAGGTGCCAAGCAATGAGGCCGGCATCATCTGGGACAGTATCTGCTTTGCTTTCCTGCTCTTGCAGAGACGAGTCTTCATGAGTTACTACTTTCTACATGTGGTGGCAGATATCAGAGCATCACAGATCCTCGCTTCCAGGTATTTAACTGAGTGAGACAGCTACATGGAGTCAATTTAATTAGAAATACAGGTTTGATTTATTCAAGACCAGTGCTCGTGTATTAAAATTTCTTCTCAAAGCATTAACTTTTCTACCTGACAAATACAGGTGTACCAAACAAAATGTTTTCCTAATGTCTTTCTGTGTTTTTCAGAGGTGCAGAGCTTTTCCAAGCAACTATAGTGAAGGCAGTGAGAGCCAGACTGGAGGAGGAGCGCAAGTCCGTGGAGCAGCTGAAGAGACAGTGAGACTCCAAACATTTAACCTTCCTCTGATGAAATGATGTGTCTGTGATGTCACTGTCTTTTGAGCCAACGCTGAATGGAAAAGTGATTATTTTCCTAAGACACGTAACTGCTCTGCAGTTGTCTGCACAAGAAAAAAGCAAAACCAGTGACAAGTGAAGGATTTTTTTTTTAATCATGAAATTTAATTTTCTTTTAATTTTCTTTAAATTAAATCAGAATTTCTACCCAGTAGTTGCTATAATTAGCTGCTTTTCTTTCCTCTTATCTGAAATCTATCCTTACATTCCTTGAAAAAAAATTTAATTTTACTACTTCCTGCCTTGCTTCATCGTGGCACTTGGGTGCAAATATATACCCACTGGTCATTTTACTAGATACACCTGTTCGTTAACTCAACAGTAACTGAATTACTCCACATTATAATTAAGGTATGCAGAAGAACATCTCAGAATGCATAACAGGTCAAATCTTGAAGCGACTTGGTTACAGAAGGCCAAATGTGGTGCCACTTTGGGAAGCTAAGAACAGGAAACTGAGGTTATAATTTGCCCAGGCTCACCAAAATTGGATAACAGAAGGTTGGAGAAACATCTTCACTTCTGCTGTGATGAATTGTCTCAGGGGCCTCTATGCACAGCTTGCACCTGGGGTCTTCTCTGGTGTGATAGATCCCATTCTCTAATGAACTTGTACCTAGAGCTTGTTCCTGTGTTTCCATGATTTGTGCCTTTATGCTGTCTTTCTGTCGGGCTTTTTCCAGCCATTGGTGGGATTTTTCTATATCAGTTACTTCTTCTATCTGTTGGTGGTACATGCGTTTTCTGGTTTCTGCTGACTGACGTATTCACCAAGCACATGATGAGTTGTGGCCATCTCCCTGAAGTACTCATGGATCTGTGTTGTTTCATCCTGGATAGTAGTTCTGACACTCACTAGTCTTCAGCCGTCTTCCTTCCACTTAGCGTCCAGTCTCAGGATGCTGGTCTTTGGGTGAAACCCTCTATGCATGGTAAGGAGCTTCCTTGACTTGATGTCAGTAGCTTCTATCTCCTCCTTTGACTAGCTTATTAACCCAGCAGGGTATCTGACAACCGGCAGGCCGTAGGTGTTGATTGCCCGGATCTTGCTCTTCCCATTCAGCTGACTCCTCGGGACTTGCCTTACTCTGTGCAGGTATTAAGTGGTTGCAGTTTTTCTTGTGAGCGCTTCTTGGTTCCCATTTGCCTGTGGGATTCCAAGGTACTTGTAGCTGTCTTTGATGCCTTCAATCAGAATCAGAATCTTACTTTGTGGTAGTACAATCCCCTGAGTTCTAGCTCCCTTCCCTCTCTTTGTTACTTGTTAACCATCTGGCTCAGCAGGTTCAGGCCTATGAACCCCCTCAGAAGCTCAGATTCCATTGGACTTCCACATACAGATGGACAAACTGGTGATAGCTAACCAACCGGACATAGATGAAGAAGGTTGCAGTGATATATGTAGCTACACCAAATGATAGCAACATCAGAAAGAAGGAACACAAAAAGCTTGAGAAATATCAAGAGCTGAGAGAGGAGGCAGAGTAGATGTGGAAGGTGAGGGTGTCAGTCGGAGCACTCAGGGTAATGATGAAAAGCGTGTCTTGCAGTGCAACATAGCGACTCAAATATGTGTGTTTAATTCGTTTTATATGAGAATTAAGTTTAGTTGAGTGACTTTAGCGGCACCAGGTCTTTTATTGTTTTTGCCGACAATACATAAATGCAAAATATCACTAAACACTGAGTTAAACTAAAACACAGTTATGTCTGTTTCATGATTTTGAGCGTCTTTTATTAGGCCCCCTCTAATTTATCTCACACCAAGGTAAACATGATGCAGAAAAACTTGACTCAAAGTGTCTCCTGGCTCAGTTTCATCATTGTTTCCCAGAAACCTGCTCTACTTCATCAAGCCAATGTATTTCCACCACTCATAGTAACTCAGGGGTTACTCACAAGCTCTGATGATGTCCACTCGCCCTCTCTAATGAGCACTCCATTGTTACGTAACGTACAGTAATTTCCACATGAAGCCCGGAGGTGTTTATGGTCAGTCTGTTACGCTGTTCCTCTGTGTCGATTCTTTGTGTCTCGTCACCTTCTCTTTGATCTAATCAGGATGGAGCGCATTAAGTTGAGGCAGCAAAAGTTTAAGCGGGGCAAGGAGAAGATGCTGAGCCTGGCTCAACATTCTGGAGATGGACAGACGATAGTCCCGCCCGAAGAGGATGATGATGATGGTATGACAAAGCCTGCTGGGTGTAGAAATACTATGAGTTTTGGTATTACTCAAGGAGGGTGGGCGTTCATGATCGTTTATAAGAAGAACAGAATGTCTATAATAGTGTCATTTCTATTAGCATTGGAACTAAATAAAAAGCTTCACATACTAGATTTGTGTCTTGAAGTTTACAGAACTGAATTTCTTATTAAATGTTGCACTGATGTATTTGTGAAATTTTAGGAGCACAGCCAACGAAAGCCAAGACCAAAAAAAAGCAGTGGTGGAGGCCGTGGGTTGACCATGCTTCCAGTAGGTTGACCCCCCCAAAACCTCTTTTTTCTCTTCCTCCACTCTGATTGGCCCTTGTGTCCTTGACCAGAACGCTGAGGATTCCCATACTGCCCATGGGCTCTAAAGGCAACATCATATAGTATCTGCCTTCTCCCTCCGGACTTTAATCTTTTTCTGTCTCTATTTAAGGATCCCCGTTACCTGTAGCTCTTGCGTAACTTTACAAAGCAAGTGTGGCGAGACTCTTAGGTTTATAAAAGCGTAACAGTCTCAGCAAGAGTGCAGCACAGGGTTGCCTTAAATAGAAGCAATGAAGAAAGGGAAAATGACTAACGTCTGGAGGTTTTATACTTGACGTTGTTTAAAACATAAACTTCATCGCTGGTCTCACCTAAAGAGCCTACAGTAGAGAATCACTCCATTGCAAAATATTTTCAAGCAAAGAAATGAAGCTGACAAGCCTTCATTCTCAGTACTGGAATAAAGGCTGAAGGTTTAGTTCATTCTTTGCCTGCAGACATGATCACCAAACAGGCATTACCTAGGAGAAAATAGAACAGCAATCAGACCAGTGATTAAATGTGTAAAATTATGGCTTTTACAGTCGGTTTGTGGTAAATAAAAAAAAAAAAATGCCAGCATTTCCCTGAGTCAATACAGCGGTTGCCTGTTTGTTTTGAACTCATGTCTCATATCATACTCCACCCCCACATGACATTTTCAAATTATTTCTCCATTTTATCTCTTTGTCATTTGATGTTTCATCTCCATTTCCCAGCATCCTCCCCTCATCTCCTGCCCACTGCGGTTCTGTTCAAGGACATAAGTCAGCCTTGTCTATCCCATTGCTTCTAACACTTAACTACTGTAGACTGGAGTCACTCCAGGGCGACTGAAATATGAGAATAACAGACATTCCTCATTGTGTTTTCTGCTCATACTTTCGTTAATTTTACTAACGTGTGGTTTCATCCTCTTAAAAGTGCGTCTATATCATAACGAGCCATAGATATATGCAAATGTTTGATAGAGAAATATGTAGAGTTTAATGTGGTTGTGTTTCTTCCTTACAGCAAGAGAACCTTCTGTTGCTTTTTTTTTAATGTCATAAAAGCAATAAATGACTTCAGCCTGTGTTTGAGTGAATGTAACAGTGCTTTGCGCTCTGCCCCTCAGTGGTTAGAAGTGGAGACTACTACTTGTTTGAAACTGACAGTGAAGAAGAAGCAGAGGAGGAAGAAGAGAAAAAAGATGACGATCCACCAAAGAAGTCAGCATTTCAGGTGGTTATATTTTGGCTTCAGAGTGGGAAATGCTGTGATTCTCCCAAAGAGATTTTAAGGAGAAGAACATGGTTATGGATGTCCTTTTTTACAAAATAGTTTTTAATTGGCTTCTCTAAGCTATTACTTTTCTTTACAACTATAGTAAACTATATGTAAAAGGTGGACGTTGCCTTGGATCGTAAAAGCAAAGCGAATGCAGGTTGCATTGTTTCAAATGGCCAGTAGGGGGCAGCTCCTCGCATTGTAAAAACAAATCTGATTATACAGAAGTCTATGGGAAAATTACCCTATTTCTCCCATGATTTATAGACACAGTAACACTTTCCTAAAGAGTTTATGATGTCAGTCACTATTTTCAAAGTCTTGCTGAATACAATGTGATGCTCTTTTTAAAAATTTATAAATTAGATGATAAACCAGCGTATACTTTCTGATTGACAACTTGTTACTCCATGAGTTTGCAGGTTCCTCGGTTTCTCAAGCACATCCACCCATCACTTCTGATGTTTGCTTTTTAAAAAAACAGAATAGCAACATCCAAAATAGT
This sequence comes from Aulonocara stuartgranti, assembly GCF_965226115.1. Classification (NCBI taxonomy): domain Eukaryota; kingdom Metazoa; phylum Chordata; class Actinopteri; order Cichliformes; family Cichlidae; genus Aulonocara; species Aulonocara stuartgranti. The sequence goes on from NC_138954.1 coordinate 10,879,606, forward strand.
GAATGATGTCATATTGGCTCATTTACTATGTTTAAAGCAGAAGTGGAGAAGCAAATGAAGTTTAAAACACAAAGGTGTCATTCTGGAAAGAGGAAATACAGCAGTATTTGTAGTACTGCGTACCTCTGTGTATGAGTGAGCAATGTTTTTTTTCTGTCCTCACATCCACAGGTAGACATAACACTTCATAACATTTCATTTGTGTATACAATGTAACACAATGGAAGACTACTTCATCATGTTGTAACCACAACTATAGCCTGTTTTTCTGGCCTCTTTCTCAACTCATGTCTGTAACCCTCCCACTATCACAAACACACCAACTGATGAATGAAAATTAAGTATATAAAGTATAAGTATATATAATATAATAAGTATATATAAAGATATCACCTAGAAAGAGTTTTACACTTACAGTACTGTTCATTCCTGTTTTCCTGGGTTAAATGTAGAAGTTGGGATGTATGATACTGTGCAAAAGTCTTAAGCCACCCTTTATTTCTTTATATTTTGTTTCCAAGCAGCCAGAGCTGTCATTTTTAAAGTGGATTTGAACAATAAGTGCCCAGGCTTTCTGAAGGTTTCCCAAAGGTTTTCTTCGGACATTGACTTCTTTTTCGCTCATTTTCAGTCCAGTCTGTCTACCTGACTATTTTTATTAGAGGAATGCTTTTTCATTTGTTAAACCACTTAACACTGGCCTATGAGTCATCCAACCATTAAAAGGCTCCTAACTTAAGGGGTGAACAAGTATAGAACCAGTGTCTATACATTTTTGTACAGAAGAAAAACACCATCTACTGTAGATGAACAGTATCTTAAAGTCATGTCCTTGAGAAACAGGGCACTGGTGTACAAGGTACATCAAATTAACAAACACAAGAACTGGAATAAAAATTTTAAATTTTTGGTTCAAATTCTCATCAGGTCAAGAAGAGATGAGTGCAGTCATCTGTAAAACACGGTGTAGTTTCTGTTACGGTTTGGGACTGCATGTCAGCTAGCAATGGAAAGCATCTTATTGAGAGCAGCTTCATTTAACAGCTTGACAATGATCCCAAACCTTTACTGCCAATGCAGTAAAAGTGTACCTGGATAGAAAAACCATACAGTGAGACACTGACAGTGATGGATTGGTCTCCCCAGAGCCTGCACATCAACATCATTGAAGCAGTATGGGATCATCTTGATAGAGAACAGACCAAAAGACCACCAACATACAAAGTAGAGCTTTGAATGTCCTTCAAAAAGCCTGGAGAACTATTCCTGAAGACTGCTCAGGCTGTGTTTAAGAATAATGGTGATAATACCAAATATTGACTGTCAAGCTCATTAAATTTTAAACTCTGTACTGTACATACTGTACACTTTCCATGCATGTTTGCACATGTTTAAATAAATAACTGGACCTATAGCCCATTTTCTTAGAAAAATATAAAGAAGAGTTTTGCGCAGTACAATATGTGATTTGTGATACAGTAGGCACTAACCTTTCAATAAACACCTATAATTTTGCTTTGAAGTCCTCCTCTTGTTTACTGCCTCCTAACATAATTAACCTCTGTTGTTTCTAACAGTATGAAATTGTTTTCTACTAACCCTCTCCCCACTCTGTTTCCTCTCTTCAGAGAGCTATTGGGAAGTTTGTCTCCGCTCTTCTGGCTTTACCCAAATCTGTCATTAAGCTGCCTAAAACTGTGCTGCAGTATGTAGTGAAGGCAGGCAAGGTATTCACCCTCATCTAACACAGCTGGCTCTCTCTGTGAACATCTGCCAGTTCAAATAACAACTAACACCACAGACAACTGCCTTTCCAGCTCGTGTTTGGTGAACATGCTGTAAATTAATAGATGTGTTTATTCACCCAGTTCCAAAACACTAAACTTACATAGATCACCAAATTCGACTTGGAATGAGAATGTTTTTGTACCATGTATTGTTACTGTCTGACTGATTGGTGTTTGCATGTGTGTCATGGCCATTTTATGTGGCCCGCTGCTCTGACGATCTATCACATATGTAACGTACAACATAATTCAAATTTGATCTGTGGTCCCTATTCCTGGTAAAGATTTTTTTTGGGTGTAAAATAGATATTATAGGTTGTTACACAAGTTTTAGAAATCAAAGTCAGAGTTAAAAAACTGTTTTGAAAATTATCTCCCTCGCTTTTCTTTCCTTTTTTGTAAAGATTTGGTGTAAAGTAAGGTGATGGTGGTCTTGCATTAAAGAAATCTCAAGCATATTTTGTTTAAAAGGCAAATAAAAGATGTAATTGGTATTTTAATCATATGAACGTTCACTATGATGAATTGTTGATTTTATTTCTAGGCTAGTTTTAAGAAATACTAAAATAGAGCAGCATAACATTTACATGACTTTTAATGATTATATATAAACTTTGTAATATTTTTTTTTCTGTTGTGGCTTTGGCATAATTCCCCTCAGCGACGTTCATTAAAACTTAACTGCTACCCTCCTTTCTCCAGTATATGTATCAAACCTGGATCACAGACCCCAAAGCTGCTCTCAGGGCGCGAGGCAAAGCGAAGCGCAAATTTTGGAAGAGATACACGAAAGGAGTTAGACACAGAAAAAGCAAGAAAGATGGTAAGTCAGCTCTAGAAAGGAAATTTTTTCCTGACTTGAAACAGACTTTAAATTTATACTAAACTATCTGTACTGTACATCAGCAGGTCGTGTGACCATCGACCTTGGCGAGCTGTCTGATGGGCAAGAAAAAGACGATGAGAACAAGAAATCTGGTGGCCCAGGTTGGTTTTATGACACTCAGTTTTACAAATTACAGCTCTCCAATTTACACTGACCAAATTCTCCATCATGAGAAAAACTGGTATACATATTAAAATGTATTTTTGAGTGGGAATCTTTATGCTATCATTATTTTCAGTGATTAAATCAGATTAATATTTATTAGATTGCTGGTTCATGAACCTGCTGTTTCAGCAAATAAAACAACCAGAAATAATGTCATACTTTTTGGACTTGATACTGTAATTGATTAACGTGTATGTGTTTAGAAAACGGTGCAACTTTTGTAAATCCCCTGTAAAACCAAACAGATTTATGGGTGCAATAACCTTAGTTCAATAAGGAGCGATAATTAGTAGGAATTAAATGTGATATATTAATATAAAAAATCAATCTAGCTATTTGGCGATTAGACTCCCATGGACAATCACAGCAAATCAGGATCCCAACGATGATAGGAACTAAGGCAGGAATTACTGAAATCATTATTTCAAGGAATTTTACTGGCATTCGGACATACAACACTGTCAATTATTTAATGAAAAGGTTTATTTAAGTATGAGTTTTTAATTCGACCACGTTTAATGCATTTTCTGTTGTGTGCTCTTCCTCAGATAACATCATCAAACGAGTGTTCAACATCATCAAGGTCACTTGGATGCTCTTCCAGACGACGGTGGAAAGCTTCACTAAATGGATGAATGAAATGTGCAGAGAGTACATTGACATCTCCACTGTGCTGCGTTTAGAGCGCTGCATGCTGACTCGAGAGGTCAAGAAGGTATGCAGCTCTCTGCAGTGACCTTAAACATGTAGAAGTAGGGTTAGTTTAAATGTGCTTTCACTGAATCATTTATAAAATCACTCAGTGGAATACGTATGATCAGATCTCTTCTCCTCCCACCAGGGTAACGTGCCATCCAGAGAGAGCATCCATGTTTATTACCACAAGGCCATGAGGCTTAACATGTCCAGACAGGCAAGCATGGATGTGCTGAGCGAGGACGACTCAGTCTCGGGCTCCATCGGGGTCCGCAGAAGGCGAGGAGGTTACCGGATGGAGAGCCAGGAGTCCACGGCCTCCAGAGAGAGCATGTCCAGGTAGATTAGCAGTGCAATGTGAAGACTAAACGAGATGCCATCATGAACGGTTTCAGGTTGTCTTTATGTGCAGTATTGTGCAAATGTGAATGTAAAAACCTGTATACGTTTACTGCTTCAATGCATTAAAAACAAACAAGAAAAAAACTTCCTACTTATCATAGTTTTCTATCAGCACATTATCATCACACTGAGCCATTTCACCAAAATGCTTTACTGTATCTTTGTGTTAATCATCACATGATCTATGATCTTTACAGATGCTTTTTATTTGCAGAATATCATCTCTTTTGTTTAACATAACATAGATTTCATGTCATCCTTCTTACCACTGATCATCCCATTTGTCACTCTCACAACCTATCAGTGGCTGCACTGACGCCACCACACTGTTTTCTCGTCAATCCACCTTGGAAGACTTGGATGCAATGCCAGAGTGCATTCCCAAAACCAGTGAGCGTGCCAGGCCCAAACTTAAAAGATCACCTAGGCTGGATATGTCCAGCTCATCAGTGGACAGCGGCAGCAGCTTCATATCCAGGTGCTGGGCCTTTGCATGTACACACAGAAAATATCATTGCATCTCTTCTGTCTTTTTTGTGTTTTCATCAGTCTTGCATTGATTATTAACGTCTGCTGAATCACTGCATGATTTCTATTTCAAACTTTTTTACTTTTGTATTTCATTCTGTCACAAATCCATTTTTAACCTTAAACACAAGTTGTTGTTCAGTAATAGTATTGTTACAAGAAGGGGTTTTGTAAATTGTGACCTGCTTCTTTTAAACAACTGCCTCTTTCTTTTTTTGGGTTGGACCGAACAGTAGTTTTACTTTGACAGGGAGAGTTCCTTTCTAATGGTTTGCTGTTCCAACTGTCCCAAATGATGTCTGCTTGATTTCTTTCATGGTCACAAGATGAACTTTAACAGCATATTTGTTAAAGTGCATCTTAGCCTTCTGCGCTAACCAGCTATTATTCTTCTGTTATGGTTATCATTATACTGAAAAGGCAGAAGGACCATTATTTGGAATTGTGATTGTCCAGAGGCTCTGCCAGTCATGCAACACTGAGATGATCAATCCAGAATGTGATACATACAGCAGTGTGAAATAGTGTTTGACCCCTTCCTGATTTCCTATTTTTTTTCACTCCATAGTCTTCATTTTTGTTTTCTAAAGCCATTCAGAGTTGGACTTGCTGGTGCGTTGTGGATCGTTGTCCTGCTGCAGAACCAATGTGTGTTTCAGCTTGAGGTCAGGAACTGATGGCTGGACATTCTCCTATAGGATGTTTTGCTAGACAACAGAATTCCTGGTTCCATTTATCACAGCAAATCTTCCTGGTCCTGAGTCAACAAAACAGCCCCAGACCATCACACTACCACCACCATATTTTATTCTTGGTATGAGGTTCCTTTTGTGAAATGCTGTTTTACTTTTACGCCAGATGTAACACGACTAAAATCTTGAGAGTTCAGCCTTTGTTTGCCGGTCCCCAGAGTATTTTCCCCAAAGTCTTGAGGATCATCCAGATGTTTCTTGGCAAATGTAAGACAGACCTTTGTGTTCTTTTTGGTCAGCACTGGTTTTCCCCTTGAACTCTCCCATGGATGACTTTTCCCCCCAGTCTCTTTCTTATTGTTGAATCATGATCTCTGACCTTAACTGAGACATGTGAAGCCTGTGGTTCTTTAATGTTGTTCTGGGGTCTTTTGTTACCTCCTGGATGAGTCATCAGTGTACTCTTGGAGTAGTTTTGGCTGGCCCGTCACTCCTGGGAAGCTTCACCATTGTTCCAAGTTTTCTCCATTTGTATATAATGGCTCTCATCGTGGTTCAATGGAGTCCCAAAACCTTGGAAATGGTTTTGTAAGCTTTTCCAGATGAAAGATGTCAGTGTCTTTGTTTCTCAGGTGTTTCATTAGATCGTGACATGATGTGTTGCTTTTTGAGAACTTTTTGCCTGCTTCTCAGACAGATTCTATTTAAGTGATTTCTTGATTCAACAGGTCTGCCAGGCGTGAGTGTGTTTAGTCAAACTGAACTCAATTTTCCAAAAAATGTGGTTAATCACCGTTAATTCATGATTTAACAAAAGGGGCAATTACTTTTTCACACAGGACCAGGTAGGCTTGGATAACTTTTCTCCCTTAATCAATAAAAACATTATTTAAAAACTGCATTTTGTATTTACTCGGGTTTGATGGTCTGAAACATGTAAATGTGACAAATATGCAAGACACTAGGAAATCAGGATGGGGGCAAACACTTTTTTTGAAGCACTGTAAAAAAACAACTCCTGTTGTGTTAACCCATAATTTGTGAATAACTTGCCAATAAGTTAAAACAGGCTAAACAGGTGGATTAAAGTAATATATTTTTTAATGCAGAAATTTGCCCTTAAACATTTTTAGGTCCTGTCAGTGCTTACAAGTAAAACTCCATAATACGGGTTAATGTAGTCTAAAAATGTATTAGTGTGTCTACACGCTTGCTTTCTGCTTGATGCCAGTTTTTTATTTATTCCAGATATAGTGAGAACCCAAATCAATATTTAGAAAGTACAAATAAATTGATACATCTGACACAATCCCTGTTTTGTTTTGTCTTCTCGTTCACAGTGAGCCAACCCAGTGTGTCATAATTTACTCTAGACAGGGAACTACTGATACCATAGAAGAAGTGGAGGATGAGCACGATCAAGTGGAAGACAAGCAGCAAGTTCCCTGGGAATCTCAACAGTTTGATGAGATTGGGGAGGCTGAGGGTGTGGCATTGAGTGATGGAGAGCCCAGGGAGAAAGAAAAAAAAGAAGAGGAAGAAGAGGTGGTCGAGGAAGGGCAGAAGGGATTAGAGGGTGAAGAAGGACTACAGGAACAGCAGGACCAGGAGAGAGAGGAGGCTCCCTGGGAGTCTTTTGGTCCAGATGAGGGCCCCTCCTTAAGAGTGGAAGAGTTACACGCTTCTCCTTCTGCCCAGGAGAAAGAGTTCATCACTGAGAGTGAAGATGGTGCAGGACAGCAGGACCTCATGCCTACGGAGGGTCAAACAGAGCTGCTCTACACTCCAGATACAGATGCCTCTAAAACATCTGATGCGGATGTGCCTCCCAGCTACAGCAAGGCAGTCAGCTTTGACCGCTTGGAAGTTAGTGACGATGAGAGTGACACAGATAGGAAGAGGTGCATGGTCATGACCTCAGACAGCCGCTCAGACAGCAGGTCGGACATCATGTTGCCCTCTATGACTACTGAACTGACGGCCAGTGAACTGTTGCTCAACAAGTAAGTTAAAAAAAATATATTGATTAAAGTTTTAGACCTTAAAGCAGGGATGTCAAACTCATTTTACATGCTGAGCCACACATAGAGCTCACTATGATCTTAAGTAGGGCAGAGCAGTGAAATCATGTGACAAATGTGTAAAATGTCTGCAAAAGTTATGGGAATTCATTAAGCAGAGTGTCCTGTAATTATAAGATATGAAGGTTTTGTTCATTTACCGTGGAAAAACAGGAACTTTCCTGTTATTTAATTGTTTTTCTGTTAATTACTTTGGTCTATTATGAACGGCAGCCCTTATAAATAGAAAAAGCTGTAAAACCTATGATATTACAGTTAAGAGTTCAAATCTATTCACTCCTTGACATTTTCTAAAGCTGTCTAATGGGCCCGATTCAATTCCTTGCTGTGACAATATTGGCCCCCAGGCCTTATGTTTGATACCCCCGACTTAAAGCCTTCTGAGAGTAAACTATCTGTCTCTAGAGTCATTCAGTTGTGATATAATTTCTGTCTTTAAAAAAAAAAATCAAACACAAATAGTTTTTCACTGTTACAACCTCCATTAATGCCTCCTCTGTCTGTCCAGGATGTTTTATGACGAGGAGCTGGAGCAGTCAGATAAATTCTACCAAAACCAGCCTCTGTTCCTCCAGCTTTGCTACGCCCTCTACAACATGCTGGTGGCTCACTCAGAGTTGGTGTGCTACCTGGTCATCATCATAAACCACTTGGTGTCAGCCTCTTGTGTTACGCTGGTCCTTCCCATTACCATCTTTCTCTGGGCAATGTTGTCTGTTCCACGGCCCAGCAAGCGCTACTGGATGACTGTCATCATCTATACTGAGGTGCAGACAAACATGATGATGATGTTGCAAAATAAATAACTAAGATTTTCAAGAAATTGTTAAGTAACTGTGTGTTTCTATCATTAATTTTCAAATTTCAGATGTCTTTTTTGGGGGGAAATGAAGTAGATAAAGGATCTAAACATAAAGGAAAAGATTGTTGGTTTTGTCCACAGTGAATACTACAAAGTTAAGATGAAAAAAAGGCAACAGGGAACATAACAGCATTTAGTCTAGCAGATAATCATCAGGTTCCAGAGTAAAAGTCGGACTTGGTGTGTATTTCAAATTGATTGATGATGTTTTCCTTCCAGGTCACCATCGTCATCAAATACTTCTTCCAGTTTGGCTTCTTCCCGTTCCACTCGAGCGTAGACAAGAACAAACCTCTTCACCCTCCCAACATCATTGGTGTGGAGAAGAAAGACGGTTACGTCCACTACGACCTGGTCCAGTTACTGGCTCTCTTCTTTCACAGGTCCATCCTGAAGGTGTGGGCAAACACAGAAATATATAGACGTCTCCCTCACATGAAAACAAAGACCATAAAAAACTATCGCCGCATACTGTTTTTAGAGTTGATTCTCCTGAAGTACACTCGTTATATGTGTCTTGTTATTCATGACATCACTGACTTGATATTTCATCATGAATTAATTTTCAGAGAGACAGAAAATATATTTCAAATATCTGCAGACAAAATAAAATTCCTTTGCACATTTTATGGACTGATTTATGCATCTGAGAAGGCCAGTATTAATAAGTACCAGCTTTTGGCAGCACAGGCTGGCTGATACACAAAACTGAATGAAAAGCCAGTATTTGAGCAATTTAGATGTCCCTGCTGGATTGTTCTGCACAGTTTATTATCAACAAATGAAACAAAAGCAGTTTAAGACTGCATATCTCCAAAGCTGTAAACATGAAATGAGATATCCTTCTGGATACACAATGACACTTGGAGCTAGCTAGTCTGTGATATTTTCTTAAAAATGAAGATAGTGTCTTTTAGAATCAGACTTAGATTTATTGACCAAGTATGTGTGCACTGACAAGGAATTGGGCTCGAGATCATTCTTTGCTCTCAGTGTAGAGAAAAGAGTAAACGACAGACAATACTATCAACATGACACAGACATACATAGCATATTATGGTGCAATGGTACACATGATGGACTAAAATTATCGAATAAATAAGGGATGGATGACTAGTTACTGTATATACTATAGGTGAGGACACTATAAATTTACAGTACAGAGCAAAACAGTACAGCAGCAGGTATGATAGTATAATGTTTAAGTACAGAGAGTGCTGAGTATTCATGAGAGTGACGCCCTATGGAAAGAAACTGTGCAGATGTCTGCTTTTTTTGGCATATTGGCACATTTTGTAATGGTTTAAATTGATTTGGATTTGTGAAAATATGTCCAATGTTGCCTCCTAATTCTAGTCTAAGGATCTTTGCCAAAAATTCCAAACCCCACCTCTTGTATCATTTTCTCCCAAATCCATCCAGAACAAACTAATCCCTTCTGTTAGTGAGGGGGGAAAGCAAAATATGAAGAGTCAATGTTAGGCCTCTTCTGAGAGAGTTTTTCTCCCATGTGGTTTGATTTTTCTTTTCCACTTATTCCCTATAGTTTACTTTAAAATATTTACTGTATTAAAGGAAAAAAATTAAATTTCTTAGTATTTCTGTGTGAAACAAGGACTGTATTACACCCTGATATCCAAAAATGTTGTGATTCTGTGTAAAATGTAAAGGATTTGCAAATCTCATAAGCCCATATATTCGCATCAGGTCATAGAAAACACATCAGATGTTTAAACTGAGACATTTTACTATTTCATGAAGAATGGCAGTGTTGGTCAAGTTACTTGAAAAAAGTAATCAGTAACTAATTACTGAAAAAAGTAATCCCGTTACTTTACTGATTACTTATTTTCAAGAGCAATTAATTACTTATTTACTTGGTTACTTAGTTACTTTTTAAAAACACAATTTACAACCTGAATAGGTGATAAAGTGATAGATCTTTCAGCCCAATTCTACTTTTTCTGCATAATCCATCATACACAATGTAATCAAATGAAAAAGTCTCTTTTTAAAACTTGTTTTATTAGTTTTAATCTTTTAACTTTATGCATGAAGCAAAAATCTAATTATATGCAACATTCTCTGACTGGAAGAAATTTGTTTAATATTTAAACCTATTTTCTGCACATTCCAGCACATAAAATATTTTTTTGTGTTTACACTCACTCTTTCAAATAGATGCAAGTAAAACACAGCAGAAAATAAATAAAGTCAAAGACTCAGCGGTCCTGTTCCTGTTTTTTCACCTGTAAAGCAGGAGTAGGGTAGGCGGAGGTTTGCCCTGGTGCAGGTGTGCCGCAGCGGTCAGTGGAAGAATCCGCGAGTTTCTCTGTGAATTTCTCATTACGTCGTTGCGCACTCGGGTGCTTGCTTGGAAGTTTAGGGGTTTTTTTTCGCTGTAAAAAGACGTTTTCTTCCCACGCACAGCGGAAACTAATGTTTTTGTCACTTTTTATGGAATCAAACCCAAAGTAAGGTCAGTACTTCCACGCTTTAAACGCTGCATGCTCATGCTCTTTCCGTACTCGATATATGATCCACTGTTGATCTGCACACAGCTGTTGTCACGAACGTCGCACTCGCTTACGTCACTGTCATGAGACAGTCTCGCAAAAAAATCACGGTTTTAGTAACGCAGTAACGCAGCGTTCCTACGGGAAAGTAACGGTAATCTAATTACCGTTTTTGCAATAGTAATCCCTTACTTTACTTGTTACTTGAAAAAAGTAATCGGATTACAGTAACACGTTACTTGTAACTATGTTTACCACTGTGTAGGAGCCCCTCTTCTTTTAACAACAGTCTGTAAACATGTAGCAACTAATGAAACCAGTTGTTGGACTTTTGAGAGAGGAATGTTGTCCATTCTTGTCTGATATAAGATTTAAGAACAAGGCAACAAAGGATTTTTTAAATTGATACCACATGTGTATCTACTAGGCTGAGGCTGAGGGGTTACGCTAGTTGCTGCCAATATTTTTATGTCATATAATGACTAAAATGCGGGTTGTCATTGCTATCTGATATTTTCCTTTTTTTTTCTTTTTCTTTTTTTTTTTTACAGAAGACCAGCTTTTTTATGAAGCCTTGCATTTGATTTTTTGGTCACTTATACTTAGTTTACAGATTATACTGCATAGAATCAACCCATATAACTATAACAACAACAACAATAATAATAATAATAATAATAATAATAATAATAATAATAATAGCAAAACTGCTCAATTAAATATTACAAAAAAGAGCCAAATAAAAGTTCCATTATGCTCGATGCGTCACTTTCGTTGTGGGTGTCACATAGCGATTTTAACGTTGTATTGTCAGCTGGTCGTGCACCTCTCAATATTTGAAAGGCCGATTACTGTGATCACTCTCATCTTCTATTTCTAATGAGTCCTGTTATAAAACCTAATGATCAGTCACATTTACTCCCTAAACCGTTATGGGAAAAAATGTTATTTTCAGTGTAGCAGAGATAATATAAACTTAGGTTTTTTTTTATTTTACCTGTAGAAATTGTAAAAGGAACCAAAGAAGATGTATTTATGTTGTTGGGAATTTGAAGTATTTGAAGTAACGCTGAGATAAAAATTAAAGATTTGTTACCACGATGAGGGTTTGTGGCTTCATTGGTTACATGTATCAGGGATTTTAGTGATATTTTTATGTTTTTCTTTTCTTTTTGGAGGGTAGGACAGCTTTATGACTGGGGAAAAAAACCTGTTCACTTTCATCTTATTTGGATATGGAAATAACAGTCCTTCCACCTTTCATTACCAGTGCCATGGTCTATGGGATGAGGATGACCCCAAGGTAAAGAAAGAGGCACCTTGTCAGTCTGAAGAAGTCAGAAGTCAGTCTGAGTCTGAAGACGAGAGAAAAGACGAGGAGAGTGAGAAGGAGTCGGAACCGGGCTTGTCACTAAACAGTGAAAGGAGAGGCTCCAATCAGACCCTGAGGTCCATAAACTTCGGGACCTCCATAGATTCAGGACACGTTCAGGTGCCCTACTCGCAGCAGCAGCAGACCTACCAGCGGCGCAAGAGCTCCAGTGGAGGCTCACACATTTCTCATCCATCTCTTCACTCTTCTGCAAGATCTAAGAGAGGTGAAGGCTTTTTTTCCCTTTTGGCTATTTCCTGCTACTAAATTGTTGTTGGATGGTGGATTTAAGAAATCCCCTGCTGCAGTATTTCTGTAAAACAAACACCTGGAAGAAATATGATATTTTGTGGTAACCGTAAACTTTGTTCTTTACAGTAAAAATAACGATAAATAGAAAGTCTTGCATTGGTATTGCGTTTGTCAGTAACTCAGAGCTTTGACACGGGTCATTTAAAACTGAAAATGTAAATTGTTTCCACAGGAAGTACAGCTTCTCGCAACAGCAGCCGCAAGAGCGGCAGCGAGGCCAGCGTCCATCAGAAGACCCGCAAACAGATGATCATAGAGAAACTGAGGGAGCAGCTCTTCAAAGCAAAAGCTTTCATCATAAAGCGGTAGCACAAAACATAGCTGCTTTGTAAAAGTTGAAGTGGCTGTGTTTCTTTTTTCTCTCTCTTTAATTCCACCCACAGCTTCTTACTGACTATAAAGTGTGCTTGTAATGTTTTGAGAGCATTGCTGAGAAGTGTGCTCAGCAAGTATTCTTGATGAATGATGTAAGATGCACTGTGGAAAACCACCGTGGTGATACAGCAGCTTAAACCTTTCAAAGGTCTAAATTTGGATCTTTAATTACAGCATTCCCGTTAGACCGTTCACTGTCATTTTTGTAAGTGCTGCAACAGACACTCCAAACATGTTATTGTTCTAAATTTAATTGCAATGCAATGAGCGGTTTCCCAGATATAATGTGTAAGACAGTAACCGAAACCCAATGTTTTGCTCAAAATAAGTTCAGCTCTTCATATGAAATAAGTGCTGTTATATAGACTTGTTTGAAGTGATTTTGTTTGAACGCACAGAAAAAAACCTATAAGCGGTTTTTAAATGTAAAGCAGATTTACTATCTTTATTTCCAACTACATATTTTTATTCTTGGACTTAGAGTAGCTTTGTATGATTAATGGTTAAAAACAATCCCAGTTTATCTTATCCTTTTGTAAGACCCCCAGTTCATCATTAAACTAAGTTAAACTGCACAGGACACTTTAAGCTCTTGTTCTTCTGATTGGCTTCCCTCAACAAACTGAGGGTTTGATTAGCAGGCAGATGCTCACACAGGAGGCTGTAGATGCAATATCAGATTCTCACTGACATCATTAAAACCCAACAACTGAAAAATTCCTCCATCCTAGTGTTTAGAGTAGTCTGAAGGCTGATTATTCTCTTCTGCGCAGACCTCAGTATGTGAAACTTTGTAAAAGATTCCTTACAAAATGACACAGTCTCAGAAAGGTCACAAACACAAAAAGCTTCAGGCGTCTGTTTGATCGCTTTCTAATAACACTGATTCTGCTCCCTGTAGGGTTTTGGGTATCTATCTTCCCATCAGGCAGTTTTTCTATAACTTGATTCATCCAGAGTACAGCGCAGTCACCGACGTCTATGTGCTGATGTTCCTCGCTGACACGGTTGACTTCATCATCATTGTGTTTGGATTCTGGGCATTTGGTGTAAGTTTTGAATTTATCTGCAGAAGAAAATGACAGTGTTCACCTCAAGTGACAACAACAATTAGAATTTTGTTACGTGACTTAATAAAACTGACTTTTATGTTTACCTTTTCCTTGTAGAAACACTCAGCGGCGGACATCACATCATCGCTGTCAGAGGATCAGGTCCCGGGAGCTTTTCTCGTCATGGTGTTGATCCAGTTTGGCACCATGGTGGTGGACCGGGCCCTCTACCTCCGAAAGTCTGTTATGGGCAAGGTTATCTTCCAGGTCATTCTGGTCTTTGGTATCCACTTCTGGATGTTCTTCATCCTGCCAAAGGTCACAGACAAGTAAGCGCTTCATCTTAGCTCACGTGAGAGCTGAGATGAATCATCCTAATTAATTTAAATGATAAAATACATCTGACAGCATGGCGTCCAATATATTTGTGCATTTTTTTTTTTATTTTGCTCTTCAAAGTTAGAAAACCAGCTGCATTCTTTTTTCAGTTCAACAGCTGTCTTTGTTTTCTTCCTTTCATAGACGTTTCAGTGAGAACACAGTCGCTCAGATGTGGTATTTTGTCAAGTGCATCTACTTTGGGCTGTCAGCCTATCAGATCCGCTGTGGTTATCCCACCCGTGTTCTGGGAAACTTCCTCACAAAGAGCTACAATTATGTCAACCTCTTCCTGTTCCAGGGGTGAGTTATGCAGAGAGAGTTTCATTTCTTCCAGCTGGACAAACATGTCCAAGGCCCTGCTAGCTGCTGCTGCTGGTGCTGGTGAAGCAGAATTGCAAGGAGAATTGTATAGAAACATAAGCATTGGTTTTCGCTCTAGTTATGTTATATTTGATCAGTTTAGCATTTAGAATTTAATTCATTAATGCAGCTGAAACGGTAAGCACTAACATTAAATTTATAATAGATTCATAACAGATCTCTAAAATATGCTGTTTGGATACTTCGATTTATGAGCTTATTACTATATGCATTATTATTACTTATTTGACTGCACAGCTAGATCCAAAGATGTATTAGCTTGTGTTTTAGACTGACCTATTGCTAGCTGGTACTTTCAGCTGCTTCTGTATTTCATCGTCTCTCACCCTTCTGCTTTTTCTTTATTTATCTGATCAATGTGTCTAACATTACATGGTTCACACTGCCTGCCTTGCTGACAGAAACAGAGAGAGGGAGAGAGTTTGCATGTGGAGCCTGCGTGCATGGAAGCTGCAGAGAGAAAGAGAGAGAGCTTGCATATGAGAAAGTTGTGCCTGATGTGTAGATTTTGCACAGCTCTGTTTGCTGATTGAGTTCACCGTTTACCAGCAACAAGAAAATCACCATCAGGCCACTGGGAAGGCCTCCAGATCATGTGTGAACTAAAAAATATGAAAGTCAAGCTATGCATAAAAGGGTGTGAAATTAATAAACACAATACTTTTTCTACCTAATCTATATCCACTTTTCCGCACATCTATAATTGATAACAAAAAATTCATTATTTTTTGGCTAAACTGAATGAAAGAGGAATCTTTGGTGTTATTTCTTCATCATAAAAAAGCCACAAAAATGGGTTTTATTCACTTAATAGCAATTTAATGTGTGTTTTAAAATACATGGCGGGTTACCAGCAAAGAGAAGGGATGTCTCGAAGGAGAGGATGAGCCCAGCAGTGTGAAAACAAATACAGTGCACTGCTGTTTCTTGTATGGTCATGCCGACTTTAATACAAAGGACTGAAACCACACAAAACTATGACTACTATTTAAAATAAAAAATGTATTTAAAATTACAAAAAAATATTTCTAAATCTTTGCATATTGTTTAAAAGTAAGTTATTTAGTGAATTGAAGCAACAGTTGTTGTAATTTGATGCTATATAAATAAAATTGAATTAAATTAAATTGAGTAGTTCCAAAATACTCTACATGTGAAGGCTATGCGCTATGGTTTAAATTCAGGAAGCTAAATAAGTTTGGCATGTATGCTGTAGACTAAAGGAGTATCTTGTTATATAGGCAATAATATCATGAGCTTTCACATTATGCCAGATTAATAAAGAAGATATGTGGTTTTCAGTTTCCGTCTAGTACCTTTCCTGACGGAGCTCCGAGCCGTGATGGACTGGGTTTGGACCGACACTTCGCTGTCTCTGTCCAGCTGGATCTGTGTGGAGGACATCTACGCTCACATCTTTATCCTGAAATGCTGGAGAGAGTCAGAGAAGGTGTTTATCATCGTGGCACTAGTGTAGTGTAAAAAAATCTGTTTCAGGGCCAGTGTCTGTCATGTTGGAATTTAAACTGAAATTTACTTTTGTGATTTATGGAGGTAAATCTTATATATATATATATATATATGT
Source organism: Aulonocara stuartgranti (assembly GCF_965226115.1). Lineage (NCBI taxonomy): Eukaryota > Metazoa > Chordata > Actinopteri > Cichliformes > Cichlidae > Aulonocara > Aulonocara stuartgranti. Next base: position 10,895,679 of record NC_138954.1, read on the forward strand.
ATATGTATATATATATATATATATATATATATATATATATATATATATATATATATATATATATATAGTGAAAAATTTGTGCAGAGAGAAAGAGAGAGAGAGAGAGAGCTTGCATATGAGAAAGTTGTGCCTGATGTGTAGATTTTGCACAGCTCTCTGCATTTGTAATAACAAAAGTGAAAATATCTTTATTCACTGCTCTCTCGTAGTTGTTACCCAGTCAGTCTGAAATATATCCCTCCATGAAACTTTTTGCACATTTTTACTTTTACAAATTTGTCAAAAAAAATTGCGTTGACTTTGTTGTTAAAGCAAAGGATCAGGGGGAATTCTGTGTTACGTTCTCCATCTAATACCAGTAACTTATTTCAGTGTCCTCTCTGTCATCCTTCTGCAGAGGTATCCCCAGCCACGAGGCCAGAAGAAGAAGAAAGTGGTGAAGTATGGGATGGGAGGAATGATTGTGGTGCTGCTGATCTGTATAGTATGGTTTCCGCTGCTCTTCATGTCCCTCGTGAAATCTGTGGCTGGAGTCGTCAACACTCCGCTGGATGTCTCGTTTGAAATCACACTGGCAGGCTTTCAGGTGTGGACACAATTTCTTATATAAAATCATTGGCACCTCTTTTCACAGGTCCTTTGTCAAATGTCTAGAGGTAACATTTATGGTTATGTGGTACCTGTGGACTGAGGGAGATATTTTAGTGTATTTAGGGTGGAGGATTTAATGTAGTGTGTTTGTATGTGTGTATCAGGCATAGTTTCACAACAGTTACTGCACATTAATCTGTATGAATAAATTAAGTTCACCAGAAACAAGTGCTTGGTTTAAAATCATTAGAGGTGTATTCACCTTTAACTAGACTTTTTTCAAAACGTTGTCTTTCCACAGCCCATCTTCACCATGAGCGCGCAGCAAAAGCAACTGTGGCATGTGACGGAAAAGGAATTTCGCAACTTTGTAGAATATTATAAGAAGAAAGATGTAAGTATACGAAATCAAATACAAATAGAAGATCATAATTTACAAACCATAATGTGTTTTCAATTTGAGAAATAAATACTTTTTTATCTCTGATGTAAAGTAGTTCCCATATAATGCGAGTAGTTCTTTCTCTACTAAAGTACCATAGACAGTAAAAAGGATCGACGTAACAACGATGATGTCATCAACTGGTTTTGGAAGCTTATTTTACGTATTGACTGAGAAGGTCAAGGCTAGCAAATTTGGTTAGCAAGATCCATCCATACCCTTAAATCAGGGGATAAATTTTTCCTGAAGGAAACAAAAAGATATGTACTAATATTCAGTGGAAGATTATAGTTAGATAGTTGAATTATAGTTGAATCTGAAACAGTTTTAACAATCAACAGTCCATTTGTGTATGTGTGCATGTTGACCTTAATTTAAACTTGCTTAGCTGACAGATTATTGGTTTAGTGCGACTGAATTATATTTATTCCAATTGTTTGATTTTGTGTTTGGATTAGGACGCCATGCAGTGGCTGGAGAGCTACATTAATGAGGACCTGATCATTGCTCAATTGAAAGGCAGCTCCAACTCTCTGTGGACCATCAGTCCGCCCAGCAGAGCTAGCTTGATAGAGATGTTGAACTCTACTGAGGATTTCTCCATCACTGTGTCCTGGTCTGTGCAAAGGTACGCAGGGACAAATGTGTTTCCAGATAGCTAAAACTTTATAATAACTGTTAGTAAAGGGTTAATTAATAAGTAATAAAATTTAAGTTATTTATTTTATCATCATGAAACAAAAAAGATAATTATTAAAGAGCATCGACATCACATTACAAGTAGTGTATGACCAAAGACGTAAGATCAATGACATTCTGGCAAAAGTGCAATAATCACCTCAACTGGTGCCTATCAATGTGGAAGAGTAGCTGCTCTACTCGGAGTCCCTTCCAAAATACTACAGTCCTCACCCCATCTCTAAGGGAAAGGCCAGCCTTCAGAGCACATGTTCCCCTATAGAACTGCCGGGCTTTTACCTGACACCTTTCACCTCAGAGGAGCAACCTTGTGTCCAGTCTATGCTCTGTCTGTTTATATGGACAGAACCCAGGGTGACCAGCTTTTTGTGTGCTGGGCTAAAGCACAAACTGTGCCTCTCCCACTGGATAGTAGGAGCAATTGCCGTGGCCTATACTAACAGGGGTCTTCAGCCTCCTGCTGGCCTGGGGCACGTTAGGGGTCCCCACTACAACCTCATGGGCTCTTTTTAAATCAATTTCCATCCAGGAGGTGTGTTCAGCTGGATGCTGGCCCTCACCTCACACATCTGCACATCTGTTTTACAAGCTAGATGTGACAGCACTTAACCTGGTGCATTCAGCCCTCAGTGTAGGTTCTTCCCAGGTGGGAGCGTCTCCTCTGTGAAATGTTATTGGGGGACAGTTGTCTTCTTAACAGGCATGTCTCGGAATCAGGGAGTCAGTATTTCTCCCACAGTGAGAGATGAAATAAATGCTGTGAAAGAGAACATAAGGTTATGCTCATGCTACTCAAGAGAACCGGGGACCACCCTCCTTGCTATGGAAGTGAGGAAGAAGTGGACTTGTTTTGAATAACATATGACAATGTCAGCCTATTATATAGGGAGGGCCAAGCCACTCCTGACACTGGAGTCACTCAGCCATACATACACATTCATCATACCTTGTTGTCAAAGTTTTTGACCCATAGACATCAGCAAGGGCTAGTTAAATTGTCCCTCATTCACAAGACTTCTCCTCAGTCTACCAGCTTTGTTGCAAATCTGCTTTTTCATAATAACCCCAATTGCCTTGCTTCGCATCGAACAACATTTTAATTTTAAATGTAAAGATACAAATTCCTTAAGCATAATTTAAGTATGTTTTTTCTCCTTTAGAAACGCCAGCCTGGGAGCCAAGGCAGAAACAGCATCTGGAAAAAAAACAAGGTTGCTTACAACCAAAGACGAAAACATAAAACAGGACCTTATAGATCTGTTAAAAGATGAACGTAACATAACAGAAGTGTGAGTATAGTATCAGCCACACATTTTCTCTTTACTCTTTGCCAGTTTGTGTTCTCTAGTAACCAGGAGCTGCTAAATGTTCCCCCTCAGCTAAATAATTTTCCCTCTTATTTTCGAAAGTGCCAATTAAAATTTTATGGCTGTACATAAATTAAGTATGGAGAGTATTAGTAAAGCAAGTCCACAGTGACATGTGAAGACAGGTGTCACTTATATGCATTTATTTAACATAATGACTGGAAACAGGGGCAAAACTAACCTAGCAAACAATAAAACCTAACAGCACTTAGTGGTAGCATATTTTTCAACTGACTGGTGTGTTTTGGAGCGAGACAAGGTCTTTTTAAATATAACATAATCTGTATATAAAAGATGGACGAAGCCATGCTGACATCATCCGTTGGTTGTGAAGCATCAATGGATGTTTGTTTTTGTCAGAAAATGTATTAAAATGTGCAAAAAGACAACTTCTTTAATCGATAAACAGTTTGGTGTGATTTGGTTATAAGTGACGAATTCTGGGAAAAATATGTGAATATGTGATGTTTGCTTTGTTAGACTGAAGTGGATTTACAAATCTGTTAAAAAGTAAACATTTTTACAATTAGTAAGGCACGCCTCTATAACATACAAAACCATAATATAATATAATCATTAGAATTGTTATAATATTTATAAAATATTAACTTGCAAGCACTTACAGCTTTTCTTTTCCTGCAGGACACTAACAAATGTTTTCCCTCGCTATGTTCGAGCACCCAGCGATGTGGAGTCCAAACCCGTTGAAAGCCTTTACAGAGGTGACCGAGTATTTGTCACTGTGTACAGAGTGTTAGAGTGATGTGAATTTTTCATCCTTGTTATTTGATTTGGTAACAGTAAAGAAAAAAAATAGTAAAGATGCTCCATCTCAATAGGAGATGTAGTAGATTAGAATTTCTGACTATTAAATATCAAAACATATTCATGCTTTTCAAAAAGTACATAAGCCATTTTATTTAATGGGTGAGTAAATTTCTTTAACATCAATTTATATACTTACTTTTGATGGACAAAGCTTTTGTATATTTTTTTCCAAAATAAATCTGATTTAAATTTTCTGACAAAACTTCTTTATTTCTTTATCGTAGAAACGGACGGTCGCCCAGAATATTATGACATTAAGGTGAAATTGAAGAGAGCTAATGACAGCAATGATAAAGAATGGTGGATCGTCCATCAGACAGAGCCTAGCAAGACCAATCTAACCAATCTAAAGTCTGCAGGCCTGGAACTGTTCGTATTCAGCGACCAAGTCAGCCCGCCCAGTTTGGGCTTTCTAGCTGGATATGGGTACGTGGTTTGTGATATTCTGTTGTGTATTTCAGTGAAATGTTTGTGTTTATATGTAAAAAATTATATTATGAAAGTTACTGAAAATTGTACAGCCAGTGGGTTAATAGCAGTTATAGCAGAAATAAAGAATAATGAGAGGAGTCACAAGATAAGTAAGGATAGGAACTGATGCTTACTGATTGAAACTAATCTGACTGATTAATTTCATTTCATATCAGACTATTTTAATGTATTTAAAACCAGTTTGAATGTTTAGTTAAAGACACTGACACAGAATAGGCAGACTGTGTTGGTGGACTATATTTGCTTCACTGAGCTTTTGTTACCAAATTGTCACATTTCCCTTTTTTCATGCGAGACACACCCTTATCAGCAATAAATGAAATATTACATGTTTTACATTCATTTCTACTATGCGAGATTTGTGAATGTTACTTTGACATGTATAAAATACCTAATGTTGTTCATAACTGGAGGCGGTCTCTTATTCGAAAGTGAAAAACATTTTTTAAAGATATCTAACAAAAAGGTAACTAGAATTGTTCTTGGTTCGTTTGATTTCTCATCCAAGAACCTTCTTGAGTGAAGTTGAAGCAGTGCATCATGGGAAGCCCCCAGCAGCCTAGGCTTATTGCAGCATAACTAAGGGAGGATTCGCCTGAGTTCTTTTTTATGTGTATATGATACAAAATCAAAATGTAAAGACAAATGACCAAAAATGGGGTTACGGCTGGATGCTGATGAGACAGCGTGGGATCGATTCATATACTTTTTCTTCACAAAAATTAACCGAATCCTTTGGCAGTTGGGATACAGAACAATCAAATTATTTTCTTAGAATATCATAGAGAAGTACAGCGTTCACAGCTTTTGTCAAATATCATATGTTTTACCTTTTTGATACATTATATTTGGATTTCTAGTCAGGGAAATAAGAATTTAAAAGAATCCAAAATCTGAATGTTTTCTTCTTCTCCTTCCTGTTTAGTATCATGGGCCTGTACGCCTCTGTGGTTTTGGTCATCGGCAAGTTTGTGCGCGAGTTCTTCAGTGGCATTTCCCACACCATCATGTTCGAGGAGCTGCCCAACGTGGACCGCATCCTCAAGCTGTGCACCGATATCTTCCTGGTGCGAGAGACGGGGGAGCTGGACCTGGAGGAGGACATGTACTCTAAACTCATCTTCCTTTACCGCTCGCCAGAGACTATGATCAAGTGGACTCGGGAGAAAACTCAGTGAGGGAAACTTTAATGAATGAAGTTGAATCAGATCTTTTCAGAGACACTGGATAGTCGCTCTGTTGGTGTGAGCAGCTATTTTAGCCTCCAAAGCAAATGAAGGCCAACTTTATCCTCGTCAGCTGAGCTCGGGCGGCAGTGATACAGTGTTAGCTCCAAAGGGAAACACCTTTTTATTTGGACTTATAAACTGGGGTATTTTTTACTCATTAATGACAACCTTGACTGTCACAATTAATAAATTTGAGCACAGATTTCCAGGTGCTGTATTTATCTTGCAAAGGTTTTGCCTCCAGTGGATAAAATAAGCAGGCGGTTTTCAGTTCGAGGTGTTTAGGCGCAATTTTCCTGAAATTAAAAGACAAAAAGTCCCTAATTTCTCTTCACATCTGTCCCTAATATTTTCAAAATCGCATGGTAGGTGGAGAGAAACAGTAACTGGCTGCAGCATTACTCTTTAAGGGCTTCCCACTGACAAATAAGTGGACAACAACGACCACACAAGCACAATCACATATTTTACCAACTGGAACGTTTGGATTTTGAGACTGTGCAATGCTGAGCTGCCGTTCCTATAAGATTTTTAAGAATGTGGAGCAAGGGAAATTTGACTTTCAGACATCACGATTACTTTTTTTTTGTTTTTTTAAAGAAATGTCAGAGGCCACTCTGGAAACAAAATGCAAAACAAAAGATTACCAGACAATCTTTACTTGCCTTATTTTGTTTGTATGAGAAGAACTGAAACTCTTACGAACTACATACCTTTCTCAGGAAGAGCTGTTTTCACAGATAATCATTGTATGTTACGGTAATATGTAGGCTTTTGTGGATCTTAAAAAACATGATATTGTAGAAAAGACGAGAACTATTTAAATGGCATGAAATAAAATGTGGAAACTGTTCGGAGTTTTACTGCACAGTGACACAGTTAAAAGCTGTATTAAAGAAGGACTTTTTTCCTGCAGAGATTGACATTTTTTTGTCATTCATCAACATTTTGAATCATCTGCAAGCCGGTTTGAGTCGAGAGCAGCAGAGGTCTGGTTTTCTACATCAGGGTAATGTGCTTCGGGCGGTAGACTCTTTGACTTGTGGACCTCGCTGGCACCCACAGCTGTGCATCCAGTCATCAAAGAAGAAACACACAAAGGGCTGAGACTTGGAGCCCTTTGGTCCAAACTATGCATTAGAGGACATTTAGCATGAGTGAAAACCTTAATTATTGCCATGACTAATTTGCAATACTTGTACATAGGGGTTACATTAAAGGGAAAGGTCGCAGGGGAATGAAATGTGAAAATTGAACTTGTATGTTAAGGCAATGTCCAAAAATCTTCAAATAAAACATGTGGAAAGGTGTGGCGTTTTTTGCACTCGGCTGTTGTGTGTGTGTGAAGATGGTCTGTAAGTCTGGGGGTCACATTAGTGGGTTTTAACAGGATTGTGATGGAAAAGAGCTGCAACATGCGTGGCTTGGACCCCCCCCCCCTTAAATTGTAGCTTCTCTTGCTTAATTTCATTTTAGCATATCAGTTTCTCTCTTTTGATTTGTGATAATTTATTTTTTTATTGTGTGTCATGACAATTCTCCAAAGTTACAGTCCTGTAGTTCATGGTAAAAATGGGTAGTGGAAGATAAAAGAAAAGAGATAATAATGGGACAGATGACTAAATAATAGGATATTTTATGAAACGTGTGTTAGAGGTAAGTATACAGTGCACTCACGATGTTTGAAACAAAGACAATTTTTTGTAGTGTAATTTTGCAACTGGAGGCCGCAGTTAAGGTGTAGCAAAGCAACTCCAGGGTGGAGACTTCTGGCAGATATCGGCTGTAAAGAGTTTGTTTTCAAACATTAAAAAATACTCTTTAAATTTATGTTAGTTTGTCCCATTATTTTAATGGGAAAAAGTGTGTAAAAATGACTGCAATTCTTAAACAGCTCGTGCAAAATTGTTGTATAATCCCTTGAATTAGAGCTGGAAGTCTCCACTTTAATCATATTGATTGATTTACAATTAACTGTAATGGTGGGCAAAGGCAAAACTGCAAAAGGGCACTGTACATGTGTTCTGTATCTATGCACACTGTCCTGCAGAGTTACAGTGAGAAGATATGGAGATACAGAGAAGAGTTAGTCCTTCTCCTGATTTCCTTTTTGTGTGTGTATGTGTTTATCGCAGTTAAATTTTTCAGATCATCAAACAAATGTAAATATTAGAGAAAGACAACACAAGTCTTGCCTACTGCACCCCCAGTTAGAGATACACCAGAGTTCATTTCTGCTCTAACCACACCCAGGCCTGATTACTGCCACACCTGTGCTCAATCAAAAAATCAAATGGAGCAGACTCAAAAGCCAGAAATCACGCTGCATTCCAAAGAAAACTCAGGAACTGAGAATGAGAAACAACATAATTAAGATCTTTCAGTCGTAAAATGTTATAAAGCCATTTCTAAAGCTGTGGGACTCTAGTGAACCTCAGTGAGCGCCATTATCCACAAATGGCGAAAAAACTGAACAGTGGTGATGCTTCGCGGGAGTGGCCGGCCGACCAAAGTTAACCCAATAGTATAGCGAAGACTCATCCAAGAGTTCACAAAAGACCCCAGAACAACATCCAAAGAACTGCAGGCCTCACTAGCCTCAGTTAAGGTCAGAGTTTATGACTCCACCATAAGAAAGACACTGGATGAAAATGACCTGCATGGCAGAGCTCCAAGACAAAACCCCCCACTGCTGAGCAAAAGGAACATAAACCTCGTCTCAGTTTTCCCAGAAAACATCTCGATGATCCGCAAGACTGAAGGGATCTTCCGAAGCTGAACTCTTTTGAAGATTTGAGTCCCGTTACGTCTGGCGTAAAACTAACACAGCATTCAAAAAAGAAACATCATGCCAACAGTAAAATACGGTGGAGGTAGCGTGATGGTGTGGGGCTGTTTTGATGTCTCAGGACCTGGAAGACTTGCTGTGGTAAATGGAACCATGAATTCTGCTGTCTACTAAAACATCCTGAAGGAGAATGTCCAGCCATCTGTCCATGACCTCAATCTGGAGTGCATTTAAGTTCTTCCGACATCCACTCTCAGTAAACACAACTTGTTGCTGAATCCAAGAATGCTAGCTACAGCTCTGTGAAGAAACCTATATATAAACAAGATTGAGAAACACTGCTTACTTCTCAGGGTCATGAATGTTGCAATGACGTCGTCTGACCACACACGGCATACAGCAGGCACAGGGGGAGAGGAGCCATCCAGCTTGTTATCAGCAGACAGTTGCTAGGGAAACGGCATTCATGATTTGGGGTACATTAGTGTACACTATGAGTAATTAGAACATCTGTTAATGATATAAACAGGTTATGGAGTAACATATACTGCCTTTCAGGAAAACGTTTCTCACTAAACAAGACAATGCCAAACTACATTCTGCACGTTCTACATTAGGACAACAGTAGAGCTCCATAGTAAGAGTCTGGATGCTAAACCCCTCAGACTTGTCACTCATTGAAAGCAGTTGGCATATTGTGGAATGAAAACAAGAACTAAACACAGATGAAATCTGATATCAAGAATGCAAAAAATATTTTATACTGAAACCATGGGGAACAGTTCCTGAAAAGTTAACGCGATTCTTTGGTTGAACCTCTTGAATTAAAGCTGAAAGTTCATATTTCAGTTGCATATTGATTGTTTATGCTTGTATGCACATTCTATGCATGTGGTGCTGTGCAGAGAAAAACAGAAGTTTGATGAGGAGAAAAACAAAATCTAGCTAATAGAAAATGTGTCATGCGTAAGTGGTTTGAGTGTGGAAATATTAGGTTTGCATTTGTGGGAAGATTCCTTGAGTCTCTTATCTTTTTAAATTTGAAGTTTTGCTTCATCATGTTTTAACACCTGTAGAATCCATAATTTGGGGGAAGGAGGGTGAATGCGATTGAAAATATAAAGACCTAGAAACTAAAAAGGACTAAGCCCTAGAAAAAAAGATTTGTCAGCGGTATTTAATTATTAAATTGGGAATCTGTATATCAGCTCAAAACTAAGTCATATCGTGATGAAAGTTCAATTTAATTAAGAATATTTTTCAAGTCCGATGCACAAGACTCTGTTCTAATAACCCACACATGAAACAACTTCTTATTTTTGTCTGCTAATTTGTTTTCCACTCAAGTCCAGCTTTGATCCACCTAATGCACAGATGCACTGGAGTCATTCAGTATGAGAGGCATCACAAAAAGAGCATGAATGGGTATACATTAAATATCGCTTAACAGAGAGAAAGCATTAGCCTCATCAAAGATAAATAGGTCTTAGGAAGCTACACAGTCATTACATGTCTGTGAGCCATTTTGGTGCAGACATCTGCAGCCGCTGTTAGACTCGCTGATATGGAAAATCTGTTTGCTAACTCATTTAAGAAAATGTACAGAGACCATAAAATGCCACACAACGGAAATGTTTATTGATGCATGTGCAAAGTTTGAAGATATGACTTTGAGGAATATACAATAAGTCAGCAACAACACAAATTTAAAAAATGTAAACAATCCCTTTAGTAGTGATATTGTTTTATATTATTGGCATTTAGGTGATATTGTACTTATTGTGGGCTTTTCACATTTACAGCCCTGAAATCTTCACTGAATGGTCCCCTTTTTATTAGTATACTATCTTTAATTTTAGAGGAAATTAAGAAATAAAGACACAGCCATGACTATTTTATTATAAGGTAACACAGAGCTGGAGGTAGACAGGAAAACAGTCTACAGCTGGCTACAAGCTGCATTATGTCTTATTTTTAAAATACTCACAAAAAAGTAGAGAGAGCTGATGCTGAAGATGACAGCGTGACCCATTCTTAAGCTTTAATATCGACAGATTTATCATAGATTTTATTTTATTTAATCGTTCCGTTATTGCAAACATGCATTATAACAATCTGATTGCATATTGCTCCAGTAACATTTTCAGGCTATAGTCATGAATACTGAATAAATTAACTCTGTACAAATAAACACCTATACACTGATCAAGTCTTTGTGTGATTTGAATATACCTATAGTAATTTTACACTCTACCCGCAAACAATAACAGCAAAATTTACAGCTTCACAAGAGACGAGAAATAATAGAACATGTACATACAACAGGCTGAGGATCCACCTCGAGAGATTACACAAAATAAAAGGCTGTTCAAACTCAGGTTGACGCCAACACCTACTGAACTGTTTGGGGTTTTAAAATTTATTTTTTTCTTATTCTTTTTTTTTTTTGCACATTTAAGATCAGAAAGCCACCCATCAGGATATCAGAGCTCAGAGGTTGTTTAACTCATACAGAGAGGGTGTACTGGTGGCAGCAGATGGTAGAGTCGGTGCTCTGGAGGCTGAAGGCTAACACAGCCCGCCTTCATAGTCATCCTCCTCTTCCTCTGGAGCTGGTGCCCCACTAGCACCACCCTGTGGAGCAGCAGCAGCCTTCTTCTTCTTTCCTCCTCCTCCTCCAGGTACCCTCAGGGAAATAGCCAGTTTGGCATACTGTGAGGGGGAGGGGGAGTGTCATTAGCCGTCAGATTTAAAGCCCCTCAATATTTATGCTTTAATCAACTATTTTAAAACGAATAACAAAACCCATAAACACATTTCCTCCTTTGGCAGTGTTGAAATATGGCATCGTTTAAATCAAAATCTAATGACAGCTGTTAATCTAATCCATCCAAAACAAATCAACACAGTCCTAATGAAGTTGTCAGTATATAACATCTAAGTCCACACAGGATTTATTTTCATCTTTCATCTTAGGTGATTTTAACATCACCTAAGACAGATAATAATGTCAATCCCACCTGGACCATGACAGCTGTTCCTGCTGCATCTTTAATCTTCTAAAATACAGAAGTTTAATTAGAAATATTTCAGACCTGTTCAGATTTGAGTAGAAAGGTTCATTAAAAGTAAGAGATGGATGGTTAGAATGTAGAAACAGACTACATTTCAAACAGATAGCTAACAATCAAAAAAGGTGAATAACCGAATACTTTAAACAACTAAACTAAAGCCTAACATACTACAAAGACAGCTAAAATGTCTGCCTTACAGAATGAGTGGAAATATATCTTGAAACACTGAGTAGCTGTTGGAGTATGAAGGAGCAACCAAAAGTATTGGACTAAAGGTAACAGCAGTGAGCTAGAAGTTGGTTTGAAGTTGTTAATTAAAGCTGATAAAGTATTAAGTGTGTTAAATGAAGCATTAATATAATCAACTCCTCCAAGGAGGTGAGAGCATTTATACTTGTGTGCTGCTTGGCTCCCCTATTCTGCAATTTCACCACCAAAACACCACCTGGTGGCGGGGTTTCTCTCTTCTTGCTGATTCAAACAATGGCAGCTGAAGTAGCTTGAATCATTCAAACTGAGTGGTTCAATCACAGCTGCTGCAGTCTGCGTTGATCCAGTGTGTAGTTACAGTACATTTCAAGGGAGGTGCACTTCCAGTCATGGCATAGGTTTTCAGAAAGATTTGGGGGTAACCCTGTATCTACAGAGTAGATGAGACACAGTAGTAATAGCCCTGGATCTGGTAGAAGGAATTATTTGAAGCACCCGTCACAGTAGCACATAGGTCAAAATTTGACATTTTGTGTCATCTTTTCAAAAAAACATGTTAAATTGAAATAAGAAAAACTGGACACCATCTTGATGTTCTCAAAGAAACTTTCTCCAACTCATCTGGAACCAGGGCACCAACTCATGTGTGGTGTGGGGGAAATTTTCAGCCTTAAGACAGGTATTAAGCCTCGGATTGCTTTACAGATGGTTAAAACACTGTGTGGAACAGTGATAGCTGAGGACATTCATTATTTTCCACCTTACTCTGTAAAGGCTATTAATTATATATCTAAGGTAACAGAGAAAAACCTGCAATCATGAATACAATGGCTAAAATTCATTTTTATTGTTTGGATTATCTTGACGTTATTTTGGCATTCAGCAAAAAAAATAAAAAAATAAAAAAAATTAAATAAAATATATAGACAGACAGGCGGACGGACGGACGAATGAAACTTAGCTAACACGTCAGACGTCGCTGCATTATCACAACGGGGCCAGAAGTCTACCATAATCACAAACCACAACAATGAAACCTTAGTACTCACATCATTGTCCATGTACTTCAGCAGAGGTGAGTTACACACGCGATAGACCTGGTCCTCATCCTGCTCATCATAGCCCTGAAGTAACGTCTCCATGGCAACACAATCTTCGCTTCCACTATAGCCAGGCAGGCTGGAGGAGATCAAGCAGTACATCATGTAACCATCTTTAAAGTAAGTGGCAGCAGCGTTACACCATGAATGTGACATCAAGGGTCAAACAAAGTAAGAAGCGAGCCGGTTCTTTCTCTGGTCTTTGATGTTTTGATGAGGATGCGGAATATTTTCCTGCCAGGCTGGCTCGAGGAGACTTTAGTCTCTTCTAACTTCATAATACAGATGGCAATGAAGTGTAGGTGAATTGGCTTACCTGTAACTTTCTCTGACACATTTATCAGCTGCTACGTAGTCGCCTCTGTGAAGATGAACCAGTACTTGAGCAGTTGTTTTCTAAGGAAGAAAAAAAAAAACATGATTTAAATGATATGAAAAAATTAAAAAAGGAAATCTCTTATATGATCGTTTCAGGTGCACAGTGCTGGCTATGAGCATGGCTGTCCCACCCGCCTGCTCTTCAAACCACTGCTTTATGAGGAGCAGACAATGAAAAGAAAGTTGTCTTAAAAACGTGATTGACTTAAAGGCAGAGAAGATAAACCAGATTAAGAGAAACACCACAACATTGCCTACAATGGAAACCTGATTGTTGCACTGCTGATAAACTGTGCAAAAAAGATGTACATGATATAAAAACAAACAGCTGAGCCACCTTGAAGCACATCGGGAAGTTCTCGATCTCTTTGTACATATTCTTTTCTTTCTGCAGGGCGACTGCCGCTTCGTCCAGCCTGGTTAGAAAGGCCAGAAAAAGGCTGATGAGGAGCAGGTTTACAAACACATCACTGACATGAAATATATCAAACAGGCAAGAAGAGAAATCAAAGGAAATTCATTTACCAAGCCCAGCCTTCAAGGTTACCATATCTGATCCTTGGTAATATATATGTGTAAAACCAAAGATGAGTGTTAACATCCCATCCACCATTATTTCCCTTTACCTTTTTAACCTGACCAGAAGTCTGGAGGCTTTTCCCAGCAGTTCTACTGCCTGACGTAGGCGATCCTCATTCTACAAAACACAAAAAAAGGATAAAACAGCTGACTGAACCCCCCCCAAAAAAGCTAAATTATTAAATCTTTGTTGATATCCATACCTCAAATACACCTGCTGCCTTCTGATACAAGTCCACAGCTTTCTCCAGGTTTATAGGCTCTATCAGTCTGAGGAGGAAAAATGTGTTTTAGGAAACACTCTTTTTCAGTCGGAGTATTTTTTGTTAGAATTGAAAGTCAGTTTCTGAGAATAAAAAGTTAACGTAAGTATAATAAACAGCACGTAAATATGCATAATGGCAGTAACAATGCAAGCATTAATTCTCATCACAATAAAGCGATCAGACTTGTGCCATAACCAGCAGCTGGCAGCTTATAATGTTAATAGTTAAAATGATCTTCAGTATGTGAGGTGAGGTGACAAAATGGATCGAATAAAAAAATTAAAATTCTGCATATTAGCTATACCAGTGATTCCCAAAATGTGGGTCGTAGCTCCCAGGTGGGCTGCAAAGGAGCTGCAGGTGGGCCATGAAGTGATTTACAAGAAATCGGTTTTATATTATTTACTTTAAAACTGCCATTAGATATTTAGAAATCATTTTTAAAAAGATATAGAATGAATAAATCAATGTTGTGAAATTTCAAAATTAGATGATTAATTTTCTGATCTATTTTGATCCTGAAAAATCAATAGTAGAAAAAACTAACATGAAGATGGTGCCAGAAATAAAGCTGCTAATGCAGAAGCTCAAATTAATAATTTAAAACACACACAAAAAAACCCTTTAAATTCTTGTGTTAGCCTTGTGTGATGTGATAGTGTGTTTAAAGGTTTGGGAGATCCATAGAAAACGTTCATATTTTAAAATGGTAAGGCTCTGTCTTAAGTCTGGGGACGGCTGCACTACAGAATTAGAATTAAGAGTTTCCTTAAATTTCTGCAGCACTTTATCACAGTCAAAATTTAGCTTTTAGTTAGCTGTGGGCATAAATATAATGCTACAATTATCCTGTTCTTAATTATATTCTCATTGCATCTTTTTAATTACTAAAGAACCCAACAAACCTATTCATCCAATAGCTAAAACACTTGTACTTTGGCAGTGAATGTATGGTGCATATAAATTAAGATGAACTTTCTCATTAATCAGTTATCAGGCAGACTTCTGAAAGGTGTTTATCAAATACATTCATATCGCCATTCCAATGAAAAAAATATGCTTAACTGGTCAGCACTGATCAGCAGAGTAAATTAAGGTATTATTTTTACTTTCCAGCCCGGTCCAGAGCCATGGCAGCAGTGTCCGGTGTCCCGTTCTCCATGTACATCATGCAGGCTTTCTCTATGTACTGGATGGCCTCTGGCATTTTCTTTTGTTCCTGATGCAGTGCAAACACAGCAGAGTTACAATTGTGCTACTGAATCATTATCTCCATCTGTTTTATTATGACTTCACTGTGTGGTTTTAGAGTGGTTACACTCACCTTCATCATCATACCAGCCTGTTCAATAGCCCTGAGGAAATAAGAGTTTGAATCAAACAGGTGTTTCCAAGTTTGCAGCTGCTTCAATATTACAGGTTATTAAGCATTATACTTACTTTGCAGCATGAAAAAGCCTGAAGGACAAGCTAAGGAAATAGCCAAACAAGAGTGAAACTGTGTCATGCTAACAAATATATGGCTTAAAATAAATCAGATTACATTCTCTATTAATAAAATGTTAAACCCCTGATACAAACTTCCCACAGTCTAAAGTGACTTTAACTCTTCTTAGCAAAAATCAACAAGTTGCTAGAAATCTTCCTCAGAGGTTTGGGTCCTTGAAGACACAGCAGGATTACAGTTGTTACAAATTTCTGGGCAGCACCTTACAAATGCAATTCTACTGTTCAAACTTTGTCCCAGAGGTGCTCTGTTGGATTAAGACCTCCTTCGATTTTTGACACAAGGCAAAATGAATCCATGTCAACGTATAAAGTGCTCATGAAATGAAAACCCATCAGAATGAGGGGTGTAACAATTCTTCGAAGCCAGATTTGTTTTACCAGGGTTTGATGGCAGGGTTTTAGCTCAAATCTTAGTTTTCCTTGAGAGGTTGAATAACAAAATACATATGGGAAAATAATCAGTTTGCCACAAATCTTGTCACTTAATTATTTCATTATAAACTGATGACATTTCAATATTTCTACGCAATATCTCCACGTGGGTCTCACAGTATGGAATGACAGAATTATAATATATTGTGTATATTTTTGCCAGAGTTTTGCTGGTCTTGGTTTTAGAGTTGTTACACCCCTAGTGAGAATAACTATGGTACGCTGTTAAATCTGCGATAAGCAGGCACCCTGAACCCAGCTAAAACAGGACCCAGGGTGCAGGGTTAAAAACGGTTACACCCTACACTGCCTGCACGCTTTGTGTTTCTGTTGTCTGAGCCGCTAACAAAGTGGCTAGCGATTGCACAGAATATATGCAGACTTGTGCCTTTCCTTTGATCAGGAAAGGATACGTTTTGTTTTCTGTGTGGTACTCAGCTTCCTTCAGATAAGCATCCTTTGCTTGTTCATACTGCTTGGCATTCTTGAAGCACACAGCTAGAAACAAAGCACAGAGGTTAGCTCACTGTGAAATTATATATTTGTAATATAATGATAAGAAAAAACACTCCAGTTTTAAGCAATAGTGTCGTTTCGTGTTTTACCTGCTTTGGCGTATTCTGATGCAGCACTGTCAAAGTCAGGCTTCCACTTTGTCAGACTCGTTTTTAAGCTGTAAACACACCACGAGGAACAAATAATACAATTATAATTCGATGGATAAATAACCATAAAGTCACTTTATGTCGCATAACCTTTCAACAGAAAATACACAGTGGCCTTACAGCTAGCTAACGTGAGTAGTAAAACTACAGAGCAGGAAATAATCGTTTTTGTCCTGGCTCACCATTTCTCCGCTTTGGCTATGTGCTCGTGCGCTTCGTTTATCTTCTGAGCAGCCATTATGTTGATCGATCAACTCGGTTATGAGGAATATGTTATTGATAAACGACTATGGATGTCGCTTCGTCGATGTTTGGATTACCAGGAACTCCTCCTCGGCCGCAACGTCACTGTCGCAGGTTACGGATGCCGCATTGGACCAAAAAACAGCAACAACAGGGAATGCGAAAATCTGGCTCTAGTACTGTAATGCAGCTAGAAAATTTGCTTTTTGTTTTTTTTTAATGAAAAACTATACAATCAGATCCACAATAGCACATTTTTGGGGGGCAATATCCCCTCTGTTCACCACCACAGTGGATTTTTAAATGTAATTTCCACGCCCTCGCTTTAAAACCAAGTCATTTATAAGTATTAAAACAACAATAGCCTTTGCTCAAAGTCTGGATTATGAATTTGGAAGCAATTACAAGAAAGTCTGGTGACGTGGGAGCCTACAGTGTGGTTTCAAATTCCAGGAGTTTCACAAAGCTTCAGTCCAATGTTTGCTGATAATATGTTTTGTAAATATAAAGAAAAATAGAGTGCTAAATTAATGCAGGATTAAAAGGGCCTTAACTTAACCCTCCATGACTAACAGGTCTAACAGAACACCATGACACTACCAGTGTTTGGTAAGGTTGCAGGCACAACAAAAGAACCATCCACAGATAATTCTTTAACTTTCCATCAGGGAGCGAATAGGCACTGTTAAGTCAGGGCATTGGCCCATTGATTATCTTCAGTTCGCAGTGTATTTATTTAAGTCTCTTGTTTTCATTCAGAAATTTCCAATCACATACTGGTTCTGTACTTTTTTTTTTTGTTATTTTTTCGTAGCTGAGGACAAGTGAAGGCGCAGGAGGCTATAGCAACTTGACATAGTGGGCCTCTTTAACATTTTCCAGATGTGTGCGGAGTGAATGTATGGAACCCATACATGTTAATACCATTGGCAAAGCACCAGATAGTCAGTCTGCCATGCTTATGAGAACTACGTCAAACTTTATAGGACAGTGCTCCTTTGTTCTCTTTGTCAAACTGCACTTTCCCTTGTGGTCTTTACATTTTTTTCCTTGCCAAACATTAAATGAAATATACTTGAACAGAATTCCTGAGAGTTTTATATCACTCTGAGAAAACAGAACATCTTGCATTGATTCTCCACACTTACATTGGATATTCACAGTCCTGTTTGTTGGACTGCAACCTCAGGTCAAATAAAACTTGTACATATCACAAATTTACCTAAAGGGGCTTTAAAAGGGATCAAGAATCTCAGTTGTGATACAAAAAGAAAACGTTTTTTTTTCATGGTGAAAAGAAAGTATATCCGCCCCCTTTTCTAAGGTTTTACATCTCAGGATATTGCAAAAAAGCAATTAGTCATTTGTAGGTCTTAAATTTAAATTAATACAGCTTGATTCCATGTTTTGGCACTGATCACCACCTGCACTCATGTATATATCTTTCTACGTAGCACTTTTAATTCTTATTCTCATGTATATATCTCATGTATATCTCATGCATATATCTTTCTACGTAGCACTTTTAATTCTTATTCTTACTTTTATTTTTTCATGTCTATTTAAGCGCAATTTATGACAGCATGTTTGCACTGAAGCACCGCAGCAATTTCCTAATGTTGTAAACCTGCTCAACATTTGGCAATAAAACCCATTCTGATTCTGATTCTGATTCTGATTGAATTGAACAACAAAACATGATGTATTACATTGTGCCATTATTTAAGTAAATGTAGAAACTGTGTGTGAAAAACTGAATGCACCCCATGATTCAGTAGCACCTTTTATAGGGATAGTTTGAAGCAATAATAAAGGTTTGCGGGGCATCATTTTATTCACAGCTCTCTTAAGGTCTCATTGGAAAACTGTGATCAGATTGAATTCCAGACTTTGACTGTGACATTGCAACACCTTTATTATTTTCTTTTGTCAGCCATTGTGTTATATGTTGGGCTCACTCTCCAGTTGTATGACCAATTTCAGTCAGACAGATGGCTTCACAATTGACTTCAGAAAACTTTGGTATACAGAGTTCATGATCAACTCAATGACTGCAAGGAGTCCAGATCCTGTGGTTATGAAACAAGCCCAATCTGCAGCCGTGGTAACATTTGGTGTGAGGTGTTTGTGCTGATATGCTGTGTTTGGTTCTGCCAGACATGCCACAAGACGTCTGGTGGTTTATTCTGAGGCAGTTTTCCAAACCAATGCCGTGCTGTCTTCCTTTTAGAGAAAAGATGCTTTTTCCTGGCAAACTTTCCAAACAAGCCATACTGGTTCACTCTGTTTCTAATTGTACTGTCATGAACTTTTAACATTTAACATGCTTACTGAGGTCTGTGGAATTTGTAGTTCTTGTTTTTTTCCCTGAGAGTCCCTGAGCCTGTGCTTAATTTGCTTAATTTGCTTAGACATCCACTCTGGATACAAACTGACAGCTGATATCAATGTTTTCCACTTGTTAATAATCTTTCTCGGTGTAGAATGATGGAATTCAGTGAAATTCATATGGACTTAGAACCTTTTCAAGACTGATGGGAAGCAACAATTGTTTCTGTAAGATCAGTGTTGATGTATTTCCTTCTTGGCATTGTGTTAACACACACCCGAATGCTCCAGACTAGCAAACTGCCAAAACGTCTGCTTTTATAGAAATCCTCAAAGTTGCTGGTGATTAAATAATCAAGGGCATTCAATTATCAGGATCTGACCTCTACTTACCCTCTTAATTCTTTTGGGAGAAGGGAGGGTGTACTTATTTTTACCATGTAACCTCTACATTTTGACTTAATTTTTGTTAAATAAATAATTACATGGTATAATATGTCATGTTTTGTAATTCTTCTGAGGCTGTATTTACCCAATTGTAAGACCTAATAAGGACCAGATTATGCACTGAAATCTTATAATTGATATAACTGACATCCTCTTATAATTGACATTATCAATTATAAGAGGATGTCTCTCTACATGCAGGCCTAATATTTGGTGCCTTTTTAATGAAAACGTTTAATAAATCAAAATAACATGTAAAAGTAATACAGTCTGATTACAAGTGATTAAGCGGTCTCTGGTTATAATTTTATAAAATTTATAAAAATAGAAATCATAGCCACCGGAAGCGGAAATGACATCACGATGGCCCCGGTCTCTAATGGCTGAACAACAACAACTGTCGGCGACTGACAAACTTTCGCAAACTTCATCAGAGACAAAAGAAAGTTGGAGATATCGGCTTGTGTTGTTTCTGTAACCGGTTAGGGTTATTTGTCTGTTCGTCTTATAGTCACAAATGTGGGATTACTGATGGATCCGAGGTATGATATTCCACGGAGGGCCGCCGGCGGTGGCGGCGGGGGCTCCGCGAACTCGTCCCCCGCTCTGGGGGCTCAGTCACGCCGCAGGAAGATGCCTCCCAGACCCGCTGATTTCAAACTTCAGATTATCATTATTGGCTCTCGTGGTGTTGGTAAAACAAGTCTCATGGAAAGATTTACCGACGACACTTTCTGCGAAGCTTGCAAGTCAACCGTAGGTGAGGACAGAAGGCATTAAAAGATTTAGTTTTTTCGACTACTTTTCATTTAATCAGCTACAACATGTAGAAGGGCTCTGGCTAAATACTCGAGGAGAAATGCGTAAACTACTGTGGGGTGCGCCCAGTGACCATAAATCCTCCAAGTTCACTTGCATAGCGACTAAACTTTATTTCCAATGCTAGCTGTAGCTCGCTAGGTATGTTGATAACAGTATCTTAGCCAGTTGACTATGGTGACTGAAGTAACAATAGCATTTCCTTTGACTTCAATCACATGAACTAGGCTTCCTTAAGCTTTTTTAACGTTTGCATGTAGAGATTTTAGACTTCTGCTAAAGGACAGCGTTTTTATTAATTAAATACAAATGAATAATTGTACTTTATTACTGTTCTGATAATATTTGCAGAATATTATATTATAGGTATTATGGGTCTGAATTACTGTTTACTTCTAGTAACCCTGTTTTGGTTATGTTAACCAGGAAGTAGTCTTATCCAATACCACCTTGATTTTACTGATATATCTCTACACAGAGAACTAAGATGTTGCATATTTCTACATAAAAACACATTCTTTAATTATTTGATTATTTGACCCCTGGTATGTTTACTTACTAAACACGAGATTGCCATGTGACAAATTGCCAGTCATGTTTGCAGATTAAAAATACACATGAGATCTGTTTATACATACAGCTGGGTAAACAGTCCTATGACCAGTCCGGCAGCCAGCCATAGTGTCCAGTCCCAAAATAGTCTAAAAGAAGCAGCTGCTAAAGCAGAGCTCCATTTTGTGCCCTGTCACTCCCTGACACAGCTCATAAGTTGTGTGAGATGTGTCACTAATAACATGCTTCTTTGATTAGGTACCACAGAGGGAATAGTTTTACAGTCTCCCAGCCTGTCTGAAAAAGTTGCCTCAGACGAGCTGGGTGATGCAATGTGGCTTGTATTGTTTTGTGGATGGCTCAGTGAGTGCTCCACATCTATTAAATCTACTAACACTAGAACTTATGGGCAAAGTCTTGAACTTGTGCCTTTGTTCACATGTTTTGGTTCCCTCATAGGAGTTGACTTCAAAATCAAGACGGTTGAGCTGAGAGGGAAGAAGATTAGACTACAGATATGGTAAGTGAGGAGTTCCTTTACTTTCCTGCCTGTTGCATGTCCTCTGTCTCTCTGTCCGTCCTATCAGCATGCAGGCTTCACTAACAAAAGCTGCTGTTTGGCTTACTGGGTGTATTCCAGCTGTGTTTCTTGCATGTTTCTCCATGTCAACATGTTTTTGTACAGATTCCCAGTGTCTCCTGTGGGAATCTCACTAGTAAACATCATCATGCAAACCACATCATCATTGCTCACCATGTTGTCTGAGGTTTCAGATTGCTTGTTTATATCAGGTACTGCTGTTGTTACTAGGAATATCTCGTCACTATTTCTTTACTGATATCTTGAGTATCTGCAGGTGCTGGTGTGCTCTTTTCGCCTAACAACTAAGCTGTTACTACTAGATTTGTGTGAATGCATTTGACCTACCTCGGCTGTCTAAAAACATAAATGGTTCTACTTTCCTAAAGGTTGTACCTATGAGCTGTGAAATTATGTAGTCAAGACTCGGTGGATTCGTGTCTGAATCTGTCAGATCTGACCTAGGAGAACTGAGAGACCATGTGAGAATAAAGCAGGAAATTGTCTTGTGAAGTTACACTGAGTGGGTGTCATTTGTCAAAGCTCCTGCATGATCTGTTCCTGCACTCCCCCACAAAACAACCAGCCATGCATCCCTGTTTTAACTTATCCTGTTTAGAGGGTTAGAGCCTATACCAGCTATCATAGGGTGAGAGGCGGGGTACACCGGTTGGACAGGTTGGAAATCCATCAACAGAAACAAATAAAGTATTTTCCAGTACCGACAATCTTCTTTTCTCAAGTTATTTCAGTTTTATTTATGTAGCACCAACTAAGAACCACAGTTGTTTCAATGTTATATAGTAAGGTAGTGAGACTATCTTTTAAATGATCCCCTATTAACCAAGCACTTGTTGATGGTGGGAGGGAAAAACCTCCCTTTTAACAGGAGCTCAGAGTCATCTACTATCACCAATCTAGGGGTAAAGGGTAAAAGAAGGCAAAAAAAAGGAAAGCAAAGAAAGAGCATGCACAATAGTTAATGACATGCACTAGTGGCCTATAAACACATGGGGGGTGAAAAAATGCTTAGAACCTTAGTACCCCGACCTCCTCCTAATTAAAATATTATAATAGTTGTGTGGTTAAAATGGTAAAACCAAAACAGAGAAAATGCTATTCTTAGCATAGTAGTGATTCTATCCAGACCCCATCAGTGGGTTGCAATGAGTGTACTTTATTATCAGTGGTTGAGAGTGACGTCAGTGAAGTCTCACCTTGGCCAGTCCACCAGCAGCTCTTTGTGGTTAGTAAGGACAGCATGACCTAATGTGTTCAAAATATTTTCTGATGAAGGTCCTTGGTGGCATGCCCAGATTGAAATAGTTATATCCACAGATCCTGGTACTAATAAATATAAGAAATGTAATGCAGACTACACTTCATTAGGTTTTTCTAATAGTTGGGCTTACTGTAGCAGAAGACTTTATTTTCCTCACGTAATGCAAATGCCTGCAAAATTGTATCGTACCCTAACACAGGCAATCCACCAGGGTTGTTATCAACTTGACAAGTCAGCTCTGGGTTTTCCAGTCAAACTGACTGTATTCACAAGGAAAAAACAAATTTGGCTTCACATGGCCAACCCAGAGAATGAGAGTAATACTATATTCCAATGTATTTAAAAAAAACAAACAGAAGACCAAGTCATATTAGGGGAAAATGCAAATTGCATGTAAAGTTAATATTAGGCTTCAGGCTTATAAGAAAGGTAAATGGAAGCAAGCAAACGAGCGAGGACTAAAAGTGTCTGTAAGGATCTGTGTGTTCTGAATAAAAACTGTAGATCCTCTTAGTATCTGCACACTGAGGTGCAAGGGCTTTTCCAGACAATTGCTTGGTCGCTAGGTCTTATGCTGACCTTTTGTCTTGGACGTGATCTACTATGGCGCAGGTTACGTGTGCGTACGTGTATTAGTTACCATGGCGATGTAAAACTGGAAACCCAGGGTTAAGCCTGAAGTCACTTAAGCACCAAATCCTGCTTCGTGGTGGAGTTCTGAGGTTGGTGGTTATTCCAGCTTTTTGTTGTTTATCTGCTCTAAAGGAAAACTGAAGCATGAACCAAAACTATAGATTTGGAGGTTTGTTACATCCCTGTTTGTTAATAAAATAATTAGTAATAGCATTATCAGTCAGTTAATGGTACATATTAGACTGTGTTTAGTGTCATTGAGTAATTAGCGTTAACCATACAGTGACTTTACAAACATTACATACTGTGCTGTTGCAGCTTAATACTCGCACTAAATAGCTAAATGTAATGTGCTCTTTGCAGAAATCACAGATGTATGCAGTGAAATCTTAAATCAGTCTCATATTGTCTCATATCTCAGTCAATTAGTGACAAGATGTTATTTGATACTGTTATCCTGTTGCCGTCTTGTGATCTCAGTTAGGCTCTGATTTCATTTTGAAAACATTTGGTGTCCAACAACTGAAGAGCTGCTTCAGCTACAGACTTATTACATGCAAGTGTGTGACGATGCTTGGTTAAAATGTGGGAGCGCTATCTCTTATTTCCATACATATCTGTCTTGCTCCCATCCACCATCACCGCAGCACATCCTCCCTTCACACCTCTGCCTGTCCTCCACCTGTCAGACGAGGAGTATCACTGTGTGTATGTTTCTCATGTTGCACTGCTCACATCAAGCTCCAACACTGCCGCGCCCAACCTTACCTAACCCTGCCATTGTGCTGCTGTCTCTGTCTGCTCTTCTGCTCATAAGCCTGACTGTGACTCACAGGGGGAAAGGGAGAGACTATCTGGCTGGAGGTACAGTAACACTGCACTGTGAGTGTGGCTCAAACTGCTTGTCATGCTGCCAGTCCAGACTCGGATGATCAGCCGAGTGTGGTCATATTTCAAATTAAATATGAAACTGAAGAGTTACCTTCCGAAAATGCAACATTATAAAGTGCATGCGTATTTAATAACCCGTAATAGCTAATATTGCTACAGTTATATTGCTAATATCGACTTTATCTCGTCTTCTTTCAAAGTCTAAAAGTGACATTTTGGAACAAAACTCTTCAGTGGTGTGTTTTTCTGTTTAGTTTTAATAGATGACGATGTGAAGCTTTAGACAGTGATTCAGTGTTTTAAAACCAATAGCATGTCTACTATCTCAATAAATGACAAATTCTTACACTAATTTATGATGTAACATTTCTGCTAAATTACCACAGAAATTACATGTTCATACACTTTTATGTATTGTCTTTAAAAACCAGTTACCTATTAATCAAATTTAATTAATGGAAAACACAATCAAAAAACTATGGGTTAATCTGTTCTCACATGATTGAGTTTTTATAATGTGTGATCTCTTTCAGGGACACCGCAGGCCAGGAGAGGTTCAACAGCATCACATCAGCATACTACAGAGGAGCCAAGGGAATTGTGCTTGTGTATGATATCACAAAACAGGAGACCTTTGAGGACCTTCCCAAGTGGATGAAAATGATTGACAAGGTAAACTAAAGTCCAGCGTGTCAGAGAGTGTGTATTATGTTTTTGTTTCTTTTTATTACAACTCCTCCCTTTTCTCTTATAAAATGAAACATGAATTTAGTTTATCTATTTATTCCATGATATTTATCCTACAGTTCTGCCTTTTTCTATAAAGGGGACCAATTCCAACTGGGACTGATCAAAAACTAGACCTTGGTGTTGCCCCTCAGTTCAAATGATTTGTGCTGAATAATACTATAAGTATTTGAAAATCCATGTGTGGGAATATGTGTCTTTTTACTGTAGATTTTCCTGTCTGTGATATGATATGATGAAGATTTAACTGCAGTAATCTGATTTGACTTTTGTGAGACGGTAGGCCGGTGATTTCCTGACTTGTGTCTGCTGTGGTCTGTTTTCCATCAGTACGCCTCAGAGGAAGCAGAGCTTCTGCTGGTCGGGAACAAGCTGGACTGTGAGACTGATCGCATCATCTCCAGGCAACAAGGAGAGAGGGTGGGTTCAACAGCAAAGTCCTTCACCGTCTTATTACTGCACCGCACCTTCAGGTTTTACCTGTCAGCCGCAAAAGGTTAATGGGGTTGCTGCCATTGTCCAGCCGGGCAGGCAGGCTGGACACACAAATTTGTGAGTCCAATAACTTGAGAAAAAGATGACATAAGATTTTGAAATTGATACCATTGGTGGAACTACCAGGACGCTGAGGGGTTGTACTGGCAGCCACCAGTATTTTACAAATCTGAATAATCTAAACATCTAAGATTAGATAAAACAGGCCAAACAGTAGATTATTTGACAGCAAAAAACCCAAACAAAAAAATCTGTAATGCAAATAGTTTGACAGGTATGTACTTCATACTAAAAACTGAGTTAATAATATGCCAGTGAATCAACTGTGCACTTGAAGAGTGTTTGGAGCTTTCTTCAATTTAATTTGTGCTCCTGAGGATTGAGTTTGGGTTTCCATGCCGACTCTAACCCCGAGCTCGTTTTGTTTCACTTGTTTTATAGTTTGCCTCTCGAATAAGTGGAATGCGCTTCTGCGAAGCTAGTGCGAAGGATAATTTTAATGTGGATGAAATCTTCCTGAAGCTTGTGGACGACATTCTTAGCAAGGTGAGGTTAAGTGCGCCTGAAATACATTTTACACAATGTTTGGTTCATTTTGGTTCACTTTGAGTTTTTATGAATGAAAGTAGACGGGTAAACATGAAGTCATGTAGATCAACACATAAAACATTTACTATACATTTTTGGTGATGTCATCGTATAGCGCAACCAAACTCATGTAGAGGGGCTCAGATTCTAGTGACTGATAGCAATAAATACTTATTTCTTTTCTATCATATAGAAGTAATTTATCAGCTGAGTCAAGTAGTGTAAAAATGATACATATATTTTGATGGTGAAGTGATTAACTCACTATCTTGACAGTGGACATCATCACACTGATTTTATTGTTTTTCAGCTCTTCCATTCATACTAATATTATATCTGATTTGTCAGTTGTGCATTAATACACCAAAAAGGCTACACTGGAGTGTGCTTGGAACCAAAGTGCATGGAACACATCCGAAATTTGTTTGATCTGAACCAAACCGACTGTTTTCACACATGAACTCCAGATAGTGTCCATAAAATCATGCCTTCATGTCTTAATGTTTGCAAAGGTGCCCTTTTTCAATTGTAGCACACAGCAGGAGATGATTTGCTTCAAATGCGATCTCTCTGCTGGAAGTATTCTTTGAGGTTCAGGAGAGGATGCTGCCTGGGTAGAAAGTGCAGGAGTCATTACATGTGACGTCCACTCCAAACCACCGGTTTATTATCTGTGCTGTTCTCATTATTGATTCAACTGGGCATCATGTAGACTTTGTATTGGGATACGGGAACGTTGAAGACTGACTGCGCTTGATATATGTGTTCTCATTTTTATGCGGGTGTGATATTTTCCACTTATGTACATATGTGGGAGTCCACTCGGGTCCAAATTACAAAATCAGATCCAGGCTCTGCACACATCTGCATGTCTGCCAGTTTTTTTTGTTTTGTTTTTTTTGTAACACACTACATATACTCTGCTGCAGAGATGCTACAAAGCACCAAATATGCATTTGCATATTACCTCTACTTCAGAGAACTGTAACATGAGTGATCACTTGTCTGTGTTTGCAGCTGTTCAGTGTCCATTAAAGCTCGGTGCTGCAGGACATGTGTGGGAATGACTTGTGTAAACGCACCATTCATTTAGTGGCCTATTAAATTTGAATTGACATTTGTCTTGTCATGTGTTTGCTTTTTGCCTTGTTTCGCTTACTTAGATGATGGAAGAGCTATTTAAAAACTTGCCTAATACACTCACAGGAAAATTGTTAAAGGAATCTGATTCTTTTCCATCATATTGTTTTATTACTTTAGTCTTTTGTTTGTTTGTTTTAATCTATCTGTCGATGGTGTTGCTTGTCACACTCTGTTTGGCGGCTGCTGATGTCACTTTGTCTGTGATCCAACAGATGCCTCTGGAAGTTCCCAACAAGGAGCTTTCCAACAGTGTCCTGTCTCTGCAGCCTGAACCGGAAGTGCCACCGGAGTTGCCCCCTCCTCGCATGCGCTGTTGCTGAGAGTCGGAGTGGTCCCCCACCCTACCTATGCGCGCACACACAAACATACACACACACACACACACACACACAGCTCACACATGCAGAGTACCAATCTGGCCACTGGGGGGCAGCACACAGCAGCACTTTGGAATCAGTGACTGCTGAAATGCATGGACTCTTTAAACAAGCAGTGTTATCTTCCATTGATTATTCTCCTGTTTTGTAACTGTACACTATGACCTGCTTCACACTAACACTTAGGCCTGAATCACCCACTTCCTTCCACCTTTTTGTCAACACTTGACCCAGACTACCTCATTGCTCAGACGGTTAGGCTAGTTGTGCCCCGCAGGTGCCTTCCAGGTAGAGAGTCCTCTGGTAGCAGTTGCGCTTTTTTTTTTTTTTGCTTTGTTTTTGAGGAGGGCGATTACTGAGGGCCTTACAACTTGTTTGCTTCCGGTAGTCCTTTATCATCACGCCAAGTTTAACATTGGGTCTGTTATCTCTGCATTTACTAGCTCACAGAAAAGGGATGACAACATCTCACGGCTTCCCTGCTTAGTTTAAACTCTTGAGGCTGCAGGTACATAGTTTTAGTGTACTTTTGTGTGCTCGTTAATATGTATGATTTCAAAGGGGCTCAAGGTAAACAAAAGCACACGGTGTAAATATAGTGTGTTTCTGTAATGACTGGACATGGTGCAGGTGGTTGTGGCCAGCAGCAGGGGTTGTGTGGTGGTGATATCATATCAGTTTATATTGCTTTGCCTTAATAGTATTAAAATGGCTGCTTGTTTCAAATGTGTATAAATTGTAATGTTTTGCACTACAATCCATCTTCGCTAGTTAAGCTGACATGCAGAAAAGGAAAGTACACGACTTGTAGCTTAGCACTAATAAAGATGGATCTGGCCTCGGCACTGCTGCTCAGAACGCTTCCACACCCGATCGGGCTGCAAGGAGAGATGGGTAGTGTAGTCTTTGAGGGATTTGTCTTTGTACAAGGGAATTCTCCCTGTGTTTGTGGCGGGTATATCAGAGCAGATAGTACACTGGCATATGTGGGTCAGCCTTTGTTGTGTTTTTGTTACTAATATTTGTGCTTTGTCTTTTCCTTTGAATTCAGATACAGGTTAGAGACAAAAACATGTGTTTCCCTTTTGGAGGGAAAAATGCAGGAAGGTTTGATTAGTATTTCAATGACTCAGGAATCTTTGGTCGGTTCCTATCTGTTGTGCTAGTGGCTCGATTGGCTTTGAGTTCTTTAAAAAAATGCTTAAAATGGTCATTTGCATTTTTTTTCTTTTGATTTTTATTTGGCAGTTTGTTACGGACCAGTGTGTGGATTATCTGTTACGTTCACATTTTCAGAAATACTAGGCAGTGCATATAATCTAAGCCTTCCTGTATATGATTAAATCCTTTAAAGGGGACCTATTATGCTTTCATGTTTGTATTCTTGGATTCTACTAGAGTAGCTTTGCATGATTCACTTATACTGGGCTTCAGTGAAGACCCTCGGTTAATCCATCGTCTGAAACAAGTCGTTTAAGCTCCCATACCCCTCACTTTGAGCCCGGGATGTCAAACTAATTTTACATGGTGGGCCACATACTGCCCAAATTGGTTTGAAGTGTGCCTGACCAGCAAAACTCCCCTCTCAATCAGTGTGAAGATGTTTAACTACACCTTTAATCCCATTTAATCTAAGAAAAACAAGTGTCAACAGTACATCACAGAGTTTCTACACGATGAAGACATTTTGCAGTAAGTGAATGAAATCTGTCAGCATAAATAAATAAATATGTAAAATTACAGAATAAACATATTTTATTCATTCAAATCATACAAACCTTTATAGGAACCTTAAGATGTTCCAAAGCCGTCCATTGGGCTGGATGGAAGTCTTTGCCTGGCCAATTCTGGGCCTCAGGCTTCATGTTTGACACCCCTGCTTTAATCCAAAAATATTCTGATTGGTTGCCCATCACATTCACAACACTTGAATGGCAGATGGGTGAAGTTTCTGTGTAATATCTCAAAAACAAGATATTGCACTTCATTGGTCCGGTCACATTCAGATCTCAGCAATAAAACCGTGTTTTTTTTGTTTGTTTTTTTAAACGGTCTGAAAGTGAATATTCAGAGCAGTCTGAAGCCTAAACTTGACTCATTGCACATACACTGATTTAAAATTTTGAGTCAGTTCAATTTCTGAGCAAGCATCACCACAATGTGACTGGTTGAGATGTGGAGAAGCATAATAGGTCCACTTTAATTCTTCCGTCTTTGTTTCCTTATATGACTTCAAGTGTAGCGCTGTGTTTGTGTTTCGTTAGATGTTGCAGTAAAAGCTCGAGTCTGAGGGTGAGGAAAACTGCTCAAATGAACCGATTCAAAAGGAATGACTTTAGTTAATATTTTCTTGCTTTGTTGTTGTTTTTAGATTGAATTTTTATGTTAAAGTCGAGCTATTGTGGTAATAAAATGGCACATTATGTATTCTAACAAATGAAAACGTTCATCCCAAAACGGAGATGTTGAAAATGCGATGCCGTCTCCGTCATCCAAGCACATCTCGCAATAAGACCATCAGCCAGCAAAACAACCTTTGAATACAAATTATCAGAAAATTTGGGGTTTTAAAGGTTGTGTTTTGAAATGTTAGCTGAGGATTTCTTGAGTTTTTTGGAAGGAAACATTTGATTTGTCCCTCTTCCTTTGACTTTTTGCATTTCGCACTAACCCTGTGGTCTCTGTTTTAATAGCCCAAGCCTTACTTTACTACTCAGTGTTTAAAATATACATTAAAAAAGTGCTTTTGTTTGAAATATGTATCTTTTAAGATGGAAGACTGTACTTTGTATTAAACCTGTTTTTGAGAGGTTTTGGCATGTTTAAAGCAGATTTATGGTATTTATAACTTGTGGCATTCTTGAACTAATGAAATACAATTAAAGATGTCTATATTTATTACCAGATTATGGTCTTGATTTATTTGACTGTCTCTGTTCTGTTAAATTTTGGGTCTGGGAACTTCCAAATGTCGTCCAAGATGCTATAAAAAGTGATGTTTTACTTAATACTAAGGATTATAAACGTGGAGACTTATTGGTCATCTTTGCTCCTCGCGTGAAGGTGTTCAATAGCCAATAGTGTGCGTGCCATTAGGACATGCGCACCAGAGCGTGTCAGACCTGGTCCCGCCTGGTCCCGGAGAAAACAAGGGGTGTGCTTGGGTGCTTGTGAAGCAGCAGCAGCGGCGCATGCGCCCAGGAGAAAATCACGGGCGTCGTGCCTCGCCGCAGCGATTGCAGATTTTTGATGTCAGATTGGAAGGAGTGAGAAGGGGTGAGAGACACTGGGGTCTAACATACCGAGCCCGGTGGAAAAGAGGAGTGGAAACCCGGAGTGTGTAAGAAGAGAAGAGGCGTGTGTGACTCCGACTTAATCCTTTCTTTCCAACTTGAGTCTTACAAGCCTGTCTGCAGATGCAACCTGTCTGTCATCCCATCCGTCCCAGTAATCCCTGTTTATTGCAGCGTTTCCTCCAAAGGGGACTACAATGACACCCTGGTGAACACGCTCAGGATGGAGTAATCATACAAGCACCCAGCGCAGCGCAGGATGCGCATCTCCAACCCGACGACGGAGAAGAAGAAGGTAGAGAAACCTGGCTGTTATTCTGCTTTCACATGTCAGAGATTTTCCGCGGCGCTGTGGATTGATCGTTTCCGTCATCAGCCTTCTGCTGCCGGTGTCGGTGTATAATGGAGAGCTCCAATGGCTCTGGCAGCGACACCAAACCGCAGAACCACCAGTTGGAGAAGAAGCGACTGAACCGAGCGCCTTCACCGGCCAGACCTTTCCTCAAAGACGTGCACACCCGCGGTGCCAAACCACCTGCCATCGTACCGAAATCCCCCAAACTAAGCAAGCAGCAGCAGTCTGCCACAGTGCCCTTAGCCCACCTGAACCGCAGCTCCAGACGCACCCCGGCCGGAGCCAAGGAGAAAGCAGCCACGGCAAAAAGTA
Source organism: Aulonocara stuartgranti (assembly GCF_965226115.1). NCBI lineage: Eukaryota > Metazoa > Chordata > Actinopteri > Cichliformes > Cichlidae > Aulonocara > Aulonocara stuartgranti. Next base: position 10,927,413 of record NC_138954.1, read on the forward strand.
ACACCAAGTCTGCCGTCGCGAAAAAACCCACCAAGGTGCCACAGCATGCCGCAGCTGAGCCCAAACCCGCCAGCATCAAGCCGGACTGCACCAGCAGTCCGATCTTCGCCAAAGGCAAGAAGGGAAAACTAGCCTCCGGTTCTCCGGGCCCTCTCAGCCATGGATCCCCGATCCGGGTACCGACCGGAGCGCCTCTCGGCCGAGTCAGCCAGACCGACAGCAGTTCAGACCTGTCAGACTGCCCGTCCGAGCCGCTATCGGATGAGCAGAGGCTGGCACCAGCCGCTAGTAGCGACGCCGAGTCTGGTACCGGCTCCAGTGACCGGGATCAGCTGGGAGCAGAAGCTACCGCATCCACAGCTGCTGCCCCGCCGCGCACAACCGAGGCTTCCGCCGCCAAGGGAAGCAAGTCTCAGGCTCAGCTCGCTCCGGGCTCGCACGGAGAGAAACACAAGCAGGAGAAACCCTCCGCAAGCGCACAATCCAAACTGCCAAGCACCAAGCAAGCAACCGAGGAGGACCTGCAACGGGAAATTGAGGACTTGAGATCGGAAAACGACTACCTCAAGGTATGACAGCCTGATTTCAACAAGTTACAGAAAAATCACTGTTTTTGTGTGTGCATTTTTCCACATTCCATCCAGAGCAGCTATCCAATCAAAATCGGTCCCGTCACAGGACATCTATGGGTTCTTTTTAAGTGTCCTTGAACTTCCACCTGCTCACTAATTGGAAGCATAATTACAATCCTAAGACATTTCCCCATGATGCACAGCTGTCATCCCCACGAAATCCCCGCTCTCCATTCATCATGTCATCACTCGTATTTTTTTAACCTTCCCGGGATTCCCTGCTGGTTTGACCTTTATCAATAGGATTACATTGATAGTGGTTTTTATCCTAGTATGCCCTTTAAAATTTAGGTGTTTCATATTGTTGCTGTCAAATCACCAAAGTCTGTTTTGACAGAAAGTCTCAACATCCATTTTCCACTCTGTTGCATTTGGGGCATACATAAGTACATCTGTGTGTGCGCGTAATGATGCGAACACACTGTAATCAGATGCGGTGCAGATCTTATTTCTGCTATTTCTTAACTTTTTGGAGTTGTGTTCAGAACATAAGTGGATGACAAACGAATGCATGTGTCTGCGGATCTAACCAAGAGTTAGATCTCAGAAACCTCTGTTTTTAAGAGGGTGTACGTATATAATGCTTTGTTTGCAGCTTCAGTGGACCTGATTATACGCAGAATCCCCCCCCCTTAAGTAGGTTATCCACATAATTTGGGGAGGGGGAGGCAAACAGTTAATGCGGCATACACTCTTGCAGCCTTTTTTTTTTTTTTTAATTCAATGTTTATTTGCATGTTACTGATGAGAGTATTATTTCAAAGTTGATCACGCATGTCTGCGTCTCTCTCTGGCTCGGTGGAGACACAAGAGAGTTAATCAGCTTTACTGGCTCCCGCTGTAATGGCTTTATCCCACAGGACTTGATAACAGTCAGATGTCCCATGTGTGCAGGGTTCAAACACCCTCCTGCTTGGCTGTCAGCCTGCCAGCTGGGTCTCTGAGGTCCTTTACCACGCCCCAGCCCCCATGGCCCAAAAATGTATGGGAGCCCTCATCTCTGCTGCATCTTATCCTCATGGAAAAAATGTTCAACATATTTATTTTTCTTGGGAATTTATTATTTCTGATGGTTTGGCAGTTTTGATTGGGGTGAAGGGAGACAGGGGAGATATAGGGGAGCGATATTTGATAAAAATCTGTCTGTTTATACGGTATTTATATACATGACAACATTACATTACTACCAAAAGACAAAAGAGTTTTGTTTTTTTAATTAGAGCTGCAGTGATTAATTGTTAATTAAGAGCAAATTAATCAGCGAGCGATCTGATTGTTGTTTTTCAAGCATAAATGTGGCGGTTTGCTGTTTTTCTACCCCGTTCAATATTATTTGATTTTGGAAAGTTGACAAGATTAAAAAAAATGTTTTTTAAAACCTTTTTATGAGCTTTTTAAAAAAATAAAAATAAATTCAAAGTTAATTATAAAATATATCTGTTTGAGAAGAAGAATAGCTGGAACCTTTTACAGATTATCTTATTATTATTATTTAATTATCTGACTGACACTTCCGGAAAGATTACTTGTTTGGTCTGTTATTAGTCTATCAAAATTACTTTCAGCCCCATCCATAAGTATTTCAAATGTTTATAAGCATATAAAATGTACCTTTTTATATAGTATAAAAATATAGTTATTTTACTTTAAAAATGTACTAAAATTTCAACTTTAAGATCATGAAAAATCAGTGTTGTTGCTGTTTGTTTGGTCTGTCAATCAGTTGGTTGTCTTATTGTTTTAGTTCCACTGGCTTTTTAAAACTTATAGAATGAAATTATATATTCATTAATGATCATAAAATTTTCCATCTATTTCGCTTCATGTTAACTTTTATGTAAATCGATAACATTAGTGTTCTGGATTACTGATTTGACAAAGCATGCTAAAAATGATGGTAGTCAATGTTTAAATATGTCTCCAGCTTTCTGGATTGAACAATAAATCAATTACAAATAAAATAACTGTCAGGTAAACTGATACGTAAAATCATCTGTTCCAGGTCTTCACTGATCGTGAATACAAGTCCAAACAAACATCTCCAGCTTTCTTAAAGCAGCTGGTAATTCAAAATATCCACCCTTCCAAGAGAGGAAGAAGTAGTGCCGGTGACCCAGCATGCACACCCTTCATAAACATCAGCGATTATACACATGCTCCCAGGATGTTGCCTTGCCTCTGACTCTTTTAACCTGGCCATCGATTGGCTCGACCCCGTACGAGGTCATTAGCTGCTTCCTCCGGGGCCCTCCTCGTATAACAATGGACTGTGTGCTTTTCCAATCCAAATGAGGATAGATTTAGTTTTCATTAATTGACATACTCATCCCCTCCCTCTCTTTTTTTCTCCGTCCAATTGTCTTTTCATCTAGTGGCGCTTAAGTCCTAGGACGAATCGTCTCGGGGGAAATCTACAGAACAAACTGATTCGTCGAGATGGGAGGCAAACTCAGTGGTCACCAAACAAACCTCAGTAGTGCCTCGGTACTGCAGATAAATCTCCCTTTTTCCAGACTGCGATGTTACGTTGATAGGAGCTGGAGAATATGAATGCATCCAATCCGAAGATAAGATGCTTAGAACCAACTAGTAATGTTACATCATCAGCCCTAATAGTACCTGCATTACTGGAACTCATGTAATCATATAAAAGTATTAGTGTAATCTACCACCGTATATTACCGCAGACTGTATCGCCTTTCTTATATTTTTGTATCACACACCATTTAAAATTGATAGTTTAGGACTAAAATACGTGTAGCTGTAAAACGTCATCTTTTTTAGAGTAATGAGAAGAACCAACAATTTCCGTTTTCATTGATGGTTTTGTCAAGTGTTCCACTTACGTTTTTATTACTCCGAGACTCTGGTCAACAGAAAAATAAACCAAACTATTTTCTGTGACTATTTTCTAATTGGATATTTCAGCTGTCTTGTCTGAACTTTCTTTTTTTTTTTTTTTTTAAGTCCAAGAAGATGAAATCTCTTATTTTGTTCTGAGATGCTGTCTGAGGGAAAAATGACTTATTATTAAAATCTAGCTTAAAGTATGCTTTGAAATTTAATAGTATTTTCTTGCTCATCTGAGGCTGAATATTTTGCAATTTTCTTACATGTTGGTGGTTAATTTATAGTCAACAAAAACACAATATTTTGAGACGATTAAAAAAATAATCCCCCATAGTCTTCTGTTTGCCACTGTGTAGGATAAATCTTAAACTCTAGTCCCTCCTCTGGATAATACAATACTGTCAGCATATTGCAGGTTTAATGTGTGTTATATAATGTAGAGGAGCTTAGATCTGTAGTTTTACATTTCAGCGTCATAACTTGTGCCAGATTTATGTATTTATTGCTGTATCGCAGATGTACTCCTATTGGCGTGCATGTTGTCTGGTACTGGTTTAACAAAATGATGCAGGAAAAGAGTTTTAGGTTGGTTTCGAAAGGGTTTGATCATATTGTTTGTCTGCTGGAGTCGCTCTAACTGGTTTTCTTGGCACTGTCTGCAGCACATGTAGCAGAGCAGCATCACAGCTGATCAGACAGTCATGCAGAGTCAAGCTGGGTCTTTACAGCAGGCTGCTCACATGCATGCTAAACTGGAAGTTATTGTGTTCCTTGCATCATGGAAATCCTGGGTCCATACACATCTTTTAGGTGAGGACTTTGTATGTTCTCACTCTGCCTGTGTGGGCTCTCTCCAGCTTCTTCCCAAAGACATGCATGCTAGGTTCAGCTAATTAGTTATTCTAAAGTGGTCGTATTTGTGAATATGAGTGCAAATCGTTGTCTGTCTTGATGTGTTAGTCTTGCAATACAATGACAATCTGTCCAGGAGCCCCATCACAGGTGGGATAGCTCCACTCCGACCCTGAATAGGATAAGTGATTAAGAAAATAATGGATACAATTTGGAATCAGTGTAAGAGGATTTTTGAGGAATTGGAATTATCTGCAAAAACGTTTTCACCAATAAAAACATCGATATAACTGTAGAACATCTGAAACAGATTATTTTGTCTGTCAGAATTTTTTTTTTTTTTTTTTAGAAACTCAGGAGTACGTCTAACTTTCCAATTCAGCATTGCAGTTGTGCTGGAGCCTGTTCCAGCTGTCACAGGGTGTGAGATGGGCTACACCCTGGATACATCACCAGCCTGTACGCATAGAGACAAACAAACATTCACATGCATGGCCAATTTAGAATCACCATGCATGTCTTTGGATTGTGGGAGGAAGTGGGAGTACCCAGGGAGAACATGCATGCTCCACACAAGAAGCCCCAGCTGGCCTGAGCTGGATCCTAACTCAGGACCTTCTTGCTGTGAGGTGTTGGTGCTAGCCACCAAACCACCATGCCAGTCCCATAACAAACCATGAGAGGCATTTTTGTTTTTGTTTTTTTCTCTTAAGTAACCAGATTATAATTTCTGGAAAGAAACAGCAAGGCTATTTTTTTTCTTTCAAAGTGATTTTTGGTGCTTTTTGGCATTTTAATTCAGTAAAAGCAAGCATCTGGTAAATGGTGAATGGATCGGTATTCATATAGCGTTTTTCTGCTTTTGTACTCTAAATGAACACTCAAATCATATCAGTATTATTAATGTGCATTATTAACATAGTCGGCCTCTGTTTTCCGTCTTTCTCAGGATGAAGTGGACGAGCTGCGGGCTGAGATGGAGGAGGTGCGCGACAGCTATCTGGAGGAGGAGGTTTACCAGGTACAGGAGCTGCGGAGGGAACTGGACCGCTCTAATAAAAACTGCCGAATCCTGCAATACCGCCTGCGAAAGGCAGAGCAGAAGAGCCTACGGGTTGCTCAGACCGGACACGTGGACGGAGAGCTGCTGCGTAGTCTGGAGCAGGATCTGAAGGTCTGCGAGCTTGTCTGTGTATTTGTCAGTGACCGCAGTAACACCTGTCATCACTCAACACTTTTACACTGACATTTTGTCATGCCAAAGTATTGCATGTGTTCACACATAACGCCAAAGTTATGAAGAAGGATTTTTATCTTTAGGATAATTAATAATCTGAGCTGTAAGTTTATTCACAGCATCTTTTCAGTGTGGCAACATTATGACTCTAAGCCAGTCTTTCTTTTTCTGGCATTTTAAAATTTGGGAAACTGAAAAAAAGTTCAATCCTCAAGCTCTATATTTTTAATCAATCAATAGCAATAAAAAAGCACAACATTTAATTTTACTTAAAGGTCAGTGTTTGCTTTACCAAAAAACCCCATATACCTTAGCTTAGCTTCCCTTCATTATTTTCACAGTGGACCTGCACCTCCCTAGAGGGTGAGATTTAAGTCCAAGAAGTCCAAGTGGAAACTGAAATAGTTCAATGACTGATAGTGTCACAAGATTGATTTAAGAGAGAAACTAATAATCATTGTCATTATCAACTAATCTGTCAGTTTAATAGTAGTAATGATAAAGAAAGTTTTTCCTATAGGGCAGCAAATTATATAATAAAACGTGTGTGGATGTGTTAGGATGTAAGTCAGTAGAGGAGTACCTTAATCAACATATTAACACGTGCATTATGTTTGAACCTTTTGGGACCGTGTGACCTTAGGTGGCCAAAGATGTATCGGTACGTTTGCACAACGAGCTGGAGATCGTGGAGGACAAACGCAGCAGAGCTGAGGACGAGAACGAGCTGCTCAGACAAAAGATCATCGAGGTGGAGATCGCCAAACAGGCACTGGCCAACGAGCTGGAGAGGACCAAAGAGGTCAGAGAATAACAATGCAGTAGTTGAGAGTTTAGTTTGTGGCTTTGCTGTAAATGAACAGCCTGTAAATATGGATTTCCACATATAAACAAGGAGGAATTTTGGTTAATGTGACCATGTTTCAGATGAATGGTGATCACTGACCTGATCAGCAGGAGGGTCACTGCAGTCAAATTTTGCCTTTAAGTGCAGCATCTTTTCTCAAACACTCGCATCAGGATGTGTGAACACGTTACTTTCACTGTATTATTCAAAAATAAGGCCAAAAAACCCCTCCCACTCACAGCTCAGGTGTGTGAACAAGTTGTTCCCCATAAATGTGCGTTAGGAAAGAGGTTCAGCAACTTCTTTTAGCCAACATTCATAACAATAAACAATGAAAGAGCTCGTCAAAACCAGATGTCTTGCTTCTCGTGCTTCTCTTAGTTTAGACATTTTGACCTCGATGGCATTTCCCACTACACGGTTTGGCACATAATGAATGGCTACATCCCAAGAAGCAGTACATAACATTTTGTTCTAGATGTTATGAGCTTCAGACTAACTAAACTGAAGGTATGTGATAGCTACGAAGTCAGAGAGGAAATTCCAAGTAATGTCTGAGCTCTATTTTTCTAGTTTAGTGGTGAATCTGAATCATGGAAAGTCATGCTTCTTTAGGTGCTAGGAAGGACACTCCCACTTTAACTGCAGTGTACCCACACTCCCAATTTACCCATGTTCTTTAAATATTTTAATTTTGTGTTTTTGCTGCTGTATCAGTATAATTTAGGCTTTTGTTATACTTCAATATCACTGTTTACTGCATCTGTGAAGTAAGGCCGTCTCACAGGTAACGAGATGAGCAGAAGCTATTCTCAGTGCTGCTCAGCTTCAGTTGCTTAGACTAATCGATTCTGACAACGGGAGGTAACATGCCATCTGCCAACAAAGAAAAAACTAGGCTAATACCAGACCGGTCAGTCTGGAGATGTGGCTTTCTTTTGGCAGCAGGATGACACTGTTACTCGTTTCCTGTCGTTATGTGCACTGCTGAAGATGCTTTGATTTTAAGCTCATGCCACATTGTCTCCGTGAGACTTTGCATGCTTCTGCGTACCCTTCAGAAAGGTCTACCACTGGTTCAGAATCTATATTCTAAAGATGTTTCTGACCTTAACTGTCAGTGCTCGCAACATCGCTGTTTTCAAAGACAGCTTATCAGGAACTGACTGAGAGGCAGAATTCATGTCTACTATGGATGTGCTAATGCAGTCAACGCAACTCTTGTTGCTGTAATCCTGATAACCTTTTAAAAGAAAGTTATTGGGAAAGAGCGAGAGTGCAGTGTGAGGAAGCTGCACATTGTTCTTTTGACATTTTTCAGATATCTGTAATGCGGGGCGTGCTGTGTAACTCTGTAACTGTGGCTCGGTGCAGTTTTATGCAGCTCGGTGGTGGTGGGACGATGCATACATTTATGAGCATAAGATGACACAGACTGTCTTGTTCAAAGAGGAGGAGTGGAGGGAGTAGTAAGTAGAAAGGCTGAGACAGCGGCTGCTCCAAATGATTTTTTTGTGTTTTCCTCCGAGCTTTGTCCCAGAAAAACATAAACCGTCTCTGGCTCTTTTATAATACAGCACCCCCAAATGTGTTCAGAGTTGGTCCACATTTCTTTTTCCGTGGGCTCGCATAAAGTCTTTTGATTGCTTTAAAATTCAGGATAACCATTTCAGGAAATTATTAGAGTGTTTACACGCAATTTATTTGGCGATCAGCTTCAGCAACTGAATCTAAGAAACTGCCCTTTGCTCTCAGAGCTGCTCAGTCACAGAGATAACATCAGTCATAGACAGGAAAGGAGCAACACACTTACTGATAAGAATGCAGCTCAACTGGATTGAGGAGTACTTCATTTCCTTTTCAAATTTAATTACACCTCGTAAACCATGACTCAGGTGTACCGTGACGCAATTTACAGAAGAAAAGGGAAGCACATAATCCAGCACTGCTTTGAGTTTTGTTCTAGTTTGTATGAGTCAGCCCCATTACTTTTCTTAGGATATCTTTTCAGCTCCTTTATCACTAGTGTTGAATGCTAACATACACTTTAAATGCAGACGAGCACCACTGCATGAACAAAGCACCTTAACGTGGGCTTCTCAAATAAAATCATACTGTCGATCAAAAAACCCCCAGTTCAGCTCAAGTTCATTATAACCATCTATTCAAAAGAACTCTTCAGAAATAAAGAATTAGATTAAAAATTTTATACACATAAAATTTACTTTAAATAAGAGCAGAGATGGCTAATCCAAAGAGCATTGGTTGGATCCCTGCCTCCTCCAGCCTGTGTATTTAAGTATCCTTGGTAAAGATAGTGAACCGCAAGTTGCCTCTGATGTGTCCATTGGTGTGTGAGTCTGTGTGAATGTTATATAAGTACCGGTCCCTTTACCGTTTCTATCAATACATTGATCTGTTACATTAAGCATCTTTTAGTAACCATACAAGTATTTATGAAAGCAGGAGTTGCTGCACTGATCCTAAAACACCAAAGTTACACAATAGTACAAACAAACCAACCAGTTGAGACTAACAACTACCATTTTTTGTGGGACCTACAAAATCAAATCGCATTTTATATTAATTGATCTACTTTAATTAAAGTTTTTGTGCTTGCGTAAAAGATACTGAGATGTATTGTGTAATCTGAGAGTAAACATCTTTGTCTCTGTACCTGAATTTGGCTTTTATACAAGGCGATCTAAAGAGCCGTGCTACAAACCTCATGTTTGACACGTTTCCCTAAAAACCTCTAGTGAAACACAAACATTGATATAATATTCTGTGTGTAAAAAACAAAATCAACTGTTTTCTTCCTCATTCTGTGTGTGTACATTTAACAGCTTAAAATCCAGCCATCAGTAAATGTTGTCGTATTTGCCAATAGTTATTCTGATGTTGGGCATATGTTATATTTATACACATTAATCCTCAATTTGTTTTGAAAAAGTATTATGAAAAAAAAATCAGTTTGAATTTTTTCACTGCATTGCTAAAGGTCGGCTAATCTCCAACAGTTTGTGCATCTCTGCCCTTTAAAACCCAAGTCCTCATGTCCCTGCGCCTGTTCTTGGCTATTGGAGGCTGCACAATGTGACGCTGGCCCAGAGATTGGCACCCCAGCATGGATTAATCCAACAAGAAGGGCTGTTATAAAACAGCCTGGCGTTTTTCCGTACGCTCAGATGGGAGGGGAGAGCGAGGGAGAAAAAGACAGAGAGGTATGGGATGGCTGTAAGCAGACGGCCATAGGCCACGTGTGCGTGCGCTATAACAACAGCTTTCGGCCCTGATATCAAACAGTTTAGCAGAGCTGCCTGACGGGATCTTCTTCACTTTAAATTATGGTCTCGTTGCTGGTCAGCACGAAGGCAAACTGTGATCAGTTGGGAGATTTTTCATTCTGACATTTGAAGAAAGGCCCACTGATGTGTGTAATGAACTGGAACTAATGAAATGCCAACACGCAGAACACGAGCATCAGGTGATTTATCTGCAGTTCCTGCTTCGCTGTGATAAACTCATCTTTCATTAGGCCAAAGGATAATCCTTTGTGCGGTGGTTTCCCCCTCAGTGACTCCCAGGTATGTTGCACGTCAGATATTTTCATATTGAAGCATTAACTTGACATCAGATGTCATGAAAGCAGTGATCAATAAAGTCTCATTGAGGGTTATGCTGGTAAGATGAGGCTTCTTTTGGAGTAGGCAGAGAGCATTTAAGTGTGATTTTGTAGCGTTTGTTCTGCTGAAGGAGTTCTAATAAAAGCCGTTCACAGCAGTATCTGTGGATTATTCATCTTCTTAATGAATTTGAGTGGAGGACATATCTAAAAAGGAAGGTGACCAAATAAAGGCACTATTAGTGGGTCCTACTATATTCATTTTGATTTAATCGAGTCATAGCGAAGCCCTAAAAAAGAGAATATATCTGGAACTAAGAATCTCTAATCACTTGATCCCAGACCCTGATGTGATGTTTCAAGAAAGCCTTTCTGGTCTGTCAGACAGCCCAAATTAATTTCACACTGGCCACTTTCTTTTCAAATCAAATCACTTTTTATTGTCACATCACATGTGCAGGTACACTGGTACAGTACATGTGAGTGAAATTCCTGTGTGCGAGCTTCACAAGCAACAGAGTTGTGCAAAAATACAATAACGTAAAACAAGCAAAATATAAGAATGGCTAAATCTGAGACTAATAAATATATGTACAATATATAATAGTATATGCATTACTGGATGTGTATACTAATATGTTTTTCTATATATGTGTGTGTGTATACATATTTTACAAATTAAATAGATTAAACAATAAAATAAAATATATAAAAAATATACAGAGTTGGTTGAGACATGTGCAAAACAGTGGCATTAATGTACAGTATGTAGTGCATAATGGGGTTTTTTTTTCAGTCTAATTGATTATTAAATAAATAAAGAAAAACATCTGCTGAGGATCATTTGAGATTGAAAGCTGCCATTTTTGGGAAGTGGAAAAGGGTATGTCACCTGAAATATACATTAAAATGAAGAGCATGTGCACGCAGAATGTATTCAAGTGAAATTGTTTACACGATGCAATCTGTTCGATAAGGGTTGTATTCCAAAGGCTGATTTGCTTCAAGTGCTTGTGGATGCATAGAGTCGTCACCTGTGCTCATTAGCAAGCTTCTGTTTTGTGTGTTTTTGGGGGGTTTGTTTAATCTTTGCAAAGCGATGGTGTGTTTTTCCTTTTATTGCCTTGTTTCATGTGCAGGTTGCAGTGGAGACGAATCAAAAATTTGCAAATGATGAACTGATTTGATGTGCATTATCAGTTTAACTACTAACTAAATGCAACACAACTCTGCTGGTTTTTAACTATGAAAGAGCCACAATAACTGGGTTCACTTATGCAGAACCAAAAATAAAGACTGAAGGTGTCTACAAGAGAAGTTCCAACCTTTCAGTTGTTTTGTTGCTGTGTTTTCCCCACTACAAAGATTTCAGAGGGAAATGCCTGCATTCTTAATAAGTCACCTCAACCGTATCTGAGCGAGAGTCACCACAGACATTTGTTTCATGTCAGAGCTGCTGCATCGTTCCCCCCCTTCCTTGGCGGAAAAAGCGTTGGCTTTGAAGAAGCATCTCCTGATCCTTCTGTTCTCCTTGCTTCTCCACACCTCTCTCTTTCACATCTTCCCCCTCTCCTCTCCTCTGCTGTGGTTCCCCTGTTGGAGGAGTGTAAAGGAATCTCATTGACCTAGTTAGTATCTTGTGTCTGACTCCACCAATAGGAAGGAGAACAGGCGTGAGGAGAGGAGCAGCGTAGGGACTCAAAATTTGCTGCAGTGACACACATCCATATAAAGCTTATCATCGCGCAGCCACTGTGCAGTTTGCTCAATGTGCAGAAATTCTTCGTAGACGTGATTGAGAGGAGGACGCCATTACTTGCACATTTCTGCTGTTTTCAGGTGGAAACCACATCTTCAGCTCCGATTTAATGAGAACGGCATTAGAATAACACCATAAACGCACGTCTGAAATCAAGGCTGTGCTTGACACATAGCTTTTTATTTTACAACAGTAATGTGTATCATGAATGCCTAAACTGTGGAGTGGTAAATCATTTTAGAGGAGACAATATTGTTACCCTATAGGCAAGCTATCGGAGACCCAAAGCAAGTAATGGAAAATCGACAAGTGCATGAAACCCTGGAGTCATGCGTTACAACTCTGAGGCATTTGGCCTTTGAAGTTAAAACCCTTGCAAGATGGAATTTCTCCTTTTCTATTTATTTATTTATTTTCCATGCACGCCGTCGTGTTGCTCAAACGTTTCAATTTGCAGTCGTATCCAAGCCGTCGTTTTATAATCAGAAAACATCCCGAAGCATTCGCCGTTCCAGCATGAAAGTGTGTCTTTAAATGTCTTCAGACACATGAAGGGGCATTTGAAAGAAATTCAAAAACATATTTGTCGCCATCCTAAGTGCAGTCTTCAGAAATCGTGAGCCTTGGCATGTAGTTCACATCTGATTTGCATTTAAAGTGCTCTTACAGGCATCAAAGCTGGTAAAATACTTTATCTAAAACAGTTGATATTTGATGATGAAATTAAACTAAATGTATCCTGAGTTTTTCGTAATGTCTATAAAATTAAATCTGTATTTATGGAAGCTACCTGGCAACTAGCCATGGCTGGTTGAAAATTCAGATGTTTCCACCTTTTTTGGGTGCCATCATTTGATGTTTATAGTTGAAAATGGGGAAAAATCTCTATAAAGGCAAAGCTAATCTTGCATCTGTGCTTTGAGCGTGTAATGCAAAGTGGGTCACTGGTAACTAAATTCAGACATTTTCGTACTAAGTTTGACTCTTGTAATCCTGTAAGGATCATGTGAGAACGTTTTAACTTTGTTTTGATTCTGCAAACAATTCTCCCACCCACAGCCTGAATAAAACAATAAATACAACTGTAGTGTATCACAAGCCTATTTCATGTATAAATAAAAAATTATCCCTCGACACCCATCTGCCGTTTTCTAACAGCTCTGTTGTCTGGAAGAGCAAACGGGTAAATTTCTTCTGGTGCGTAGTGACCAAAACAATGAGCTAATGCAGCTTAAAGTTATATGGAGAAGAGCTAATATTCTTACTAGGTCTAAAAATTTCCAGATGTTTGAGCTTGAGAGCAGAAAAAGGCATATAGAGTGATCCTGATGAAGCAGGAACTCTTGCCATAAGGCATTACAAGGAGATGATCTATGGTGGCCCAGTGTTACATCTTATCAGGATGCTTACAGCAACTCTGTGCTGGCCAGTTTCCATTTCTTTTACTCCAAAAATAAGCCCAGTTACATGTTCCGTGCACACCTGCAGTCCTACTGTCAAAAGCTGCTTGTAGCCATGTTTATAGATCAGGCTACAGGGACTTTGTGGTGTCAGTGAGCTTCGCTGTAGTCTAAAAAAGTTCATTTGATGAGGCAGCGGTCAGAGATCGCCTGAGTCACAGAGCGCTGTCACCATGTCCTCACCGACAGCAGCAACAGGGCGAGACAAGGCTGCATCAACATAAATGTAAACTACAAGAGACTAAAGTGACTCATGGGAGGATTGTGCAGCCCTCCTGCTGCAGAAGAACACGTCTACTGTCAGGGAAAAGACGAGTATATTATTTAGCACGACTCTTGTGCAAGACATTAAGCTCTGTTCTGGCCTTTAACTAGAATCTGTTTCCAGAATGAGTACAAAGGCACATAGAGATGCAATCATATCCAAAAAAATGTTTTCCTTATTTTCCTTGTTGTTATATAACATGTAACATTTCGAAGAATGTGTTGGCTTTTAACATTTCCAGTAAAGCCAGAGAAGCATTATCACTCATTAGGAGTCCTATTTCTGGCACTGGATGAATATAAGTTCAATAATAACACATCTTTTAACTTGTCCAGGTCTCTGTAAACTCCTTGGGGAAATACCTGGCTGAAATATCTAGTTGATAAATGCTTCAATATGTACTTTATACAGTGAGTCTTTCATAGTGTTTTTCACAGAAAACAGCTGCCTGCCACAGCTGAGTGCACTGAAAGTGACCAGAACAGTAAAGCTAGGAGTTTTATAACTAACATGATCATTTAAGGTTCCTGATTATTCTGTGTGCTCATCACTCCCTGCAAAATCTTAATTATTCTACATGAAAGGCTTAGTGTTTTTAAAAAAAAATATGGCACTATGAATATTAAAAATGCAACTCAGGATATTGCATATGCACAGAAAATATACGGCTACTTTCATAAATAGAATAGCTTGTTTCTTTCCAAAAAGAGTTCGATGCACATTTTGATGTACACATTTTTCATCAAGATGGACTCCAATAGAATCACAAAGCTGTTTATGTTTTTACAGTCCAGGAGTGTATAACCTTCCTGAGAAAATAAAGAGCTGTGCCTGGTCAAGCTTGCAGTATCCAAGTGAGTTCTCTATCATATTTAAAGTGGTCTATTTCAGGCAATGTATTAGTCTGGGGGGGACTGTGTGGTCTCTCACTTGAAGTAGATGGGGCTGCATGTGTCTGAGAACTGTGGGAGCCTATAGATCTGTTTGTGCTTTAATCCACAGTGCTTGTTACAGAAGAAACTATGAGACTGGGAAAGAAAACAGAGGCTGTCACTGCTTCCTCTCCGAGGTTATATGTTGCACGCAAACAGTCATAAGCAAATAATGACTTCGGTGATATGGACAGAGACCTGCTGCATAGCTTGTTAAGACTGAGGGAGACTAAATCAGAAAGCTGTGAAATCTTGGTGACTTATCCCTCCTTTAATTACCTCTTCTATTTGCTTTCAATCCCCTCTTTGTTAAGTACCTAGGGGGTTTTAGTGTAGCTTCCTCGCCCTCCTTTGCTGGCCTTGAATTTCGCTGCACTAATGATGACCTGGAGAAGAACATCATCACCGTTTGACTATACCAACACATAACGAAGGTCGAGGTATTGTAGTTTCTAGAGAGCTACTGCAAGCCTGTCGTTTCCATGTCATGCTGTGATATTCAGTACTAGATGAAGTTGTTTTTTTTTGTTTTTTTTTGAAGCTTCAAACTGCTCTTTAAGCTATCAGCAGTTCACATGATAATGCACATTGCCTGTGAACAACCATCTGAGATAGAGCCATTCTTTTTATGCTTAATTAAGTGTGATTCAGACATAGATGTTTATAGTGATAGGAACGGATATACTGACCGCTAGGCTTTTAATTTTAAGTGAACTTTAAAATACCAATTTTAGGGAGTTTGTACTGTGTTGATGCTTAGATAACATGGATAACATTAGTTTTGTGAGACTTAAAGTTAGACATATACCCCAATTACCAATATATCTCCAATAACCTAATATTGGCTGATGAATTAGCTGGCTCACGTGGTTGGTTTTAAAATACAGCCCTGGAGTTGCAAAATGTTACAGGTTATGAGTGTAAACTACAGTGTTTAGAAATCAAACACTGGTTAACCTTTAATTAAATAAGCGTATCAATGCCTTAGACCCCCTCTAAGGAAACTGAGAAAAGGCAAAGCTCCAGCCCAGCTGAGGGAGGAAGGCGGTCATCCCAGAAGAATCAGTTAAAAGCTCCACTTCAGGAGCTGTGACATGACACAAACAAACACTACCCCCCGACTTAAGCCATCATCTGGGCTAATAACAAGTCCGGGTAACAACTCTGTAGATTACTGCACTCCTTGGCCGCCACCTGAGCTCAGACTTCGTTATCTTGTACAACGTCCTGTGGCAGCTTGGTAGTCTGCTGGGATTTCATAATAGTTCAGTATTTCACCTCTCACTTTGCTCCTTTATTGGTTCCCCTCCTAACATTTTCTGGCCACGAAGCTCCCATGTGTGCAGAGGCGAAAGCCCCTCCTTCTTATTACCAACCTTTTGTGAACCTTTTGATGCACACAAGGGCACAGTGAAGTGCTGGGTGGTGGAAAAGTGGCGCGGGGGTGAGGCCGACCTCATTATCAGCCAGCTGGACACTCGTACGCATCGTTTTGACCCTCATCCCCCCCTAACCTACATCCCCCTCCAACTGTGCGCTCATTCAGGCTCCTTCCATAGATTATAATAGTGCTCTGTTGTATGCTGTGTGTATGGTTCCTATTAGTGAGCAGAGGAGACATGGCTGATGCCTGAGGGAAAGCTCCAGATAAACAGACACAAGTTTATGATCATGGGGTTGTAAGGTTTTTATTTATCCTTGCTTTGTTACCATAGACACATGCTTGATGGTAACAGAACGAGGAGTCAGAGTCTTGAAAAATAACTTGGTTCCTGCTAATTATGAATTGCAGATGATGTGAGAAGAGGCTGCCGTTCCTAACTACATGATAATCATGGGCTAAAGGATAATAAGCCGCTGATAAGGGCTTAATTGGGCCTGGAAGCTATCTTGAGAAGTCTGTTTACAGAAACAATCAGATGCACCAAAGTCTAAATGGGCTTATTTCTTTTTGCACTGTTGCATTGGAGTAAGATTTGAGGGAAGTATCTGATCTTTTGATTGCACCAAATCTCAAAGAAAGGGATTTTTAGTAACAGGAAATTATATATCGACTGATCTTTTAAAATGCCAATTTAAAAGATTTTTTTGTTTTTACTGGTTTTTGAGACTTAACGTTAGACATATATCCCAATACCAATATGTCTCCAATACTCTAATATTGGCTGATGAATTGGCTTGGCTTGGTTGGTTGATTTTACAGGACAGCTGTAACTGGAACAAAGTTTAAATGTCCATCACACAATATCATTGCTGCTATAGCCTAAGTTTGGAAACCCATTGACTAGTCTGCTGGCAAAGTCTCTGAAGACAAGGAGCAATTTTTCAGGGCTCCTGATAGAGCTGATGCGTGTCTGAGCAATGACTTCCTGTTGTATTCAGTGATAGTTGTTTCCAAATACTCAGTTTTGGGCACAACTTTTTTTCTATGCTAAATAGTCAATGTTTTCAAGATTGCATTTCAGCAAATACTCCCCCAGTCTCTCCTTGCTCTTTACACAGAGTGTTTACCTGCACACAATCAAAGGTTGCTTAAATGTGTTTGGTCAGCAGAACTCAAGCTGACTGCATAATGACACCAGAAAACCTTTGCCTGCAGGTTCTACATATTCATAGGCAGATATCTGTTTATGGAGATTACTGTGACCTACTTCCACCATTGTAACCAACCCATTAGGAATGCAGCATGAACTGGTGTGATGATCAGCAAGACACTGGTGGCATTGTGGAAAAACAAAGCAAGCCTGAATGTTTGGACTTTTAACAAAGAGGAAAAACCAGTTCCTTGTTTCTATGATGTTTCCTCAAACTGTGACCTCACTAAGGAGGATGGCCATAAACAAAACCAGTACACGAGTTGTAGCTGTACATTATATTCAATGAGTTAGTAGTTATTAGTAGGTATCTACATAAGTCAACCTTGAAGTTGTGTCCAAGTGTGTTAGAGCTACCTCTCACGATGAAGTAAACGTAATCCTCATCTCCCTCAGAGATTTTGGTTCATGTTGACACAATAGCCTCACACAGTTGGTGCAGAATTGGGCAAAAAATGTGCCAAGAAAATGTCCCTCACCCCACTATATCCCCAGCCTGAGTGGTTGGTTTTATGCTCTCTTGTTGTTCAGTTCTGACCCTACCATCTGAATGTTGGAGAAGAAATTGTGACTCATCAGACCAGGCAATGTGTTTCCAGTCTTTGATGAGCCTGTATGAATTGTAGCTTCAGTTTCCTGTTTCTGGTTGACAGGAGTGGCAGCCAGTCTGAAGATGTTCTTCTGCATACCTTGGCTGTAATGAGTGTTTATTTGAGTTACTGTCTTCCTGTCACATTGAAGCAATCCAACCATTCTCTTCAGACCTCTGATGTCAACAAGGCATTTTTAGTCAGAGAGCTGCCGCTCGTTGGATATTTCTCTTTTTTTTTGGACCATTCTCTACAAACCTTAGAGCTGGTTGTGTGGAAAATCACAGTAGATCAGCAGTTTCTAAAATACTCAGACTAGACCATCTGGCACCATTTCACTACATTGGTGGACCATGTAGTGGAAAGGGATGACTCAGAGATTCTGTTCCCACTAAATGTATGCTGTATGCATGTACACATGAGTAAACTGCACAAGTGAGCAGGTCGTGGATGACTTCAGTTCTGAGATGCTAGAGTTGGGAAGTTGTGAGTGATCTCCAGAGTAGTTCTTTACTTTTCAAGAGTTTTGATGTATTTTTTTTATGTCAGTACAACTTTCTGTTTTTCTCTGTTTTCCATTAAGAAAGACAACAATGACCCAGTTTGTTAATTTATCAACATAAAACACCCACTAATGATATTCAGACAAGTGAAGACTTCCTACTTTTTCTTCTTTTTATATATTCGATCAAAGGAATCCCCCTCTCTGTTCGGCTTGCGTGGGAGTGGGAATGTAATTTTGAGCGGCATCCGTCTAGGTCACGCGTATAATCACTTTTGACTCAAGTAAAGGAGATTTACATGCCAAATTGAAGCAAAGGTTTGGAATCAATGTAATGAATGGTGCTGAAGTGGGTCAGCTATGAGAAATACTGCAACGGGCTACATTTGTTTGAGTTTTTGGTCTTTTCATCATATTTGTTGATAATAACAGAGATTCATCTGTGCGCTGCTTTGGACAAAAGCATCTGCCAAATACATATGAAGGTAAAATATCACCAGCTTTATCCCTTATCCTCCCTTCAAAGATGAATTCTTAATCTCAGCTGCACCAACTGGTTCAAGATGGGTTGCACAAAAAAATAAGAGAGGATCTTTGTGTTCTGCATGTCTGTGCTGGAGAAATTTGTTCTGGCAGGAACAGCATGGGAAATGGAGTATCTCTTTCCATTTCTGATTTGTCAGCATTAATTTGCCCGAGGGCGGGGTCGCCTCCGGTTGAGTGTAACTCGCTGATCTTATCCGTCTTCTCTGTATATCTTGATGAGTGCAGAGCGACATTCGCCTCCCTTGCCTTCTCCACATGGCTCGCTTTCTTTGTACTGCACACTGCACAGCACTGGCACGCAGCCAGTCTGCTTTCCCAGAATACTCGCTGGACCTGCTGAAGAGTTTGGAGGCAGCTGACATGGCAGCTCTTCCCTCCTCCTGGCCTGTCTGAGCCACAGTGTCACTAATAGCTGTTAGTGGGTTGACTCCTAGTGACGCTTTAAATTATTATTTTATATATGTATCCATACAGTAGCTTCACTTAGACTCTGGGATGTTTGGGAGTTCAGGCTTTTTAGGCTGGATGTGCACTGGATGACCTCCAGACAGAGCAGTAGTATGCAGCGCCAATGCCTTTCAGGTGTATTGTGTATTTTTCACTTGTCTCTAGGGAAGAGTTTTGCTGTGTCTGCAGGCTTTTTAAAGCACTGTCCTGCAGCTCATTTTAAGTTACACACATTCCCACCTGGGAGCTGCCCTGTACAGTCTCATGACTTCACCGAGGGCTTTGTTATAAAGGGGTACAAGGGTGTCCATTCATTTTTCTTTGATTCACAGGTGATCTCAAACAAACAGTCATCTAATATTTGTGGGATTGCTGCTGTTGTCCTCAAGCTTTTGTAGACTTCGGCAGTAAGACCTCACAGCAAGAAAGTTGTGGGTTCGAATCTGGACTGGGGCCTTCTTTGCATGTTCTCCCCGTGTCTGTACGGGCTTCTCTATGGTTTCCTCTCACAGTCCAAAGAGATGTATGGGGATGGTTTAAGTGGTGGTTCTAAAGTAGCTGTTGGTGTGAATGTGAGTGTAAATATCTGTCTCTGTGCATTAGCCAAAAACCACAGCATGTCTTTTATCCTGCCGTCCTTCTCTCACACGTGGTCGTGGCAGATGGCCCCGCCCCTCCCTGAGCCTGGTTCTGCCGGAGGTTTCTTCCTGTTAAAAGGGAGTTTTTCCTTCTCACTGTCAAAATAAACTATCATAGCTATGCAGATGACACACAAATATATATCACAATGTCACCAGGAGACCGAGGCCCTGTACAGGCTCTTGGTAAATGCATTGAGGAAACTAATGACTGGTTGTGCCACAATTTAATAGTCTTTGGCGCCAAAGAAAAACGATTACAGGTCACCAGAGAACTTCAATCTATACACCTAAAAACCACAAACCAGGCGAGAAATTTGGGTGTAGTGATGGATGCAGACCTAAACTTAGAAAAACACATTAAGACAATAACAAAATCAGCTTACTATCACCTCAAGAATATTTCAAGGATAAAAGATCTGATGTCTCAACAGGACCTGGAAAAACTAGTCCATGCATTCATCTTTAGTAGGCTTGATTACTGTAACAGCATCTTTACAGGTCTACCTAAAAAATCAGTCAGACAACTACAGCTCATTCAGAACTCTGCTGCTCGAGTCCTCACTAAGACCAAAAAAGTGGACCACATCAGTCCAGCTCTGAGGTCTTTACACTGGCTGCCTGTCCATCAGAGGATAGACTTTAAAGTTCTGATGCTGGTCTATAAAGCTCTGAATGGTTTAGGACCAAAATACATCAGTGACCTCCTGACCCAGTATGAACCTTCCAGATCCCTCAGGTCATCTGGATCCGGTCTTTTATCAGTTCTCAGAGTCAGAACCAGACACGGAGAAGCTGCATTCAGCTTTTATGCTCCTTATATCTGGAACAAACTCCCAGAAAGCCTCAGATCAGCTGAAACACTCAGTTTATTTAAATCCAGGTTGAAGACTCACCTGTTCTCAGCTGCATTTGAATAAAGCACCAAATCCAAACTTTTAAGCTTAAATTTCAAAACTAACATTTTAACTACTGATTTTATCTGTGTTGATTTTATATACTGTTTTGTTTGTTTGTTAATTAGTTTGTTTGCTTGTTTTAATCAATTTTAAATCATGCTTTGTATTGGTTTTTGTTTCTAATGTCTCTGTAAAGCACTTTGAATCACCTTGTTGTTGAATTGTGCTATACAAATAAACTTGCCTTGCCTTGCCTTACCAATGTGCTTGCTCATAAGGGGTCATATGATCCTGTATGTATTATTGCAGGATCTACCTTACAATATAAAGCGCCTTGAGGTGACTGTTGTTGTGATTTGGCGCTGTATAAATAGATTGAATTGAAACAGATTGGCGATCCATCATGGGGTGCCCAGCCTTAGAGTCACAGGGCAGAAGAAAATAGATGGATGCCCACACTGCACAGTTTAGTTTAGTTTAGTTTTTTGTTTTGTTTTGTTTAGCTGAAAGTTCAGAATAATGACGAATAAAGACGAGTGATGAGTTATGCAGTTAGAGCTAGGAGGCGATTAGGTGCATTTTAAATGTTACTGTAAGGTTATAGAGAATTTTCAAGAGTGTTTATTTTGTTATCTGGTTAATTCATGCTGACATTTCATTGAATGCTAATCATTTTTGTAAATAGACACTTTAAAAGATACTAATTCAGTGCAGGGCAGCCTGTGGTATCTACAGTTACTGTTAAGTTAGGTCAAGGATAGCTACCCATACGGAAAAGAAATAGTAAAAACTTATATGTGATTACTCATGAAAGTGGCCACTTTCTCATTACTTTCATATATTGTTTTAGTAAGTATCCAAAACATACAAGTTTCATTATATAATTTTTCAAGGGATCTTATATCTGTTTTCACTCTTATATGCTTTTCATACAAGTTTCACACAAGACAGATACAAACTTTATAAGATTTATATATATCTTTTCCATATGGGTAGCATTGGTTTGAAATTAAGCTCATGATGCTCTTTAGCACCATTTGCCAAAATGCATTTTTATGACTTTATGGGGACTGGACATCAGCCATGGCAGCATAATAGTTCACATCACATCTGCATATATAACGCATTAGACTCAGAGCTGCAGCAGAGCAGGTTAAGTTGATCATATTAGGAAGTTCATAGTGAGTCATTAATGTTTCTCCACCTGCCTAATCCTGTCATGTAACATGTCAGTTGTACCATCATAGTGTCAGCACAAACAAGGACATTAAATAATTTCTAAATTATAAAATCAGGTATTAGGCTTGGTAGCTGAGTCTTACAGCAAACAAATGCAGCTACAGCTATGTAGTTTTAGTTCAGATCATTTGTACCTTACTCAAAATGCAGTGTTGACATAGTCAGGCAAACTATAAGAAGCCCTACCTTTGCAGCAGACTTTACAAGAAAGAAAATAACGAGTTGTTTGGACTTGGCACTCCTCTCCAGGCTGGAAATGTGTTCAGAACAAAATTCACTTGTTCTCTGAAGCTGGTTCACTTTGCCAGACTGTGTGCCTTTCATAGCAGAAATATCAATCACCACTTCCCTCCTCTCGCCTTTAGCGGTCGGGTGCAGTCTCCCCGTTCGACTCCACCACCAGCTCTCTCACCGAGCCACAGGGGGAGGTTGCCAGTTCTGCACTTGTCATCCTTCCATAGCAGCGAGGGGGCTAAATCAGGCCCGCAGTCGCTCAGAGTTTATCATTAGTTGGATCCAGTCTGTCAGCTCGCTCTTTTAGAGTCGCAGTGTTTGATGAAATTTTAAGGCAACTCACAGATACAAATTTTGTGGGACAGCGTGATGCACTCTGTCAAAAAAATGTATTTACCAAAAAATAAACTCAGATTCTTTAGAGCGCTCGTGGCAAAATAAATAAGTAAAACAAAACTTGGCTTATTTAAGATGTCCTTTGCAAATATGTTGGTTTTAAAATGTATGAAAATATTCATATTTACCTAACTAACGTACCTTCTTATACCACACTAACTATGAACATTTTTCCATGAGATATAACAAAGAACTACAAATCATGGCACCAAGAGCTTTACAAATAGAGCCAAAAGTGACAGAATGGGAGCAATATCGCTTGAAGTTTTTACACTGAGCCCCTCTGCTTGTGAGAAATACTGTTCGAATAGCAATGTTTAAAACAATATTTTAGATTTGGATAGTTCATTGCTGGAGGAGATGTCTATGGGGTTTTTGTTTTGTGTGTATAATATTATTTTTTTTCTTTTATGTTGATTTTCTTTTGTGCCAGTGATGATATTCATTGTTGATGTCCTACTACTTAATTTGTGTGTTTCTCAAACTCATGTTTTATATCACAGTAAAATTAACAGATAAACCAGAACATTTCATTCACTAAATGTACCTATTAATGTGTCAGTCATTCATGCACAGACTAGTTTTTTGTGGATAGACTCTTATCCACCCCAGATGTTTAAGTCTGATGGCAGTGCGGCTTCACCTGTGGACCCTTTTTTATTACTTGTTTACTTCATTTCAAAAGTAGAGAAGTTTATAATAGTTATAATAAACAACAAAAAACTAAATAAAAGTTAATGCACATGCTCACTCTATGGGATGGTATTTATGTCAATATGTACGCGCGAGCAAAAACATAACCTGAGCAAATAGTTTCATTTCATGGGTGGAATTAAATTCCTCGCACATAAATGCAACATCCACGCCCAGAACTCGGCAGCAGCGTGCACAAATACGCCATCCCACACGCCAGAGCGTCTTCTTTTCACATGCCGCTGCTGTTTCACAACTCTCTACGCTCGGACATAAATTCTGCTCGCGCGAATCGACTCACTTTTGACGTGTGACTGGTCGCTTTGATGGACTCTTCAGGTTACTGCATTAAATCGAGTTACAATGTGGCAGCAACAGAAGCCACTGTGTTTTTTCAAAAGTATTTCTTTACAAAAGCAACCCTGTATCCACAGCTACCAGATAACGATAAGCGGAAGCGAACGGATGGATGGATATTTGAACTTCAGCCTCCACACGGAGTCTCTTCAGCATACATTAGAACTTCTTACTTTACCACCAACCTTAAAAAAAAGCTTCATCGCGTAGAGTTTCCTTTTAATGTTCCACTCAGCCACTGATCTGTTTAGAGACTAAACTGAAGATGTGCTTAATAAGGTGGATGGAAAAGTGCTCACGGAGATAAAACAATAACACAAAACTGCGCTTCTTTTTAAAAGCGCACATTATCGGTTGAAAAACACCTGATCAGAACATTGAGAGCAGGTGCTGTTAGTGTAATTATAACATCCGTCTGTGTTCAGAAGCTCCCGCTCCTTGTCTCACTTCTTCTATTTCCAGGTCAGATTTTTCGATTTGGCTGTCTAGAGCTATCCGTTACCGTGGCAACCAGTGATGGATAGCACAGCCAGCCACGGGTCATTAATTACTGTGAGAAGATTTTCTTGCTTTACTAGCTACTGTTCACAGGGCAACCAGGCGGTGTGTCCTTTGACTGTGAGCCAGCTGAGACATCTTTACCGTGAGTTAGTGGAAGCATTTTTGTTTGATGCTTTGAGGACTTGAATTCTACATTTCCTTATTATCTGCTTAGTATTATGATGATGGATGCTCTTATTACAAATGGTCAAAGCTTCAGACAGTGAGTTCAGTTATGTGCCATTAGTGTGTGAAGATCGAGCCTCAGACTGTTTCAGGCGCTGTTTCTTTTTTCTTCATACTCTTGAACGTGTAAATCAGAGGCCATCTTAGACACAGAGCTCTGAATATGAGATCATAGAGGCTCCGCTGACCTGCTGTTTGACCCTACCAAGGGGCAGCCAGTTAGGAGAAAGCTCTCTTAAAGCTGGTGGTCTTAAAGACAGAGGAGCTACTGTGTCTAGTGTCAGACAGCTGATGATGCTAAGGCTCAAAATTAGATAATCAGGTGATATTTTGAACTGTGAAACATGCAAAGCTACTTTAGTAAAGTCAAGGAATAGAAAATGTGGAGGTGAAAATGAGGAAAATTCGCCCACTTTGAGGAAAAAGTAAAAAATAATGTAAATATTCAATAATCTCAATGTCAACCGCCTCATGTAGATCCGCTAGTTCCTGACCTGGAGATCTGGATCCCATCACTTGGCCACAAGATAAACCAGAGTGTCTCAAACTTTTCATCGCATTTCTAATTGTTACTGAGATGTTTGTTGAATTTGTAATCCTTCAACATTTCCCATTTTAAAGAATGTGTCATGTCTGACGTTGGACATCTTTATGTTATTACCTCAAACTTCCAAAGCTCATGACACAGCAGGTTTTTTTAATCCTTAGAGTAAAATACTAAACAGTTGGTAGACAACGTGATCTCTTTGGTAACTTGACCATTTTGAAGCTGAATTTACACTGAAATTAAACATCAGTGTCTACAGAAGCAGCTACTTGTCCCGCTTCTGGTTTCATTATCAGTCTCATCAGTTATGTGTACATGCTGCAGACTCCTCGAGGTTGACAATAAGGAGACTACCTTCCTTTTCTCACTCTTATCTTTCTTTACCTGCTCTTATATCCTCATGACAAAGATAACAGGGGATCATTGCTGCCTGTCTTTGCTATATTAAATATCTTTTCCCCTACTATACTGCTTATAAATCAGCATTGTGCAACACAGTACTCTTCTGCGCCCTATAAGTTTTCATGCTTGGTCTCTGAAGCTTAATAAAGTACTCAAATGAATGTGGCCTGTCTGTGTTTCATGATGGCACCTTGAGGTGAAGCTGATTGTAATTATACGTTTGAGAGAAGCTTCTGATGCTAATGGGAGCACTCACTGAAGTGAAGCCTCTCCTCTCTCTTGTTTCCTCTTACCGTGGGATCTGCAGTGTCAGCACTGCACCTCAGCCATTCGAGAGCCAGCGTGCATGTTAATGTATGACACGTGCAACACAAATGCACACACATAATGACTAATGCATGTCTTACATTGCGAAATCTGATCTGCTTGAGGAAAACCCTCTCTTGCACAGTTATTTTGTTTTGCTAAATAGTTTCAGCACTCGCGCAGTGATTGACATAATTTGGTAATTATTAGCAGTTAATTGCAGTTTTCTGTTGATTTATTTTGAAGCAGCATGAAATGACAACACTCCTCTGTTCTGTAAAAGAGATTAGCAGGAGTGTTTCTGCTAAACTTCTGCCGAATTTCTTAATGCCCCCGTAGGTTGTGTCGAACTTGTGTCTTTGGATCGTGCCAGCTGGCAGAGTGGCATCGTGTTTTCCACGAGCAGCATGCCAGGCCGTCGGGTTGTTCAGGGAGATTTGTAAAGCGTGAGCGAGAGCGGTAGTGACATGCCCCATAAAAGCTCTTTTGTGCTTCTCTTTATTGCATGTTGGGTCTCAGACAGAGGTCAGGGACGGCTTAGTGGAGAGCAATATGGGAGTGACCCTTCGCTGCTCACGCGCGACCTCCTGCAGACACTCATCCACAAACATTTACTCACACACACACTCAGGTAGGCATATTGTATTCCTGCTGCCTTGCAGGATTTTGCAGGATATATATATATATATATATATATATATATATATATATATATATATATATATATATATATATATATATATATATATATATATATATAAGCTCAGCGATTCTCTGCGCGATCAACCTCTCACATGTTTAAGCTGCGGGAGATTTCACTTGTCATGTTTGCATAGTAAGCTAACGATTAATAAGACGATGTCAGAGGAATTGGTGCACAAATTATCATCACTCACAGATCAGTGCTGTCGCTCTCTATACACAGTTCGCACGATTGCAAAGTGAAAGCAAAAAAACAAGCGCAAATTCAAACGCGACTTCAATATGTCACATATTGACAGTGGCTCACCGATGCCAATGACATAATTACCCAGCTACATTTCTGAAAGAATGCAAAAGCATTGACATATATTTTTCCTACAATAGCCCGACGGGCAGGGCAGAGATAGATTTTGGTAGCCCGACTGAAAAAATCGCTAGCTCCGGGACATCGGGCTAGCGATATTGCAAGCCCTGTATCTGATTGAGGAATCACTCATCTTTGGAAAAGAGAGTTTATTACAGAGAAATGGCTCTTTCCAAAATAAAAGCTATACTATCCGCTTCTTCTGGGCTATATTCTCAGCAGCATAAGGAGAATCATGTGCTAACAGCTGTCTAAATGACTCGGCTAAAGTTAGTAGCATGCTTGCTTTTTTTTATCTGCTTCCACTTGTCTTTGCACTAGGATGATGTTGGCGTAAATGTGCAGTCATATTCGTTGTGTTCCCACTAGTGCTTTCAGGTTAATCTCGTTGAAATGACCTTAACGCCACAACACGGCAAATCTCTGTTAACGAGCTACCGCCGATCGCTCCGTGCATGGGGCTAGACGGCCAACACGTTAACGAGCTAACTGCGCTAACACACTAGTTCACACACATGTAATTGAGCATTGCATGGCACATCCAACATACTGTTTTACTTTAGTCCATGACTAGGTCTATGTTGCAAGGAGAGCTTAACTTCTGTCTTGCTAGCTTGCCCTGCGCTCTTCCTTCTGACTATGCTGTCTGTGTTGAGCGCTCAGTGGATCTGCGCAGGACAGTGCAGCCTAGGCGGAGTA
This sequence comes from Aulonocara stuartgranti, assembly GCF_965226115.1. Lineage (NCBI taxonomy): Eukaryota > Metazoa > Chordata > Actinopteri > Cichliformes > Cichlidae > Aulonocara > Aulonocara stuartgranti. Next base: position 10,954,753 of record NC_138954.1, read on the forward strand.
GTCGAACACAGATTCACTGAGCGCTCAACACAGACAGCATCGTCAGAAGGAAAATTGATAAAATAAATTACAAATGTTGTATTGTTCGATACATATGCGTACCGAACCGAAAGCACTGTATCGAACGGTTCAATATCGATACGAATATCGTTGCACCCCTAATATATATATATATATATATATATATATATATATATATATATATATATACTCTGCAAGTCAGCATAGGTTGCTACAGCTACCGGTGGTTACTCCTTTGAGAATTCCTGGCCTGTTCTTTCTTTTCCCGTCTACATGCTGCTGTAGGACCTGGAAATCTCTGGTGGGCATCCAGGAATAGCAGCACTGTTGATGCTTCATGCAGATTGCCTGATCTTTTCTTTTTTATATATTTTAATTTGTCTGCAACATTGAAAGTCCTGTGTTTTTGCTGGAACATGCATCAGAGAATTCCAGTCATTTTAATGGTCTATCCATCCAAATTCTTCCACTTGTCTAATTCAGGGTCGCAGGGGGGCAGGAGCCTATTCCAGCTGCCATAGGGTGCAGGGTACACCCTACAGAGGTTTCATCTCCATCCCAGGGCTAACACATTCACAGTTGCAGGGGTTTGAACCTAGGACCTTCTTGTCATAGTGCTAACCACTACACCACTGTGTCCCCCCCCAGGTTACTGTTACTAAAAAATTGATTTCTAGTTTGTAAAATGAACCACAATAGAAATATTTTTAATTCCTTCTGTAGGTGTTCTATTTGGTGTTTTTGTTGGGTGTTGGAATCTATTAACTTCTCTAAATATATAACTTTACATACTGTGTAAAGCAAACAAACCAACATCCTGACAAAGATTGGAAATACTCTGAACACTTTGCCACTGAAAAATATTAGAAAAAGACGACCGAAATCACACAGAGCTGGTTTCAAGTGTTTTGAGCTGAAGAAGATTGGGTAATGCTGCAAAATAAAATAATAATGTGTGTGTGTGTGTGGGGGGGGGGGGGGGTCATTAAGACTCGGATACAATGAGTCTATCATATTTCTTATAGAAAGAATAAATAGAAATGAATATATGTCGTAAGTTTGCAACAAAAATAAAAATTCTGTACAAAAATCACACAAGAGGGACGTGATGGTAACAACAAGTCAGAGGAAGAAGCTGTTCGTTCTCCTTTTACCTCTCTCTCAAAGAAAACATCTGACTGTACCTGTGAAAAGCGAGAGTGCATTCACCAGAAATGCTGCCTATTTTTTTTGTCTGGTTTGTTTGATAATGGGCAAGTTACAGTTTATCAGCGTTTTGACTGAAAACATCTGTGTCTGTGGCCAAACATGGTACTGAGTAAAGAACAAACCAAACAGTAAGATGCAAAACCTGAACGTTAAGCCTCCAAAATGCTAAAAAGCTTTGCAGGGCTGAGGGGACCCATATGGAAAAGAAATAGTAAAAACTTATATGTGATTACTCATGAAAGTGGCCACTTTCTCATTACTTTCATACATTGTTTTAGTAAGTATCCAAAACATACAAGTTTCATTATATAATTTTTCAAGGGATCTTATATCTGTTTTCACTCTTATATGCTTTTCATACAAGTTTCACACAAGACAGATACAAACTTTATAAGATTTATATATATCTTTTCCATATGGGGAACCGCAGGGTTTGATGATACTTTTCAGTGAATTTGTCACCGTGAAGTGGCAACCTCTGAGGATGCAACAATAAAGGCAACACAGAAGGTGGCATTAACTGGCAGCTCCCCGAATGGCAGTTTGCTTGAAAAATGAGTCAGTGCCCACAGACTTCTCCAAATTTAGAGCAGAAATTTCAAAACTAGCTTGTTCTCTGCAGATAATTTCGTCCTTTGTGACAATTGTACATGGGGTGAATTTTTATATGACTCACCCATTTAAAGCATTTGAAATTATACATGATTACGGATTTAATGCTTTGAGAGACAAGTGGATGGTGTCACTGCAGCTTACCAGAGCATTGCCAGGTCTCAGCTAACCTGAGTCACTGAACTGGACCTCTGCACTGTGTTTGTAGTTTTGGCACCTTCTGGAGAAATGTTCATCATTTAATAGTCCCAAAAATGGCTAACCAAGTTAGCCTATAACTTGGCACACCACCCTGAAACTCAAGGTTCACTCTTGCTACACCTGTTTCGTATAGTCAATCTAGTTCACTACAAGCAATTACTTTAATAACACACAAATAAATTTGTTTCATTGCTTTAAAAAGCATCACTGAGTACAGTTTTAAAGTCTTAGCTGATGGTTTTACTTACACCAGCGCCATCCTTTGGCCCAAAACATGCCCACTTGGAATTTTACCAGCTTTATAACGGCAGTTGTGTGCATTTTCTTCCACCTGCCTCTCCTAAGCTCTGCTCCTGCATTCAGGCTATAAAGACCTCTGAGGTGGATCAAAATCTCTGGACAGCTACTGATGTTAAGACAAAGGGGAGATGGAGATGCTTGAAGCTGTTTACAAGATCACATCCGCTGGGGGTGCCCTGACATTGGAACGACCTCAGAGTGCTGCATGAAGCCTGTCTTACTGCCGATTATACGGACAGACCAGCAACCGCCACAAACGCAGTCGCAGCCACAGACGCACCAGGATGCCCAGACAAAAAGCACAAAAACAGGCACCCACACAATAACACGCTGTATGGATGTCTCGACAACGCATGCGTGTGCAGACGAGCACACACGTGCATCATATTGGAAGCCCACTCTGCTAGATTGCTTTAATTCATTTAGCTTTGATTGGTGAAAGGTTTTTTTTTTTTTTCCTCAAAATATCACCGCTGCTCCTGTTTGCAGCAACTTCACTGTAGCCTCGAGGAGGAATGGGTGGCGGTGCACCATTTTCAGCAGCAAATTGAATTTCAGTGGGTTGCATGGTGCGTATTTGGCTGATGGAGCATATCTAGAAGCTGTATATTTAGACTAATGCAGGTGCTGCAAGTCACAGATTGATTACCGGTTTAAAAATAAAACAGCTGTGTGCATCATGAAGTAGCAGGAGCAGCAACAGAAAACACTTGTGCATCAGAATAATGTCCTTGGATGGGGTGAAAAAAATTAAATCAAGTGACAAAAAGAGAGGGCGTCTGACACTTAAATATATTCAGACAAGTGTGTGTGCGTGTGCTGTATTAATTAATTTATCGAAACGGATTACAGTCCAGATTGAGGGCTCATTCATCCAGATCTCCGTAATATAATCTGCCTCTAAACATTTCATAGCGACTTATCTCTCTGAGCTCTCCCGCCGGGTGAGCGATATTTATTCTGTTGTGTCGGAGTCTTAGCTGCCTCTGTCAGGGCTGAGAAGGGGTTTATCTGCATCCAGCGGCAGTCGCAACTGCGTTTGTGCTCCGTTACCACCCCCTTCCCTGCCAGCCCCTCCATCCCGCCCCCCTCTTTCGCTGGTCACACCACACTTCCTGTTAAATCCCATTACCAGAGCCAGACGCCCCTCTCTGCAATGTGTTACGGTCTTTGAGCTAAATCATAAATAGGCCAAGCTGTTGAGTACAGATGCTGCTGAAAATACTCTCGCTGTGTTCCCATTTTTACTCATCCTCCACCCCCAAAATGTTTTTCTGTTTTTTTTCCCCCTTCCCACATTGGGATGTTTGGGGTGATGTCACTGTGTATGTCAGTCTGCACTTGTTCCAAAAATGCCCGAGTGTATTACGCAAACAGGCGTGTCAGAATACTCCATATTGTTGTGCTCCAACACTTGTTCCAAGACTGTAGTGAGACTGCAGCAGCAACATGAAAAATGAAATTTTCTCAGGGAAATTGAGTTGTCAGGATTTTGCCCCACATCTAAAAAAAAAAAAAAAAAAAAGATATCGCCAACTTGTGATGCATTTTTAATTCTAAACAAATGCTATAAACACTTGTTGAACATAAACACTGTCGCACACAACTTCTGGGATACAACACAGACGGTAGCAGTTGATCGTTTCTTTATTTTCGAGGGTTATCATTAGTTCCCAGTGTGATACCATTTTTCATTTTTAATGAGAGAGGAGCATAGACTGTGTAAAAGAATTGCCTTAGCCACAGTGATGCAACTCATTGGTTTTCAGCCTCTTGACCCTCAGCTGAAGAAAGTTTAGTAAACTGTAGGCATTAACTATACATTCAAGGACACAAATAAATGTGAGATACAAGTAAAACACCAGGATTTCACTCATTAAAACTGAAAATACAACTTCTTGGATGGTCTGTACCACACAACAAGCTAAAATATTCATATTACACCGATGATTTGACATGTTAGTTTGGAGCCAGCTCTATGTAAGCATTCGCTAATTGTGAAACCAGTTAGAACGAGTGGTTGTTGTTAAATTTGCAAGTTCAAAGTTGTGGAAGCCTGTTTCTCCACCTGCAAAAAACCAGGGGTCAGTCCTGGGAGGATATTTATGGAATAACTTCAACACTATTCTTATAATGTTAATGCCAGACATCATCTGGCTAATAAGAATTTGGTGAAATGTGAACATACTAACCCGTCCAACCACCAATTTAACATATCAAACTGAAACACTCAAACCCTACATAACTGTTTATCATAGTTTTATTTATTTTTTTATACTGTTTTAATTTGGTTGTACCTACATGGGCATTGTAAAGCACCGTGTGTACTTTGTTCTCGAAAAACACTATATTAATGAACCTTACTTAGTTACTTAATCCAGCAGACTAGTGCGCTGTCTCAGCTGGGGCTATCAAAAAAGCCACAGATAAAGATGGCTGCATCCCAAGACGACTCTATTCACCAATCAAAACATTCCAGAGCAAATTCTGATGATGGGAATTTTTAGAATTTGTCGACTAAAATTTAAAGAAATGTCTCGGGACTTGCTGGATTGTACAGTCCAGTGTACCGACTCACTGAGGGTTTATAAGAGTGGAGATGTTATTTTTCAAAAATCAGCTTTTTGTGTCTTCTCTTTTTAAGAACCTGTCGCCCAAACTCCTCCCTGACATCCTTAAAGTGTCACCTCTAAATTCCTGCCCCTCATATCTTGTGCTAAACCTTATCCTAACTCTGTCATCTTCAAATAAATCAAATCAAAGTTTTATCTGACCTCAAACTGCCAAAACAAATCCTAAATCTCATCTTAGTGCTCATTTATAATCCTTACCCAAGTGAAGCCTTTAAAAGAGATTGAGAGGCTACATTGACCTCACTTTGATGATCTAAACTCAAGGTGCTTCTCAAAGATAGAACGGCCCACTATGAGCACACACATATATAACTTTAGTTGCCACATACATTTCAGATGTCGTTCAGGGGTGATTTATGTGGAGCTGGAGTAAAGTAAGGAAATGTGGAAGAAAGAAAGAAGCAAGAAGGGAGTAAAACGGGATTAGGGAGTCCAGGAGGGAGGTACATGAGAAGGCCAGTGAAATACAGACTGGCAGTCAGTCAGTCAGGGCCTGCAGCGACTGCTTCACTCGGTCCCACCAGAGTAATGACTGTGTAACTACAATCTGCTAATCCTGCAGGCTGGCAGAGGTCCAAGTAAAAACCAGCAGCACCAGTAATGCAGCCAGTTCTCACACCAGCTGGATCTGCCTGCCAGACTGCATGCTGCTCCTGCGTGACTGCATGACTGACTCTCACTAACCCGAGCTAACCGGCTGTTCAGAGCACCAGACGTGGATGATGATGATGTTGATGATGGGGGAACCTGTGTGCATGTTTGTGCTTTTGAGCGTGCAGGAGGACGAATGTGTGTTGAAGTGGAAGAAAAGCAATCACACAGAGGATGTGAAAATGTGGCAGAGCTTTCAGGAGGCACAATTAATCTCAGTGGTTGAATCAAATTTTAAAAAGTAGAGCAACAGTCATTCACACTATCAGGGAGCAGTAAAAGGTCTTTTAGAGGTGCAGATAATTATTTCCATTATGGAATAACGTGGTGATTATTGGAGCTAAATATTTGGTCTTTGCCGGTCCACGTATCCCACACCAGGTGGGGAATGATTACTGCCTCAGGTGGAGGAGTTTAACTATCTTGGAGAAGTATTGTTGTTCATTTCATGTTATTGATCCTTAATAACTGGAAAATTTCAGCAGGGAACTTTGAGTTAGCGTGATGCTGTAGTGTGGTCGGGATATTGTCTGGTGACGGGTTGTGATTAAAGTTTGAAATCAGCAGGTGTGGAGAAAGAAGTGTTTGCCAGATCTCCGCAGCTTGAAGCTTTATTAGTGATTATTTGCATAACACACCTGAATCTCAGTTCAAAAGGTCTCCACACACCATAAAATTGCCCTGTCCACGTACAGATCTGTGATATGAGTTTTAACACGATTTTTATTTTTATTTTTTAACACAAAGTTTTTGCACGCTCGAATTTTAAAGTGACTACAAAAACATATCAATAGCTGCACTGGCGTTATTTTGAGGATTTGGTAATTTCAGAAGAAGCAACATCAATTTGTCAATTGTAGCGTCGGATTTATGGAACCATGAGTGGAGTGCCAAGTTATCAGTTAAAGTTAGAAATGGGATTGAAAATGGCCTTCATTTATAGGACACTTGGTTAACAAACTGCTCCTATAAACTATACAGGTGCAATGCATTGATACTGATACCTGCTGATGGCTTTGAAGCAACATATAAATAAAATATTACAATTTAATTCACCAAACTTCTGTGTCTATGAGCATGGCTCGCAGTGTCAGATAACTACAATAAAACAACAGTTATAGCCAAGAGGTCAGCTACCTGCCTAGTGGGAACCTACTTGCCAGTAAAAACAGCCATGCCTTTAATAATTCAAAATTTAAGCTGTAATAAAATTCAAATGGGTATTTTATTAGAAGGAAATCAACCTTTATAGTTTTCATGAAGGAAAGAATTAACGAAAAATGTTTATTTATGCTCTAAAGTTGTACTTCAGTGTTGTCTTCTTTCAGCCCTGAAGTTTCCCGCTTCTATGACCCACTTGAAGCCAAAAAACTAACAGCTCAAAAAAAACCAAACCCTGTTACTTCAGTTTTCGTCATTAGATTAGAAGAATAACAATGCCATACAGATATCTGACGTTTAAATGACTACTCACTGTTAATGTATGTAATATAAGGTCTGTTTGTGCAGTTATATTTGCAAGCGAATCGCAGATGAGTGTCTTTGAGTTACTTGATCACGTTGTTGTTTCTCTGACTCTCACATTGGCTTGTGTGTAGAATAAACGGGGATCCCTGACAATGGCAGTCTGAGGAGCTTTGTACAAGATGCTGTCTAATCCGCTGTCTCCCCAGAGAGATTAGCCCCGTCACCAGGGTGGGGAATTAAACCACGGCTGGTGTTGGAGAGACCCTGAAAACAAAGCTGAAGTGAGACCCGAGGGGCTGTGGGGGTGCAGATGCACAATTTTGATGCAGCTGATCAATAAATAAAGTAAACTATGAATCTGTCAGTAATTGTTGTATTTAAAGAAAATGGATTTCTGAGAAACATTGAGGTCTGGTTGTAGGGAAAGATCAGAAGAGGTGTAGTTTCCTTCAAGGGCAAACTGTCATCTTCAGTCATTTTGACATTTAGCTTTTTCCAGTGTCTAAAAAAATCAGTTTGACAAATTAAATTTAGGGACATATTTAAGAAATCTGTCTTTTTTCCGAGGGAAACCCAGACAGTTGGTGCCACAGTTCGATCAAACAATCAGATCTTGTAAAGGCAGCAGGCCAAGGTTACTCAGCCTATAGAGAAAATGTTTTTTTTTTTTGGAGAACAGCAGCTCGGAGGTCAAAATGGACTGAGACTGTGGAGAGAGCAACGGGAGCAGATAAAGAAACATGTTGATAAAGGGAATCGTACAGCAGTTAGGAAATGAAACAAAACTATAAAGCTCTTTTGAGCAGCAACAGAGAAATGTGTCTCATCTGTGCCCTGCTTGAACTTCTCTGCACGCAAACCTTATAAAATAAAATGAAGTTTCAAATCAAAACAGTATTTTCATTCAAATTTGTCACAGAAAGCAGCAGACACAGACGTCTCTCTGTAACCGTTGCCGCCTGCAGTTTGGTTATGCTCATTTTTGCGCCACCGTTTCTAAGCGGGCGCTCCCTTCCTGTCGCCGAGCCAGCGACTGAGTCAAGGTCCGTTCTTGCTCTGGGCAAAACAGGTTCTCCCTCACACTTTCCATCCGTCTGGCCATGAATGATTCACACTGTCCTTCTGGTCTGTTTAGGATGGCAACAGAGCTTCTGCAGGGAAGAATCTGCTGTATGCCAAGTGAAATGAGAGTGAGTGAGTGTGTGCTGAAAGAGGAGTAGCCAACACTGATTCTGCTCATTGAGCTATTGCACATCTTTGGTGGGCAGGACAAAAAAATCAGTTTCGTTCAATTCAAATGACATGTTCATCCCACCAGTGAACATCCCTCGTGCACCTTTCAATCTCTGCTACGTGATTCGACATGAATATGCGATTGGTTAATTTTAGGTTAATGCAATGGTTTGCAAGCTTTGGTGCTTCAAACCACTAAAGGTTGGATTTTGATCAGCAGTGGATGAGTGGAGCTAACAGACCATCTCACTCAAGCTTGCAATCAGAGTAAAGCAAAAACAGTTTTCCCAAAAAATGAATAAGAGGAAGCAATATGCTTAAAAACTCTTGTTGCAGTCGACTGCAGTGAGTGACTGTGCTGCTGCTTAGCTCGATCCCAGTGCAGTATTTTTCATCAGTGACCTGTAGTGGTTTATATCAGACAATTGGCACTATATAATGTATATATACAATATGTGCCTTTCTGAAGACTAAGGAGTATTAAAATTGTTGTGACAACATGTCACATTTACAGTTGTGGTCAAAAGGTCAAAAATCTGGAGCATGACTATCGTGGGCTTTAATCGTCTTTTAAACACCTTTAATTACTTTAAAATTAAAGATGTTTAGCACTTCAGCACTTTGCGAGACACTTGATGTCTTTTAAATGTGCTAAATAAAGATGACTTGACTTGAAAACAAGATACGGGTGCACAACTTTTGAATTTATTTTGGATTTTCTCTAATCCGCACACGGTTAAACGTATACATACAGGCTCAAATATACACATACGTACACCTCCGCTGACACAATAGTCCTGGAACATATTCGAAATATGTAATAATCTATTTGATGAGAGACTTTAAGATGCTCGAGTTGGTTTAAAAAAACCCATGAAGACGTTTCACCTCTCATCCGAGAAATCGCTTTCTTTCCGAGCTCCTTAGACTACCATGACCTGGATGACAAGAACCTACACAGAGATGTGTGATTATGACTGTGACATCAGAAATATTAATATCAAGTTATGCTTCCTAGAAAGGAAGCCATCCGTAGCCCAACTGATCATCAAACCTTTAAATAACCCTGCCGGGGCAGCAGTCTGCTCCTGGAAAAGGCTCTGCATTTATAGACGGGGATTTCTTCCTCCCTTTCTCTCTCTCGCTTCTCCTCCTCCTCTCCCTTTCCCCCTCTCTGTGATAATTTATCTTGCCCCAGTCTGATAGAGCTGTAGCTGATGTAAGAAAGTGACTTGATAAAAAATGAATGATTTTATTAGTCAGTAAGACTAAGCTGGCGTGTAGAAGGCCCTGTTTTATCCAGGCTTTGCGTGCGATGCCTACTGTTGTATTAGCTACAGGACAGATTTCCCCACTGGACGGGCAGATGCTTTCCCCTCCGAGCGTCGTGGATGCACCATGTGTCACTGAATCTGAGCCGGGATAAGACGTCTGTCACACTGAGCTATGAATGCGATCTAAAGCACCCTGGTGCATCATACATGACAGACATTAAACCGCCTTTATCTGAATTCTCAAGTTTTCTGAGTTGAATAAAAAGCAGAATCGTCTCAAGGGGCATTTTAGTTTATTCATATAAATCATATATATTGTCTGTTCAATCTGCCGCTCCATTCAACCACAGAAAGAGTGACATGCTAGCCAGATGTTAGCCTTGGATGCAGGCTATTACCAGGACAGTCTCTGACAGTAATTATGTCATGATGTGCAATGTGATCTAAAGTAAACACTTCCTTATTAGATCTAGCTTTGACCTGATGATGCCAATGTTATATAACACATGCAGATAGATTAATGCGCTTCTTTTTTCCAGAGTCTTCTTCACATTAGGGAGTTGGCATACACATTAGCAAACACCATCATCATGATTGTCTATATAAACACTGGCATCGTGATTTATGGAAATATCAGTAGAGCTGCAGAGATCCTCCCTAATAGCCTTCTTATGTCTTTATCACTCTGCTTTAATGTTGGCATGTTTTAAAAATTTCTTTCCTTTTGTGCAGCAGTGAAGAAGTTTGTTTCTGATGAGGCGTTTCTTCTGTTTTGCTCTTTTACAGACTGCACTGAGGCGACGAGGTAGCAGGGAAACATTTAAAGACAAAAAATCCACAAGTCAGGTAAATAAGAAAAAGATGTCAGTGTTACTCACTCTGCAGAAAGAGAATAAGGCACTTTTTTCAACCCTTTACAGGCGTGGATTAGCAGATTTAAAGAGAAAAGCAGCTTTGATAAAATTAAAGAAAAAAACACATCCTGAAGGTGGAAACAAAGAAATCACAACAAGAGGAAAGAAAATAGAAAAATAAGTGTGAAGTCAAAAGTTTAAAATGAGAAACCGTAAGTGAAGATAACAGGAAAACAACCAGGCTGCAACATTTAAGCTGAGCCTTCGGCAGAACATTTACTGTAGCCCACTTACTGCTTTTATCCAGTTCAATAAATGTACTGTTGCCTTCTGGGCTAAATTATGTATCGCAGTGATTTCCAACCTTTTTTTCAGTCTGTGTTTAGTCATTTTGGTACATTTTGTAGTCATACGTCCATTTGAAGGCAGTAAAAGTTACGAAAACCGCAATAGAATAGAATAAGATAAAATAGAATAACATACTATACAACACGAATAAAAATAAAATGCTCTGTTATAGTAGGAAAAAATTGCTCTTGGACTGGATTGGAACTTTTATTGGATGTTTTTAGACAATAACAAAAGTATGAGACGACAGCAGCTTTACTGTCATTTTTATTTCATTAGGAGGACAGTGCGGACCTCAGGTGCCAGCTGCAGTTTGCCAAAGAGGAGTCCGGCCTCATGAGGAAAAAGATGGCCAAGCTCGGCCGTGAAAAGGATGAACTTGAGCAGGAGCTGCAAAAGTACAAATCAGTTTACGGGGACGTGGACAGTCCCCTTCCCCTGGCGGAGTGCTCTGGCGGCGGCCCTCACACCACTCGAGAAGCCGAGCTACGATTGCGTCTCAAGCTGGTGGAGGAGGAGGCTAACATTCTGGGCAGAAAGATTGTGGAGCTGGAGGTGGAGAACCGCAGCTTAAGAGCGGAGAATGAAGACATTCGCTGTCAGTATGAAAGAGACTGCTTTGGGCGCGAGCCTTTCTCCAGCATGCCCTCGTCTCCATATGGCGGCGATGCGCTGGAGTCGGCCAGTGAGCTTCGTCGCCATCTCCAGTTTGTCGAGGAGGAGGCTGAGCTGTTGCGCCGCTCCATCTCAGAGATTGAGGACCACAATAGGCAGCTTACGTCTGAACTCAATCGCTTCAAATTTGGTCCAAGCAGCACCTCTGGGGCCATTGGTGAAGAAGGCAGTGAGGGGGTACTGTTTAAACCCGGGAACGGGGGCACGGGTAATGGCTCCAGTAGTGGGATGTTGATGGAGGAGCTTAAATCAGCCAGGATGCAGATCAACGAGCTGAGCGGAAAGGTGATGAAGCTGCAATATGAGAACCGTGTCCTCATGTCTAATGTCCAGCGCTGTGACCTGGCTGCACACTTGGGCCTGCGAACCGGCAGCCCTCGAGACAGCGATGCGGAGAGTGATGCGGGCCGGCGAGAAGCTGCGGAGGATGAGGAAGCAGGGCGACTTCTCCTCCTCCAACCGAAGAGAGAAGGACCTATTGGAGGTGAGAGTGACTCTGAAGATCTGTTTGAGAAAACAGCGACCACCTCGGGGTTTGGAAGCATCAAACCATCAGATGGCAGCGAGCTCAGTGCCACTGAACTGGCCAATCGTAGAAGGGAAGAGCGGGAGTCATTCGCTAATGTGAAGCGAGAGGCAGAAAGGCTCGGGAAGACAGTGGACCGTTTGATCACGGACACTGACAGCCTGATCTTTGAGGGCAGGCTCCTGGTGACGACAGGAGAGAGCCTCGAAGGCGGGGCAGCCTCTGGATCCAAACCAGACACTCAAGTCCTGGACACCATTAACACCCGCATGAAGGCTTTCCGCACTGAGCTGCACATCTTTATGGAGAAGCTGGACCACATAGGGGAGGGGCTGAGAGAAAGGACAGATGATCTGTCACCCATGCCAAACCTCACAGAGTCCAGCAGCTTCCTGTCCACCGTCACCTCCATGTCTCGTGACTCTCCCATTGGCACGTTTGGCAGAGACCTGGTGACCGACTTCCAGGTAAGTTCAATGGATAGCCTTCTTCTGACCTTTTCAATGCCTTTCTGTACTGTAAGGTGACATGTTTTGGTACACAGAGATGTTCTTTTCACTTTTGTTTGTCCAAAAAGAAAAATGTCTCGTGTTCTATAAAAATTGTGAATAAGAACATCAATTAGCATTAATTCTCCTGATTATTCCAGACAATCTTAAGCTTATGAGAAGCAGATATCAAGGTTTCGTTAACTTGAAAAGCAGTAGGAAACATTAAATTGTCCAAAAAATGACTTTAACTAGCAGGCAAAATTAAGATGGGTACGAGTATACCCAGTGGTATATTGTAAATGTGAGAATTCATTTAGGTTTGAGTTAAATGTCCCTAAGTGTGCATTCATTAGTACACATTTATGGCCAAAATAAACTAAATGAGAGTCCAAGTCAGCAGAAAAAGCATCTCTAATTAAAGGTGCAGCTCTAATTGGCGGCTCATCTTTAGCAGGACACACACTGCACAGCCGTGCCTGTCAAAAGGAATCTCATTAAAGAAAAACGGCGTGAAGGATGGGTTCGGACTTTTTCATTGTCTATCTTCATATAATGCTCGTATGTTGAGTTATGAGAGTGAAGGCCCAATATAATCTTTCAACTCCAATATAAGAAATGAGGGGTAAAATGTAGGAAAAGTTTCTGTTCTGTGTAAAAATCTGCTTATGAAACTGCGCATGAAAACTTTGGGGAGTTCTGCTGCCGCTGTGGCTGCTTCATATTCTCGGCTCAAGGCTAAATGAGCTGCCACCAGCGTACCACACAGGATGGGTCGTAGAGAAGACACTTTTACATTCACTATCTTGGGTGCATAAGTATGTTCATACTGACAAGTGAGACTGCATGAAGTGCTCTAAAAGTACGTGGCTAGTACTCATGACCGGCATAAAGCTTTGTGTGGAACTCTCGCGTTGGTCGCCACGGTTGCATATTTGGAAAAAGAGAGAATCTTCAAATATTTATCAGACAAACCGAGGACATGTGGGGTTTCAGAAAGGAGATGACAGTGCCAGCTAGTCATTGTTTAATATTTGTGTGTCAAATTGTTTCCTTCACCATAGAAGAATTTAATATTAATTCTTATGTGAAGCTCGACAAGTTGCAAACATTCACAAGACATGACGCTAGACGACAGTTGTGGTCAGAGTTCTCTCTTGTCATTTCCAGTAAGTGCAGAACTTTGTTAAACCCTGTCAACATTCATACAGTGCATCACGTGTCTGCCTAGTAAACTATGCACAGTGTATATATAGTTTATATACTAACTAGGGGAACTATAGTGTCCAATTTGGGGAAACAGTGTCTCTCTCTAATTGCATTAAAGTACTATTTGAGTACTTTTAACTGGTTGAAAAAATGTCTTACGAAGACCCAGTACAGACTAAATTTGATAACGTTGATTCCTGAAGCTTTTTGCATAGAGTGAGTAATGGATGTTATATTTTTGTAGTGTGGTTTGGGTTAGTGCAGGTTTAAAATGGTAGTAAACGGGAGGTAGGGAAAGCAAAAGCCTTCATCTGCTATCTTTGGGTATTTATCTTGTTGATTTTCAGTATCATTGAATCCTCCGGCCTGTTTACATTTAGTTTTGAAATATGTCTTGGAAGGTCAGATCATAAGTGGGCAGTGGTTAGTACCAGTGTAGATGTAGATGAGACGCTTTGTGATATGATAGCTTTTGTGTTTTGGCTAGGCCACAAATCTATTGGCGTATTAATTCTAATGCGTCCTTCAACATTTTCCAAGGTTCCCCGCTAATTTCAATAGTTGGAACAGTTCGTTTAGCATTTTATTTTCTATGCTAGGACTTGCAACACAAATTGGGCACCTGATTGGTGTACAGGGACCTTTAACCTCTAGTGCCAGTATTCACAAAGTGTAGGCCAATGACAGCCTTTGCTTGGTGCATCAAGATAGGAAATAATGAGCTTCGTGTCATACTACACCAATTCAAAACAAGATTAAGAGAATTTGAACTGTTCTGTTTTATATGTCATAGCACTCTAATCCTTGGTACCTGAATACAGTTGATGTAAATAAATGCCATAGGTAATGAATAAAAAATATAAAACTGTAAAAGAATTGTAATTACAACCATAAACCACCACTCTGGAATGATTTGTTACAAGTAGAGTGAGGGGAGTTTTCGCAAATGTTAGGCAAATATGTAAACCACTACACTGCAGCTCTTGGCTCCCTAAATTGGACCTCCGTCCTTGACAACCTGTTTATGACTTGGACAGTAATAAAACACCTGAGAGGCACATGATAAACAAATGCCCAAGATGGATTTTAAAACAAAGTGTAAACAGGCTCTCTGATTCTTTAGATTAAACACGAGATATCAAAAGTTACCTAAGAGACAATGAGCTTGTTGCAGACAGACGTTTGGCAGTTAAATGCTTTGAAGCATCTCAACTGGTCAACCAGCAACAAGGAAACTGAGCTAAGGGTTAGATAAACTGGAAAAGATCCGAACCGTAAGCTTTAAAGGAAGATTGAGATTGAGGGCCTTAATAAACCTCCAGGGCTTTAGTAACACACAGCGTCAGGCCCCACACTCACCCCAGCTCGACCACACTGGCACCACCGCCACCCCTCCCCAGACCCACTGCCACCACCATTGCTTCCTGCTGCTGCTGTTGCTGCTGCTTTCACATCTGCATCTTCATGCACATCCTCATAGCCAGAAGCCCTGCCTGCCTGCCTGCCTCCCTCTCCATGCACTCACTGTCTGCAGCTGCCCTGCTTTCAGTCAGCCAAGGCCAAAGGAGAGTGGCTGGCTTAAGAGGGTGCTTGAAAGGGTGCTTGGTGTGAATGGAGTAAGTACTAAAGGAGTTTAGCAGCTTCTTCCACTTGGCCCGACTTTCTTGACACTACAAATTGCCGCATGAAGTTCAGTTGGTATTTTTCTCTTTATAGCTCCGCTGCACGATACTATCATTACTGTGACTCATTATGACACAAAAATGGTGTAGCTGTTATGTTTGCACAACATATCATCACGCATACACAGACACACGTGGGATTGGATACTCCATGGTGTTGTCAAGGAGACGAACCATAAAAATGTGTGCACTCACTAAAATAACCTGTGCTAGACCAAAAAAAGAGTCTGAAACGTTGTTGCATGGCAGTGTGAGTTGCCTGTGGAAGAACCTCGCTGGCTGGCATCCTGCTTTCTGTCCTTGTTTTATCGCGTCCTTGTTTTATAGTGTAAATCAACATGTCAACATACAGTGTACTCTACCAAAGCAGGTTCATTATTCCTGTGCTGCATGATCAGGCCGACATCTTGGATGTCATTTCTAATTAGCCAGACTGTCGTATGGAATAAAACAATCAGCTCTTTAAACATCTCTCCCTTGAAGAACCCAGTGTGCTTTGTAGAGATAATAGAGTGAAGCTGCCTCCATACTCATTCTGTCCAAGGACTTGTTTCTGCTTTGCTCCTCTGCCTGTAGGATTCACTTGTTAGTCTGGGTGAAGCTGGGTGGGTTAGTTAAAGCTAACCGCTGAACTAACAACCTTGACTTGTTCCAAAAAAAGAAAAGAAAAAAGCCTTCAAGCACTGAGAGCTGCTGAAGGTGGATTAAGCTTGAGAATGTAATTAATGTAGTTAATGTGTGTGTAATAAATTTAAATATGAAGCTCTTTATAAAAGTGCATTCAGAAAGGAGTAAAAATAGGCATTTTCATGTAATTATTTTGTAATTTTTTTGTAATTCTACCTGAAAATTATCATTAAAACGTCTCTTTATGACTAAGTATGTTGTGTCAATAAGAAGCATATTTAATGAATTATACAATTTAAGACGTGTTCTCAATTAAAACATTCATATGTATAAATTCACCCTTAAAAACACTGATTTTTTTTCCTACATTTAAACTAACCATCTCGGTATTTTCTCATTCTCAGATTTCTCTCAGTTATAATTATGACAATTTATCTATTTGAAAATATTTTTATCAACGTGATTTCCAAATTCCAAAAATGGCTCGGCAGTACTGAAATTTTGTAATAACATTGTGATAATGAAACCTCAATTATATTGAGAGCAAAACACTTAAAATGAAAAATGCAGGTTTTGTGATTATGGGAGTTTTATGATATTAAAATGTTATAATAAAAACAACAGCTTAGTTTGAATATATTCTTGTAATAATGACAAAAACCTCATATACTTATTTATGAGGCTCTGAAGAAGTTGTTCTTAACTTAGAAGATAGTTTCTGAATGATTCTCAAACACTCATGGAAAATATTGTCAACATTGCAAGATATAGAAAGAAAAACTATAAGAAATTAGAGCACATCCTGCATTAGGATTGCAACAGCTGTAACACCAATTATATCTCACACTGCAGCCATTTAAAATATTAAATGTTAAATATTCTCTAAACTTATTTGATATATAGAATAAAATGCATTAAAAGAGAGAGACTCTGTGACAGAGGCGTAAAGAGGGAAAAGGACCATGGGCCCCCTGGTGCCCCTTATTCAGTAATCATAAGATGGATCCCATCTATCTTTTGACCCCAGCTACCTATTTATTAAACTTTTGGGAACAACAATTTACAATGTTGCTGCATTTTTGCATTGACAAAACCCAAACAGACAAACACACATGACAAAATTCCCAAAGCTGCATTCGGGGGATTTCCTGCTAAAGTTTCGTTGGCAACGCTAAATTTTCGAAAGACGACACAGACTCACAAGGTGGAAACAATAAAAGTCGCTCTGTTGTAGCATATAAACTTACCATTGTTTTTTTTTCTTTGATAAATACCTTACCTCTTTGGTATGATGACTTAACTGCTTGCTAGTAGCAATATTACACTCAAAGAAATGTGTGAGCACTGCTACAAAGGAGGCAACTAGCATGTTGCTTCAAAAGCTTGACCGAAGCCTCCAATGACTTCAGTGTATTTTCAATGCTGTACTGTCTGAAAACAATGTGCATCATACAGGCTCAAGATGCAACTTCCCTTTAGTTTACTGCTTCTACGACACACACGGCTGTGCACGGGCATGTGTTGAAAACCTTTAGCGTGCTAGCTCTGCAGTTTGGCGCGGTATCTCTCAGCTGTTGGTTTGGACTCATGTATCCCTCATTGCATGCGCTTCATAACAAGTGTTTTGCATTCTTTTCCTCCCCGATTCCCTCTCTTTGTTCCTCTTTGTGTTCCCGCCAGATGTTTCAGCCCATGATTTTGTTCATCCTCATTCTCGTTCTCTTCTCATCTCTCTCATACGCCGTCATCTTTAAGTTGGTCTTCCTCTTTGCGCTCTTCTTCGTACTGTAGTCCGTTTGTTCTTCTCCACATCGTGTAGTCTGTTAGTTGATTATTACCCCCCCCCCTCGGCTTATCTTCTTTACCCATTTTCTGTTTTTGTTTTTCTCTGCCCGCTTTCTCGTCCCCCTCACACTGTTTGGTGTCTTCTGTCTTTGTTGTCCACAACCCACCTCACACATCTTTCCCTCTCCAATACCACCATCACCACCACCACCTGCACCCCGTATCCCGCACCTGTCACCCATCTCCCTAATCCCTTACACCCACCATCCACACTACCCCCCCACCCCCTTTCCCCTCCCTTCCCTCTCCTTCCCTCTCCCCACCCCACGACACTCACAGTCCGGTCAGAGGGATGAGCTGGAGTGGCGTCTAGGACAGGAGCGAGGCGTGGAGCCCCAGAGCCAGGGTGGGGGCCAGGCCCAGAGCAGGGGAGCCACTGGACTCACTAGGTACCACAGGCCCCTGGCTTTAAAAGTAGAGGTCAGTGCCTCCTCCATCTCCCTTCTGCTAAGTCTGAACCATAAATCTGGACAGTTTTTCTTTTTCTTTTTTTTTTTGACCTGAACACTGTTTTTATATTACTCCATTGCCAACTGATTCAAATGCTCCGCAGGGTGAATAACTGTCAAGTGCAGCTCTGCAGGATGAATGTAAACTCCAAACAGCAACTCCAAAACTAACTCAAACATTTAGATCTCAACATATTGATATGTGCAAAGCTTTGAGACATCCTATTTACATATTTTATTTCCTCTCCTGAGAGTTGCAGCTCTCTATCTCCAGATTTTTCTAGCGCTAACCTGACACAGGTATTTAAGATACAATGAGTGCGGAGCTTACCTTTGAAATGGAAGTGATCTGTGCATGCCAGCTGATGATATCTGTTCTGTTACACCTGTGACATTGTTTGGTGATAGTCAGGGGTTTACAGTTTGGAGTTGATTTTTGGAGTTGACTCAAGTTGAACACTTGTACAGGTACAGGTCAAATGTAACGTTCGATTTCACAGATTACTTATAAATTAAAGAAAAAAAGCATAAGTTATGTTGATCCCTAACAAAGGCATCTTACATTACATCCAAATACACTCCAAATTTGGCTGATTGTAAATGACAGTGGGTTAAATTTGAACTGTCCAGAAGGCCTCTAAGTCCAGCATGTCTAGTGACACTCCAGCCACGGTCACTTCTTGATGAACACGATGTCACTTCATCCACTCGCTCTACTTCCACACTAAAATCCACTCCCACGGCTACTGATGTTCAATTTATTTTATTTCTCCTTTGGTTTCACATTTTCGTCTTTCTTTGAAAATTTGTATCACCCCTGGAAGTAGGTTTGATTACCGATAAAAGTTCAAAGGAGCTTGAAAACATTTTGCTCATTCATTGCAGCAGATTTGCTGATCCTGTATGCATCTGCGGGTGGGCGGGCAGTTTGTTGCTCTTTTAAACAGCAGCCGTGTACAACTGCAGTACATTAGGATGACTTGTTAGGCCTGTGTGTGTATTTAGTGTATTATAGCTGAATCTGCAGGCAGTGCACTCTGCAACGATGCCCTCTGGCTCTGGTTCATCACTACCAGTATTACTTTCGTGATTCAGCATATTTAATGTATGTAAAAGTGCAGCTGACACAGGGGAACCACAATACCCACACCCCTCCCCTCACACACACAGAAGATCAAAGACCTGAGCGCTACCAGCACACATCATCTCAGATCTGGTAGCTCGTTCGGTGACTCGGCTGATTAATAAACTGGCTGTGTAATCGCAGGACACCGTGATTCATAATCGCTGCCTCATGTTTGTGCTCATAGAGAAATTGCCGGTTGTTATGTAATGCAGAGCACTGGCAGCAGCGACAGCGATGTGACACACAACTATTACAGTTACAGTTATAGCACATTCGTGTGGATTTCTTTTTATCCCCGCGCTCTCTGCTGCAGTATAATCTGCGAGGTGCAGTGAATGAATGGGGAAAGCAGCTTGGATATGGCAGGATTAGCAGTGCACTGTTGGCCTGTGTGATTTGCATTTGACATTGGGCTGACAAGGAGGCGATCCAGGGTCAGTACACGCTGAACAGCTCAACTCGCTGTTGGAGGGTACAGTATAGTCCCAGCAAAGGATAGAGAAGAGAAATCGCATTATAAATTGCTGGAATTTCCAAATTGTCAGTCTGCAGTTTGGGGTATTTTTAGAGGGAAAGATGCGGATGTCTTATGAAAGAGCTGAAGACCGAAGACAAATCATCACATTCAAAACCATAAACATGGACATATCATTTCCCTAAGAGCATTTTTATCTCACTTGTAGTTAAACAAATTTTGCCAATTCCTTTTGCAGTTGGCATGTAATATTTTAGCTTTAATTTTTTTAGCACCACATTTTTTTTCCAGCATTTTAATTATTTTAATGCACTTTATCACTTGGTAATTTTTGCAAGTTAGTTAATATTTAATTGGATATTAACTCATTTTCATATTTAAAGATGCGCTTTCAGAAAACTTTTACACAAAAGAATCAGTTCAACTGCAAATTCTCCATTTATTAGTGCATTAACAATTTTCGCATGTTTAGAAAGATTTATTTTGGAGATAGAAATCATTCTACACCTGCCCGATTAGACGTGAAGCAACTCTTTGGTAATTCACAAAAAAATGAAAAAGTCCAGTGCTTGAAATTTGATCATAAAGCTTTGATGCTGCTAAATAAAGAAACAGTCCAGCCTGAAATGAGCAGCATTAAATCCTAATCATTTCTCGAGATGCTGCTGAAGAAGCTTTAATGGGGTTTTTGCTTGCACAAAACTCGGATCTCATTTGAGGGTTTTTTTTTCCCCCCTCATCTTCCTTGGCGAGTTTTTATTTTGCAGTGGATTGAAAATTATAAATATGATCAAGTAGAATAATCTCGCCCACAAATCCCTGTTTGACTTTCAATTATAGCTTCAAGACCGATCGTGAGACATCGGTATGTGTGTAAATTTATCCAGGGATATGGTTAAATAATTGTTTGCTGTGCTGTTGTGGGTTCAGCTCCGGGACACGCCTGCTTCTGACATCCAGTTTCGTCTGGATCACGAGCGAAGGATGAGGGCGACAACGGAGGAACGGGAGGCCGTCGCTTCTCTGCCTCAGGTACGGTTATTCAGTCTGAACGCCTTCAGAGAATGAGCGCAGGAGCAGCGGCATCACTCTTTGCTGGGTTTTCTATCTTTGCTGGCTGAGCAGAATTTTAAGTGCACGACACCATCTGATGGGAAAGAAAGTTTCAGTATTTTTATTGATTGATTGAATAGTTTTAGACCAACACTGATGTGATACAGTCTTCAGTATGCGTTATCAATGAAACTGCTCTTCATTTGATTCAAGTTTGAGTTTAATTCTACTTAGCTTTGCAACAAAATTTGTTTTTGTTCATAACTGTGTCTTTTTTTCCCTTATGTTTTGTATTCTTGGTACTTTATGATTCATCCCCAACTGTCTCTTGGGTAATTTGATTCCAAATCATCAAATTTCTGACCATTTTCTGCTCAACTGTCACCAATTTACATATAAACTTCATGGTCCAGAGTTTGATGATATGTACTGATTGGTGTGAAATTTTGGCTTTATATATCAGATACTTTTTAAGATATAGTTTTTGAAAAATTTCCAACACACACACACAGATCTCAAAAACTATTGAACATAAAAACTTGAAGTTTTCACTGGCCTCTTTATTACCATCAAAATGAATCAGGATCCATAATCTGGCACATAATACATTTTCTTTTAAAAACAAGTTTGTGGATTGGCTGGTTAAAATGTGAAAGATTATTCCGATTTTTCAGTGCTGTAAAGCATTCTTGCAAAGCCTCATATTTGACGACACACTAAAGAAAAACTTCACACTGGAAAAGACGACTAGTGACAGTTTCTCAGGTGTATTTTACAATACCATAAAATAAAACATACGTTTTAGCATGCTGGAGTACAAAAACAAAGATATTAGTGGAAGGTCGAATCCAAATAAACAAAGATTTTATATGTATGTATGTATTTGATCTGTTTTGTTTATTTCACTATATGAATGGAGGTTTTTTTGCAGCAGGATGATGAGCGTTTACGTCTGGAGGCCCAGCGTGAGGGTCTGGAGCTGCAGGGCCTTCAGACTCACGAGGTGCCCTGGGCTCAGGAGAGAGCCATGCTGCAACAAGAGGTCCGCCTCTATAGACGCAACATCATCATCATCTACATGAAGCTCAGGTGGATCCTTATGCACTGGAGGCTCGGACGCAAGGAAGACTCTGGAGACGACGCGGTGCACCCAGAGGTGAGTCCGACAGGGGTTTTGTGGACTTACTTTTTACTTAAGCTTTTATCGATGAAATGATTCTCTTCATTTTTTGAGCGCTTTGACTCTTCATTGCACCAGAAACCAGACACAAGTGATGATGAAGCAAAGAAATAATTGTTAAAAAAAATAATAATTAGGGAATGAAAGGGAAAGGATCAAAGAGTTAAAGCAGTTAAAAAGAAGAAAAAGTTTTTCTTCTTTTTTTTAACTTTTGCCCCGCAGCCAGCTGAGTCTGATGAATTTTTCAGTATTTTTCGCTTCACTCTCTTGTGGGGGACTTTGCACAGAATCCAGAAACAGTTGTTGGTTTTACCTTTTGCATCATCCATGAAGATGATCTGGTGCACAGAAGTCAGCATTTTGGATTCATTCCATTACTCTCATCATCCAGTGAGAATTAAAGGTAACCGTGGATATACTGAATAATAAATAAAGTTCCAGGAAGCTGTAGTTCAGTGCAGATATGCTGTCGGAGTAACCCAAATCTCTTAAAAATGCTGCAGATAAGGTGGGTTGTGGTTTAAGTCAATCATTAGGAACAACACGAGGAAAACGACAACAAACAAGTGACTCATCCTGATTCACTTCCAGCCCCGTGCCTCTTACTGGTGTGTACGTCCCACCTGCGATGGTTAATTGGTTGGCCGGCTGATTGAGCGACTCCATTAGTTGCTCACCTTGTTGATTCAGCGGTCGATGTTTTCCTTGTTATCTTCTCCTGCCCCTGGTTGATTAAACTCCTAATTTATAAGATTCATGTGTTTAGTTTTGTTTTTCTTAGATGAATACACTCACTGGATTACTCTATGCACCGCAGCCAGCAGCGATAACTTCTTTTCCTTTAATTTTCTCCTGATGGACAATTTATTTTCTTTCTTCGAATGAGCTGTTTTTGCATAATTCTGTGCTGCTGTTTCTAAATCCCTCGTTTTTTCTATCCTGACTCATCGAAGCCTAATTTGTGTACAGATGGTGGAGCAGCGAGTTACCAGCAGGTTTCTTTCTGTGTGTTTACATCATCCTTATCTTACCTTGACCTTAAATCTTAATTAAACTTGATTTTTTTTATATCCTTTAATCATCATAATACCCTCAAAGAGCTTTACAGTCCTTAGATTCAGAAACCGTAAAGCAAATTGATGCTTCTCACCTTTAAAAAACAAAAAAAGGTTGAAAAAAGAAAGAGCTGCTGAACTTATTTTGGTGTTTAGTCTGCAAAGGCTCAAGGCTGCTGAGACCATGTGTTTGAGATTGCGCTGGCTTTGTTGTTAGAATAACTTCAGTTTATTGACGCTAAACATGATCGGAGAGGAAAACTCTCCAATCACGTGGAGAGAATAATTAATCTACTCAAATTCAAGTAACTTCATTTATTCACAATTCTGTATTGAGAACATCTCATTTGCACATTGTCCTGTGTCAGGACACTTGAAACAAAAGCCATCCTAGTAAGAATAATAAATACACTCAAATTTACACCACCAATAGAAGATGGTGTAGTTGTGAATAAGTTTACTTTACTTTGAGCAAGTTTTACACAACTGTAAATCCTGGATGGGGTCAGCCTTCAATCAGAACATCCACCTGCAGGCTGGATAAGCCAAGGAATGAGTGTCCTCTAGCAAGACGGTGAACCTCAGATTGCCCTGATTGGTGAATGCAGGGTGTAGTGTGAACCATAAAAGGTTTAAATAGCATTAAAGAGCATTAAATATAATTTAAAAAGCATTAATATGGTATAAGTATAACACATGAAGAAATCAAATGAGTCAGCTTCAGTTGCTTCTGCTGTGTTTTTTCTGTCAGAGTGTCGAGAAACATTTGAAATATTTTGGATTTCTTTTGCTTGTTTCTTTTGGGTTTTTTGAGGATCTTCTGATTGATGCACTCCATAGACCTCAATGAATGATTTTTGCCTCTAGGCTGTTTCCCTGGAACAGAAAGCATAAAGAGCACTGAGCTCCTCTAACTGACAGGGAAGGCCATACTACACTTCTGTACAAGTCACACTGAGAAGGCTGTGATATGTAACGTCTAAAGCACAAAGCAGCAAGCACTCTATCCGCCTCTTAATCGTGCAGGGGCATTGTCATTTTAAGTGTGTACAGTCCAATGCCTCAAATACGGAAAGATCTGTAAGTGCACGCTGTTCCTTCTGCAAATGTTCTCCATGATTCCCTTCACTGCTGACCTCGGTCAGACGTATGTCTTTGCTGACATGCATGCAACGATATAGGACGAGCATTACACCACGCTCGATCATTTGTTTTGCTTTCTATCTGTTGCATCAAATTTATTAGAGTTACAGCCGAGACTTTTTGGAACAAGTTCAATAACATCGGTATCTGCGGCGTTACAAAGCTCCCATTTATTAAAAATGCCTTTTTTCCTTTTTTCGTTGGAGTTTTGCCTCACTGTCACCTGGTGATAAGGAGACGGCGACTTATTGTGTTTCAAAATTCTCCCAAGTGTCTCTTATCCTTGGAGCCCAGAGATTTTCATTTGAGGGCTTAGAGTTGTGGAGCTTTGACTGACTGAATTTCGAGGATGTTTTTCAGGTGGAAAATTAAGGAATTAAATGGGTGAAGGAGCAGATTATCCAGCTGTCAAAAAAGGGAAAAAATAATAATAATTTTTGCATAACTTAAGTGTGAGTTCATTTCCTCCAAAATAACCCAGACTGAATACGTGTGTGGTTTAAACTCACGGGTATGGATTTTGAGCAGGACTTGTTGTTCGTATTAGATAGCTCAGATGTGTTGGTGAAAGACTTGGGTGTGTCACTAGCTTCTGTCTGTTGCATGCTGGGAAAGGCTCAGCGATTGTGAGCCTGAAACAGAATGTGTTGGTACACAACAAAAAAACCCACAAACTAAGCGCACGAATGAAAACATGGCTTTTTGTTGCTCTATCATCTGTTCCAGTTTGAGAAGTTGGAGGGCTTCCCAGAGTTGGGAGTGATCATGGAGCAGGCGGAGGGGGAGTCAGACCGAGACGACAGACTGTGTTTACCACAGACTCCAGGGGACGTCCCCGACACCACACCCATCATCCCTCTGCCGTCACCTGACCGTCACCTGCAGCATCAAAGACAGGTACAGCGCCTCTTACAGCAGCTCCACTGTCACACACGCTTTATGAAATGTAAAAAGGCAAACACCGTTTTAGAGACACCTGTTCAGCTGCTCATTAACACGATTAGTTGATTAGCCAATCATATGGCAGCGACTTGGTCTTTCGTGTCATGTAGGCATGGTCAAGACAACCTGGTTTAGAAATCGACGAGTCTCGACTTCTGCTGCAACATTCAGATGGTGGAGTCAGAATTTACTGTAAACATGATGAAACCATCCTGGCTTGTATGAATAGATCAGGTTGCAAGTAGGGCTGTAAGGGTGTGGGGAATTTCTTTTGGCACACTTTGGACCCCAAAGTACCAACTGACCGTCATTTACCTGCCAGAGTTGACCTGAGTATCATGTCCATCCCTTCATGACCACAGTGTGCCCTGATCTCTATCCAGTTAGAGCCTCTTCCCATCTTGAATCCGACACTCATTGCAAATTCTCCCAAACTGAGCCCCAATAATGTTTTAATTTATTGCCATTTTAATCCGTGTGGATAAGATCGTCTTTTTCTGTTGCACGTTTAGGGCAAAGATCTGAAATTGAGTCATTCGTCTGGTGGAGTCTTTCTGGGCACTTTAAAGAGCAAAAGCTTGTTAATGCTCCCTCACATAATGACTCTCACTTACTGTGTTCAAAAGCATGAATTTGGCAACCTTATGAGTATAATATGAGCACAGCGTGCGTCAGAAATGTAATAAACTTGGATAGGATGTCAAGTTTGAGGCACGATG
Source organism: Aulonocara stuartgranti (assembly GCF_965226115.1). Lineage (NCBI taxonomy): Eukaryota > Metazoa > Chordata > Actinopteri > Cichliformes > Cichlidae > Aulonocara > Aulonocara stuartgranti. The sequence continues at coordinate 10,980,750 of NC_138954.1, forward strand.
ACTGTACGATGGTATTACTGAATGAAAAAAGGGCTTTGGCTGCAGTTCTACTACTATTTGTTTCAAGCTCCATCATCCTTAGTGCAGTTATGATAACACGGTTTCTTTGTTCTTTCTTCAGCACAGTTTTCTGGATGAATGAATTTATATTTTCAGAATGACCGTGAGCTCTAACACAAACAAAAAGGTTCAAAGCTGTGTTTAGTAAAACAGAGTGGAATACAGTAAGATGTAATGGAGACTTCAGTAACTGTAAAAAGAAAACACATCAAAAGTTATACCCTTTTTTTTTTACTCTTTCATTGTGTGCAAATGAGTGTTTGGCAGATATTCATTGGAGCTGCTTGGCACAGTATGCAGATGGGAATTTTGACCTACATAACTGGTTAGAGACGGTAATTATTTTGGGTAAACCCAGTTTTATGCTTCTTGTTTATGCAAACATCAGGAGACAAAAGGAGCTTCCTTTTTTTGAGTTTCTAGATCTTTCATGTGATGAAATCTCCTTTCAGTACCTCAGCTGACCCCCCTTAAAGTAAAGAAAGCAGCTAGACATTTTGGGTCGAATGCATTATTAAGCAGCACTAAGTGCTCTACTTTGTCGTGTTTTGATTTTTCCCAGCATCTCAAAAATGGTGTGTACAATGATCTGACATTGTAGCTTCAGTATATGAACAAGCGTGCATAGTAGGTTAACGTGAGGGCAGAAATGCAGACTTGATATAGTAAGCATTTGCACACGTGCAGCAGAACAAGCACAGATCATAGGTCCTGCAGCCAGAGTGAGATATTAGTGACATAAGATTATTTTAAGATGTGAAAGGGTCATTCTCAGTTCTCAGTGACAACCGGAGAAGAAAGTAGGCAGATTGGTGATGAAGAAATCCTTCATTCCTTCGGGTACTGCAGTTGGCTGATATGATTGAAGTGCTTAAGCATATATGAATAGCCTACATACGGCAGATAAGTTCTGCAGTCGTTGTGAACTTTCATCACATTTCTGGTAGGGAGAGCTCCTCCTTTAATTAGACTAAGCAGTCTGTGAACGTGGTGTTTTTCCAGCAGCTGAATGTTGACGTCTAACCGTTGACTTCACAGCACTCAGATACTGACGTCACCGGTTTTGGCAACGACGTTTGAACCAGATTGTGGTTTTTGTGTTGCTGCTTAAACATGGGCAGGATCTTCCATTCACTCCACTTTCCTCAGTCATTCATACGAGGTTTAATCGCTGTTTCTGGTTGTTGATGCTGAGATTGATGCTAGAAATTCACTGCTGTTGCTAGCATAATACTAGCTTTAAATCACAATGGTAGATGATGTTGTAAAGTGGCTCATTGTGCTGTGACAACCTACATATTTAAGGGAAAGTAAAGAAATGCTTCATAGGAGCCGATTCATTTCTTTAAAACTTGGCCTGTGGTCCTCATTCTTTATATTAAACTCACTTGTAGAATTTGTTGTGTTTTATAGCGACTTCTGAGTGAAGGTGATTGCTCACTCTTGTAGTTATAGAAATGTGAGACCTGTGAAACCTTGATTGTTTTTATCCTGTGGCCTTACAAGCACAACAGGAGGCAGGCTGTAAAGGCAGAAAGGGAGTTTTACTTCAATAGTACAGGTTCAAGGTTACAAAAACAGGCAGACGGGGAGCACAGGGAGGATCAGGCTGAGGCAGAACCCAAAGTATGAGGAAAGGTTAAGAAAACAGAATGCTTGAAAGGTCAGGCATCAAGATAATCTACCAAAGGTGGAGGTGTATGTACTGAGGACTGGTGGGAGTGGCTGGTCTGAAGAAGCATAGGAGCAGGTCATAAGAAAACAAAACCCAGGCTGAATGATTTTTGCGACTGTGACGTCTGCTAGATATGAGCTCTTCTGGTGAAAGTGATATAAATGGTCAAATGGCCCCTTTGTTTTTAATCTTGTACGGGTGAAAATGTACTACTATGAAAACTGTAACAGCTGTGAAGGATATGAACACACAGGGAGTTAAAAGAGGGGAATAGAAAATAAATGATCGATGAATCTGAATCACAGGAAATCCACCAGCAGGCTAAGCCAATAGCAGCATAACTAAAAGCTGATCAGCCTTGATTAAATCAGACTCAGAATCAGTTCCAGGACTAACTTTACGTGTTATCAGAAAGGAAACTTTTATGTCTCATCCTAAAAGTAGAGAGGGATATCTGTGTCCTAAATCCAAACTGGGAGTTTGTTCCTGATAGCTGAAGGCTCTTCCTCCCATTCTACTTTTAGAAACTCCAGAAACCACAAGTAAGCCTGCAGTCTGAGAGGGAAGAGCCCTATTGGGAAAATATGATACTAGTAAGTCTTAACAATATGATGGAGTCGAGATCAAGATTTTAAATTCAGTTCTGGGGCTAATATGGGAAAAACATGTCAGGTTCTTTTCTCAGATCATTCATCATGTACTTCGTAGATGGGTTCTTCATTAAATTTGAACATTTTTTATTGTTTTACACTAAAAGCAACGGGAAAATTATGAGTTTACTGTGCAAGAAATTCTCTGACATGGCCCACTTAGGATCATATTGGGCTGCCTGTGGCTCATTAATTAAAATGAGTTTGACTTCTGTTATATAGAGTATGCTAGAAAGGTAAAAGCACAGCTATTTATATTCCTTTTATAATGAGAGCCTCAGTCTTTGGATACTTTTTTCCTCTTATCTTTGTTTTGGTATTATTTACCCTAAAAACATAAATAAAAAAATGAACTATAGAAGACTCAAGCAAACAATAGTTTGCAACTATTGCGCTCATGTTATGTTCTCAGATCTGGCAGCGCTGTATTGACACCTCAAGGTGATCAGACTCTTTTTGTGATTCACTGCCTCTCCACAGCAGGACCACCAGAGGCAAACAGCTCTGCAAACACCTCTCTGAGCAGACAGCTCAGGCAAGCACCGCTGTTCGTTTCCATACGAATCCGAATCCAGATCCTGGATGACGAAAGTTTTTGTTGCAGCCATAATTAGCGCATTGCTCAGAAGTTCTGAAGGAATTTTAAACAGTTTTTTATTCTCACCCAGCTTTCAGCTCTTTACTCGACGAGGTCAAGAAAAGGACAAGGATAGAAAAAAATAGAGTAGAATAGACAAGAAGAAAAGTAAAAATGATTTTATAAAACGCTCACAAAGCAGGTTCATCCCGAGGTGATTCAGAGAAAAAAGGACGCGGGTTGAACGAATCACAGTTTAGATAAGGATTCTGAGTGTGTTCGTTCACAGTTTGCCCAATGTGTGTTTCTGATGATTGTTTTGTCTACATCCTGTTCGTGCAGTTCGGCGAGACACGTCGAGTGCTGCAGGTCTTGCGGACGCTGCTGGAGGAGTTTCGAGAGGAGCTGCGGGAGGAGGAGGCGCGGCGATGCCAACTGCAGCAATCCTACGCCAATGACAAAGCCGCCTGGGAGGTCAAGTGGGCAGAGATGAAGTGCCATGTCGCCCAGGTACAGATGGCGTCTCAGCACCCACCTTTAAAGGGACAGGACACAATCTGCTTTTTTTTTTTTTGCCTTTTTGCACTCAGAGAAAACCTGTTTTGTTTTCCCTTTTTTCTACCTGTAAGCTCACTGCTCCTCTTTGGCCAGTTTTCTGATTTGAAAGTAAAGCGCTGGAATGAATAATAACTCTAAATAGTGTCTTAAACCATATCAAATCTGACAAACAAACGAACATTCATAATCTCTCCTCACCGATTAAATTTAAAAAAAGAACCGCATCCAAGGAAATAATGATGAATCACACTCTTGGCACTGCACAATGGATATAATCTGTCTTTGCGCCTAATTGTTCAGTGTGACTCTGTGCACATCTTACAGAACTGAAAACAGCTGTTAAAGCACTCATTCATATTCCTAATGAGATAGAAGTGCTTTGTACTTTGAAAGTATACCATCCTCATCTAAAAATGACATGGCTGTGTGTAACCTGATGTTTGTGTTGGTGTCATAAATGCTGAAGTCTACTGATATAACAAACACATCTAGTTTTATTTGCTAAAGCATGCTTTCCTGCATCAACTATTAACTATTAAAAAGACCAGTTTTAGTAACGGATCGACGTATCTGATTAGTTTTGGCTAATCAAATGGCTCAAAAAAGAAAACTGTTGTTGGCAAAGCCCTGTGTGATAGCATGGCTGCTGTCTGGCAGAGCAATAAATAAAATGATGAGGAAGCCGTTTACACAGTGCTGTATGCTGTCTGAAACCGACTGTCTGACAATTTTAATGCCAGATTGTGGTGGATTAGCGAATCTGTAAGTGTAAATCTAGTGTGGATTATAGCAAAGACGCATGTGGCTCAGGTCTGCTAATGTCACAAGCCTCCTCAGTCTGCATGTCGGAGTACCTTGGCCCGAGATATTGAAGGGATCGTGTGTGTTAGCGTGTGAATGGGTGGATAAGGCTCGTAGTAAGAAAGCACTTGGACTGCTTTCTCACAAACTAATTGAGTAGAAAAGCATCATGTCAGTACCAGTCCATTTATCATTTTATATTTGCTGAATAATGAGACATCCCAATAGAAAATAAAATCTGCACCTCGCTAATAAAGTAATAAATAATTCTTCCAAAATTAAATTAGATTGTTTCCAGAAGTTAATCTTCGATAAAAGTCTTTGTAAATCTGTCTGTTAGGAGGATTATAGATGGTTAACACTCCTGGTTTAGCTCGAGGGCTAGAATCTGCCCAGCAACAACTCCAAATTTGGCCCATTGGACAGCTTTAAAAAACGTATGGAGTGCATAGATTTTGAACTTTTAACTGTATTTTCATATTTTTTTAACAGCTTTTTGCATTAGTAAAGACCCCCATCTTATAGTGGAATCCATACTACCCAAAAATACAAGGACATTTTCTGTTACCTTTACACGTTTATCATGTAGCTTCACTGATATGACCCACTTCACATCAAAGTGGCCCGTATGTAGCCCACGATGTAAAACGAGTTTGGCAACCCTGATCTAAACCAGTCACTTCCTTAGAGGAGGTAATTAGTGTTTTATAAAAATGTAAAGGTTTGTTATAAAAGCACTTTTAAAACCAGCTGATTGGTGAGCCACATATTTTCTTTATGACTTGGTGGAGGGCAGAAGCTAAAAGAGCGAGTAATGGACCTACCCCTCTAAAGCAGGGGTCCCCAATCCCAGTCCACGGGGGCCGGTGCCCCTGCAGGTTTTAGATCTCACCCTGGGTCAACACACCTGAATCACATGATTAGTTCATTACCAGGCCTCTGGAGAACTTCAAGACATGTTAAGAAGGTTATTTATCCATTGACATCAGCTGTGGTGGGACAAGGACACATCTAAAACCTGCAGGGACACCGGCCCTCGTGGACTGGGATTGGGGACCCCTGCTCTAAAGCCACGAGTATCGTTTTAATCTGTGTGTTTTTGTGAGGTTTTGAGACCCCTATAGCATCAGTGTCATTTTCTTTTCCTTGGAAAACCTGAACAAATTGCACAACAAATTTTTAAGCAATAAATTACACAAAACTGCTGGCTGTAGCAAAAAAAGATCTAAATTAAAACTCATATTTGCAAACTGATATTTTTTTTCTTTTTCATTTGTCAGAAGATTCAGTAAAAACTCAAGTTTCAAGAAATTATAATTTTTTGGGTATTATTTCATGGTTCAAACTTTATAGGGTTTAAAAAGGGAAACGTTTGAGGTATACGTATCTAGATCGATGGCTTACTCTTCTGATGTCATTTTTCAAAACTCCCCTCACAGTCTGGCGGTCTAATTAAGATACCTGTTGTTTGATTCCCTCCCAGCTCCCATCTGTAGGCTCAGAGGAGATAATTAGTCATCAATCACTCCTAAATTTTGTTGTAACAGATTCAAAGGAAGCGGGGAACTCTGCTGCAACAAATCTGTCATTTTGAAAAGCAGTTCTCTGACTGAAGTGTCGGGATTGTGTTCACTGCAGCTTTGGGAACCAATTAAGAGGCTCGAGTCAAAGGAGGAAGATTATCTTTTTAACTCTTGTGCTTTTAATCTGTAAATCTCTTACACGGTTCAATCCTTCCACAGAGGAGAGGTCGCTGAAGGCCACAGTGGGAACTAATGTACTTATTTGCTCTGATAACTGTGCAGAGTTCTTTACTTGCTTCACTTATTAGGACTTTAGAAATATACTTCTCATTCAGGATTATTATACAGCCCAGTAGACCAGAGTCGAATTGGAAATTGCTCTCACCTGTGGACATAACCAGTGATTATGTTATTGCTTACGCTGCCTCCTGTTACGCTGCCTCCTGTTTCATGCTCTGGTCTGGCCACCTGCTCACCCCTACAGAGCTGCCTGTATTAATAATACCGCAGAGTCTGACTTATAGAATTCATTCAGCAGCTCTAAGTGTACTCATCGTCTCCTCCGGTGTCAAATTAGGCAGGTTTAAAACAGATAAAAAGCCTACAAGGCAAATATTTGTGAATGAGAGAACGGAAGCTCGTGTTTGAGGAGGTCCGTGTGCACGACTCTCCTGCTGCAGACTCTACTTTGTACCATTATGTCTTGGAATGAAAGCATGTCTGAAGACTACAAAGCTCCGCTCTGCAGAAAGAGAAGCTTCCCTCTCGTTGTTCTGCAGCTTTGAAGAATCTGCAGAATGCCTGATTCCCTTCTTCTTCCTCCCCCCCTCCCCGCTATTGTGTGGTTAGACATATAAATTCAGGTTTGAACTGTCTCTGCCTGCTGCAGAATAACCGCTTCGTCATCCTCTCTTGTCATTTCTCTGTGTACAGCAGAGATTCAATTCATTTTAATTAATTTGAACTGGTTTTAAGTTGGGAAAAAGTCACCTAGCAGCAAGAAGGTCCTTGGTTCAGATCCAGGTGTGGTGTTTGCTTGTTCCACCTTGTTCCTATGTGGGTTTTCTCCGGCTACTTTAGGTTAGATAGCAATTCTAAATTGAAATTAAGTGTGAAGGTGAGAGTGACTGATTGATTGGACCCCCCTCAGACCTGTGACCTGTCCGGGGGATACCCCCACCTCTCGATCCGTGACAGCTGGGTTAGGCTCCAGCCTCACCTGGGCAATAAAGTGGATGGTTTTTATCGCTTATCGTGCCATTTTACCCTTTTATTTGGCCCTTAAGTTATAAAAGAAGATCATTCTCACCTGCATGTCTGCACAGTAATTGTGTAACGATAAAGAGTTCAGCGTGAAAAGTGGGAAGAGTTGGACCGGCACAAGAACCGTGCTGCTTTGTTGTGTTGATTAGGTGAGTGAGCAGCAATGCTTTGGAGAAGGACCCAGAGCCGCAGTGCAGTGAGAGAAAAGTGAAAAGCCTTCTGCTACTTTTAATTTTCTCTCTGCCTCGTCCTTTTTTTAACTTCTGTGTTTGGTAACTTTCACCCTCAGTTCAGCAGAACTTTGATAACAGGCTGTTGAATACTGCTACAGCCCGAGTAAACGGACAAAACACAAGGAATATAAAGTTAGAGAAGACTGTCGTCAGTTTTTTTTGATACATACAAGAGTAAAATGTTTCTAGGAAGCACTGAAAATATGATAATATAGTTGTTTTGTTTAATTTTATTTATTTTTGTCCTGTAGGAAGATGTGGTAAAGAGTTCTTAATTAGCTTTTGTTTCGTTTTTTTTTTTTTCCAATTTGAAATGCACTGAGCTCTGAGCTCTCAGGATCAACCTACATTCCCTATCTTTTCAGTTTTATTCTAAGCTAAGCAAACCGTCTTCTGGCTACAAGTATGTATAATAGAAGCCTGAAAGTGATATTGATTCTCTTAAATTTCCCAAAGGTTTTTATCGACTACTCTTTTATTTCTTCAAGCTGCTCTTTGAACCAACGTCATGCCTAAAATCTTCCTTTGTTGATTAGGATTCAAACAAAAATTTGCATTGTAAAAGTTTTCTCTTACTTATTAAAGACTACAGCGTCTGTTTACATCTTCATCTAACACGTATGCTGCTGCTGGCATAACACTGTGATTTTCAGCATTGCAAAATGACACCGATCAGTCCCAGTGAGCCGTTTAATTGTTGGCTCGTCCGCACGTGTCGATCATTCGTAGTGTGAGAGTGAGCGTTTGTTTCAGCCAACGCCTTTTCATTCGTTTTTCTGTTCTGTTTTGACATTGATTTATTATTTTGTGGTTTGGTGACCTGCTTGGCTGCACTCACGTTTGTATGTTACTGAACTGACAGAAAGTTTGGAAGAAGATCTTTTAATTGTCTGAAAACTTTCTATTTACAAATGTTGTGCTCTAAAATTAAAGCAGTCTTTCACAGAAATTACAAAACAGTAGGATGGTTTTGTAATAAGTGTTTTGCCTTCATGTTAATAACGTTAAAGCCAAATTAAACAGAAATGCTATCAAAAATTTAACAGCAAACTGCCACTGCAGAGACTTTTACTATTCTCTGGTATTTTCTCTTTTTCTGTGTTTTTTATTTATCGTCTCTTTTCAATATTTGTGTCTCATCTTCGACCAGCTGGAGGAGGAGGAGCAAGGTAAGGTGCGAGGTGAAGCGCAGGGAGGCGAAGGGGAGCCAGCTGCAGACACCGAGTGGGCCCTGAAGCTGGAGCGCGAGGAGCATCGTCGTCTGCTTGCCGAGAGCCACAACACGTCGCTGGATCTGCGCTGGAAGCTGCAGCACGGAGAGAAGAGGTGGAACCGGGAGAGGGTCGATCTCCTGGAGCACTTCGACAGGGAGCGGCAGGAGTGGGACAGCAGTATGCGGGAGCTCCACCGGAAGATGGAGAGGGTGAGAGAAGGGCGGGAGTAAAAACAGACAGAATAGTAGTGGTAATAATGGCAAAGAAGGAAAGATTTGACTCAATCTGAGGTCTTTGCTGTAATGTAATCATTGGAATCATCTGTTTACAAGGTTTGAAATTAACTTTAAACTGGACTACAATTTCCCAAAATAAATGTGAAGATTTACAGCTCCATGACAACTTCAGCAGCTCCTCCTGCTGAACGTTATCAAGAAACAACAGTAGAAGTTGCAGGTTTCATTCTGGGATCGAACTTTCCTGATAACTGATCAGCAGTTCAGTTTATTGACCAGTAAGTAAGTTAAAAGAAAACTCAGACATTTCAATTCTTAACTCTTACAAATAGCCAAAACATTTTTCACAGTTAATGCCATTTTATAGACGTGTTTTCTCTTGTTCACAGGCAAAAAAACAAAATATTCCTTTTATACATTGATATAAAACAGAGAAAAGCTTTAAATCTTCATATTTGAGAGACAGTCTTGTATCATTTTTTTTGTAGCACGTCGTCACGTTACTGCTTTCTGTGCTTTGACATAGAAAACATGAAGCAATTTTTTTTTTTTATAATTTTGCCATATTTTTATATTATGATCATTGCATTCATCCAAGTCCTGGCATTTCTGCTAGACAGAAGTTCTTAAAGTTTATCTGAGTTGCCTAATATCCCTCTTTTGTGAGGGAGACTAGGCAAAGATGGCAGCGTATAATCTTTATTTAATCTCTGTGAGCTCTGAATGTCTTTTGCATGAGTCTTAGACCTGAGACATCGGAGATAAAGAGGGAAAAACTAAAGCTATTTAAAACTTTTTAGAAATAAAGTTTTAAGGGGAGACAATCAACAAAATTATAGCTAATAGATTTTTTTTATGCATTTCTTTTGCTGCATCAGTGTTTTAATAAAGGAATGAGAGAAAGAAACCCAGACAAAGGACTCAGGGCGATTATAGTAGATGCAATAATTGAGCATAACTGAATAATTTATGTCCTTTGTGCGATTTAATTAGACGAGCTGTAGCATTGCACTTTTTGCGTTTTGATGTTCAGGGCAGGAAGTAGAACTACACACTGATTAATATGATGTGTGTGTGAGCGTATTATCATTCAGACCAGGGGACAGGAATACACCTCTCTGAATATAGTTTACGCTTTCCAGCTCAGAGAGGGGGAAAAAACTGCTGATGCACCTCTGAATGGAGATGCAGAGCAGGAGGTGGAAATGCATTATTTAGCAATGTTGCAGGAAACTATAAAGCACAGGTCATCCACTGAACTGCTCAGACTGGCAGGCTGAAAGTGAATGAGTAATGTGGCTGTTCTTCCTTAAACTTCAAGCCAGGAACAAGGTGCTTAACCTCAAGTGCTGCAGGTGGATTACTGTGCGAGTGACATTGGAGTAACAGAGCACAAGAATATAGCGCGTGTGTGGTAAAAGCCTCCTCTGCTTAACAGAAATGGATAATAAAAAAAAAAAAAGAGAGAGGTGGAGATATGTTCTGGAAAGAAGAGGAGTGATCAGAGAATACATGGTTGTGAATGAGAAGAACAGATGGAGATGTACATGTGCAAGGAGCAGAGGTAGTGAAGGCGGTAAGGAGCGTTGGTGTGACAGAGGGATGCTAGGGACAGGGTGAGAGGGAGGTGACCCCTAAAAGGAGCAGAAGAAGCTAAATTAAAGGATAGATACACTTTAATGGGAATTCCCATTTTGGAGCCTCGATTTAGGCATCATAGCATCACCAGGTTGGCTTATTTCTGTTTTTTATTTTTTTTTGTTTTGTTTTGTTTTTTGAGCTAGATTTAATGAGAGAGTTGAGTGCTGTGTACTATCAACTAATAATGACAGACAAGCTGCATCCATGTACAGATGTAGCCTTTCGGATGAAACCCTCCCTTGTATCCAGGCACGGGTCCAGCACTCCGAGTGCACTAACATGTGATCGGACAACTTTCTGCACTAAAGTTGTGCATTTTAAAATGGAAGCTTTTTTGCACACTTCCCTTGACTGCAGGACCACATGAGAGGTTTTGCATGCTTTATAGTGCTAAACCTGTGAAGGAGCCAGTAGGGTGAATGGATGAGCTTGGTTAAAACCATGCAGTGGCAATGTTTCATGTCTCAGAGAGGTGTGTCTAAAGATCACTCTTCAAAATTAATTTTAAGGGAACTTGACGTCAAATAAAAATCTGTTTGCTGCTCATGAAAAGAAAAAAACTTGTATATTATCTGATATAAAGCTGTAGAGCTTTTAAAATTCTTTTTTTTTTTTTTTTTTTTCTTTTTTTTTTTTTGGCCTGTCCCGTTTGGCTCTTTTGCCATCAGAATTGTTGTCTAAAGGCAAAGAAAGATGCCCAACGGATTTACTTTACCAAACTGACCATCCCAGCCTTGCCGTAATGGTCCATTTGATTCACCTTTTATTGTTTATTTTATTTTCACTTACTGAATACGGGACAGACTTGACTGGGGGAAAGAAGGGGAGAAAGAAAGAGGGAAAGAGAAACAGCTGAGAAGAGGGACGGGGGAGAAGGGCAAAAGACAAAAACCAACAGAACGGGCAAAGAAAAAAAAATGCATATATCAATCACCTGGATCACCTGCTGAGAAAGAAAAAAGAAAGCAAGCAGAAGAGAACAAGAGTAATAGAATAAACAACATCACAATGATATATGGGAATATGACAGTAAATACTAAATGTTAAACATTATTGTGCAGCACATAAGATCAACAGAACACAGTGTGCTTTGAGGTAGGAGCCAAAAAGGGTGTAGTTTGTGGGTGTGATCACCCGTGTGTACACCTGTGAGCATGGACGCGCTTGTTTTTTGTTTTTTTAAAAGGTTCCTTCATGTAATAATCTGCTAGAGGGTGTGGGGGGGCCACAGCCCCGTCCTCCAGGGTGTGAAGCAGGTGTGGAGGAGATCAAAACTCCAGACATCCAGAGGCCCCCAGAACACAAGAGACCAAGGAAGACCAACAGAGGGGCAGCTGCGCCACTGTCCCGGAAAGAGCTGACGAGAGTCCCAGATGAGGGCTCACTCAGCAGCCGCGGAGCAGAAGCCAGGGGGAGTTGCAGTGACGCGCCCGTGAGCTCCGCCGGCAGCCAGCTGCGCCTGAGTGACCGAGCCCCAGGCCGAGAGGCCGGGGGCACCCCACCTCCGAAGTGGCCCGAGCGAGCCCCAGGCTCCAGGCCCCGATAAGCGGCCGCCAAGGAGTGAGCCGGTGTGTACCTGGACGCCCATCCCCGGACACAAAGAACCACCAACGCACCGATGTCTGAGGGGGTCCGCCACTGGCAGGGGAAGTGGTGGTAGGGGGAGATAGGCCTCCAAACCTTGGAGGGCCTGAGATGTCCCCAGAGAGGTGGCGCCTGACACCCAACCTGACATATAGACACAGACATACAGGCACACACAGATACAAACATCCATTCCCACCCTCATGCTCTCATATGCACTTACTCCACACTCAACCAACGTGGAGACAGACATAAAGAGACGTTGTACACACGATCACACTCCCCAAGCGTACTCTACAAACCGGGTCTAGGTGCCCTCGCCCCTGGAGGGGGGAACTGCACCCAGACCCAGGTGGTGTTTCCCTTTTCCCTGCGGTGGGGGGAGGCAGACCGCCCCGACTCCGCAGCAGCAGGAAGGCTCCACACTCCAGACCGCAGTCGGACGGCCAACTCCTCCTCCTAGCCCCCCTGCTCCAGCAGGTCGCAGAGAATGGGGGTGAGAGAAGACTCCAAACCTCCCTCCACCCGCTCATTGTAATGTTGATGCATGTGTGTTCTAAGGTGCATTTAAAACCCAGGAGGGCATGGAGGGCATGGGCTTTTAAAATTCTTAATCATCGACCTCAAGATTCATTATGGCAAATGTGCCACTTTCACTAGCAGCTGATTAGCTTAGCATACATAGAGTAAAAAGTCAGATTGCTTTTTTTATACCTTTGTACAAACTTAGGCCGGCTGGTCTCTGTGGTTCTGCCAGTCTGTGTTACTGTTTGGCACCTCAGTTGGTTTAAACTTGGCATGCACACATGAGATCTGTGTCATTCTTCATTGAACACTCAGCACATGCCAGTGTTTTCCAAAATATCAAGCTGTTCTTTTAGTTTAGCTTCTTAATTGGATTTTATTATCCCATAAATAAAATATGTCACGTGGTAAAAATTTAATTTTTGCATAAAAAAAGAAAATAAAAATTAATGAGATCAGCACATCATGAATATACGCTTAACACTGTGCGTCTGAAAAAGGAGCATCAGGAAAGAGACACAACTCAAACCTTTTTCGCATATTTATTCCGCTTATATTTGTTTAAAATTGTCCTGACACATTTAGTAATTACAGTTTTATTATGTTTGATGACTGCGCTCGCTGCATTTACAGGTAATAAGCTCCCAGACTCTTATCCAGCACATGTGTCGTACTTCATGCAGATGCAGAGGGAACTTAACTCTCGGCGAGGTGAGGGCTCTGACGTTAAAGATGGCAGCACATCCTACAGAGGCATGTTTTCACCTCAGGACAGTCCCTGCCAGGCTCCCCGGTCGCCTCACACCCCCCGCTCCCCCTGTACGGCTACACCTGTCCTGATGCCCCCCACACGTTCCCACTCTGACTCCGAGGCCATTCTGGAGGAGCAGGGGGCTGCGATGGGGCTCAAAGGCTCAGCAGACAACCTGTTCCTGGACGCACTGTCTCTGGACCCCATGAGTGGACCGGAGGTCCCTCCACCCTCCAGACTGGAGAGTGAGAAGAGGTTTCCCTGTATGAAGGAGGTAACGCACATCTGTATGAGTTCAATATGACCTTTGAAGAGACAAAGGAAAATTTGTGCATGTGTGTGATAGCTACACTATGTGAAAAAACATCTTCCTTAGATTTTGAGCTGTTACTAATGAAAATTCATCTTAATGTAAATTTGAATCTAAAATAAAGGTAAAAACAAGTTATGTTATGTTTTCATTTTAGTTGATAGCGTAATCTTCATTAATACGTGTGTTTCATTTCTTCTTTCATTGTTTTATATTTATTAGTTCATTTAGCTATGAAGTGTGAAACATTATTCACAAACACCAGTTTAGATTTTAAGAGGTTATATTTAAAAGTATATTAAAATCTAAGAAGCACAAATTTATCATTCAGTGTCTGTTTCCAGGAGAAGATGCACTTACTTCTCTAAACTGTGTTGCACAAGTGAGCCAAAATTCCACAATATTTAGATTAAATAGGGTTATGCACTGAACCCCCTTCCCTCAACATGTTTTAACTGTTGTGTCTGTTGCCTTTCAGGCCCTAAATGAGATTTCGGAGAGAGAAGATGCTGCTGCTTACTCAGAAGACAAGATGAGGGAGGGTGGGAGTCTGCTCAGGTAACCACCAGAGACAGAATTATGTTAAACTGAGTTCAAAAAGCTGGAGTATTGTAAAGTCTGCTGTAAATTTTTAACCAATAACTAACTGGCTGCAGATTATCCGGCCTCCTGCAGTACTTTCTTGCTCGTACGTACTGATCGGCCCTGCTGATTCTGTTAAGTGTGACTTGTAGTGACGGGGAGACTGGTGATTGTTCTTTTATGGCAGCGATGAGATCCAGCTCACTACGCTGTTAAATAATTCACAAAGTTTTAAAACACAGACCGAGTTCCTTTGTTAAAAAAAAAAAAAAAAAAAAAAGCAGCCACAGATTTTTGGGGGTTTTTTGTGGGAAAATAAAGGAGATGTTATGAAGATCAGTTTGAGACATTTGACTTTAGCTGTAGTTAATGATCTCTGTGTGTGTGTGTGTGTGTGTGTGCGTGTGCGTGTGTGTGTGCGCGCGTGTGTCCAGAGCCAAGTCGGTGTGCTCCATGAGCGACTTCCAGCGGTTAATGGACAGCTCACCGTTCCTCCCTGACAAGACGCGTCATGGCGATCAGGGCCAAGACGACGTCACCCCGCCTCTGTCTCCAGATGATCTCAAGTACATCGAGGAGTTCAACAATAAGGGCTGGGACTTCCCGTCAGCCACCTCTGGTCCGGGACTGTTGCGGGAAGTGTGGACAGACAAATCAACAGAGGCCCGGGAAGGAGAGGCCGTTCCTGGTCCATTCCAACCCGCTTCCTGGTTCCTCACCACCAGCGCCACCCTGACCACCAGCACCCTGAGCAGCCCTGAGCACTGCCACAAGTCCCCACTGAGAGGCAATGGAGCAGCAGCAGCAGGGGTGGGAGTGGAGCACTACGGGGTGCACATCCTCCACAGCCCCACCAGACCCGGGGCAGCTGAGCACACCACTGCCCAGGATCCCGATTTCCTGTATGCAAAGGGGACCAAAGCAAGGGGAGGAGTGGAGGCTGGGGTGGGTGCCAGTGGGCCGGATGAAGTGTTCAGCAGTGCAAGGTGGCCTTGCCTTCTGGAGGGTGGAGGACTACGGACTTCTCCTAGTCAGTCTCCTATCTGCCCCACAGTGGGCTATGCATCCTCTCTGGATCTTCAGCTCTCCAGAAACATGAGTGACGACATGAAGGAGGTGGCCATCTCTGTGAGGAACGCCATCCGCTCTCCACCGGGGCCTGTTGTCCGGGACACCGCCTGCCAGACCAACGGATTCACCACAAGAGGGACTCAGACCACCCAAACCATCAGCGTGGGTCTGCAGACAGACCTGCTGAGGAACCTGACCAGCAGCCCCCACCGCTGCCTCACCCCGAAAGGTGGCAACACGCCCATCTCGTCCCCATCACGCAACACAAGGAAAGTTCAGTACTCTCCTGTGGTCCAGAGCAAGTTCGAGCGACCCTGCTGCTCCCCAAAGTACGGCTCACCGAAACTTCAGCGCAAACCATCCATGTCCAGTAAAACCGAGCTACCCAATAACAGCCGCGCCCCCATGCCCACAACGCCCCAGAAAGGGAACAACGAGTCGGCATGGGCCCGCTCCACCACCACTCGCGACAGCCCTGTGCACACTACCATCAACGATGGGCTGTCCAGCCTCTTCAACATAATCGACCACACCCCTGTGGTCTATGACACCATTCAGAAATTGAATAAGTCCCCAAGTCGCTCCCGCCCCACGCCACCCTCCACCACTGAGCCGAGCCCCGCTCACGGGCCTCTGTCTGCAGACCCCAGGAACGCGCAGGAATGCCTGCGGCCTGCTCGCGGGCGCTCACCAAGCCCTGTGCAGCTAATAGTGGAGACGCAGGGCGACAAGAACCCAGAGGTGGTGAGCATTCGGCAGGATCTATCGGCCCCGCCGGGCTACACGCTGGCTGAAAACGCAGCCCGCATCCTCAACAAGAAGCTGCAGGAGCAGAACTTTAGGGAGGAGAGGAGGCTGCAGGCGGGAGGACCGAGCAGCCACGGCAGAGACAACAGCAGGCAGACCGAGTCAGACAGAGGACAGTCAGGATGCATGGAGGTAAATACACAGATGCACTGGATTCATCGCTTCATCATTCATGTGATGTGGGGCCCATGTTTTATGACACGGTGATACTTATGGTACCGCCTTGGAGTTCCCGTGTAATGTCTGAAGACATCTGTGTTTAATCAGACAAACGATGATCAAGAATTCACCTTTAAAATGTGCACAATCACTAAAATGTTCATGCTCTTTCCTCAGATCAAAAGCACTGACTGATGCAATGGTAATGTTATAAAACATTTAACCCTCCTCTGCAACACACTGAACTTTCTCTTATCGCTGCATGTAGAAACTCTTGAAGGTTTCTTCTTCTGTACTTTCATCTCTGCTGCAGTGGCTTCCTTGTAGTGTGGCTTTTACCTCTGTGCTTAAACCATCACTGAGGCCCGACTGAAGTCTGATTTATGTCTCTGATAAGTGGAGAAGTGAAATAAATGGTCTAACAACTGCGATCTGAGTGGGATCACTATTACACAGTTCCTTAATTAATCATTAGCAGCGCCTTCCAATCAAGTGTTCAAGCAGAATTTTAAGTGGCTCCGGTTTTTAAAGGAGTTGGATCCCCGCCCCCGCGTACCAAAATAAACCTGGGAAAGCGCTAACTTCACTCGATGAAATCAGTTCAGGCTGTTTTCACCACCCATTTCTCTGACCCGTGCAAAAAATGTGACAGACTTTTAATTAATTAATATATGTCCTGAATGAAATAATTACTGTATCTGCCGGCACGCCTCATATTTGACTCTCCATAAACCGATTAAAACCTATGAAAAGCAGGTCATGCTGCATTACAGCTGTAAAAAAAAATCTGTGTTCCCCAGACCAGTTGTATATTTGAAATTGTGTACATATACAGGGAGCAATATAATCGCACATATGCTGGTTAATAACATCAAGAGTTCACCTGCTGCTGTTCACTGATGTGCAGGAGCAAGATTACAGTCTGATATGTGACTTTATGAATGGCACTGGAGCGTGCGATCATTCATGAAACAAAACTGTGACTCTGTGGATAATGATTACAGCATGATAATAGCACGAAAGTAATGGATTGCGATGGCGCGTAACCACGCGTTATGTCAATTTTTTAGAAGAGGTATGAATGTGGATTTCGTTTTGGTGTCTCTGTTTGCTTTGTAAGAACAAACTCACAGAAAATACTTTTTATTTCTTGAAGTGGCAGGCAGTATGGAGCAAACCTCGTCTTAATGCAGCCTTTGTCTTATAATTCAGAAATTAATAAAAGGTAGCAGTAAATAAGCTGATATGAATGAGCTGCTGGTGACTGTTGCACAAATGTGGCCATTTCGATCAATTACCTGAGGAGCTTATGAGTTTGAAAGGGACCTTTTATGCTTTTCCTTATTTTCAGCCATGTACTGGTAGATGCTCATATTAATTATACCCAAAGTTTTAACTGTTAAGGACAGTTTGGAAGTAATCCAGGCTGCTCTTTAATGCTCAATTTCACACATTTCTTTTCTATTCCTCTTTCTTTATTTTGAATAAATATATTTTGTGAGTTTTTTTTAAAGATGTAAGCTTTTAATATCTATTCTAGTCACAGTTAGCAATAAAACTGACTCTCTGGGCTGCGAGTGGTGAAGCTGGACCGTAACCATGACATTGCCAAACTAACAAGGTGCTCCCAGCCTAAATGTTGCCGTGCATTCTTGTGCTTTCCAGATTTGCTGCTTGCAGTAGGTAGGTTAAACTGGTCACAAA
This sequence comes from Aulonocara stuartgranti, assembly GCF_965226115.1. Classification (NCBI taxonomy): domain Eukaryota; kingdom Metazoa; phylum Chordata; class Actinopteri; order Cichliformes; family Cichlidae; genus Aulonocara; species Aulonocara stuartgranti. The sequence continues at coordinate 10,998,674 of NC_138954.1, forward strand.
GAGGGTGCCGCACCAAAAACCTTGTGATTCCTTTGCTTGTCAGATTGCCATGACTCACCCACAATGTGCACTAAGGACACCAACTTGCTAGGTAACCATCAAGTTTCAATGAACCCTGAAAAGTTGTGGAGACCTTTCACCTTCAAAGTAAAACTTGTGCCTCGCTGCTGAAAAAGGTGCAACCTTTACTTTGAAAGTAAATGGTCTCAGTTTCTAGTTCTAACTTTGCACTCTTGCTTTGATGTTCACTCTTCATGAGCACTTAGTGAGTAGTTTGTGAGTGGGGAAACGAGGTTTTTGATGTATACCACTTTGCAACCGACTTCACCTAACAACAGCAGGCAACCACTCCCTAGCAACCAGTGGTTGCCAGGTGGTTGCCAACCAGTCTCTAGGCCTGCCCCCCTCCTCCCCTTTCAGAAGTTCCAGGTTTTAAGTGAAGCTGTGTGCGTGTGTTTATTGGGTGGTCCGCCTTATTTCTGCCTTCTGCCTTCGACATACCTGACTTTTCTTTGATCTCTTCCCCTTTGCTTGATTTTTACCAATTAACATTTCCCGCTCTATCTTTCCTCCTTCTCCTCCCCTCCCTCTTTCCTCCCCTCTGGGCTTTATCTCCTCCTCCCTGTCCTCTGTGCTCTGATCCAGAACCACACTGTCATACTAACAACTCCTTGGGGACTCTAAATCTGCTAGTCTCCGTGATGTAAGTTCCTCTTCCTCCTCCTACTTTGCCTCTATGACCTTTGGCGGTGGGTTCACCAACCACAGGAACCTCACGCCCCGCAGACCTCAGCCCCCCCCCACCTCCTCCCTCTTCATTAATGCATGCTTCACAGGATAGCACAGTGACAGTGTGTGAAGCCATTGGAGTGGTGTCAAAAGTCGTGCGACGGCCATGCATCTGTTTCTCCCAGTTAATGAGTGCATGCTCATATTTTTTGGTGGATCATCAGTTTTTTGTAAAGGGCCATGCCGGTGTTTTTGCATGCTGCAGAACATTACCCATGATTCCCATCCACTATTGTAACTAACACCATACTATATGTTCTTGGCTTATCAAAATTTTAATAAAAATGTCTCTTTGTACTGTAAAAAAAAAAACACGTTTAAGTGACTTGCATAAAGTGAGAGATGGGGTTTATTAAGCAGCACAAATCAGTGAGTTCCACTGCAGCAAAAGCAGCCAGAGCAGCAACTTCATACAAGTGACCTTACAGGTTCTTACCTGTATATTTAGCACTTAAAGAATAATCTTTTGCAGAGAATGAAATCACACTCCTTCTGTGTGTTTATAATCTGTGTGTCTTCTTTTTATGTTTTGGTAGCCATTCGGGCAGTTTGTGCATTTTGGTACACATAACTTCCTCAGTTTGAAACTATTAGCCCTCCCGTTTTGTTTATAAAGACAATTTCAGACATACACTACAGCCCTAAACTTTTCTAGACACTATTCGGTTGAGGTGCATGTGAGAAAATGCATTTCTGATGCATTTGAATCGGACATTAGTTGGGAGGTTGGATTACACAGTAATGTCCAATTGAGCCCATGTCTGAAAAGCACAGCTAATAGTCCTGGAGTAATTTTCATGCCCATTTTTGCCTCAGAATAGTAAAGAATCCTTCCAGAAAAACTTCCTGGATCAACACAGGTGTAAAAATGAGTGCTTGCAAATCTATTCATTACCTTTTGAGTAATCCTGCTGTAAACACATTTCATAAAACCTTTGCAGACATAAAAATGAGATTAGATTTATTACACAGTTTCTGCTCTCTGTGCTGGATTTTTACTGCAGTATGTATCTAAAGAAAAATTCAAGCTTCAGCGAGTAGCTCGTCACACTTAAATATAAAAGCTAAATAGTTTTGTGGTAACATAAAATATCTGCTATTTGCCACTGATTGGGGGGAAAAGAAGTCATGCAAAAACACTGGTATGGTCCTTAAATTCATGTAACCCAAAGAGTCTTCGGTCTTGATCACTGGTGGATTTTAATATTTCTGCCAAAGTGTTTGCCAGTGAACATGACATAAAAGACGACTCTTGGACATTTCACACATTCACAGGTCGATTGTTGTCTGTTCGGGCTTCATAAGGCATTGCTGGATTATTCTAACACTGTGTTTCTACCAGGTCCTCCTTTTTACGTGCACCGCTAGACGGACTGTGATGTTTTCTTGTAATATTGTACTTTTTTTCTCACGTGTTTGTCCACACAGCGCTTTCTTACGTCTTCTTACCATTTCCTCTCAGACTAACAAAGATTAACCAATGAAGACGGGCTGCTAACACTCGCCATTTCCTCTGCACTGTCTTGGTTTTGTGTCATTTCTGGTAGAAATGAACTAAATATTCTGGTACACTGTGCATGCTTAAGGAAAAAATCCACTGTTAGAAACTGCAGGGAAGTGTGTCTATTCTCACCATGTCATATTGGTCATTTCAGATGTCGTGTTGGAACGAAGTGTTAGCAGGTCGTAACTTCTGATATTTCTCAAATGCTTTTGAAAGAACAGTGGCCATCGGTAAGCCTGGCTTATAGTCACTGCGTTCGTTGTGACAACCGCCGCTTATATCGCCACTTGAGGGTACATCAGACTCACTACAGTCCTGTCACCACTCGTATAGGAACAGAAGAGGTGAAAAATACCTTCAGAAGTTTCCAAATCAACATTCTTAAAAAGACAAATAAACTAATGATCACAGAATTCTTTCCGTGGTGAAAAATCTCCTTCACAACATCCAACAAAGTGGAGAACACTCTGAGTGATGTCGGTGAACAAGATGCCTTCATGGATATAAATACAGATCCTTTACAGCAGGCCTGGCACAAAGGGAGGAAATGCAGCATTTGGTTAAATTTAGAGGGGTGTTAAGACATTTCTCCATTTCTCAGTAAGAATAACAAATAATCATCATATTTTTACACAAGTCCCAACAGCTGATATCATCAGTGACAAATGTATACGAACCTTTGTGGGCTCCCAGACTGCTGTATTGCTCCTTGAGTAATACCGTTGGTCGGCCTCTCCTGTGGAGGGAAACGATGCTCCTCACATTCCTCCATTTGTACACAATCTGTCTGAATAACTTCAAAATCCTTAGAGATGTTGAGCAGCAAAAACTTTTCTAAAGTCCTCAGGAATCTTTTGCTCGTACCACGATTCTCGTCCACAAATGAGTTGTAAAAACCAGATTCCTTAGATAACACAGGATGTGAGTACCTGATTACGGTAGTATTCCACTGAGCTTTAACTACTGATTATTTTCAAGGTTGACATAATTTTCCCCCTCACATATATTAAATACTTGACTGTTTTCCTCAGTAAATAAATGACAGACTTTAAGATTTTTATTTAATTGTTTTATCTGGGCTCTTTTTTTATCAACTTGTGTGAAAATCTGATGATATTTTAGGTCATACTGTAACTTCAGGCTAATTAATGGACATACATTTGATCTAAAACGGATTTTTATTTATTCTTGCACTAGAGGGTTTTAAGGTGGATCTTTTTTTAAGGTCAAAAACTTAGAAGCTGTGGTCCATGTACAGGTGTTGACTTTGCTGTTTTTTAATATCCGCTCGTGTATACTGACTTCCTGTATACAGGTGCCTGACTTGTGGGATTGTTTGATCTGATGCTTTGGCGTCACATGGGAAATCTTGCACAAGCAGTATCGTCTGTATTCCCATCAGCTGTATTCATAAACTAATGATTTATTGATGGTTTGGCGCAGACGCCTCCTGTCAAACTCTGCGACCTGTTTTTCTGCAGGACTTGCTGCAGATTGTGTAGCACATCTGTCCATCCTCCATCCACGTGTCCATCCATCCGGTTATTTTTCCTCCAGTTCATCTTCTCACACCACCGCAGCCTGACTGTCATGTATTTTTAGCCGAACTAGATTGTTGCTTTTTGGTCTTCTTGTCCTCCATCCTTCAAGTGAAATCTAACGCCTGGAGATGAGCTATTAATATTTTAGGCCAGTGGTGTGATCGTTCACTCGATTCATGCTCTGACTTCACTCGAAGGAGGGAAAACAAACTCACTCATAGTTTTAGTTTTTTGTGGCCTTTTTTTCTACACTTTCTGTTTTCATCCAGGGGACAGATGCATAAAGCTTTGTTGCCAATTAAGCACTTAACAGGTTTAAATATTTAGACGTTACAATCAATGCAAAATTGCACAAATGGACTGCATGTATTTATGGACTTCTATCACCTGATGCCTGCAGTGACCTCTGATAGCAGATTTGTGGCACGCAAGTGATTCATCTGCAGTTTAGGACTTCTTTAAACACTGAGATGACTTCAGAGTCAGGGTTTAAAATTCTGAATTAAATCTAATAAACTTCTAATTGTGGTCTAATTATGCCACAGTCATACTCAGGAAAACAGTGGTCTGAGCAGTGCCACCGTAACATTGCCAGCTCTGTGGAATGAACTTGTGTGATCTTGTTCCCTTTGAAATGGTTGCTTTGAAGATTGGGACCAGGTATCCAACCACTCGCAGTCAGCTGCCATTTTCAAAGCAGTTTTTGTATGTCAAGATGAAAGAAGATTATAAGTTTCTGTTTTTTTTAATGTGGAAAATGATAAATCTTTTGCCATCTGTTGGACAATCCAGTGATTTAATGCTCTGATTATATTATAGGAATATGACCAGAACACAACCAGTTGGCAACCAGCTGAGTTCCTCATGAGACCTGTCACAGAATTAGAGTGACTGCAATATGTTGGCAATCTGTCTACATTTATAAATTAGACAGCAATTATTTGCTAACCTTTGCTAAGTCTGTGAGCGACTATAGTCAGTCCAAGTAGGATTATTTGGACAAATGTATTATTTGAAGACAGCTTGCCTCCTACCAGGCAACCTGTGTGCAGTTACCTCGTAACTGAAAGTGGTCACCTACAAGAATTGTCAACCTCTAGGTAACCAGTTGGTTTTGTTTTCTTGTTTTTTTCCACGTGGAGGTTGGCATCTGATTTTTACTCTAGTGTACCTGAGACATTTCTTTGAACCGTGGATTTGGCTTTGTCAGTGTTTCTGTATATGTTTTCTGCATTATAAAGCCTGTCAGTCTTAAGCCTGTATTCTCTCTAATGGTCAGCAGGGGGTGGCTTCTCCAGTTGCAAAAAGTAGTTACATTGAATAGGAGTCTATGGGAAAATAGACCTTCACTTCCTGTACTCTAAGACCCCAGTAAATGCTTCTCTGATAAGTTTAGATTTGCTGGTTTTAAGTTTTACTGAATATAATATAATGTTCAGTTTGGAAAGTAAAGCCCTCATTAGACTGGAAATAGACTGGGCAGTAAGGTGGCCTTACTTTCCCCTTAATGAGTCTCTACCGTACTGTGTCTGTCAGTTTCTCAGTCGGTTTTTAAAACACCAAGAGACTCAAACGTTATGATGCTTGATTGCGGAGAATTCTTAAATTATATCTGTCATACCATTTGTGTTTTGCCAGTGTACCAGCCAAATATAACAAATCACTGAACAGAAGCTTCTTTAAAATGTGTCAAATGAAGTGATGTTAGGCGCTTGCACTGCTCGCTCAACCAGTGATGGTGGTAGCAGGTGTGGGTCATTAGCTGCTGTGTCCCCTGAGTAACTGAGTGCTATTAAGTGGCAGAGGGAAGGTTGAAACAGCTGCTCAAATTGACTCTTGTCTGCTTCCGTAGCTAAATGTCTGCAGTAACTATGTAACTTTTTTTTCTTTCTTGGTTTGTTTGCCTTTTTCACCAGATTGCACATTCCTGTTAGGTGAGAAGGTTAAACGTCTGTCACTTATTTAAGTTATTTAAAGGCTGACCTGCTGGTTTTTGCTCCAGCTTCAAGCAAACAAAATGAGTTTTAAGTTAAATCCTTTCAGATAAGGCAGGCAGAACAGGTCAGACTAAAAACTGCATTAGGAGCAGTATGTTAGGGGTTGAAGTTCTTATATCCACTGAAAGAAAACTGCAACAAGAATAAAGTAAGAAACAAGTGAAAACATAAAAGTTCCTCATGAAATGGCTTTCATTTAAAATTCTTTCATTACATTGCTCCTTATTTTTGTTTCATGTGCACGTCACTTCTACATCAGCACCTTTGCTCGCTTTCTTTCACTCGCTCCCCTTCATCTTTCTGTATGAATCTCCTCACTTCCTGTTTTCCTCGGTGGCAAATGGCTGCAGGCGCCCCGTTGCTCCTCTCTGACAGCTCCTTGTCGTTGGCAGGACCTGCCTCGCTCTCCGGTGGCTCCGCCTCTGGATTCCTGCTTCCTGAGACCGGCGCGCCCGGCCAACCGCCGACCCCCCTCGCGCTGGGCCGCACGCTCCCCCTCCTCCTCCCCAAAGTGGAGCGAGGGCTCGAAGAGGAGGTTCACCTTCCCGCCGCCGGGACACCGGAAGACCATCCTGGAGGGTGAGGAGCCGCCGTAAAGCCGTCCTCTACCTCCTCCTCCACCTCTGCCTAAACAGACCCAGTACCTCAGAAAACCCCCTCCAAACATATGGACTCCCTCTAGAGGAGCCTGAGAGAGGGGTTGGGATCTAACCAGTAGCACCAGCTGACCATCAAGGAACCAGAACCTTTTTTTTTTTAAGAACCTGGAATGTACTGTATTTAAAGACAACATACAGAAAAATAGGTTTCCATAAGAGGTGCCTGTATACTTGAGTTAACCATCACCCACGTGTGTGCGTGTGCGTGTGTGTGTGTGTGTGTGTGTGTGTGTGTGTGTGTGAACCTATTTTTCAGGTAAAAACTCCTCCTGTGTTTACATTTTTATTTTTCTTCATCGCTGTCCCATAAACATTCATGCAAACTTTTTTTAAATCCTTTTTTTATTTATTTTTATTTTGCCAGCCTTTAAAGCTTCACTTTACTTTTCTGTTTACCTTCAAGGAGAGGAAAGACAACAAAAACAAGGAAGCAAACAAACAAACAAACAAAAAAACAACTTCTGCTTCACCGGGTCTGAAGCGGAGACACATGATGTCATTTCTGATGCTCGTGTCCGTCTTTATTTTTACGTTGAGATGAATGTTTGACTCTGTAGACATGTAGAAGATGGGTGACAACAAACATAATAACCTTATGCATATTTGGAAGGCAGTTGTATAAATATGGGTCAAATATTTGCATGCCTTTTGAATACTAGCACTTTAGTGCATGTACATAAAGAGCTATAGTCATTTGTGATTGCTCAGCTCAGCTGTTTGGGGGAGGGGACTGTTTTGTTGTCACATGATTTGCATTGATGAAAATAAGATGTTTTTAAGTAAATTATTGTACTTATCAGGCTGGCTTTGTACAGTTGTTACTATTGGATAGGAAAAACCTTTTCTTTTGACAAGAAAAAGGGATTGTGGAAAACATGAATGTTTTAAATGAAAAGTCTATGTCAAAAAAAGTCTTAACGAGCTATAGTCCTATGTAAATACTAAATGGTAATAAATATGAATGTGTATTTCCAAGACCGCCTCTTTTCTTGTATCTCTCCATGACATACGTTAGCTGTAGCACATGATGGATTGTGCGCTGTTTCGTTAGACCCAAGTTTGCGTTCTTGGCAAACACGCCATCCTGAACCGTGTGCGTGTGGATTACGGTGCAGACCACAGGGTTACAGCGGGTCGGGGTGGGACGCACACAAGAGAGAATGCGAATAAGAAGATTGTGTCCTCCCAGAAGTCAAATCCTCTTGCATCACGTTGTGCCATCTTACTCTTGTTTCCCAGGTTATTGTGCAAGTCAGAGACCATTACTACTACCCCCACTAGTTTATTTAAAGGTCTGCAGGACCGAATCTGCTGTTTTACCTACCCCTGGCAGAGTCAGTCACTGTAAAGAGATTATTTTTTGGACATTTTGCCCTTATTTAGATAGAACAGTAAAGGTCAAGCTCACTGGAGTCACACTGGGGATTCAAGCTGCTACACACCATATCTGACCCAAGTGGTGACCTCAAGAACTTGAAAAAAAGAAGAAGAAAAACAATAACAACAACACCAGCGTACCAGTTTCTTGTATGAATACTTCAGACTGACTGCAAAAGGGAGTTTCCGGCAGGACAGGATTAGAAGAGTGTTTCAGAAGGACGGCTCAGGTTGATTAGTTTGGAGACTAAGTTAAAGAGGCAAGGCTAAGATGGTTTAGACATGTGCAGAGCAGGGATTGCGGTAATATTGGACAAACAATGATGAAGGTGGACCTTCCAGGCAGGAGGAAAAGAAGCCCACAAAGAAGATTCATGGAAGTAGTGAAGGGGGGCATTGAGAGGGTCGGTGTGGCAGAGGAGGATGCTAGGGATAGGGTGAGATTGAGGCAGATGATTTACTCTGGTGAGTCGGAAAGGAAGGAGCTGAGAGAAGAAGAAGAAGACTAAGAGCAGTTCAGGCCTTAAGATAGTTTCCTTGTGTGTGTGTAACCCATCCTTATGGGCAAAAAACTCAAGTCAGGGGTGTAGACACTCTGAGGGAGAGGAGTGCCAGCAGAGGCCACTAGTATTTAGCACTAGTTTACAGATATGTGTTTCTACACCATTATAACTTATGGATGTAATTGACTCATCAGGTTAGTTAGAGTTAGCAGACAGCAGTAGCTTCAGGTTTAAACAAAGCATGAGGCTGAATTCACCAACCTATAGCCTGTATTATTAAAGCAGGAGTTCACCAACACACCGACCCCTCTGAAAGCAGCTGACTTCCTTTTATGCTCTACCTGCCTCAGGTGAGTATCTGGATAACCAAATGAGAAACTAAATATCTACATTAACCAGGTCCAACTAAAAAATAAAGAATAAACACAAAGAACTGATATTTACATATATTTCTAAAAAGAATTGAGCAGCACATATGGTTACTAGAAATACCCTGACTAAACTCACCTAACCTGTAAATTCAGTTTTGCTAAAGGGGCTCTTAAGTAATTTATTTTGCTCCACATCCTGCTATGGAAGCAAACAGGAAGCCAGGATAACAATTATATTAAAACACAAGCAGAATTTATGTTGTGAACAGTCCTAATTAAGGTTTTCTTTTCAACACAGGCCTGTGCTTTTCCCTCACATTCCATAGACGGGATGGATAATACTCCCAAAATTCTCTCGATGTAACATCCCTAAATAATAAATGTACGTTTTTTCATTAAGTGTCCAGTATCACCTATTCATAAACTGGTGAAATGTTGGTAGATGTAAGGGGGAGCTCTGGTTTCTCATTATATTTATATACTCCACATCCAAATATGCTGACCTCCGGGTCCGGTCCACATTTGTCTGGGGCATCCATTTACAGTTTAAACAAGCAGAACCAAAGCGCAAATGACCTAAATGAGAGTGAGAAGGAAGAAAATGTTTGTGTTAATTGAACTGAATACTCAGTTTTCTCAGTTTTGATGGGTCTGCGCTCCATCAAGTCAAATTGTTTGGTTATTATTGTCATGGTCCGGGTGTGTGCCAGTGTGTCTCCCTCCGAGCCGGCGTCTCCACCCCGGGGAGGGGCCTCAGTGTTTTTGCTGATCGCTTACACCTGTGGGTAATTTAGCCGGGGACTCATAAGGCCAGCGTACTCAATCTCTCTTCGCCAGATTCTCTGCTAACATCACTACACCCAACTGTCAACCCCTGTCGAAGAGCTCCTACTTGGATGCTGGACCATCTGGCAGTCCCACAGGCTATTACCCGAATTACCTACCTGCCTCTCTGCCTCCACGCCAGGAGTTTTTTGGATTTCACACCCGGACTACTCACCCCTCTACGTCATCTCCGACCTCCTTTGGCAAGTACGCAGTACGAAGGAGGATTCTGAACCAGCAACATATTCATATGTCTCCTAATCCGTATCTGAACATCTGCACTCTCTGACCCGGACCAGATCATTACTTAGTTTCAGTGGTGGAACGTCGTATTTGTCTACTCTCACCTTTTTGTTTATGAATATTTGTGGAAACATTAAACATTATTCTTAAAATCTACTTAAGAGCTGTTCGGCGTCCTGCGTTTGAGTCCTGTCACTCGTCCAAAACGGTCTCGGCCGTAACAGTTATATTAAAATTACATGTTGGGTACCTGAAAATAATTGTTACTAACTAAAACTTTAACATTAAGATAACCTGAAATTTTCACCTATGGATGGCAGAAAATTGTTTTTATTTTTGTTATTTTCAGTGACAGAAACAAGCTTCCATACATTAAAGACACAGGACCTAACCCCATTTAACAAAATATATAAATGAGAAAAAAAAGTATTATAATTTCAGGAATGTTTAACAAACAGGGTAAAAATAGCTTTGGGTCTTTGTGGCTCTAGTAATCTTCTCAAATGTCACTCTGGCTTATTCCTAAAATTTTGTTAATTAGCCTGGTAGTTTGTTTTTTAGTTTGCTATCATCTTATGAAAAGTGATCAGGAAACGTGTTTATTGTCAGCGATAAAACATCTCTGCATGATGTCATAGGGACCCTAATGTGGTCTGCTGAGGCACACAGCTCTGGCTTGGAACCAAGAAGCCCCACCCACCTGCTATTCAAGCCTTTTACCTGCTCACGAGGGGGAGCCAATCAGTAATAAGACCCTTTAAGTGGTGTTAAAGGGAGAGGACTTAAAACAGCTACTTTTAAACATTGGGGGGGGGCTGCACTGAGAATCATGCAAAGCTACCCTAGAGTCCTACAATACAAACATGGAGCTGGAAATGTGCCTAATAGTTCCCTGTACAGTGCAACAGGCTCTTTAAAGTACTTGACTGGCAGCTAATACAGACAAAGGTCCTATTTCTTCTCTTGTTTATTTGACTACTTTTCAATGTTTTAATTCCAAACAAAGTTCAAGAATTTAATCTCTAAACTGAATTTTATTTATTTATTTTTTAAACTGGAAAACACTGGGCTTTTATTGGCTCAGAGGGACAGCGTGTGATGGTGGCAGAGAGGGGAAAGAGAGAGTGATGAAGAGGCAGAAGCAGAGAGCTGAAGGCCTCCGTATACCTTTCACTGAGTTATAAGAATGAATAATTAAAGCGTCCCGGCTGCACGCTGGGAGCTGCTGATGGCACTGAGTGGGTCAGCGGCTGGAAGGAGAAGATGCTCTTCTTTTACTTCCATCCACCCGAGAGGAATCCACCACAGCTGAATAATTTACTCCAGCCCTGAAGTCCCTGCTGAAACACACAGACACGCTGCTAAACACCGGCCACGGCAAGAAGGGTGTGACCTCTGCAAAATACAAGTAATACCCAAATACAGTACATATCCTGAAGCAGACACTGACATATGATGAATTTTATATCACTTGAAGGTCAATGTGATATAAATGGATGGTAATTTTACTAAATATTCAAGCCATTACAAGCTGAAGAGGAAGTTTTTAGCTTTTTACCATCGTGGTGGTGAGCTGAAAGTCTGTGTTTGATTGTTTTTCATACATTTTTATGATTTCAGTTAGATTTTTTGCCATTACCTTATTTTCCTTTCATTTAAACGATTTGTGTAGAGTAGGGTGAGATTTTCATCATCCTCAGTGTAGATCAGGGCTGATAATTTCAGATGAGAGATCAGCATTTCTCTGAAGTAGGCAGGACGATTTCCAGTATTATGCACATTACTGCTGAAATGAGCTGAAGGGGACAAGATGGTCTGTTTGGCATTTTTCTTTCCGCCCTAGTTTAATGTCTATGAGCAGAACGATCATAACACTAACCAATATACAGGTGAGAAATGTAAAATATACAAAGAGGATTTCTTTCCTACTGTCGCGCATTTGTTTGGTTAGGGCCATATAGTGCATTTCATCCAGGTGACGTGCACTGGCTGAAAAACACCTCAAAACATTCCCTTTCAATACAGACTCAATAAATGAAACACCTGGACTCAAACCAGGAGAATATTTATTTCTTGGGAGCAGTATTAAAAGACAGATCAACACATGCAGTGTCTGATTTTAAGTGCTTTTGAGTATGTAGGGGAGCAGGAATTAAATGTGTGGCGGGACTGAACCAAAGTGCCTTGTATCCAAAGATCAAAGATAGAAATAACCTGTCTGTGTGTCTTTGTGTGTGATTTAACATGTGGATATTGTGTGTATATACACGATAGTCTATTTATTAATAGATAGTAAAAGTAATAAAAATTCAGGCTTTTATTTATTCCACATTAACTGTTCAGAACTATAGATACTGGGCTTGATTTCAGAATTAACATATACTAGTTATGGCAGGATCAGACAACCAACTTGTCCTCTCCCTTGTCTGCTCCACTGACATCAGGCTGTAATGGCAAACACGTGCCTGCTAGCTGACCTAATAGCTGATCAGTGTTGTGTTTTTAGTGTTTTTAGTGCTTTTAGTGTAGTGAAGTGTTTTTTATGGATTTCTGTTTCTGTGTTGCTAGGTCAGGTTGTGGTTGGCATGAATCAAACCTCCTGACATGTACTTCCTGTGCCTGGTAGGATTCTCTCTGGTTACTTTCCCCCCCACAGACTAAAAACATGATTGTTCATTTCATATATAATAGAGATTCTAAGATTGAGAGTGCAGGGTTGTTTGTCTCTCTAGTTTAGCTCTGTGATGCACTAACACAGAAAGACTGGTGGCCTGTGAAGGGTATGTCCTGCCTCACTCTTTAAGGTATATGAGATGGCTACAAACTCCTCTATTTCCCTGTAAAAAAAAAAAAAAAAAAAAAAGTTTGACTGATGGACGATCGCTTGATTAGACTCATCGCATCCTGTGTGATGGGTTTTCCAGGAAAAGATTTACCAGAAATCCTGTGTTTGGAACTGCTAATGTACTTAATGTGCAGATACCAACAGAGCATACTGCAGGAAACAAAGGCTGCGATGGGCATTCATTGGCTTTTTCATCATCCGAAAACTCGTTTTGTGTTGTAACTCATTTATGCCTCATTCTCTGGTGCATTTGCCACATGTGTTGATCAGTTTACATGTGTTAATTTATAGCCTCTGCGAATGCTGTCTGGGTAAGTAACGTGAGCTGCAAGTGAGACATTGTGTGAAAATTTGCTCATTTTTTTATTGTTCTATGGTCATTTTGCTGTAGATGTTGTTTATTTTGGGGAGTTTTCTCCTCTGAAAAAACAAAAAAGCAATCACCGCTTGAACAAAGAAATTAAATATAAAGCATTCTTTGCTAAATTTCTAAGATTTGCATTTTAATGCCACCACCTCCTAAGATATTATGCTCCAGAAATGCAATATTTAGCAGACGTTAGTGTAAAAACAGGATTTTATGCTTTTGTTTGTATCTCTCTTTGCCCTCGCTTTCTTAAATGACACTCTGCTTTACAAAGTCACTCGAAAATGTTCCAATTAACTGATAAGAAAAATAAATCAGTCATCAAAGAGGTCACTGGATGTGTTTTAGGATTTTCAGTGACAAACATCTGCTAATGTGATTTTATCACTGAGATGGCACAGCACCAAAAAAGTAACTGTTCCAGCCGGATTCTTATTGCAAACAAATACTGTAAAGAAACCTCTCTCTCTTTCTTTCCAGCCAGCAGCTGTGATATTAGTTCAGGTTATTCTATGAAGTCTGCTAAGTAAAACTGTGTATGTTTATTAAACCACTTCTATAAATGACACTGCCTTTCAATGTTTGCTCTGACATTTGGCTGTGATTGAAAAAGATAAAAAAGATCCACGTTTTCCATTCAGGCTGTGATGAATAATGCAGCGGCGGCTGTCTGGCCGTCCCTGAAAGATTGTCTAGAGCCATTTCCCCCTTGAGTTCTCAAATCTCCGTGCATCTCACTGAACAGATGAGACGAGCTTCGTGCTCTCTCTCCTTTGTGGAGTCTTGCAGCTGATGTCTGAGGACTCAGCTGACAGCTTATAGAAGTCTGAGCGCTGGGGATCGACGTGCAGGGCTGAAGCAATGATACTGATTTTATGCCACTGGAAGATAGACAGATGTGCTGATTATGCGAAGGCTCCTGAGGATGGCTGAGCGTTTGTGTAGTAAATGAACAGTCTGAGTAACAACAAAGTACGATGCAGGAGAGACATGTTTCCAGTGACTTTCTATTTCTTCCTCAAGGAGCCCCTTTAATGCTGAGTCCTTATTTTTTCAGATGGTTAACTAAATATATGTCTGACTGACAGGTATAACTACTTGTCAAGGTTTTTCCTTTTGCATGGATTGGTCATACATGAGAGAGTAGTGGATTTCTAGATGACGGCTGGAGGGAGAATTTCAAAATAGAAAACAGCTTTGTAAAATTGTAGACCAAAGCAGTGAGATGGTGTATATATTAGGCAGAGCAAAGTCTGAGGAATACAAAGGCCACTGGTCATAAACAGAGCAAAGCAAGACAACATCAGCTGATAGCAGGGAGGGAAAAAAATCCCAAAACAGCAGAGGATCAGATCAGTGCCAGTCCAGAGAACACAGGTATAAGTGTCAGGGTCCTGGGACTGGGCGACCCAGGACCCCTGGGCAGTCATGGACCTGTGCTATTGTTGTGTATTTTGGTGTTGCTTCCCCTTCTCTGTGCTTGTGTATATGTGTGTGTGTGGGTGGCTGAGCACTTGTTTATAGGCGGCGTCAGGCCTGGAGGGTGTGGCCCTGCAAGGGGACTGGCCACACCCGAAGCCACACACCTGCTGCTGATCAGGCCTCGTCGGGGGAGCTACTTAAGAGAGTCTTGGAGCTCCCACCGACGCGGGATCATTGCTTGGGACTCCACGTTAGTTACCCAGTTTAGGTTTTGGTCGTGTAGTGTATGCCTGCCATTGTTCAGTGTCCTGACTGCTGCCGCTATTGTTTCCCGCAGGAGGAGCGTGGAGGGCTTAAGGAGCAGCGAGCACCGGGAGTGCAGACACGGGAGCAGAGAGCACTTGGAGGACACGACACGGGAGTCTGGGGAAAAACACGGGGATTTATTGTTGTTTGATATCACCCTCTGTAAATAAACGCACTGCTTGAACTTTGAGCTCCGCGCCTGGGTCCTCCTTCCCCACATTCCCACGGTCTGCCAGCCAGACCGTGACAATAAGTGTCACAATCCCCAGTGTTTAAGAGACTGTAGACAGCAGAGACGCTGTGCTGCCGGATGTAAACATTTTATTAGACCAACAAATTTCTAAAGTAATTTTTTGAATGCAGGTGAGACAAAGCCTTAAAAATGTGTTGCTGAAGACGTGAAGGATGGAGGTGTATGCACAGTAGTCTTGCTATGTGCTAAGTGATTTCTACAATCCCATCAGCTGAATTTCTTCAATCTCACTGGATAGATTTCTTTATGTTTGCATCTGTTGAGTATGGTGTGCCACAGGGGTCATTTATGGGACCCTTTTTATTTTTTTTAATGTACACTCTGTTCAGGCATGTAATTCAGAGACAGAGTGTTTCTTTTCATTTTTATGCTGATGAAATGCAGGTACTCCTGACCATTAGATCATCTAACCTTTGTTTAGATGAACCCTAAGTTATTATCATTTGATCACGGCTCATAGATAAACAAATTCTTCCATCAGCTGGTTCCCCATTGCAAAGAACACTCTTTTTACTTGCATTAACAGAAAATCATTGAACAGTGCACAGATGCAACGGTTTAAAGCAGAACTAAAAAAAAACAGGATCACACCACTTAGGTTTTAGCCCTTTTACATTGGCTTCCATTATGTTTAAGAATACCCTTAAAGGTTTTTATTGATCCTTCATGGGCTTGCTCCTCCTTACTCACATTTGTGACCTCTTAGCACTAGTGCATGTCTTGCCTCTGTAGGTGAAGGTCTTTTACATGTTCCAGGCAAGTTGCTGCAACATAAACAGTATGTTAATGACTTTGGTCTGTTTCTAGATTGAAGCTTTGGATTGTGGGTTTTACTCAACCTCCTGGATTTGGGTATTCTTCTGTTCGGTGACTGTTACACCATATGTTACGGTGCTATTATATCACAGAGCTGTGCCGGAATCATGCACAATTTACTTATGATCAAATATTCAGATTTGTTGTGGGCATTCTGCCATCCTCCCTGTGCCATCCTACTGGGGTGGTTGGGAACTACTTTTTTTACTGTGTTAATCTCCTGTTTTCAGGTTAGAGGACTTTGTTTCTTCCTTAGTACTACTGTTTCATAAGAATCTGTTACATTCGGGGGGCTTTAAATGACTGGGATTGTTTTAAAATAAACCAGTTGCATTGCTGAAAACTGAAAATTGAAACTTAGTGATGCATCCACATTTAATGCACCAAAGACTACAATCTGCCACTTTTTAAATTAAATATGTTACCCTAAAAACAAAGAATATATTCATCTTCAGTGTTAAGCAACTCCCTGTCTTTGTTCACATTTTAAACCTGTTAACAATAAAATGAAATGCTCTCTAGAAACTTAAGACAGCATGTACAATCTTTAAAAAAGACATGTTTTATTCACTTTTACTTAACTACCTTCATTTTCCATGTGTCCTGCTGACAGCATTAACCTTTCTGAGGGCTCCACGCTGCGTTGTTCAGCATGCAATCTGTCAAAAAATTGGACCCTAAATTGCACAAGCTTGCAGCTGTGCGCAAAGGCCTCGAACAGACAATGAGTGACACAATGGGCCTGGCTGTGCCATTAGCTGAGAGGTTGTCATGCCAACAGTACAAAAAGCCCCACACTCGGTGCAGGCGAGAGGTTTGGCCCCAAGGAGAATTCATGGAGAGCGAGAGCTTTGCTTAAAGGCCCTCCCCTTCTCCTCCCTCCCTCAGTTACATTGTTATTCATCCTGAGGTTCCCGTCTACAGCCGCAGACCCGTAGTGCCCATACTGGGGAAGCAGCATGGCTGAGGCTGGGTGTCAAGTTTTTGGGGGTATTTGCGCCACAAGAAACACACCATTGTACGAGTAAACAGGCAGACCCTTTGTGTGGAGGAGTGTGACAACCGTTTGAACCCTGAACTGAAGCAGCAGGGCTGGCGCTCAGGCTGGCGCAGAATCAAAAACACAATGTCCACCAAAGAAAACATCTACAGGAAATGTGAAAGAGTACAGCTGCATTATGTTTACAAACGTAAACATAATCTAAAAGTGAAAGTGTTTACAAAGTATTATTCCTAAAACATAAAATATCAATCGTTCTCTTGTTGTTCTTTTAAACCTTTAATCAGAAACATGCTAAAATGCCTTAATCCTGTATTCCTTCTAATACTAAGAGGCAGGCGACTCCTTTGCTTTCAAAAACAAGTACAGAGAAATTAGTGTCCCATCAAATAAACAGTACATATATTATGTTTTTACTGGCACATTTCAACAGCTTCGGGTTGTCTAAATCCAAAGACGTTATGTAGGTCTTTCAAAGTTGGCTACTTTTGGCTACTTTTCTCCTACAAGCAATCTATGTATGTTGTGCAGTGTGTCCTCAAAAAATCTGAGGAAACTGGACAAGTGTAAAAAAACATCTTTAGCAGATGAACAGTATCTGAAAATCATCACTGAGGAAAAACTTGAGAGATGCACCTGTACCTTCATGTACTGTTGATCCATCTATTGTTCACTGAAGCCTAATCGGAAATGCTCTCAGTGGAAGGGCAGCTGTAAAGAAGCCTTGAGGATGGGGAGGTATGCAAAATGTTTTAAGTCATCATAATATGTACGGTGGAGGTCAGGAGAGAGGTAAAACAGTCAGTGTCTACAGCCACCTGTCAAACACAGTGGAGGCTCCGTTGTGGTTTGCGGTTGACTTTTAGTTGGTGGTTTTGGGGATCTTATCAAATTTGTGGAATTTCGAACCCAGAAGACAGCGTTCAGATTTTGATCCACCTGAAAAGTGTCCTACTGGCAAAGGCTTAACTTTTTAGCATGACAGTGATTCCATACACACTGCCAATGCAGTAAAAGTATACCTGGATGGAAAAAACACACAATGGAATAATATAGGTCATGGAAAGAATCCAAAACATTACTGAAGCAGTGTGGGATTATCTCGGCAAACAACAGGCAGCCAACATCCAAATAAAACCTGTGAATGTCCCTCAAGAAGCCTGGAGAGCTATTCCTGAAGACAACTTTATTAGAAGAGAGCTTTTCTAAGAGATTTCAGGCTGTGTTGAAGAATAAAGGTGGTCATGCTACAGTAAATGCTGACAAACTTTGACTTTTATACTGTATTGTTGTGTTTGTGCGTTTTAGTAAAACACTGCACCTGTTTTCCATTTTCCTTGCAAAATGTAAAGAAATGAGGGGTGACTTAGGATTTTTGCACAGTACTGTAACTTTAAGCAGTTTATCTGATTTTTCTATGCCATTCAGCTCTTTTCACATGCGTACAGATATCGTATCTGCTGCGCGTCACACAAGACTGCTGCTGATCCCAATCAGGTTATCTCAAAGTTTCCTCGCAAACACAAACTGAGAAGAAAAAAAAGTCCAACAGCCTTCAAGTTCAGTTAGACCATCTGTCCGTCTTTTGAGGAGCAAAAACAAAAAGAGGCCATTCATTTGGTGCCTCCTTGATTCTTCCTTTGTCTGTGTAATTTGCTTTGGATGTGCCCAGTCTTCTTCATGGCACTGGCACAAACACACATACACACACAGTTCAATTCAATTCAATTCAATTCAATTTTATTTATATAGCGCCAAATCACAACAAAAGTCGCCTCAAGGCGCTTCATAGATACAGAGAAAAACCCAACAATCATATGACCCCCTATGAGCAAGCACTTTGGCGACAGTGGGAAGGAAAAACTCCCTTTTAACAGGAAGAAACCTCCGGCAGAACCAGGCTCAGGGAGGGGCGGCCATCTGCTGTGACCGGTTGGGGTGAGAGAAGGAAGACAGGATAAAAGACATGCTGTGGAAGAGAGACAGAGGTTAATAACAGATATGATTCAATGCAGAGAGGTCTATTAATACATAGTGAGTGAGAAAGGTGACTGGAAAGGAAAAACTCAATGCATCATGGGAATCCCCCGGCAGCCTACGTCTATTGCAGCATAACTAAGGGAGGATTCAGGATCACCTGGTCCAGCCCTAACTATATGCTTTAGCAAAAAGGAAAGTTTTAAGCCTAATCTTGAAAGTAGAGATAATGTCTGTCTCCCGAATCCAAACTGGAAGCTGGTTCCACAGAAGAGGGGCCTGAAAACTGAAGGCTCTCCCTCCCATTCTACTTTTAAATACTCTAGGAACAACAAGTAGGCCTGCAGAGCGAGAGCGAAGTGCTCTAATAGGGTGATATGGTACTACAAGGTCATTAAGATAAGATGGGGCCTGATTATTTAAGACCTTGTATGTGAGGAGCAGGATTTTGAATTCAATTCTGGATTTAACAGGAAGCCAATGAAGGGAAGCCAAAACAGGAGAAATATGCTCTCTCTTTCTAGTCCCTGTCAGGACTCTTGCTGCAGCATTTTGGATTAGCTGAAGGCTTTTCAGCGAGTTGTTTGGACATCCTGATAATAATGAATTACAGTAGTCCAGCCTGGAAGTAATAAATGCATGAACTAGTTTTTCAGCGTCACTCTGAGACAGGATAATTCTAATTTTAGAGATGTTGCGCAAATGGAAGAAACCAGTCTTACATATTTGTTTAATATGTGCTTTGAAGGACATGTCCTGGTCAAAAATGACTCCAAGGTTCCTCACAGTGTTACTGGAGGCCAAGGTAATGCCATCCAGAGTAAGAATCTGGTTAGATACCATATTTCTAAGATTTTCAGGGCCGAGTACAATAACCTCAGTTTTATCTGAATTAAGAAGCAGAAAGTTAGCGGCCATCCAGGTCTTTATGTCTTTAAGACATTCCTGCAGTTTAACTAATTGGTGTGTGCTATCTGGCTTCATGGACAGATAGAGCTGGGTGTCATCAGCATAGCAGTGAAAATGTATGCTATGTCTTCTAATGATGCTGCCTAAGGGAAGCATGTATAATGTAAACAGAATTGGTCCTAGCACTGAACCCTGTGGAACTCCATAATTAACCTCAGTGTGTGAAGAGGACTCTCCATTTACATGCACAAATTGGAGTCTATTAGATAGATATGATACAAACCACTGCAGTGCAGTACCTGTAATACCTACAGCATGTTCTAATCGCTCTAATAGGATATTATGGTCGACAGTATCGAACGCTGCACTAAGGTCTAGCAGGACAAGCACAGAGATGAGTCCACTGTCAGAGGCCATAAGAAGATCATTTGTAACCTTCACTAAAGCTGTTTCTGTGCTGTGATGAGCTCTGAAACCTGACTGAAACTCTTCAAATAAACCATTCCTCTGCAGATGATCTGTTAGCTGTTTGACAACTACTCTTTCAAGGATTTTTGATATGAAAGGAAGGTTGGAGATTGGCCTATAATTAGCTAAGACTGCTGGGTCTAGAGATGGCTTTTTGAGTAAAGGTTTAACTACAGCCAGCTTGAAGGCCTGTGGTACATAGCCGATTATTAGAGATAGGTTGATCATATTTAAGATCGAAGAATTAATTAATGGCAGGACTTCTTTGAGCAGTTTTGTAGGAATGGGGTCTAAAAGACACGTTGAAGGTGTTCACATCTTTGTGTCTCCCCCAGCAGGCCTCTGTCTCTACACGGACTGAAATGTATGGTGATGAAATCTTTGGGTCACATGGCATCTAATCCCACTTTGAGGATAGCTGAATCCCTGTCTGAGTAAAAGAACATGAAACAATGATGCCAGATTTTTGGACCATAATCCTTAAAGGAATAAACAATCCTGCATATTCTAGATGTTAAAACATCTTTGCGATGTTTAGCATTTTACCATATTAATATGTTTCGTGTTTAATATGAGCTCCAATTCTTTTCATGCTGATATTAAATGAAGAAAATGTTGCGTGGAGATCAGGGGAGGTACCTCAGGATTGGCAGACCGGGGTGGTGTTTCCCATTTTTAAGAAGGGGGAGTATGGGGTGTCTGGCCTATGCTACGGGCCATTCGATCCTTATACAACCGTTGCAAGCGCTTGGGCCGCATAGCTGGCAATAAGTCGGACTCGTTCCTGGTGGGTGATGGGCTCCGCCAGGGCTGCCTTTTGTCACCACTTCTGTTCATAATTTTTATGGACAGAATTTCTAGGCTTAGCCAAGTGGCAGAAGACAGAAAAGGGTGGAGTGCCCACTCTGGGCCAGGTACGAGTTCTTGCCCCAAGTGGAAGAGTTTAAGTATCTCGGGTCTTGTTCACGAGTGAGGGGAGAAGGGAGATCGACAGTCGGATTGGTGCTGTGGCTGCAGTGATGCAGACGCTGTACCAGAGCGTCGTGGTGAAGAGAGAGCTGAGTGTAAAAGCAAAGCTCTCAATTTACCAGTTGATCTATGTCCCTATGCTCACCTATGGTCACGAGTTTAGTTTAGTGTAGTGTAGTTTATTTATTTATATAGCACATTTAGTTAAACACAAGATCGCCTCTAAGAACCAGCCTTGACCTTGGTGTGGCCAAGAGAAAAAGATCGCCCAATCTAAGCGCTCTAGCTGTGGGTAGTGACCGAAAGAACAAGATCACGGATACAAGCGGCAGAAATGAGCTTCCTCCGAAGAGATAGGGTGAGAAGTTTGGCCATCCGGGAGGGGCTCAGAGTAGAGCTGTTGCTCCTCCACATTGAAAGGAGGCAGTGGAGGTGGTTCGGGAACCTGACAAGAATGCCTCCTGGCAACTCCTGCATGAGGTGTCCCGGGCATGTGCCACCAGGAGGAGGCCCTTGGACAGACCCAGGACACGCTGCAGAGATTATATCTGGCCTGGGAACGCCTTGGTGGAGAGGGAGGTCTGGGAGTCTCTGCTTAGACTGCTGCCCCTACGACCCGGAGAAGATGGATAAATGGATATATGAAGAAAACACAAATGCATAATAACTACACATTTGCTATTTATTCTTTTTATTTAACAAAAGGTGATGTTGAAAAAGAAGCTGCACACAAATGCAATAGATTAAAAAAAGATGTTGCTAAAACAATTTGAATTTATTCTTCATCTTTTTGAATTGATCATTGTGGTGGTGTCACTTCTACAAACATTTGAGAAACAACTACAGTTACAGTGATAGGATGCCACCTGTGCAACAGGTAATGCTCCCAACTTTATGGGAACACTTTGGGAACGGTTGCTTCCTGTTCCAACTTGACTGGAAGGTCCATAAAGACACGGTGTTCGGTGTGGAAGAACTTGACTGGCCTGCACAGAGTTCTGACCTCAACCCAACATAGCGCCTTTGAGATGAATTAGAGGTGGGACTGTGAGGAAGGCCTTCTCGTCCAACATCAGTGTCTGACATCGGAACAACAGTCAAGCATTCCCATAAAGACACTCCTTGTTGTGAGGTGGAGACTTTAAAATATTTAAAAGATAAACTCACTGATAAACCAGCTCTTGAAAACATAGCAAAAACTGTTGCATTCTACTTTATACTGTAAGTACTCCACTTGTTTTCTCTTTGTTTTTATTGTTTTCCTGCTCTTCTCCACAAAAGGACGGAGTTTATTTGGATTGTGCCACAGGCAAAAATATAATTTAACTAACATGAAAAAAAAGTCTGTGCTTTTTAAATGATGGAAGAACACAAAAAATCTAAGCCTTTTAAAATGTAAACCAGAGAATAAGAAAAAAAAACACAGTAATCAGGAAAATTAAGGAAAAAAAACATAGAATTGAGATATTTGATTAAATAAAACCATCCATTTTGTTCCACTTATCCAATTCAGGGTTGTGGGGCTGTTGGAGCCTATCTCAGTTGTCCTTGGGCGAAGTAAACACTGGAGAGGTCACCAATCTATCACAGGGTTAACACGGCGACACAAGCAACCATTCACACAGCCAACCTAGAACCCACGCAGGCACGGGGAGAACATGAAAGCTCCACTCAAAAAGACTCCCAGGACCTCCTTGCTGTGAGGCCATATTGCTAACACACCAACATACTCCCATGAATACATAATTAAATAAAATGAGCACATTTGTTCATAATATTAGAACATTTGCCTGAAGTAGAAAGAACAGTGGTCACTGAGAGATGCAACCATGTGTCTTTAAGCTAATAATAGTAAAATATAAGAAGGGGTAGCATAAAGAATAATACAATAGTGTAATAATACAATGCACAGCTTCTGAAGGTTAGAAATCATAATTAGTATGGAGAGACAGATGGTGTTTGGAGCAATGCAGATATCCTACATCACAACATTTGGATGACGAGCGGCTCATTAATAATTCATTGCCTGTTGTTTGGAGGCTGGATGGCTTCTGCCTGTTGCTGCCACGCTGACTACAGCTTTGTCAGAGTGCTCTGTCAGCACTGACAGCTCGCCTTTTAAAGATACAGTTTGTGCAATTTAATCATTTTAAATGACAGCGTTTGAGAGTGTTTTTTGTGTGCGCAGATTGCGTATGTCACTCAGTGCTGCTGGTTTGGAGGCTGTGGAGAGCTGGACGGGATATTACCTTCTGCCTGATTGTTATATTTGAATTTTATATGTGAAGGTCAAATCAAATTGTTTCCACATGAAGAATACACATAAAGACTTTCTAAGCTTGTTATGAACAGAACAGCGTGCTGCAATAATACAAGACCTCAGTAAGCCATGGAGAATTAAATAAAATGTAATCTTTCTTATTGCAGTCACAATCTTTTTTTTTTTTGTTATTAAAATGTTTTTTTAATCTAATGATGCATATATTTTTGATTCATTTTATATATTTTATATATTTTATATATTATATATTTATTATATATATTTAGTCATGTCACATTAGAGTCAGAGTTTTTCCTGATGTTGACCATGACTCAAAAATCTCAGTATGAACCAGATCAGGGATTTAGAGACATGTTACACCCCTGTTAGTGTATGATTCTGAGCTCGAGTTACAAATCACCATCATCACTCCAACAGCTAAATCCTGCATCACCGGCATTGCAGTTAATACTGTTTTAACAACTTTATTTACTCAAAAGAAGGACACTTTATTCCCCTAAAATGCACAGCTATCTGTCTAAGGGGCTGGGATAGATCAGTAGGTAAAGTGGTTGCCCCATGATCGGAAGGTTGGGGGTTCAAATCCATTGAACGGCTACCGTGAGGTACCCCTGAGCAAGATACTGTCTCTACACACTGCTCCCTGGGTGCTGCACTATTGATTAGTAATAATACACATTATTATTAATAAAGCAACACGTGTTCATTACCTTTATAATGTGCGGCCCAATCATGGTTAGTACTATCACCGTCCATAGTTTTATCCCAGGTAAAATCCTCAGGCTGTTCGTTCCTTAACCCTTTAAACCCTGAACCATGAAATAATTTACAGAATATTATTATTATTATTTATTTAAATGGACTCTTTAGTGAATCTTCTGATGGAATAGAAATTTGCATATACGAGTTTTAATTTCATTTAATCTTGTAATATATTTATTTAAAATGTATCATGCAATTTATTTATATTTATTTATCATTCTTTTTTTGAGGGGGAGGGGGAGAGGGGTCACTGACGATGTAGACAACTCAAAAAGTCACAAAAACTCATTTATCAAATATGACACACTTGACTGGTTATTTTGAGAAGTTGGACTCAGCTAATTTGGACTCAATAACTACTGGTGTAATGTACAGTAAACCTGTAAACCTGTATTTGAATTATTGATATATTTTGTTTCTTTTCTTTTTTGTGAAATCATAAAAAAATACATCTGAAATTGCTTGATTGCGTTACTAATCCTCTAAAATGTCAGGTTACAAAACATCTGCAGACTGCTGATGGGACCAAACGAGGGGGAAGAAAAGGAGGGTGAGCCGGAGAGAGTTGAAGATGTGGGGCGGTGGTGGTGATGGTGGCGAAGAGGTTGTCATGGTAACCACTTCTCCTGCTGCTGGGGGTGATGATGTAACACTGCCCATAGCTGGGTCTCTTTTCTTGTCCTTGTCCTCCCCACCTACGCTCTCACACATGCCTGCATGTGTGCGACGTGGAGGAGACACGCAGGGACAAAGCCAGTGTCCACTGACTCTACACGACCCATTAACATTAAACGGCCCCTTTGAGCTAAAACCTGCTGCAGCCTAATCTCTCTCTCTTTTTTTAATGAACAGATTATAGTTGCCTTTTCTGTCTTTTTCAGAACAACAGATGCTTGTAGTTTCAAAAGAATCCACTGCTCTTAAGATAAAACAGCCCTCTCCTCCCTTTGGTCTCCCATAATCGCTGCTCCCCGCCGTACAGATCACATCATCAAAGCTGCGTGTGTGTGCACTCCTTGCATCGTTAGACGACAAAAGGTAGAAAACCTCCGCATGGCAGTTAAAAGGATGTTGTAGTAACCCACAGTGCAGCCGATGCAGAGGATGATTCCTGCCACTTGAGGGCGTCGATCAGCTGCTGTGCTCAAAGGCAAAGAACAAAAACAACAGCTGGATTAAACACTTTATTCATAGAAATGTACCACAGGTTGGAAATATACATCAGTCGAAAAGAAGGCGTAAATAAGGATTAAGGTCATCCTTCAACATCTTCACAGGAACTAGTACGTGTGACATTTTGGCCCAAACACAAACCATCAACACAACCGCATTCATACATCTGTTTAAAAAGCACATCTGGGATTCAATTTGACATTTTCAATTATGTTTTGTTTTCTCTCATACATAAAAAAAATCAGAACATTTTAATATCTGCTGTATTTTGTGCTGTGCTTTGTGATCCCATTCCCATCATTCACACCCAAAAAGCAGCAGTTTGTGATTGTCTTCATCTGTACAATAGCATAGTTTGAAGCCAGAGAGTTTGTTGTCTTCTTCTTCTTCTTCTTCTTCTTCTTCAGGCTGCAGCTTCATATCTCTGGCTAAACAGAACCTCCACCACCTTGGGGTCAGCCAGGGTGGAGAGGTCCCCGAGGTCCTTGTCGTTGCGAGCAATCTGTCTGAGGATTCGCCTCATGATCTTTCCTGAAGTGGATGAGGACACGATGTTACACAGGAGGCAAGTAGAGGAAGATGATGTCGATTTATAAAGGTGTTGGACTGTTACCTGAGCGAGTTTTTGGGAGTGCTGGGGCATTCTGGATGAAGTCTGGTGTAGCAATTGGGCCAATTTTTTCTCTCACTGAGAAGAGAATGTAGAAAATAGGAAAAAAAAATCAATCAAAAAAAGAAACAAAAGGCTGTTTTTATTTTGGAGCATTTCCTTAGCTTTTTTCTCAATTGCATGCAAGTGGGGCGATCGTGGCTCAAGAGTTGGCAGTTCGTCTTGTAATCGGAAGGTAGCCGATTCGAGCCCCGGCTCCGACAGTCTCGGTCGTTGTGTCCTTGGGCAAGACACCTCACCCATGGCCTACTGGTGGTGGTCAGAGGGCCCGGTGGCGCCAGTGTCCGGCAGCCTCGCCTCTGTCAGTGCGCCCCAGGGCAGCTGTGGCTACAATGTAGCTTGCCATCAGTGGGTGGATGAATGTAGTGTGCTTTGGGGTCCATAGGACTAAGTAAAGCACTATAAAAATACAGGCCATTTACCATATAATAAAATAACTTACCCTGTAACATAAACAGTTGGCTGTAAATGAACTTTCATATTTGGCTATTCCAAAGCCAAATAATAAAAGTATTAAAGTACGATGTTCTGTTGGTGCAGAAACAGGAAGCATAAAAAAGTTGGGGAAACTTATTTGAAAACCCATGTATTATACCCTCAAAGGGTATTTTTTTAGTTTTTCAGTTTGTTTTAACTGTTATTAATTTTTCAAGAACATATGGAACATGCTTGAAAAATATGAAATTTTACAGCATGTAGTTGACTTCGATGTCCTGAGTGATTTAGATACTATAATAAAGACACTTTAACCTTTTGACAAAAGTGTATCCCTTACTGTTGGTCTTTCTTGATAAAGAAGTAAAAATAAGAAGAAGAATTAGACCAGACAATGTCTTTTTTCCCACAACTGGGCAAGTTTTCTTAAGCTGTATTAATTTTCAGTCCTGCAAAAAACTGAGTACATCCTTACTGCTTCCATAGCAATTAAGTGGGTAAGTAGCATTTAATTACCATCTGATTGACCACCTCAATAAAACAAATTCACCCCAAGGCTAGCAAAAAAAACCAAAGAGCTGCATGTCAGAGAGTCCAGGCCTCGATTAATATGTCAAATGTTGAATGTTCTGACTGTACAGTTAGAAAAAGACTGAATAGGTATACCTTTGGTTAAGAGGAATAGCGGGAGAAAGTCTCTTCTATCAAAAAGAACATGAAAGAACAGCTTATGTTAGGAAAGTTGCATCTTAACAAATGTTCTTTGGACAAATGAAACCAAAGTGGAGATGTTTGTCCAAAGTGTACAAACCCCACATTGGGAAACAAAAAAAACACAGCACGAACACTTCGCACGAACTGTCAAGTGGAGATGATCTGGGCTGGTTTTGCAGTCACAGGACCTGGGCACCTTGCAGTTTCTTTATCCACCAAGAACTCTTTTTGTATATCAGGCCATCTGTCCAAAAGCTGAACACTTGGCTAAAATTGTCAAAGCACACCAGCAAATCCACAACAGAGTGGCTGAAAAAGAGAAGAATCAAGGTGCAAATATCGGGTCAAAGTCCAGACTTAAACCTGATTGAAAGGCTGTGGCGGGACCATAAGAGGGCAACAAACCTATCCAAACCTCAATGAACTGACACAACGCTGTAAAGAAGAGTGGGCCAGGGTTCTTCCCAAAGGTACGAGAGATTGATAAAGTCTTACAAAAAACAATTATGCCAAGTTACTGCACAGTTACTGCTTAGTTTTTCACAGGACTGAATCCAGCAGAAGTTGTATTTGTATTTAATTTAACATTTTATTTTAGATCAAATGCAAAACAAGAGACCACTGATACACAAAGACGCATGAATTTTAGTGGACTTTAACCCTAATCAAAGGTCTCACCCAGTCTCTTGAGCTCATCCACCAGCGTGTGACTGAACTCCCTGCTGTCTTTGAGGGTGACAAAGCAGTAGAGGGACTCTCCCTTCACCTTGTGAGGTCGACTCACCACCGCAGCCTCCGCCACAGCCGCGTGCTCCGTCAAGGCCGCCTCAACCTCCGCTGTGCTCATCAGGTGGCCTGAGGCGGGGAAAAGGTATGCAAGGCCATTGCAGAGATGAATAGCACAATTTCCTGGAGAGGCTAATAAAAAAAATGTGCTGAGAATATTTAAAGTTATTTATGTCAATTAGATAACAGCCTTAAAATAAGTTCTGAGGGACAGCACCGTACCTGACACATTCAGCATGTCGTCTATTCTCCCTGTGATCCAGTAATAGCCGTCCTTATCTCGCCTGCAGCCTGAGAGAGGACAAAACAAAACTTTATATGGGGTCTCGTGGTTCACTTTGGTGCTTTAGTGAGAAATTGTTCATGTTGAGAACTAAAACTCTATCCTGAGTAATCTTCAGCCTGGGAGTGATAGCCAGCTAGGGCTGATTCTTGGATCTCACCATCTCCAGTCACATAAAAGCCTGGGAATTTCTTGAAGTAGGTATTTTCGAAGCGCTCATGGTTCTTGAACACAGTGCGCATTATTCCAGGCCACGGCCTCCTAAATACCTGAAAGAGAGGTGTTACTGCCATTGCTATTTTGAAATTTTATTTGCATCCATACACTGAAGAGTTCAACGACAAAAAAATACACTTCTTCTAATTTTTTATATAATTATTTAAACTATTTTTAAATAAAATAAACGTCACATCCAGGAAAAATACTTCCAGAAAGCATAAGAAGGTGAAGAATGTAAATGAAAATGTAAAAAATCTAAAAGTATTTGATTACATTCAGATAATAAACATGCTGCTGGTTCATTGGCCAACATTAACAGTGAAACATCGTTTTCGTCTTCCTCTCCTCTTTACCACACATGTATTCGTTGTTGCTCGATACGATCACTGTGACAGAGAGAAATGAGGCTGTGTTGAATTGAAACTTACCAGATAACCCTCAGCTTCACCTTCCAGCTCCTCTCCGTGCTCGTTGAGGATGGTCGGCTCCACCCCAAAGAAAGGGAAAGTCTGAAATATGAGTTTTGGATTTAATGTGAGATAACTGTTTTGTTTCATTTAATAACTCCCCTGCAGCTGCAGCGTTTCTTCCAGATCATTATCTGGATCATAATAAGGAGAACCAGGCTGCATTTCCTGCCCTGCTTTTGTTAAATCATGCTCGCCATTTTCATGCGCACAGGGAAAAACCCTTGCATACCAGCATGACTTGAACTAATGACAGTCCTCACATGCAGGTATGTTTTAGATTTAGAAATGTCAGCGTGGAAGAACTGTTATCACTTACAGCAGAGCCTGGTTTCAGCGGTGTAGCAGCAGGTAGAGGAGTCAAGACATGACCTCCCTAAGGAGAAAACAAACATAAAATATCACAGCAACAAAGAGGTAATAAAGCAAAACATTTGATATGCCTTGTATATTGTTCACATGTTGAAATAAATTACCAATCAATCAATCAATCAATTAATCAATCAATCAATCAAGAATATAATCAATCAGTGGTGTATCTATGGGTGGGCTGGGATGCCTGTTGCCCACCTATGAAAAAGAAAGCAAGCAAAAAAAAAACAATCCCAGTCATGGCTTTTTTAAAAATGTCATTGATTATCAAAAGGACTACTTTCCTATTGGGCATTTTAAAGGTTTTAGCATATGCTCACTACAATTCAATTAAAATTATTAATACCTTTAATTCTTCTACTACTACAAGACTTTATATAGTGTAGTTTAACTGTTGTATTTCAATATTGTGGGAGCAGTGTTTTTCTCTTATGTTACTTCCATGTTCGTTTCCAAATATTTTATTCAATTTTATTTATATAGCAGCAAACCACAACAGCAGTCACCTCAAGGTGCTTTATATTGTAACGTAAAGACCTTACTGTGATATAAAGGAAAACCCCAACATTCAAATGATCTGCTACAAGTAAGCACTTGGCGACAGTGGAAAGGAAAAAATCCCATTTAACAGGAAGAATATGTGACTGGTTTGGGAAAATCCCGCATTGAGGTACTATATATTTTTATCGTTTTATCCCTATTGACGCATACCTAGCATCATCTTAGAATCTAAACACCTACACATCCTGAGAAGAGCTATCCCAGCTCATCATACAAAAGTTGTTTCAGACCCTGCAGTTCTTCTGAAGCGATACGCCTGAGTACGACTTCCTAATAACACCTCTGTAGTCAGTTTCTTGTTTCTTACCGTTTCTGTTTGCCAGAAGGTATCAACGATGGGACATCTGCTTTGACCAACCACTTCATAGTACCACTGCCACGCCTCTGGGTTGATGGGTTCACCCACAGTACCCAGAATTCTAAGGCTGGAGAGGTCATACCTGACAAATCAAAAGATTTCCCTTAGATCACGTCATTGAGTGGTATTTATCATGCTCTTTGTAGTTCAAAGTCTAAACTTCCTTACTGACAACAAAGAAGGAAACAATCTCACCTTCAAACTACAACTTCAGTGCTCTATGTTGTTTTAGCCTTACCATAATGTTGATACTGTGCTCTGTTTAAATAGTGAATTAAAATCTGACTTCGGTGAGACTTTGCATTTTTAAGCTTTCATAGCTGATAATTTTAATTTTTCATAATTGTCTATAATGACTCATTTTTTGCATGTATTGTTGAGAATGTTTGTCTAAGTAAGATTATTTTAAATTCTCTTGACAAATAGACTATTATTTGATTATGCTAAATATTTTCTATCTACAGTTCTACCAAACTTGTAATTAGTGATTTGGAATATTTCTTTTTGTCGCTACTGTGCCAACACTGTGTTCCGATTAATTATTAATTTTGAAAAATATTCTTATTAGTGCTGAGAGCTAGATGAGAGGATTGACCCTCCCTTCTATACTCAAATATGCAGCTCCAGTAACTAGAAGGTTAGCTTAGCTTCACACAAAGACTGAAAGCAACTCCTAAGCTATGCTAACTGGCTGCAAAGCTAGCATAGACATTAATCCTTATTAATGTAAACATAGTATATTAACAAACACGATTTCAAATATTAGTACATATGTTAACTCTCACTAAACAAAATAAATTAAGCCTTTATTTTATCACTACTTAGTAAATATTAAAAATGTGCTCATACTAATGCTTGGCTAATAGAGTAGTAGTTAAGGCATTAGCTTAGCAAGCAAAAGGTCGCTAGTGGGATTCCACTTGTGGGCATCAGGAATAAAATTGCCAAATTAAATGTGGTGGTACCTATTGTGGGAACTCTTTGTGACAAGGCAGCAGCTGAAAGTATCACATAGTTAATATTAATAATATGATAAATTAATAATCTGAAAGAGGTCTTTTGTTGCCAATGCTTACAATAAGTACTTGGCTAAGATGTTAAACTTAGCTTTAACTTAGTACAAATATGACAGTCTATCAATAGTCAGATTAAAGCCCTTAAAGTTTTTGTCATACTACTCAAGTTAGATTTGCTTAGTTAAAATATTTCGTTAAAATAAACCATTTGTTTGTTGTTTGTCTCTTTGTTCAGAGAAAGAAAAATCTATTTAAACACTCAGTGTCTTCTGTTTTTATCCTGTAGTTTATAAGAAGAGGTTTCAATTGTTCCCATATTGGGTCATAGCTCTAAATCTGAAAACACACTAACCAAATTGTTATATAAGAAGTGAACAAGTTGACGGAGGTCTTTCCAAATCAAGAGAGGCACCACATCAACTGCACCACTTCCCCAGTAAAACTGCGACCTTAAAGCCAAAATATCTTGGAGCTAATGCTGTTTGTAATTATTTATTTATTGCAGCAGATGATGTGTCCACATACTTCTGTAGTGGCTCTCGTCCATACTTCATCAGCAGGCGGATGGCTGTAGGAGCTGTATAAAACTTGGTCACTTTGTACTTCTCAATTACTTCCCAGAACCGGCCAACATGGGGGTGAACAGGGATACCTTCAAACTGCAAAAACATGCAGACACATGCACACGGAGGTTTGGTTTTCCATTTTTTGTTTAATGTTCTATACATGTGACACCTTGCTGATTTGACTCACTAGGACGCTCGTAGCACCGTTTGCAAGTGGACCATAGGTGATGTAGGAGTGTCCGGTGATCCAGCCAATGTCGGCTGTACACCAGTACACATCATCGTGGTGATGATCAAAAACGTACTTGAAGGTCATCGACGTGTAGAGCAGATATCCAGCAACAGTGTGGAGAACACCCTGTTTCAAGTGAGCAAAAAATAGGTCAACAAGGAGACAGAAGACAGCAAAAATAAGGGATCTGTTAATGCTGGCAGAGGAGATGTGTATGGAGGTGTGTTTCTGTGTGCATATTAGTCAAGTTCTGTTTACACGCTCTCATAGTGGGAAAGCGAATTCCTGTTTGGAATAAAAAACAAGTGCCCATAAGGTAAACCATAACATTTTAAAGTTAAAGTTTATGTCTTGAGTGAAAGAAACATGTCTGTGTAAAAGAAAAATCCATAAATTCTGTGTTTTCTATAACAACGCACACACGCACACACACAAATAGAATACACAAATACAACAGTGGAGCTTGCAGATAACTTTCAAGGATTACATTTGTGCCTCTCAGCAACAGAAAACCATTAATTCTCACTATTTCATGGCAGATTATGTAAACGCTGGCCCGGTTAAAGTCATTATAGGCTTATCATTGTAATAAATAGATGCTGCGATTTGTGTAAATGATAAGATTTCCCTCATGCCTCTTGCTGTGTTTGTGGAAAAAAACTCGCCTGCATGTGAACGTCTGCCTCACCTTGGGTTTGCCGGTGGAGCCGCTGGTGTAGAGGATAAAGAGCGGGTCCTCTGCATCCAGCCACTCGGGCTCACACTCCTCAGAGGAGTCCCTCATGGCCTCATCCCACCAAACATCACACTGTGAGTCCCAGGGGGTCTGAATGCACCACAACAGGAGGGAACAAATCAAACTCATAAACCGGATCATTACAGCTGCTTGCCAAGCACACCAGCAGGAGTGCAACATGCCAATTTCAACTCTAATTTAGAATGCCCTGAAGAGCTAAAGGCTAAATATTTGGAAAAATATGACAGAACCATTTTTTTGGTTCTGAAATATATTTTTCCCCTTGTAGTTATTCAAATAAAGACATAAATATGTATATAGAATCGTTTTACAATGTGACAAATATGTGTTTGTCACTGTGTGTTCATTTTTCGAGCTGACGAACCTGTAGTTTGTTGCATGCACCTCCACTTTTTGTCTTGATGACGAGGCATTTGGTGACACTAGCTGACCCTCTAAAAGAGAAAAAAAAGAAAAGCAGTGAAAGGTAGTAAAAGCATAAAGTCTTTGCCTAATGGATACTGAGTGCATGCATGCTGCTCTGCTTTCCAAGGATTTGCAAATACTGGATTGGGGTCACATCTTGGTTCTTGTAGGTCGAGCGCCTGAAGTCCCATGAGATGAAATATTTTGTCATGTGTCCGCAAGTTATTTATCCAAAAAAAAGTTTCTTTTTGGAAGTGATTACTGCTGTTTGCTCCTTGTAGACTTAACACAGTTCTTTCCTATATTAGGTCACTGTGAACAGCACAAATCTTGTATGTATACTTTGTGCACAAGATTAAAAAGCATACATTATATAATTTCAGGGGATCCATAGATGGGGGACCCACATACACGTAAACGTTCCTGAGCTTTATGTTTTTTTCTCATGTTTCTCAACTCTGTATTAG
The DNA here is from genome assembly GCF_965226115.1 of Aulonocara stuartgranti. Classification (NCBI taxonomy): domain Eukaryota; kingdom Metazoa; phylum Chordata; class Actinopteri; order Cichliformes; family Cichlidae; genus Aulonocara; species Aulonocara stuartgranti. The sequence goes on from NC_138954.1 coordinate 11,032,339, forward strand.
TATCACCATAACAGTAATTTAAGTAAATAAAGTAAATACTGTGATTTGATGGTAATTATAACAGGGGTTAGGGTTGGTATGAAAATTTGACATAAAATGATTTTTTTCACATATGGCCTCAAAGTTACCTCTAACCACATCTGTACCCCAGATACTCCCATAATCCTTCCCAGCATGCTTTGCTTCTCAGCTAACATTCCTCGTAGTCATGTTGCTATAGCAGATGAGCAGCTTGGGCCTCCCTGATAAAGGTGCTCCATGTTGCCCGGCAACCTCGTTAATGTAAAAGTCTTGCTGTATTATTCTTTAACATCTCTGATATCAGCTGACTGCTCTGTGTGTGTGCGTCTGTGTGTGCAATGACTCATATTCCAGGGGCTGACTTCCATTACCAGCTGCAGCCAGTGTAAATAAGGGTGGTTACTGAAATCTGGGAAAGTGTAGGCTTTGTAAGCAGGAGCTACCTTTCCCGGCACTTCTCCAGAGCCTCGGTTGCAATCTGCTTCAGGTTGATCAGTTTCTCTCCTCTGTAAACACCATCTGACAGGAGACAGAGGGAGGAACAGGTAGAGGCAGAGAGCTATGATGAAGAAGTAAAAGTAAACAGCAGGGAATCATCTTTGCAGCTTCTGGCAAAACAAAACATCTCATTGTGGTGCTGCCATTTGGCACACATGTTTTAAACAGACACATTAGGAGCTACTGAATGAGTGAGGACCACAAAAGAACAATGTACACATCAAGCACAGTTAATCAGTGTTTAGAATGGAGATTGGTGGTTTTTGTTTTTGATCATTTTTAATTTTGTGCTGAGTCCTACTTTTAAAACGAAAAACAAAGCTATGTTTGTTCCTTTGTATATCTTCATATAACCAGATAGTGAAACTCTTAACATCAAGAGCTTCTTTTGCAGGAATATCTTGGATTAACTTGGGCAGCATTAACCTAACATGTTCTGTTTGACACATCAGAGCTCACAGAGAAAACTCAAACAGAAAGGCCCTGCAAAGACGTAAACTTAAGATTGTCTTGCAGAGTGGTAACAGTGCTTACTAGTCAGCTACATCGTAATCTGATGTGTGCAAATGGATAAAATGTACAGTTTATCCTTCTGCCACACCTTGGGAAACGCAGGGACAGGACAAACACTTGGCTGCCTGAAGACCTACCTGCTGTCACCAGTACACTACTCTGGGCATCCACAATCCTTTCACACAGAGACTCACAGGAGAAACCTGCAAACTGAACAAGCAAAGAGAAAAACAGAGGACGTTAGATAACAGAAACAATCATTTCAGGAGCATTTGCACGATTTTTTTAAAGAAAGCACTTTTGAATTCTTGTTTTTTTTCTCTAGTGAGAATAGGGACCAGGTGAAAGAGCAACTGGAGAGGAGGAGGTGAAGAAGCCAGGAGTAGATGCAGTAAAGCTGGATGAGTTTATATACCTGGGCTGCTTTGAATCGGATCATCCGAAGCACGATGGAGGTGAAGAAAAGAGTGCAGGCAGGATGGAGACGGGATGAGTTGTTACAGAGTAAAAGAAGATGGCAGCATTGACAAAAACACATGAGGGATAGAGGATATATTGGATAAAAAGGATGCTGAAGATGAAGCTACCAGGCATTAAGAAAAGAGGAAGATCAAAGAAGAGGGCCATGGGTGTAGTGAGAGAAAACATGGAGGCAGATGATCCACTTTGGCAACCCCTAAATGGAGACCAAACGAAGAAGAATTCCTGGTTTTACCTCCAAATAAAGTTGTTTTGATAATCTTAATGAAGAACTGGCTAAATAACTACATTTTAAGGCACTTGCGGCAGGTGTAAATAAGGTTTTTACACAAAATCATCCAACCAACATAGAGCAAAATTTAATGTATATTTGGAGCTGTGTTTGTAGCAATTCATTCACACTGACTGTAGCGTCGTGTTTCAGCTATACCAGATCTTGAGGGAAATAACTGGCTCTTGATCTGCCAAATTCTCCACTTTAATGCCTATCAGCTACTCAATAACTGTGTATGTTGCCTGTTTGGGACTGACTAGGTAGCAAAGGATGGCTGCTGAGAGAGTTTTTTTTGCAACTTGTTTCAATATAGCAGCTTTAAATGCTTTTTATTTAGTGTGTGTAAGTTATTTTAACTAACATGAGAAATAAATCACAATTATTAGGAAACATCATTTACAAATTTAAAACTGAGTCAGAACCCTTGAGCCAGACTAGCAGATGTTGCTGAGTACTGAGCCAACATAGTCCTTTTTTTTTTAAAGGCTGGAAGTTGTAAGAAGTGTGGAGCCTTCTAAAATCCTAAACTAAGCTGTTATGTCTCTGATATTACACCGTGATGGAGCATGCTGCTCCTTCTCATCATCATTTACAGATTTAGAAACCTTGTTGAATTTTACATAACAAAGCAGACAGACATTAACTGCTCTTTTCTATGACTGTCATTCACATAGAATCCAGACAGGAGGTCTGGATATCTGGACAAGGTTAATGGTTCACAGAGCATAAAGTTTCAGTGTTGATGAAGCATTATGAATCAGGTCACTAAGGATTCTGGACTCAGCAAAATGTCACTGCATGATTGGCATTGGCTCTCCTGCAAGTTTCCATGGACCAATCCTTTTTGCTCATTCATGATTAATATTAGCAGTCACGGGATAATCTAAAAGGCTGGCGCTGTCCCAAAGATTGTTATGTTGCCATGCCAAGTGTTGTTCCTGTCGAAAGTAAATTAATCAGATCAAAACTGAGAGTTGGACGATATACAACAATGACTAAGCAAAGACAAGGTCACTTATATCTAACTCTGCCAGCCTTTGCGAGTTATAAAAAGCGCCCACTTTGGAGTCACATTCTAGAGTTATTTTAAGCAGAGCTACTAACCTTTGCATGGAAGAGCAAGGTTAAATATCTAAAAGAGTGTTGGCTTGCTTGCAGAATTGCAGTGACTCTAGTGCCTTCTCAAACTGGAAACAGCCAGCAACTGTCTGACCTATATACTAAGTGCAGGTGCTGCTGGTGCTGTGTTCATGTAGAAGACAGCTGATAAACTACTGGAGCAGGGCAGTCTGCACTAACAGAAGCAACAGCTCGGGTTCAGACAATGTTTTCTTGTGGAAATCAGAGTAGCAAGAACCAGCAGCCTACTTTCTGACAGTCTGCAAAAATGCACCATGCAGATGGCACATATGATATTAGAGAATGCTGGACAGGAAAAAAAGACTTTTCAGTTTTGTAAAATTGTTGCATATGGTGCATAGTCATAATAGTACTTACCACAATAGAGTGAACAGCACCTATCCTGGCACAGGCCAGCATTGTGTACACAAGCTCTGGGATCATCGGTAGGTAGATAGACACTCTGTCTCCCTTTTTCACACCTTAATAAAAATATATATACATATAAAACAAGTTACTGCCACTCTATCTCTGAAACTAAGTTTGTCAGCAAAATCTGTAAAGCTATACTTATGTATTATAATCATGGACTAAATAATTATGGACTAATCGTGGACATGACCATAAGCTCAGGTTCTCACCCATTTGCTTCAGCACGTTAGCACAGCGGCAGACATGGCTCAGCAGCTGGCTGTAGGTGATGGCCATTTGATGATCAGGTGAGTTTCCCTCCCTGATAAGACAGCACACAAGAGAGAAACTTTCAAATGTATAAATGTATTACAAAACCCGTCTGTGATTCTACAGAGGTCTCTTCGTCTGTTTTGGTAAACAATTGCACACAAAAGTACTTTCCCACTTTCCCCAACAGTGTTGTCCGGTGAGTTCTTTGAGTTCACAGTAGAGATAACCTGTTCCTGTTTTTGCTAAGTCTATATTAGGCTTGGATGTTTGTCAGGATAGTTATTTGGAAAACAATTTGGCACACTTGAAGGGGCAGCAGAAAGCATGGTACCAAGCCAAATGGGAATGATGAAATAAATGACTGCACAGATGAAATTCTGCAACTGAGAAATAACTTCAAGATGTGATAGCAAATGTTGTAACTCAGCTCTATGTGAAATAGCCTGCATATATGTTGTCAAAGTCTTTATTTATTTTTGGGAAAATGTACAGCAGAGCAAACCAAATTCAGACATGGCGTTCCGCAGGGGTCGATCATGAGACCTCTTTAATTCCAACATTTATATGACTCCACTTGCCAAAATATGAGATAATCAAAATTTCCCATATTTAATCTATACCAATCTATACAAATACTATAGAAGCAGATTACTTTTCATATGTGTTTATTTTTGATTTGTCACTTAAACTTCTTTCACGGCCCCAGATTTTTGTTGAAATGGCACTCTTTGCAGCATTTTTGCTGTTCTATTTAAAAAAAAAAAATAAAAATTTTTTGCATTCTTCTACCAGTTTAGACAGTTGTTCAAATTATACTTGGACAAAGCGTGAGCTAAAGTCACATGAGTGATCAACTGTTGCTCAAAACAAACCATGTGGAAATTGATAACTTGTCACCACAGCTGATAGTTATAGTTTCCTTACAGAGTGTACTAAAATAGTCACGGCAAACACGTGAGCAGGTATATCATACAAGTGCTTTGTTTGAGTGTAAATAGCATTAATGCTCTCCTACAGGTGATTTCCAGTATGCCAAGTTCCACTGAACCCTTACATTGCTGAGCGTGCAGAACAACCTTCCTGCTTGCTAAGCTTAAACAGCTGACAGAGCAAATAATAACTGTCATAATATAATAGTAAAACATCATAAAGTAGAGGCTTTATTGTAATATGACAAGGACGTGGGGTCATCAGCACGCAACTGCAGGTTCAAATCATTTAAATGACTTAAAATTTAAAGCTAGAATAAGTTTAAAAATGTAATGTGTGTACATTCGTCTATCAAGTGAAGTTAGTTGCTCTAGTTAGACTTTTTGTAGTTGATTAATCAAATAGAAATAGATTTTTGCATTATAAAACAATAAGAAATTGTTGGACAGATAGTGTATAAAATCTGTAAATTTTTATCTTCTGCTTCTGACAGGAAGAAGAAGCACTGCTGTAGTGATGTGCGCTGCCTGTGGTTTGTTTTGGTGTTCTGGGGTCAGCACAGGGGACACAGCAGTTGTTTTTGACTGGAATACTTAGCATAACTCCAGGCAGCATTTCCCATCATAGCTATTATTTCCTCTGGGGGCATGCTGGTGCTTACCAGTAATAGGCAACCTTTTCACCAAGGCTCCCCTCCCTCACATGTCTGTCCAAGACATTATAGCACATGTTGGTTTTGGCTCCCTCCATGTATTTCACATAAACGCTCCCTTTCGTCACATCGAAGTTGTATTGCAGCATCGGTGCTGTTGCAGGCTTCTTCCAGAAGAACTCATCAGCAACCTCTTTCCAGAAAGCTAAAACAGACGATACCTTTTATCAGTGTTATGGGATGCAGATAAGGCAGATTAGCACAAAGAGATACTGTATGCAGACAGGCTCAAAGAGATATGAATGGCAAGGAAGCGCTGCAAGCGCTGCACTAAAAATACAGACAAGTTTGACCTACCTTCTGGATTCTCCAGAGACTTTTGGTACAATGCCAGATATGAGTTAAAGTCAGGCACATGAGCATCCTTCTGCAGGTCATTAAGAGGGTAGTACATTTTGTCCTGAGACTCAGGAACAACCATTTTGGAAGTACAGATGCAGACAGGCCTATATCATTGGAGAGTGAGTCAGAAAATGGTATAATCTGAGTCCCTGCTGGTCTGTCTGAATCCTCCTGGGTGAGGTAAGAACACTACAAGGCCTGTACTGAACCAACACAATTCAGCATGCAGAAAGACCCACCCCTAATCCCTGATCTGCAGGCTCTGGCTCAGTCTGCTTAGAGTCAGGGCAGCCAATCAGCTCATGGAGTGCAGCACTCCCACTTTTTCATTGGATGAGCCATCCCTGGCCTGCTGATCACATTATGTTTCTAAGCAAGTGGGTGGTGGAGGAGGACAAGGAGGCGTCTACCCCCAGCAGGATAAATGCTGTGGATTCAGGCAAACATTTTTTTGAAGGGAGGAGGCTGATGGGTGATGTTGGTGAAAAGAAGAAAATAATAATAATAGAGAGGTATGCAACAATTATTCACTTTCAGAGTAAACAAACCCTGCCCAATCCCCAATGCATGTCTGCTGTGAGAGACAGCTCCTGAATCCTTTTAACACTAACATTTAATAAAACTTAGTCTTTTAAAACATAAATTGCTTATGGGAAAGCTCACTGTAAAACCCCTGCTTCCACCCTGCTTTGCTTTAATCCTCTGACATTGCAAACATAGCACAGTTAAAAAAAATATCCTTAGAGAAAAGAAAACAATATTCCACTAACAAAACACATGTGAAAAACTTAAAAGAACCAAAAACAAATACAGAAATAATAAAAATATTTTATACTCGGTAGAAAATAAGTCATAACAATTTAACCTGAGACAAATTATTATTCGCAATTATATAATGTCCGCTTCTACTTTCAGCTGCTCCCTTTAGGGGTCGCCACAGCGTTTTATCTTCCTCTCACCCTATCCCGCCTATGTCACGTCAACATTCTCCCTGTCCTGCTTCACTGCATCCACGAATCGCTCTGCTGATGCAGTGATTTCCAGTCTTGTTAATCCTGGTCACTCCCAACGAGCATCCTCAACTCTGACACCTCCAGCTACCTCCTGTCTTTTTGTTACAAACACCGTCTTCAAATACTGCAGGTCTCACCACAGTCTTTTTCATTCGTGCACATGTGTTCTATTCTGACTATAATTCATTTTCCCTGGAGTGCATACCTCCACTTCTCCAGGCTTTTCCCACCTGCTACCAACTCTCACTACATCAGAATATACGAAGACTCCTGACCTCTGTCTGTCAACCTGTTCATCACCACAGCAAACAAAAAGAGGCTCAGAGAGATCCCAGACGTAATCCCACTAAATGTATATCAGTATTTTTACTGCAGTATGTTGTCTTTTTAATGAGCACGTTTATTAAAGTAATATTAGATATTACTTAAAAGTTTGTTGTGAAGCATTTTGTATAATTTTGTTTGACCGTTTTTACTGCGTCTTTATTTCTTGTACTCTTTAATTTAAAATATGATAACAGAAAAACAATGTTCATTATATATTTGCATAATTTTGTTTTTTGAATGTAGAAGAAATTTTCGCAAACACTCAACGTTGACTGACTTTGAGCTCCAACTTGAATCTGGGATCGATTAAGCGCAGAGACGTACAGACGTCACGTCGTGCGTCAGACAGTATGCATCGAACCTGAGCGCGCTTGTGTTGATGGTGGCTACCGCTGTCCCGTTCATTTCCTAACGCACCGGGACCAAACTTCAAGCGACAAGATGTTTCTGTCTGCTGCTGTTCGCTCTGCAGTGTCGCAGGCGGTACGGTTGTGATTTTTTATGGATCTGGGGAAAGGTTTGGGTGCAATTTTCGATAACTTGGAGAAAAAAAAATGCTATGACTCTTCACAAGGGCATGCAGTGGAGGCCGCTCAGCAAAATGACGTTGGGTAACACTAGCATGCTAGCTAAATTAGCTTTCTGCTGTCAAACTTTTAAAAGGCGATCGCTGGAAAAATGTGCAGCGAAAGGAAAACATAGCCGCTAGAATGGGTTTTTAGCAGGCTCGTGTACATGCAGTTGGCTTTAACTTCACCCTATATAACTGCTTGCATGGCTACTGTAAATTCACAGTATGGGAAAACACAGCAATATTAATCACTTAATATTAATCTAGCTGGAAACTTGGATCAGATAACACTGTTTACAATTTACATAAAGCAATGATTTACGTAAAAGTGGCTCAGCACAAGAAGTTTTGTGTATAATAACAGCTTGCAAAAAGCTTTAGATCTGTTAAATATCAATTATACTGCAAAGTTTCTACTAGTAAAGTAGTAATTCTACACATTTGTTACTGTACATGTACTTAAGCTATCTAAGGTATTCACTATGCAGAATGTCACATTTCACAGTCATACACATCGTACTATCAGATCATAAATTTTGATTATATAAGTATAATCACTCCAACATTGCAACTGGGACTCATTTTAATTGTTTTATATACAGCTGTGCAGCTTAAACTTTAATAATAAGGCATAATGTGTTACAAGATGTATATTTAATATTATGGTAATGTAGAATTGTTCGCAGCTTCAGATTTCAAGAAAATTCAGTAGTATAAACGTAGTACAATTAATTTCTAAATATAGTGGACTAGAAATAGAAATCTATAGATTTGGGGTTATTAAGTTTTCATATCTTCTTTCGGACTAGTGGGAAACGTTAAAATATACACGAAGAGGTTTATTTTACACAACTTTACTCACCTTTACACTATTGTGTCATACTTTATGTAAATAAGATTTTCCAGTAACAAACATTTTAGTTTAATTCCACTTCATCGCTTTAGAGGAAGATTTCTCAAAATAATTTTTTCTCATACTAGAAAACAAAAATCTTGACTTTAGGCGCAAACTAGGGCTGGGCGATATATCGAGTTTTTTTAAAAAAAAAAATTGATATATTTTTATACGAGATATAAGATGTGAAAATATCGTTTATATCGATATAGTATATGTTACGTTTTAATTATACTTGTGGAGCCGCAAGTTTGCCTCTCTTTCGTCCACTTTTGTCTCTACGCAACGTTACTCTGGCTCGCCTCTCCTTCACTGAACACAACTCCTCCTCCCCCATAGCTTCACCTACAGGCAGCGACAAGATGGACACGGCAAATCTCCGTTAACGAGTTACTGCGCATCGCCCCGTGCGTGGAGCTGGACGGCGTCAACGTGTTAACGACCTAACCACGCTAACGCCATGCAGCCCAGAGGAGCTGCACAGCCTACAATCCTTGCATTTTCTCAAAAGTTGACAGCGCGCCTGATGTATGAATTCTGGTTGTGCTTGATGACCGCGAACCGATTTTATGTGGAACACAGCGCTCAGCAATCTGTCAAAAATGTTTGAGTACGACTTTGGTAAACTACGGAGCTGTGGAGTAATCGTACTGTGCTTCAACGTAATATTACCGTACTTTGTGTGTATAAGGACCATAAATGACACCTGTTCAGAGTCATGGTTACATTTCAAACTCCAGGCTGTCAGTCACGCAGTAGAACTTGGGAATAGAGCAGCTGTGAAATCTGTCGTTGTTATTATGCTCAGCGTCCTTTAGTTTACATTTTGACTGCACAATTGTGAGCTTTTTGTTATGCACAAAAACAACATTGTTTTAGTTTATTTATGGAGCATTATTAATTAACAAATGCTCATAATATATTTTTGAGTAATTTTTTCATGTACACCTATGCTGTATGTTAATAAAAGTGCCTGTGTGACATCTGGGAAACCGCTTTAACTAAGAACTCTCTTTCTGTTCTTACTTTATGGAATAAAAAAATATCGAGATATATATCTTATATCGCCATCCAGCTAAAAAATATTGAAATTTGAATTTTGGGTCGTATCGCCCAGCCCTAGCGCAAACCTTCCATTTTATTGCTGTATGTATTTTAAAGTTTTATTAATAGTATAGTTGTGTACAAATCAAGGCAGGCGCAGCAGTCACTATAAATTTGACCTTTTACATTGAGCCAGTCAGTCAACAATTACCTACAGTCTTTAGTCTTGCAATCTTTGGGTCATTGATGTGAGATTCATATTTTATTATGTCTAAGTGCATCAGTTCTGTTTAAAATATGACTTGAAGGAGTTTAATCTACAGACTAACATTTAAATAAAATAAATAAGAGGTTTAGAAAACTAACAGATGATCTTAAATCACAATGTTAATTTGACATCTGCAGTTTAACTCCTCCCAGTTCCTGGTTCATTTTAAACTTTAAACACTTCAAACTTTTTTACTCGAACACCTGTATTAACTTCCCAAGGGCACACATATAATTTTAAAATGAAATTTAAATTAAATAGAAATTAAGTTAACGTTTACTTCAACATTATCCTAGTTTTACATAAAAACCTCATGTTTTTGGTTGCACCACCTGATATTTTGGGGTTTTAGTTATCGCTGAACTAACACAACTTAAACTTGGGTCTTAGAGAATGAACTCCTGCAAGTCATGAATTGGATTCATTATTTTTAACATATGTTATGCACTCAAAAGTATTGCATGTAAGTAGCATGTTTACTGTAAGAAATGTTGGCATTTGAGATCAGTTTGAATTTAGCTCCATGACATCACTAGGTATTTTACCTGTTTTCTTCTGTTTTGTAGGCCAGGAGTCTGCATCAGTCTGCTGTACGTGCTGGAGCTGGTGGCATTTTTGTGGTGAGTAGCACTTTCCGTTCCTCAGTGCACAAAATGTGTAGAAGGTGACAGACAAAAACAGAGAGTACATGCGGATGCTGTACACGCTGATGCTGTACGGGCTTTTTTTTATACATTGTGTGAGCTCATCATGGTGGGTTACTATAGATCAGCAGCTCATGGAAAATTTTGTAAATTACAGCAACAATTTGTAGTCATTTCTAATATTATCTATATCTATATTACTACTAAGTTTAATTGTTACTGCTCATTGTTCAACGCAGTCAGTCTAGCTGTTACTATGTCACACTAACATTGTTTTTTTAGTTACACTGGGGCAGAAGTTCACTTACTTCTGCAATTTTTGTCTATTATTGGAAAATGAATTATTCATGTTAATACATTTTAGAAGGGTTAAGAAAAAGATTTGCTGATGGACTTCATAAAACAGGATTAAACAGCAACACCATATCAGCTTTCTTTACTTGGTGTATGCATAAACAAATTTTCACAAGCATAGACTTTAATCACAAAACTTTTAGAAACGGTATTTATCCTCACCTTGTCTTATTGCAAAAGTGTATTCTGTCTTAGTGAGTGCTGCTCCAAAACCAGGGTTACACAGGTCACGGGAGAAGTGGGAGTCCGATTTGCATGTAACAATTGAGGCAGAACGATGGTCGGAATAATGTCAGAAATGTTTAAATGTAACCATTAATATCAGATACAGACAGACATTACAACAATCTCCATCAAACTTACATCACGCCACAAAAATTAAATAAATATAAACCAGAGTTTATAGAGCATTGAGGAGCGTTTGTGTTTTTGCACAAAGGTAAAGGCATTCTGGCATGAATTTTCCAACATTATGTCAAAGGTTTTAGAGCTACTCTTTCCATTAGATCCTCAAATATGTTTATTAGGGGATTTTAAAGGTTGGTACCCAATTACGAAAAAAGCCAACAGAAGTTCCTGGAACTGTCTCTATGCATTGTTAGAAAGTGCATAACCATTATGTGGAAGTCCGACTTCCAACTACCTATTTTTAGATGGATCTCAGAGATATGTAGATGTGTCCCACTTGAAAACATCACCTACACGCTCAGAAACGACTATAAAACCTTTGTTAACACTATACCAACTCCTTTATTGGACTGATAGGATCAAATGCAAAGGTTTTTAGAACTTATAAACCTACTGTCACCAGTGTCAAGTATTGTCCTTATGCTGTATTTTTGTTATCCTGATCTGTTTGGGTGGGTTTGGAGTGTGTTTTTGTCCATGCGTCACTAACTTGAAAATTTTGCACAAAAAAAAAGGCTCAGCCATTAATTGAAGACACAGCTCTGCAGTATGTTTGTGCAGGATTGATCCCAGTGGTATCTGTTTTCCAAAAGACCTTAATTTATCCAGGGAGGAGCCATTACAGCCACACGAAAACATCTTGTGATAATTTCATGCAATGGAAACTCTCCTTGGTTCCATAGTCCCCCAGTAGTAACATTGTTTTTAACCTGTGCTTGATTTAAAAAAAAATTCTTATGACACTCTTTTTTAATTAATGCATTGGTTGGCTGCTTTAAATTAAAAAACAAAAAACATTAAATTTCTTCCCTCCTCAATTTTTCTATTGCACAAAGGAGCTTTGCTGCTCACAAGGGGGCAGTGTGTGCAGAAGCAGAAATAATAGTTGTCTGTGTTGAGTCTGTTCTCTCGTTGGGTAGTAGCACCTGTTTCCCTCTGGGCTTACATGATGAACTGTTAATATTTTATCAGATACTGTTTGCAGCTCACAGATCTGTTACTCACGCATGAAAGTGGTAGCTGTTAAGGAAAAATTCAGCCTCAGTAGAAGCTTCACAAGATTTAATATATACACAGATAATTATATACCGAAGACGGTTATGTGTGTGTCTGTTATAAATAAAGTTTAATCTACTTTAATGTTATCCTTATTCTTTTTTAGCACAGAGATACTCCTGACAACAACCCTGACACACCTTTTGAGTTCACTGAGGAGAACAAGAAGGTGAGCCTCGCATCTGTGTTGAACAGTATTTTTTTAATGCACTGATGTGGTTTTCATTACCAGTAATAGCAGATAATTGCAGGTATTGATTTTGTGTTATTGTACAAAAGCTGGAATTTCTTTTCAGAAATACCCAAGTTGATTGGCTTAAGATGTTTCTAGCTTTATTTTGTAACTAATTTAGTAGTTATTTAATTGCCTTTCCACCTTAATACACCAGACACAATGTATTTTCCTGGTATTTTTGTAGAAAAAAAGCTCAACGATAGATGGCCTACCTACTACTGTACTGTACTCTACAATTATAGTATCATTTAATTCATGTACATGAATTATATTAGGACTATTTCACTGTATAAATTGGCCTTATTGTTAAAATAAAAATGGGAAATACAGTTATGGAAAAATATCTTTTTCTGTTCACTGTAGAGGATTGAGGCGATCACTTCAATGTACCCAGAAGGACACAAGCAAGCAGCCACCATCCCCGTGTTGGATTTGGCCCAAAGGCAACATGGATGGCTCCCTATTTCTGCCATGAACAAGGCACAGTCATATTTTTAGTGTTTTCCAGCAGAGTGATGCTCGTCAACACATTTTATATAAAATTTTGTATTTCAGGTTGCAGAGGTGCTGGAAATCCCTCCAATGAGAGTATATGAAGTAGCAACGTTCTATACGATGTTCCTACGTAAGCCTGTGGGAAAATACTTCATTCAAATCTGCACGACAACACCCTGCATGCTCTGTAACTCAGACAGCATCGTGGAGGCCATCCAAAACAAACTTGGTAAGAGTGCTTTTCCATTTTATGCTGAGAAACCAATGAAGAGATGAAAACAGATGAAAACAAACTTTTTTTTATTGTGTATGTTTGAGATAAACAGAGACTGAGAACAAATGTATAAATATACAGTTGCCATTGGTATTCAAACAATATCAAGCTGTAGCATCAAACAAGATTGAAATCAAGCAAGGAAACTGTCAACACACTTGAGCCTACGTTACATTTAATAGAGGACAAGGTTTGTTCTTTAAGTCAACCATAGTGAAGTTTTACTCTTCCTTTTAACTCGTATATGTGGCTAACAGCTGTGGCACGTCAGGCTTTAGTGCTCGAGTTAAAAATATTTGTTGTTTTAGTAAGACAATCTGTAGAGTGTCAGATGAGACTAGCTGAATATGAAGCGTCTCTCCATTTGGTTCTCCACAGGTATCAAAGTTGGGGAGACTACTCCAGACAAGATGTTCACTGTAATAGAAGTGGAATGCCTGGGTGCCTGTGTGAATGCTCCAATGGTTCAGATCAACGACAACTATTATGTGAGTGCTCGAGTCGTCTGTGCAGATGAACGTTTTAACTAAATTAACCAAATTAGATTAAAGCTCAAACGAGTTTCACAAAGAATGTGTACAGAGCACCGTTTCTGGAGTTCTCCTCTCATGTGGAAAACTCTAAAGGAAATTAAGAGCAGGGAGAAAAAAATAGAGAAATAATCAGCTATAACACGAGTGTTTTCTTATTCATTATATTAGTTTGGAAAAATATCAACTTCTTGAACCAAGTGTGATGTCAAAATTTTTCTTTTTAGATTCTTTTGTGGTTAACCATGTGAAAATAATTCTACCATGGGACATTTAGTTATTGCAAGCCGAGCTTAAGTGAATTACCCAATTAAAGATGACTGTGAAGGAGGAATTCTCCGCAACACCTCAGCTTGCTGAGGTATCATCATTAGCGAGAAAAGGCACAATGTGTGAATACCAAGAGTACCTTGTGCTGAGGTTGGCATTTTCTTATGTGAATAATTAACACTCAAGCCATACACACAGCCTTTGGAGATTAGATTAATTCAGTCATCAATTACACATTTAGTTTTACTCAGGATGACACAGTTTGCAAATAAGAGCTTGAACTTGTGTCGGGTTGTTCAGGGGCTTCTAAATATGAAGGTAGAAGCAGCTTTGGAGCAGCACACAGGCAGTATTAATTAAGCAGACCACCCGATTCAGTCTTTGTACTTAAGAACATTGTGAGATTTGAAAAAAAATGCCATAATGGTTTTGGGCAAGTCTATATCATTCATTTTTAACACTATGGTTCAGCTCTGCAATATCATAAAGTAGCTGTACTGTAAATAAAATAAAATAATTAATTAAAAAAAACACTATTTGACACTTGTATCCTCTTTAGCACGACTTGGAAAAAAAGCTAAATCTGTCAGAGCTGGTTTGAACTTTACTGACAGTTAAAGTCAAAGTTATTATTGGCTATAGTTATTAGTGGCCATAAAAAATAATTGATTGGAAAACTGGGGATGCGCTGATCATGAAACTCTGGCCCGATACTGATGTTTAAAATAAGCTGAAGACGGTATATGTACTTTTTTTTTTTTTCCTTTTTATCATTTTTCTGTTGTTGTTTACTTCCTCTTCTTGGTTTCCTCTTGCAGCCAAACCAAAAAAAATCTTCATTACAAAAATCCTTTCCTGTTTTAAAGTCGATTAGCTGTCTGTTATGCTGTATACTTTATAGTCAGGGAAAACTGATATGATACAAGAGATACATATCAGCCACTGATGCCTATAAATATCACTGCAGATGTCAGTATTCTTGTTTTAGTGAACAAGGCTGATATTGGCTCATATTGGTAGGCTCATAGATCTTACTATTGATAAATTGGTGCTGCCCTGCATGTCCTAAAGATCAACAATAAGATATTTTGAAAGTTGGGAAAAGTTGCTGTTGGGTGAAATACAGTCACTGACTGACATGGTCAATCTGACATTGATGTAGTATTTATCCATTTATTCAATTTAGAATAAATCATCATAATTTCCTTTGAATTACAAAGATAGTATTTAAAGTATTCCCCTGTCTTTAGAATATAATAGATCTTCTTACAGATTGGAGGATGTGAAAATCAAAACATGGACCATCAGATGACCAAAAGCTAAGCTGCTCTCATCCCTTATTCTAGGAGGACCTTACACCAAAGGATATCGAGGATATTATTGATGAGCTTAAGGCAGGCAGAGTCCCTCCACCAGGACCCAGGTACGTGCACAATTTGCATAATAGATTCTTATATAATTTTAAAGTCATTGAACTGATTGTAGATGAAGAAGTTTGTTCTTTTTCTATAGGAGTGGCCGATTCTCCTGTGAGCCTGCAGGCGGACTGACTTCCCTGACAGAGCCTCCTAAAGGACCAGGATTCGGTGTAAGATCGGACCTGTAGACATTTCTGGGCCACTCTCTGCTTGCTACAAAGGCAAGCTGTCAGTGAAACTGTTATGGTTAAGTCAGATATATTGTGTAAATAAATTGTTCCTGTACATGTTCTCAAGGTGTCAGTGTCTCACTTACATGGATTCCAACAAGGAAAACAAAACTGGAAACATGAAATGCAGGATTTGTAGCAGTTGTTATATTTCTAGATACTTCTAAGCAAAGCTGGCTAAAGGACTGGAATAGTAAAGCTTCTTAATACGTCAATGTAAGCCTAAAGCTAAATATTTTTGTGCATATTGTGATACTACATAAATAGTATGTATTTCTACCTCAGTAAGTTATGTGACAGTTTCCACTGTCATTGCCACTTCAGTGATGGCCACCTATGGAAACCTTATGAAGGGTTTTTACTTAAGTATGAATCACATCCTTTGTACACTCAAATTCATTCAAATATGACATCTCAAAATTACAGCATAGCACATGCACAATAAGATGCATATTCCTACCATGTATGCCCCTATGGAAAAATCATGTAATTAAAAGCTCACAGTACAAGCTAAAGCTATTAGATGTTTGTTGAAGTACTACACATGCTAAAACAAAAAGTATAAAGCCTTTTTAATTAACACTAGCTCTACCAAAGTCATTTTTGGTCCTTAATATTTTGTTCTGAATTTTACTGGATGTAAATATATTTTAGTGGACCAATTTTAGATGTCTTTCAATTACTGTGGATCAGTGACATTTAAATTGTTTATTCATAAAGAAAACCTTTGGTAAACGGTAAATACCACCAGATATGCTGCTACGCATGGTGTAACAAATTATGATTAAATTGTAAAGTTATTTTACTACATGTTACCTCTATTTAGTTCATTTCAAATGTGGTTTATTGACATTGTTTCATTATATTTGGTTCTGGACATACATTTAAGACATTAGTAGAGACTACCTGATGGTTCTGACAGGAATAATATAAAAATTATTTCATCTAGTACATGTCCAATTAATATACTCCAAACTAGACTGTGGGTAGTATCATTGTGACTGACTTTATTAACAAAAGAACCACGTATTGACCTTAAGATTCCGCCTGCTTAAACACCTTTAAAGTTGATTCATTCAAGACATTACATGATAAACACAGCCCCCTTAGCCTTGAACAGCACCCCACTTCCTACAACTGGTCCTGTCGTTTCATTTTCATCCCATCCCGAGGCCGTTTTCATGTCTAGCCGGTACCCCTCCCCCACTTTCCTCGTACCAATACGCTTTCAACCCAGCTCTTCTCTGCAACATATAACATTATGCACGGTGACGCATGCGCAATGCATGCAACATGATGCAAATGTCACTGCGCAACCAATTCTAAGCTGGCTCATACACTGAATTGGCGGGCTAATAGGTCGACTTAACCAGATCGGCTAATTACTGAAACTGCGGCCTGAAGTCCGCAGCCATGCTCACGACAAAGAAGGAAAACGCCATTCCTCTGTTAACCTCAGCCGTGATCTTCGAGAAAGTTCCCACTGACCGCAGCACAGCAGCGGAAAAGATGACGTCAAGTGCCCATTCCTGTTCTCTCTCTCCCTCTCTCTCCCTCCTTTCGGTTCAAATACACACGCTCAAAAGCCACTTTGAGGTGCTACACACACCGCTAACGTACAACATGTCTCAGCAAAAAGCGTATTCTTAAAATTAAAGATGCGAATTTACTCACGGCTTCGGTTAAATGAAAGTTAAACCGTTTGACACATACCCATCTACAGTCTATCCAGCAGACGCAGACCTTATAAGCTCGGTGGTGCTCTGGTGGTCACATGATTTCTCCCTACCAATGAAAATGACGCTTGCATGTTTTGCTAGGTTTTTCTCCGAGAGGACGAGCGACGAACGGCTTGGATGTTTTCAAAACCAGCGATGAACGTCACACAGCCGTAGGCTACGGTTAACGTCCAGTATTTAGGAAATTAACTGTTAATATTGCGCAATAGTCACATATAGCGGAACCTGAATGAGTCGGTGGGAACGTGTAACCCCTTTTAAAGGTAAGCGCAAAACGAGGTTTCTTGTTTGACTGCCTCGGATCAGGATGGGTAAAAAAATCCTAGCAATCTGGCTAAGTTGTACTGCAAGCTGGCTAACGTTAAGCTAACTTGACGTAAACTGCGTGCGAAAATGGGAATGTTATGTGTTTGCGTGGGCTTGGTATAGTTGTGCGCCACGTGCGTTACACACATTGAGGACTTATTCTACGCTAACTGAAATTTCCACCCCAGTAACTGCCTTTAGTTGCTCGGTGCTTTCAAAGCGAGGATACAGAGCGCTGATAGGAAAATGTCGGGGCGAAGCAGAGCGAGCTGGGTTAGCTTCAGACAGCCAGACAGCCAACGGGGCTGTGTAGGTCTGGGAACAAGCTCGCTAGCTAGCTTAGATTAAGCGCTGGGGAGGGGGATCGTTGTGAGGGCAGTAAAGGAGCTGCAGTGGGCTTTTGTCTCGGGCTGTGCTGTGCTCCCTGTGTTGACTGTTGCTGTTTAATCGCGAAACGTGAACTTGAATTTGCCTTGTCCTGGCCAAGCACTAGCATTAGACAACATATTTACTCGCAAGACGAATTTCACCGCCAGATTAATCAACTAACACCACAGCTCGTGTTTATTATCTATGTCCAAGTTGCGAATTTTAGCGCTCAACAACATTACTTTTTGATTATTGGAAGCACGAGCGGCATTAACGTTGGTGGGTGGTGGTTTCTGCAATGATCGAGCCAACGCCACTTCGTTTATTTACAACCAGCGTAGTTTGGCGGGACAGTAGCAGTCAATATGCTGTAAAATGTAGTTATGATTTGTAAATTCTCTCAAGGAACTAGCATAGCTATTAGAAATCCGGAGCTTGCGCCTCCCAGGCAGTGACTGTGACATCTTGGGGGTGTGTTGCCTGATACAAAAGCTGCTTGTCTTTACATGGCTATCTGTGCAGCAACCCGTCTGAATCAACCGAAACGTCAACCTGAAATTGAACATACGTTAAGTTAAAGAGTTTTATTGGATTGCAGCACGTCTACACTGTTAAATTAAGCTTTAATTTTTTTTAGAATCAGTCCGAAATTGGTCCTAGTGGCAGTATTTTTAAGTGACATCTGTCTCATACAAAATACTGTGTATTCGTCTTATACTATTATATTGAATGCAGTATGTAGACAGTGTAATGGTCATATTGTAATGGTGTTTAATTAATCTGTTTTTTCATACAGTTAAAAAAAACAACAGTATTAAATGTAAAATATATTTTTTATGTCTTTGTTAAGGAACAGCACATGTAAATACAGTTAACTGGCCATTTTAAAATAATTGTTTCATTTTCAATATTACAAGAAATGTTCATTTTGGGATCATGAAGAAGAATGCTATTTAGCACCACAATTCAAACATGAAAACGTGTCATATTCAGAGATTAACTAATCGAGCAGCTGCTTAAAGGTTACATCAAAAATAAAACCATAAGAAACCAACTGTCAGAAACGCATACTCTTATTGTCTCTTTTGGGGGGCTTATTTTAATTTTGGAGACATGAATATTGACTTGAATACTGCTAGTGTTCTAGAAACCTCCATTTACAATTTGAGAGTTACTAAAATAAAGCATTAGTTGTTACAATTCAACTGTTGTGCTGACAATTGATTGTAGCATCAGCTTGCGTCTGTGGCCTTTTAAATAACCAAATCTTACAGGAATGCATGAAAAATACTCTTAAAACAGGGTGATCTGTTTGTCATTTCAGTTAAAGTTATATTTAGTAATTTCACTCTTTAGCTGACCTTAAACCAGGAACTGATTAATTAAACTGAATTTGTTAAGATTATAGAAGGTTGTATAACAGCAAGCATACTTCCAGTTCGCCATGACACATCATAATTGACCTTACTACTAAGGAACAGCACTTAAATACCTTAAATGGTGAGTCCTCAATGATGAGTAAATTCTTGCGCAATTGTAATTACAATTCCTTTAGAATAAATCTTGTTAAATCATTTTTTAAAACTTAACCTTAACCTCAGCTGCAATTTAGATAAATCACCAGGACCATGCTGCAATTATTTGCTTATTAACAATGTACTAAGGAGCAAGTTAGGATGTAGTAATACATGATACTTTTTCATATTAATGTTTTGTTAAATGTAGTCCACTGTTAATCTGCTATTCCTTTAGATACATTTTATATAGACAGAACAGTAAATAAAAATGTTATTCATAGACTTAAATTGGCAGTAGCTGATTTTTATCAATAGAACATATCACTCTCATATTAGGGAACATGATTCTTCAGGCATTAAAGTGCTGTCTTCTCCCTTGATTGATTGATTGGTCACTGCTGTTTTGGACTCAATTGTACGTGGTGGGATTAGTAGGCTTTTCATTAGTGTGCTTGTGTCACCTCGAACTTTTGTTTTTTAAAATACTCTTTTACTTTCTGTAATGAGTTTGTACTAACATCTCTCTCACTGGCAACTGAGTATCATGTGATGATGATTTGCCTGAGGATGAATGAGACCTCCCACGGCACTAAAGGTTATGACAATACGAGTAGGACACATAATTGACACTGCAGTATATTACCAAGCTCTTTCTTGCAGTGCGTCATGGGTGCCTTTTTTGTGGTGCCATTGAAGAGAAGATGCTTCTTTTTGTTTGAAAGGGTTTTCTTTGTTCACTTCAGTCTTCTGGTAGTTTAGTAGCTGACACTGATGAAGCAAATTAAATGATGGTGTCCAATAATAAATGTCAGTTTTAAGTAACAAAAAGGCACTGCCCTGGCTTTTGTTTATCGTTTTGTTCATTGCAAACAACATTTATTTAGTTGTATTACTTAATTGGTGATTTTAAAAATGCATAACCTCAGTGTAACGGTGTGATTCTCTACAAAAGATTAGGTTCTTTGGGGCGTATAGGTTTAAGGGTATATTAGGGCTCTCCAGTTAATCAAAATTTACATTCAATCTAATGATTTAAAATTAGATTAAACAATTAAGGCAGTTCCTTCTTTTATCACATCTGTGCACTCATTTGCCCTGTGTTATAAATCCATGGCACCTTTTCCTTTGCTGCGTGTGTATCAGATTCATGCTCCTCTGTTAAAGTTAAGACACAACCTAATGTGCACATCGCCATTGACACAGTCAGCACAAGCACCGGCATATGCTACATCCTAAGCTCTACATAAATTCCCAGCAGAAGCATAAAGTCAGTGTTCTGTCCTTCTATTAACCGCCAGACGTACTCCTTGACATGCTGTACCAGATTTAGATCATCTTTTGGTCAGCACTAATATTAAAACAATTTTAATTGTCTGAAAACACTTTGGTTTTAACAAGTAGAGAAAGGAGAATTAAATTTGAAAAAAGCTGCTTTCATCTGCTCCCTTATTCACGAGGAATCGCTACAGTGGGTAACTCCAGATGTTGAATTTGGATGAATTTCTTTTTGTACTGGTTGCCCTTCATGACACAACCCCACAGGGATTTGTGTTTCTTCACAGCACTGAACCGGGGATCTCAGGCTTCTTAGGTGAATGTGTAAAGCACTACTGTGGAGCCACTGGAAAGGAGCATCAAATGCCATTCCCGGCTTTTGTACTGGCAATCTGTGCTTGATGCTTTTGTCTGTGATCTCAATGTGAATTGCCATAATTGAGCAGACTTGGGGTATGGGCTCCATGGACTGGACTTGTTGTGCTGCATCAGATAGAGGATAGATTGCATGGGGATCCAGAGAGTTTGTAGGTCAAGTCAATACTTTGAACTCTTTGTTTTTTGTTGTTTTTTTTGTTTGTTTGTTTGTTTGTTTGTTTGTTTGTCTTACTTTTCATGTTCTTCCAGAGAATACTGGGATACATTGTCCTGCTGTTAGCTGCTACCAACAGCCATGGTGGCTGCTATTGGAGGTGTTGTGTTACTAATCAGCAATTTCAAAAACAATAAGTTGCTTGCTTGTTTGACTTTTCACCTCAAGATTTTAAATGAATCAGTCCCAAGTGAAATTAAAGATAGCATTAGGGTTAGGGTTTGGTATGTTCTACTGTTAACCTCTGTGCATAGTGTAACAATGGTTGGGTGGGTGGTGGTGTCAGTATGATATTTTTTTTAATTTATTTTTTTAATAAATACATTTATATAAAGGTTTCCAGAAAACATTTCATTGTTGACCTGTTAGTGGTTTTGATGTTGGGGTTTTAAAATAATTAAATTTTTCGAAATAGCTGCCCAAACAAGTACTTAGGAGTAATAAAAGACTTGCACATGTGCCGGATGACACACAAACAACACAAAAGGACAAGAGAAAAGCTGTGTAAATACTACTATCCCCTTCAAAGTTTCAGCATGTCAAACTCATCAAGACATACTCCAATGTCGTGTTTGTTTTGTTGTTATGTCTGCATTGCTGATGCACCAGTTCACTTTCTTCTGTTTCTGCCTGGCTACCTTTGTTATTGGTGCGGTAAGACAGCTCAACATTTTTCAACTTAGTCTTTTTTTGTGAGTTTTATTGACCTTTAGATATAATTTAAAATGAAAAACAAACACCTAGAAAATGTGAGGGAGGTAGGGAAAGGTAGGCTTAGTACATTAAAAACATGAATGGTTGCATGTCCTGACCAGTGGGTGTTTTTTGATAGTAAAGTTCCTCTTCAGTCTAATTGCATAAAGTCTGTGGTTGCATGTGGGGGTGAAAAGAGCCCCAGGCTCATGAGGACTCGCATGTCTTGAGAGGCCTGCAAGTTGGCTATGGGGTGAACAGCAGAATCTCAGAGCAAATGGTCAAATGTTACAGTTTGCCAAAAGTGGACCGGGCGATCTGGAGACAAAGGCAATCATTGATCCTTCCACAGGTTGATCTTCAGAAATCTAGCGGGTTTTACTTTCCTGAGATAGATCTTTCTACCAAAGGCTCCATTTTGGCCATTTTGGTTCATGGTCCACTAAACAGTAAGTTAGAGTTTTTAGGGAAGGACTAGAGCAATTCTTCCCCAAATTCCCAACAAGCTGAATTTACATTGTTGTCAAACTGCAAGGTAAATGGGCACCTTTCTGCCATTAGATAGCAGGCATTAGGGCTGGGCCATATTATACCGTTCACGGTAATACCGGTATAATGTTAGGCAACGATAGGAAAATGAAATATTGCGATAGAATGGGAGTAAAACGCGCATGCGCAGTGCCTTTGTTTTCATACGCACATGGCCGATTGTTGAGTGAAACAGATGAACCAGAATTGGTTTGTAAAAATGGTGCAACTTCAGTGATGTGGAACTGGTTTGGTGTTTGTCCGTCAGATACATGACAAAGCACATTTTTTTTGCAGAACATGCAAGCGGCCGTTGTTATTGTCATATTTGTCGGACTAAGATGCTCTTAAATCTGGGAGTAATCTGGGTCCTAAACTCCGTATCTTCAGGTCAAACAACACTGCAGCATCACTTAGAGTTAAAAACTGTCTAAATTCTTTCATCTTTAATAAAACGATCAGCATTGCTGCTTTACCAGGTGTAACTATGAAGTTTAACTTCCAGGCATCCATGAAAACTAAAGTTATTACATTTAACGGAGTTAGACGTTAGCAGGAAGCTAGCGGAAGTTAGCTCGCTAGTTTCGCTAGTTACCTAAGCATGATATAGCATGTTCTGACTGAGAGATTTCTGAAAAAAATCAAACGTACAGTTCTGCTATCACTTCCAACATAAATGAAGACAGGAAACTAAACAGCAGTGACGTTTGTAGGGTTACTGAAGTTGGGCTAGCTGGTATATAATGATGTGCTACGTGATCGCTAGCGACACAGCTATGTTAGCATAACATAAACAGTGAAGCTGGAGGACGAACACTAACACTTTTCCACTTATAAAAGTTAACGTGAAGGTTCTTCATGGTTAGAGACAAATGCAATCGCATGGCAGGATGCTGTAAACGGACCAAACTTCAGTCAGGAGAACAACTGAGATAATCCATCCACAATATGAGGTTAGTCATTAATAGACTGCAACAACATGGGAATAGAGCAGCTGCCAGAGAATTCAACATTAATGAATCAATGGTACAGAAGTGGAGGAAGCAAGAAGAATGAGTTTAATAAAGTTTGATTTATCTGACTGCTTTGTTTCGCTTAATGTGCCTTATAATCCCGTGCACCTTATGGTCCGAAAAATACATACTGCACACTGCAGTTTAATGTTGCAAAGCACCTCTTTTTAACTTCAGTGGATATTATACATGGTTATGCTCAGGATATGTCAGCCCATTTCTACTGGAAATGCCTTTTGGTTAAACTTTCAGCAAGGAATTTGCATTTGCACTGTTACATTTTTATAAAGCTTTAATGTACATAAAAACCAGCTTCTTGTTTAAGTGAAAATAAATGGAAGGTTGTCTTTTTGCGCTAGTAATGTTGTGGAGTTGTATTTTGTCTCGCATCAATTATATCGTCGGTTATATCGTTATCGCAAATTTTCAAATATATATCGTGATAAATATTTTTGGCCATATCGCCCTGCTCTAGCAGGCATTGCCCATTATTCCAGAAGCCGTTGAAATTATAATGACATTAACCTCCTAAGACCCGAACTCTTCCACGGCATGCATTTTTAATTTCTCTTTGATATTTGGGCATATTGGGGCCCAATGAATGTAAAAACAAAGAATTACCAGATTTTTTTTTTTTTTTTTTTTTTACCTGATTTGTCTTTTTATGAATCAGAGCCACATATGAGGATATTCATTTAAAATTTTGATAGAACAGTAGCAGTATAATGTCCTCGTAAATGGATATCAGGCCCCGGTTGAGCAAAATTGAGTATTTTGGTCTAAATAACCCAAAATGTGATGTCCACATATGTGGACGGCAGGTCCTAGGAGGTTAATGCACTTTGTCTGCAGTTGCCAGTCTGCCCATCCTATCATTGCATTGACAGTTCTATTATAGTGTATTTACTCACAGGCATATGACTAACTTTACTTTTAAAAATCTGCTTTTGATAATAAGCTGGCTGACACCTTCATCAAAAATGTCTAGCACATGTATGGGGTGAAGAGCCAGTGGGCAGATATCGGTTGACATGTAGCTTGATGACGATCAGTTTCACAAACCAGCTGGCAAATCTTTTTTTGTTTTTCTTTTTTTATTTAAAATTCAACCAGTTTCCGCAAGAGAATATGACCTGTTGTTCTCTGAGAGTATTTTTGTTAGAACTGGCATATGATATGTTAATTTCCTCTTTCTCATTGATTGGATCTTGTTTGTGTTGCTCTTCCAAAGCTTTTGCTTTCATTTTCACTCATCCTTCTTTCCTTCAGACACTAAATTAGCTTTTATTGCTCGTCTACAAATCCCTTACAGAGTTTGTCTCATGGCGTAGTCAATTGCAGGTGAGACTTTGCCATAAAGGAGGGGCATGTTAAACAGCAATTCAATTGTGACTCAACTGTCACAACTGCGTATCAATCCATATGTCAATGTGATATGACTTCCTGTAACGATGAAGTGTTTGATCTGCAGAAAAACTGTTATTTAAAAGTAATGTCATTAAGCAAGTTAAAACTACTTATGTTTAGACGGAGCATTTTGTTTTTGTATTTAACATTGTAGCTTTATGTCATATAGTAATAAAGTGATCATCTGAATAATTGCTTCTTGCGGTCGCGCTGTGGTTGAGACATTAATTACAGAGCAGTTTTGGTCAGTTTGAAATATTTTCTCTGGCTGTCTTGGCAATATTTAATGCCAGCATTTATCTTCTGATCACACTCGCATGCATAGTGACAGGTCTGGATTCTCAAAAATCAAATTTTCCTCTTATTTCTGCCAGATCATGGAAATCAGATGGTGGGAAAGAATCTGCAGTCACATCAGTTTTACACATGCCGTCGAGGCAGATCGTCATAAGAGGCATAGACAGAAACGTGCTGAGAGCCATGCAGACGCTTGTAAAGAAATGCAGCCCAAGTACACAGTTAATACTGAACTGAAAGTCCAGCTACGTCAAATTTTCAGATTTCTTAGATTGTTATTAGACTCCTTCCAATATTTTCTTGCTTAATAATGCAAGCACAAAGAGGGCTTGCTCTAAAAATAACTGGAAAACGTTAGCATGACATCTATAGTATAAAGCCTCTCCAGACAGACTATAAGCTTCTTAGAGAATAGGGTATTGACTAAGGTGCTGTAATGCCTGAGCAATTATGTAAGGGCATACGTTATTTCCTCTTTACAGTGCACTTCTTGAGAAAATTTGTTTGCATTACAGTTGTTCATTTGGATTATTTTTCATACAGTGGAAAGTACATAATACTTATTTCCAGTTTTTATTGTTTTTGTCTCCAGTATTATACAATATTTTGTTTTTGTAATTTGTTTTAGTCCATAACACAATGCCTAACTTGCCATATCAAATGTTTTGTGCGTTATGCATTTTTTGGGTGAGAAGTAATTTAAGAAAGGGGAAAAATAAGAGGCGGCAGATTAAAGGAGTAACATTCACATGGAGGTGGAGGGTTCTAAATGCAGATCGGTGCAATGGAAAATGTCTTAAGCTATTTAGAAGACATTCTCTTAGAGAACAAGAGAGAAAGGTATTAACCCTTCACGGGTTTAGGGTTAAGCCTAGACACAAAGTGATGACTTGGACATCACTGAGTGAAGGAAAGTAATGATTTCATATGAGCTTAAGCTTACTAAATGTATTGGTTCATTTCATGTGAAACATAAGCAGTCTGTTTAAGACCTAAACTTGTGCCTTTTGTACTCGAGTCCTTCACATTGAGAGTTTTAGCTTGGCTATCTTTGGTATTTTGGGCCTATATGTTGTCTGCTTGGTCTGATCTTTGCCATATTGCAGCATTTCACAGCAACAAAGAGCAAGAATGACTTATGGTTGTAATAAAGCTGTTTTACTTTACTAACATTCTGATTGGGGTTCCTCTTTTTTGTTTTGAGTGCTCACAGCAGGGCCATATCTTCAGGGAAATCCCCCCCAAACAGTCTTTTTTTTTTTTTTGTTTTTTACTCTTCACTCTTCAGCAAAGTGAACACCACTGCCCACTGAGTATTGATAAATTGCCATTATTGGTTATTGAGGCTACTGTGGCTGTGCCGTTTAAGCTTTGTGATGGTGAAGACTGGTCATCTTAGAAGATGGAGTGAAATTTAAAAAGGTTACAACAAATGTGATGGGAAAAACTCCAAGCACAATAAGCCAAAGAAATTATCTGTTTCCTCTATTTGAGGCAGCTTAAAATTCTGTTCTGTATCACTTTCACTTCATCTTGTCGACTACACTTATTGGGTTGCAGTTCAAAAGGGAGCATGAAAGCAAGCAGTGGTCATGATGTGATGTGCCTCAAGCTAGACCAGAACCTGCAGTTGGCTCCATCAGCCGAGTATCTGCGTCTTCAAGAGGCCTAGCAAGCGTGCGCTTGTGCATGTGTCTGTGAAGAGGGTGGAGCCTCCTGATTTCACAACATGTGCTGGCCTTTGCCAGCAGCTGAATGTGTGCAAAGTGTTGTTTTTGTTTGGTACGTTGAGTGCATTATCTTTGTGTGTAACGGCTTGATAATCTATTGTATGCTTTTAAAGGCCGACAGTTCGAGAGCCTGTGACCTTCCTGCGTGACTGTGAATGCACCTCATGCGCACAGGAAGGAAGGAACAGACTGGGTTGCAATATTACAATGCTGTAGGTTTTTAAATTATTAAAGAGCTCTTAAAGTTTTATTTTATGAATGAGCAGTGAGAGATATATCTGTCTGTTGCTAGTTTATTGTGAAAAAAGACAATTTGACAGTGGGTGTGTTCTTTGCATTCTTCATGGACTGCTTTCACTTCACTGATGCCAAAGAAAGCAGTCATATCCTGTTTACTCTGGCTCGGTTTTGTGACCATGCTTTCGGAAGGCTGAGGACCCTCCTGCTGTAAAATAGGTTAATGAGATTTTCATTCACTGGACAATTTCACTGGATTCCTTTTGGTTGTAGAATAAATCGTGTCACTGAGCTCTTTTTGAGTGGAGAAATGTGATCAGATTGTGCTAATCATTGGCAGTACTCTGCATGCTGCTTTATGCTATCCATGACTGTGCTAGTTTTCATTTTAAATGGGTTTAAAGCTAAGGTGAAAACAGGCTACAATTGAGATCGCTTAGGGTTATTATACAGGAAGTAACCTATACACCTATCATATTCTCCACTGTATGTTTACATAAGAGTTAGGGTTGCCTTTGATGATGGGTTTTATGTCTTACTAACTGTTTAAAATATTTGAAGCAACGGCAACATAGCAATGTTGGCACTGTTTCTACTCTACCTGAGCACTCAAAGCACTTTATACAACTTGCCTCATTCGCCCATTCATAAAAGCGCTATTGTCTATGCTTTTTCTACATAAGTGCTTTCTGTCTAACATTCACACACATTTATACTCCAGTGGATGCACTGGAGAGCAACTTGGGTTTATTATATTGCGCAAGAATATTTGGCATGCAGACTGGAGCAGCCAAGGATCGAACCACAAACCTTCCAACAAGTAGATGACAGCTCTACCTCCTGAGCTACAGCCAGCCCATTAAATTTAAAGGGTTTTTTTGTTATTAAAGTTAATTGCACATGTAGTAATAAGGAAAGACATTTTTATGTGGCAGAACCTATACATTAATCAGTTTCATTTTGTTTTTATAGACACAATTGAAAACAAACATTATTGATTAAATAACATGAAAGCAAAGCATGTGTTCAACATGCTTGTTTGAAGTATAATCAACTGTGGCCCTTTTCATGCACAAAACAGTTTAGAGCAGTTCAGATATGTTTAGAATTAACCTGCTGAAATTGGGCACAGTTGTTGAAATTCTTCATGTTTCTGCATATGATTACAGTAAAGATTAAACAAACTTGGAAGGGGCTGACTTATATACACTAATAAACCACAAAATGAAAAATGTAGGCTCCTTTTGTGCCACCCAAACAGACATGGGAACTTTGGCAGATTCTGAAGGACACTCCCAAAGATTTCTTTCTTTTGATCTGCATGCAGCCACCAACTGCTCCAACAAGATTGTGTAATACAGCCCAGACTAGGGCTGCACGATTTTGCGTAAAATGAGAATCACGATTTTTTTTGGCTTAGAATTGAGATCACGATTCTCTCACGATTTTCTTTTCCAGTACAAATATTTATTGCACTTATTAACTGCACATCAACTTCGTAACAGTTGAGACTGAACATAAAAACAATAAATGTCTCACATTTTGTTGTTGCCGCAAAATGTTGTACTGCTTGAAATTCCGTCTCCACCGTTGGTTGACACTGCGTGTATAGAGCAAGTAGTGCAACAATAGAAAAATAGTTGCGGGATGGCACTGTGTAGCGTTTGTCTAGAGTGTTGATCATTTTCCTAAATCCCTCGTTTTGCACAGTGTTGATGGGAGCCATATCTTTGGTCAGGTGATAAGTGATAGCCTCCGTAATTTCTTTGTGCCTGCGGGAGTTCGACGGGTATAGGGAAGCGCTGTATAAGGTTCCCGTTATTGATGTTTGGGTGGTTGACTGGGACGGATTTTCTCCTGTCACTTTCTCGTCATCCCTGACGTGCTCTCAGTTGTTTTTTCTCTGCTAATTTTAGCATCACACGGCACAGCTTCTGTATCACGTGGTATAAGGCTCCGCCCTTGTCATTTGTTGAGCCGGAAGAGTGAGCGCTTGTTTTCGTGCAGACTACGTCCCGGATCAAAATGCGGTACAATCGTCGTCGTGTTTTTATTTATTTTTTAATTTTTTATAAAATCGTTGTCATTTGGAAATGAGATCGCACATAAGTATGAATCGAGATCGCGATTTTCTAACGATTAATCGTGCAGCCCTAGCCCAGACTGCAAACAGAAACCAGAAATCTTGCAGTGCAAAAAACCTTTTACCTTGTCTGCAGGTTCTGCATGTTGAAGATATCTGTTAAAATAAGTTCTTACACATTCTGGGGTGGTTCAGTTAGACTTGGATCGTACTCCCACCTTGAGTTTCGCTCAGCTGGTTTTGCAGTTTGGTGGGGCACGTTGTCCAGACAGGGAGGCCTTTTGGTACTGCTCCCAGCTGTCTAAAACAGCATTAAAATGGTGGAACATGTTAACATCAGACGCTCAGTATGGCACTGCATTGGTGATGGTTCATAAATATGTGGAACAACATGCAACGTGGGCTATGCAGTTTGTTTGTTTTTTGTTTTTGTTTTTTCTGTTCATGCTGTTCATGTACTACAGCTACAGATTAGCCTGTGCTGTACAGAAGGCGGAAGTAATAATAAACAGAACTTCTTCACATTGAAGTGAAACCGAGTGTTAAAAACAGTCGAAGTAGCATCTCTTCTATCTAACGCTAACTTTACAGCCCATAGCAAAGCATCATTGCCATCAAGCTATACACTGTCACCTTTTTGGAGGCCTGCACAAAGGTGCGTTAACATAGGCTTTGTGTTGGTTGATTTTATAGCAACAGAGATGTAAAAGGACGATACAGTACCTTAAATTCCCCATAACACACACGTGAATCCCCAGACCTAAGGTTTCAATGCAGAACATTACATTGAACCAATGTTATTTACCTCACCTCTTTATGGTTTTAATGGTGTGGCTGTGGTGTATTATGGTCCATGGATTTATGTAGTGCTCCAGTATTGACCACTTCATCAAAACACTAAAGCACAGTAATATGAAATCACGCAGGAGCACTGAGTGCATTGTAATGGACAAATCTAACCAAGTGTCCTAAACGCTGTAAAACCTCATGTAATTGTTAAGCTAATTGATGTATTTTAGTACCAAGGTCATCCACTTTCAGTGTAAAATGACCGAGGGAAGGTAAATGGTTAACTCCTTTCAATGAATATCTAATGTTTCTGAGTTTGTCCTTTAGCTCCACACAGCCTCACTCTTTAAATGAAACACTTTAGAATACAAATTGGTATAAAAAAAAAAAAACATTAATATGCTGCATGTCTTGTGGGGCTGACTGTAAAAAAAATATACCAGCTCTGAAAATGGTTGCTGTCTCTGCGTTGTTGATTCAAGGCATCTTGTGTCTTCTTAAGCATTAAGACTATAGTGTTGAAATAAGGAGAGGTTTAAATATTTTACTCAACCAGGCCTTCAGACAATTAACTGATTAACTTCCAGCTATTCAAGAGCAATTTTGGTATTTCATTGTTGACTTAAGAGGTTTAAATCAAAGGTAAAAGGTTGGTGTGCTATGTAATCTGTAGATTCCTCGCAGCATGAAGCTGAAGTTGCTTTTTCAACCTCTCCGCACACACTGGTCTCATCTAAGCTTAGTCTGGCACTGCAGAGCTGTGGTTTTGGCACTGCGCAGGCAGCCATGTGTCGGGCTTGTGATCGGATCGGCAGCTCATCGAGTTTAATAGGATTTGACAGGTGTAGATGGAGTCGTATCTTGAATGTCATAATGAAAACTGACACAATATTTGCCTCACAGTTTATTCTTCAGACTGTGGCCAGCTAGTTGCTCATATGGAACCGAGTGGATAGGATTCCTTGTGGCTGTGACACCTTGTTAGCTGCAGATGTGTTTTGTTTCATAGTCATGTAGGTAATGTCTTTGCCACCAGGGGCTTTAAATCATTGCCTACAAATTCTCTGAAAGGAAAAGGAGGGCGTTTTGTTTTAGCAAACATGTTGCAACAGTGATGAGGCTTTTTTTAATTCATTTTTTTAACATGTATTAAACAGGATATTTTTCAGTTAATAGTTTTTGTTACCAACTAGGGCTGCCACAAACGATTATTTTGATAGTCGACTAGTCACCGATTATTTATGCGATTAGTCGACTAATCAGATCATCATCCACTGGACGTAAAACTACAGCTTATTGCACCAGCAGCATCTGCTCTTATATAACTATCATTAGCTTACAGCTTTAAGCTTTTAAGGTGCTAACTAAAAATAAAGACAAGATGATAGTTTATTCAATTTTAATGAAATTTGCAGATTGTTTCGGTGAAGTTTAATAAACTCCTTGCTATCTAAAATATAACAGGACACCGGAGTATATTCTCCAGCATCTCACACTTCTGATAATCAGCTGTCTGCTTGACGTTTATTCAGCTGTGTAAAAACTATAACTTTAATCTCAGCCAAACCGATTTACTCAGGAACAAATAAAATACAAAAAAAAAAAAGCCAAACAACAACATTTTTAATTTATCTAAGTGACTCATATATATTTAACCTGAGTCGCGAAAGACGGCGGTGGGTTTGAAAACAATTTGCCGGGAGTCCGGTGTTCTCACGGCGCTAGTGACCTAGCCCCCGGCTAGCTATCGAGCTAGTGGGTAACAGATGTCTCCGAAAACGTCGGAGCGCTTTTGAAAATATGTGGTGTCCTGATAAACTGAGCCGATATTTGAGGTTTACACAGCTACATTCTCGCCTGAAAATATGTTAAACGTTTATTTTGTGACCCAGAAAGAATAATAAGAGTAATATTAAAACTAACTAGCTACCGCCATTGTTGGAAACTAAGCTGGGCCGCGCTATGAATTCTGGGACACAGCTGCTTCTTCTTCTTCGGGGTTTAACGGCAGCTGGCATCCTTGTACATGCTGTGCTGCCATCTTCTGTTTCAGTCCGTTATTACACTCTTAAATCCTGCTATTATTCCTGCGTCTTTTGCGATCTTACAAAGCTTCAAACGACACGTCGACTATTAAATCAGTCGTCGACGATTTTGATAGTCGACGTAATCGTGACTAGTCGACAAATCGTGGCAGCCCTATTACCAACATGAGATGCATTTCTGTTGCATATAGCTCACTGTTATTAATGCCAAGTCTGATAATTGCTAATTCAAAGTCAGATTTTTTTTTTATTAAAAATTCCCCAATTCTCCATCCATACTGTGGATATCAATATTTCCTCGAGCAGCAACAGCTCTCCAGTGTTTGATTGAGTCAAGTGAGCTTGGCCATGTGGTGGAAATGAGAACAAGACCTATGCCTGGGTCCTAACCTTTGGTCTAATCCCTCCCACATTCCCTCCCCCTCCTTTTAACCCGTAATCAGCAGTAAAGGCTTCATTGTTCTTGTCCTCTGCTTGGGTATCTGATCATTAACCTACATTCGGAGCAGTGGCGGTAGGCTTCTTAAGGCTGTCAGACTCTCTCGAACCAGTTTAGTGGGCATTTTTCATCAGTCCGGGTTAGAGCCTTATTCTCGTGCCAGTGAAGTTAACCCTATTTACATCCTCTCATGTACAAACATGTTATTTGACGAGGCTTTTATTTGTGTGCAAGCCATGTCCCGAGCCTCGCCCTTGTAGATTTAGATGAGTTATTATTATTTTATTTTATTTAAGCGAAGGATAAGACTGAAATTGTTCAGCACTCTGTCTTGCATAATAAAGCTCAAAAAACAATTTCTGGTCTTTAAATGAATTTATTATGTCTTTCATAGTATTGATTTGGCAAAAGAATCTGGTGTTATAATAGTATTTGACATTAGCAAAGTAAATGCTGTATCTAATGGAGATGAAACATGAAGTGTACTTAGTTGTACGACAAAACTTTTTTTTGTTGTTGTTGTAAGTGACTAAATATACCTATAAAAGTTGCTGTCGTACTACCAAAAAGCTATTAGCTTCATTGTAGATTTGGCAGCAACTGACTGGTACAGGTTTGAACAGTTACTTAATATTAATATCCACCCATGTTTTTCCCATGCCAGAGAGTTTAACCAGTGCTCTCCGCCTCTTTCCAGCAGTGTGCCCGTCTTATTTATGAAAGCCAAAAACTACTGGAACGAAGGCCAGACGCTCTGGTGGGAGGCAGCGTGTTTCGCCTGTCTGGGGTTAGGGTAGTGAGAGGTGAACGGCCTCCTCGAGGCATCCAGTGTCTCTTTTGCTGTTTGTCGAAAAGCGCCTTCAGTTAAGATGACCCAGTGATGGGAGGAAGAAAGCTGCACTTACATTGTGCTGGAAATGTTATGCTGCTTTGAATTTGGTGCATAGTTGAGTCAGGAGAATGACAAGAGAGTGACTTTAAGAGCCCAAAGATATGAAGGGCTTATACAACCTCTTTTTGTGACTCTGCATTTAAAAAATAGACAGGTTGTGATTGCATTTTAAAGTCTGTGGCTGCAGGTAATATTATTTCTTTTTATGAGTTAAAAAGTCCAAAATACCTCTCGTCAGGATAATGTGTCCAGAACCCAAATTTGTTGTTTTTGCAATACGGCACAATATTTTTTAAAAACTGTTTTCTAAAAGAAGCTGTTTAAGGTGTTGATTATACCTGTAATTAATTGCTAGTATAATAAATTAAGTAACTGATTGTTGCTGCTCCAGGCACCATGCTTACATGTTGTTGTTCTTTATGCTTTTTAAATTGCTTGCTTACTTTGACCAGACACCACAAACCCTTAATTTGAATATATGGCCAGGCATTCATTACAGATACAAATGATAGACTCTTCCTGATATACTGCTGTTTCTTCTTTGTTTTTTGTTTGATTTTTTTTCTTTCTTTTGTCTTTTGAAGGGGCAGAAAATAGAAGAGCCTTTATACCTCATAGATTTTGTGTAAGGTATTTAAGAACATCTAATTCAGCTTATAGTCCAGATATTTATATGTGAGAGATGGCACTTTGCTGGATATTGTTACCTCCCCTACCCCTCCAGTATCGGGCCTTTGCGGTTGGCTTTGTCCTGCTACTCATTAGGGAGTCGTTGTTGGAGGAGGAGGATGGAGGGAGCGAGTGAATGTACAGCTGAGAGAGACCTCCCCCACCATTTAGCCCGATGGCGTGTAGGACCACAACCACGTGACGGGCTGTTTACCGTTGCAGCAGGCGTCGAGCGTCTCCTTGAGCATGTCACAGTCTTCCCTACATCCTATTGTAGGAAAAGCTGAATACATCTTCTCTGGATTTGTAATATTCGTGATAATAATTAAGCAGTTTTTATTTCTACTGCAGTGTAACCCAGTGGTTTAGTCAGAGCTCACTTTTCATCAGGGGTTTTTTGTTGTGCGTGTGCTTATGTGGGGGTGTGTGTGTGTGTGTGTGTGTGTGCCTGCAGTCGAAAGTACAGCCACATGGGAGAGCAGGGGAAAATCACATGTATGTTCCACATGGTGTGTGTGAGAGCTCACAGCAGGCAGTACTCTCGCAGCTGGAGTGGAGTAATGTTTCTGCTGCTGGTGGCGGCAGCGTACTCTGCTCTGCAAGCTGTGTGTCAGGCTCGGTGCTATTCTTAGCCCCCTTTCCCTCCCTGTCCCATCCTGCAGTCAGTGGATCAGGTTACCATACTCTGTGTGCTCGTCATCCTTCCTGGCTACATCTCCACCATACACTCTCCTCCATCCTCCCCCAGTGAACATACCCCAACACTCCCAGAGTCTTTTACCACAATTCCCCTGTCAGACTGCTGCACTCATGCAAGGACACGCACTAGCAGCCGCTCTGCTGTCAGGGCCGGCGCACCCGAACACTACAGGGAAATGGTTGTTATTGTTGTTAGTCAGGAACCAGTGGAGTTAAAAATGCAGGAACGCTAGGTTATAAATAAATGGAGACAGAGACCAGCAGTGCAGCAGCACACTTGGCTTGGGATTTCGCTGTCTTCATTCATTCAGATTTAGAATTTACTTCTTTTGAAATCACAAATTTTGCAATGTTATAGGTAAAGAAGGATGGTTAGTAAAGGGTGATATGTTGACCTCCAACCTTGATGTTTAGTTGCAGTTTATTTTTATGGGAATGACTACAATACATGAACCATGCCACACACCACAGCATTTATGGCCTAAGCTATTTTTCAATGCCCATCCTTAGGTTGAGCTTTTAAAACACAGACATAAAAAAACAACATACACAATCAGTGCACACATTAAGAAGCAAAATAAGATTTTTAGTGAATATGTATGTATGTATAAAGTGCTGGTCATTCTACTATATATATACTATAATCTACTATACTTTAAACCTTTATAAACTTAATATATCAATTAAGGCCACAGAAAACTGTCATTTTAATTTGATAAATCAGTCACAAATAATCCTAAAAATCATTTGCTTTCTAAAACATAAGAGGAAAAATCTTCCTCCCAGTATCGGAGTTTAACATATTAAATTGAGGCAAATGATTGGGAGTGTGAATATTTGAATTTCCCTCTAAGTTGTTTTACTTTGGCATTTTTGACTGCTGTTCATTTATGAGAAGATAGGGCTGCTCAATTAATCGAATTTTAATCACGATTACGATCTGGGCTTTCAACGATCATTAAAAATGACTGAGCCGATTATTAGCCCCTCCCTCATTTATCCGCGACACCTTAAAGGCCGGTCCGTGAAAATATTGTTGGGCATAAACCGGTCCGTGGCGCAAAAAAGGTTGGAGACCGCTGATTAAGAGGACCCCAGGGAAGCTCGGAAAGCTAAGCAGAAGTTATTTGGAGAGGAGAGTGACTGCTGTTGGTTGAAAAGAGGTAAAAAAAAACTTCAGTGGTGTTGCACACTATTTTATATTATTTTTTTAAAGTCATTGTTAACCCTTTAAAGCCGGTCAGAGCAGCACGCTCCGTTTTGTGTAACTATTTTTAAATCCCTGTAGAACCTGAACCCTGTAAGCTAGCGCAATAATTTGTTTTGCATATGAAACCGGAGGAGTTGTACTTACATCTGATGCCATCAGCTTGTCCTTGGTCACGGTTTCCTTCCACATAAAGCTTTGCAAATATTGCATAAAAAGCGCTTGCAGGAACAAAAACATAATATTCCAGACACACGCTTTGCCGATCCGATCAGCTGTTCGTAACACTTCCCACAGTGAAACAGACGTCAGCGCAAACTGTCGCATGTCCGCCATTTCCTGGCCGAAACCGGAAGTGACGTCATTTTCGCGGAAATGTAGTTTTTTACTTGTAGGCCTTAAAAGCCTATACTGGTCATGTTTGACTTTTCTGAATAGTTGCTGGGATGCTTAGAACTCGAATTGCACTGCTGGAAATAGTTTATTTTGATGCACCTGCTGTTTTCTTTGCAAATTTGCATCATAGGATTGTTTTTTTTGTTTTTCCTGCAGTATATAAAAATTGGTGTATCTCCAAAATAAAACTATGAAGACACTCACAATAAGTTTCCTGTTGTTGTAAACTATTTTTTGCAACTTTTTTTGTATTTAAAGTTTTGAGGGGTAAACCTCTTAAATTTCTCCAAGTAGAAATATATGTTAAAAAAAACAAAACAAAAACGATTTTCAATTTTTTTTTAGTTTATTGCACTTTTTTGCAATTAATGTAGTTACTATGGACTTAATGCATACATATTATTAAAATATGGGCTATAACAGTTGTATAGCAACTTGAAATGCTCCCACAAATGGCACTACAGCATGTAAAAAAAATAATATAAGCTCTGGCGGACTTGGTTCTATGGTAGGTCTTAAAGGGTTAAATAAATATCGTCAAATAATCGAGATCTCAATTTCAGTGAAAATAATCGTGATTATCATTTTTGCCATAATCGAGCAGCCCTATGAGAAGAAACTGCTAAGTAATTATAACCGAGATTTTTAGCTGGTATTTCAACAGATATATGATTATTGAAAATATTTCAAAGTGGCCCATGTGTTGTTAGTGCTCATCAGTGTCCTTTTCTGCTGAATTGTTAACCACAGTGATGGCGTTGAGACTGAGAAAATCAGCCGATGATTTTTGTAATCACATCTCTCAACCTTTTCCCACTCGTGGGTTGTGTTTTTTTTTGTTTTTTTGTTGTTGAGGGGGGTAGTTTGATAAATCTGCTTTAGTGATATTAAGTGGTTTGGAAAATTTTTGCTCACACTGTTTGCCACAGTATGACATCTCATGCCAATCTAATCTCCGCTTTAGTCTCAGTGAACTGTAGCAGTCATCAAGGCGAGGTTTGATCTGGACTTGAAACAGCCTGAGGTTAATGGCAGAGCGTGCAGGGGCTTATGCAGCCCTGAGCTGCACATGAAACGCAGTAAATGCAAATGCCAAATTGGCGAGTGCCCAAATACCTCTGTAATTATAGTCCCACCCTTCTCGCCTCCTCTCTGTGCCAGATTGGAGTCCTGTCAGCGTTTGTTTTCTGGTTTGGTCCTGGCCTGTCCACACTGCTTTAATACCCCCAATACACCAGCCTCTTTACACCAACAAGTTGACTGTGGGCAGCTCAATTCTCCCTTTCAGCTGCGTGAATGACAATGCTGCTGCTTACTGGCTATCTGCTGACTAATGACCTCTCACTGGCCTCGGCTGTGCAGTTGGTCCATGTGTTTGGAAAAAACTACCTGTCAACACCACAGTATCACACAGGATCGGCAAAGATCATAAAAGGTATCAGAAGAAGCAAAATGTGGGATTACTGAAAGAAGTCTAGTTGCCTTATTAATGTTAAAACCAGCACGACTGGTTTCTCCCCGGAAAGGTGAATAGCATGTGTAACATGTATGCTGCTTTCCAATAGAGATTATTATGAGTGATGATGTTATGGAGAATCACGTAGTCAGATTATGATTAAACTGCACGACGAGAATCGAAGTTTAAAGCCTCACAACAGCAAATTATTTCCTTTATACATTAAGTCAGTAAGTAAACACAAAAAATCTGTATAAAAATGTATTAAAAAAAAAAAAAACATGTTGCAACTTCTTAAGAATGGTTAGACTGAGCAAAGTTTGGTTAGACTCTAAGAAGGCATCATATTCAGTACCTACACATTACAACAATGCCATATTCAAATAATTCATGTCAACCTGAGAGTTGTACGAATACACGAATACATAAAAAATGTCAACCACAGAGCAGATTACAGCAACAGCAGTTTCCTCCTTAACGTGCGTCAGCGTTGTCACTTTGTTTATGACAGGCATGCCTTTTGTCTTGGAGTAGCTGATTAAACTTTCAGTTGTGGTTTTTATATACATCCTAAAAATGGCCCCTCGTAAAGGTGATTACATGAAACATTGTGTCACTGTCAGAGCATGCTTGTTGCTCAGCTTGCATCTGGATGGTGTCTAATTGAAGGCTTTTTATATGTTCTGATCCCCACAGGCTGTGCTTCTTAATGCTAAAGGTTTAAATTAGAAGAAGCCACTTGCATTCACTTTTCTTCAATTTCAAAGGCGATATTTGCATCCTGTTCAGCATCCTTAAATGCTGAACATTTGGTAGTTGAAGACTCTTAAATATGACCACTTAATTTTAGAAAACTCACAAAAACCTCACCTGACCTTGAACTTGTGATTAGCGTTTTGTAGACATGGAATGTAGTGGATATTACCATCACTTGTATACCTACTAACAGTGGACTTTTCACTACTAATAGTGTAGAAGCAATGCCAGTCTTTCAAGGATACTGGTTGCCCTTGTCCTTCCAATTTTAACCCTGTACATGAGGACAGGCTCCCATTAGAGCACAAGTTAAAGAGAATGAGGCCAAACTATGCAAGCAACAGTTTCGTTCCCAAGTAATCTTGACAGTTAATCAGAATTTTTTTCCCCCTTTTATAATATGACAATATGATGATTAAAAACGCACAAGTTGACGTCAAGTTGACGTTAACATGTAAAATTGATATGTTAAATATGTATTCATTTTCCTGGAGAAAAAAACTTGACTCAATTGCTTGTAATTGATAGATAAAGTGGGTTTTTAAAGCATTTGAATGGTAGAACCTCTGTGTTAGAAAAAAAAAATGCAAACAGCCATAAATTTTGAGGATGGTTATGATTTTCAATTACTCGAATAGTAAATAAATTATAAAATCATTTTTAAAGGACTGTTTCTTGTCTTATATCTTTCCTTGTTAGTACTTAAGTTTTCAATATACTCTGTTGAAGACATAAGCAGCTAGAAAGATCATGTCTGAGCAGTCATTCCTGTTATACTTCTTTGAAATCTGCTTAAAGTCTCATGCACAGTCGGTGCATTGTAAAGTCTCCAGACGTCTGTGCAGTCATAAGAAATTGGCAAGCATGCGTACATTCTTATGGACCTTCGCACTCACCTAATAATGACATTTACATCACTTAGACCCTATCGGACTTGTAGACCAGGCAGGAATAATCAAGGTTTTAGTGTGTAACATGCCACTACTGTTTGAATATGGTGGCAATGCAAGTAAAAGCTATTTGTCAGCCACTGAAAGTAGAAGTTGGTACTACATACCAGGCTTTGGACCTGTGATACACATGTGTCAAGGTTAGATTAGATGATACTGTGTAAACAGGAGAAACTTGCAAAGGCAAGTGCAGCTGTCAGAAAGTTCTCTGCGGAACATCTTCAAAATGAAAAAGAAAATGCAGTCCAGTTCAAACCCAGGTAAAGAGAGCCTGTCGCAAGTAGTCCACATCATAGACAGTATAAAATATGGATGAAGATTCTGTGTTTGTAAAGTGAAGCCAAAGCAGAAG
This sequence comes from Aulonocara stuartgranti, assembly GCF_965226115.1. Lineage (NCBI taxonomy): Eukaryota > Metazoa > Chordata > Actinopteri > Cichliformes > Cichlidae > Aulonocara > Aulonocara stuartgranti. Next base: position 11,072,380 of record NC_138954.1, read on the forward strand.
GGCCACAAACCTGCATTCATTCTAAACTCCTTTTGAAAACAGACTCACAGTTGTATAAAATCTTTCCTGTGTTTATGGGCTCATTTGCTAGTTTTAGGACATATTGAATAAAACACGAAGTTCTTTTTGTAAATTATGCAAATTTTGAGTGGTTAAAAACAAAGTTTATCTAGGATATCCTAGGACTGGGTGATATATCGAGTTTTTAAAAAAATATTGATATATTTTCATACGAGATATAAGATGTGACAATATCGATATAGTCTATGTCATGTTATAATTATACTTGTGGAGTCGCAAGTTTGCCTCTCTTTCGTCCACTTTTGTCTCTGCACAACATTACTCTGGCTCGTCTCTCCTTCACTGAACACAACTCCCCCTCCCCCATAGCTTCACCTACAGGCAACGACAAGATGGACACAGCAAATCTCCGTTAAAGAGTTAGCGCAGATCGCCCAGTGCATGGGGCTGGACGGCGTCAACGTGTTAGCGAGCTAACGCGCTAATGAGCTAACCGCGCTCTGTTATGCACAAAAACGACATTGTTTTCTTTTATTTATGGAGCATTATTATTTAATAAATGCTGATAATTTATTTTTGAGTAATTTCTTCAAGTGCCTGTGTGACATCTGGGACACAGCTTTGACTAAGAACTCTCTTTTTGTTCTTACTTTATGGCTTTAAAAAAATATCGAGAGATATATTGTATATCGCCATCCAGCTAAAAGATATCGAGATATGAGTTTTGGGTCATATCGCCCAGCCCTACGATATCCTATTATTTAATGACTTAACAATCACGGGTCTTTACAAGGATGTAAGAAATGCTCTGATCAGGGCATTATAATGAGACTACTATTCACTGGATTGGACCATGGTGGCTATGTCCATACTGTATATTGTCTATGGGTGGGAAGTGATCTTTAAAGAGTCATTAAATAGTTCCCAGTGAATATGGGCTAGGATTCTTCCTGTGAAATGTCCTTTCCTATTTAAAAACCCAGAAAACATGCTAGCCAGTGCCAAACACTTTGTCACATTTTGTTGTCAGAACTTTCCTGTGAGAGATTGCTGATCTGATTATTTAATCATAAATTATTCAGCCTGGAACTTGCCAGAATTGTTGGGAACACCAGAGCTGTGCTATTTACTGAGATGGCTTACCCCTTAACACAAAAGCCCTGGTTGTTTTATGAATAAGTGCAATACTAAAACTGCTATCATGCTTGTTCTCTTCTTGGAAAATTAAATGTCTACTATGAAATTTAGAGTTCCCTTGTATTTTTGATGCCTATGAGTAATGGGGGCTGCCCCAATCATTTTGGAGGCTGCTTAACAACTAATCAATGGCTCTCAGGTTTCTTAATATAGAGTAAGAGTGGGACTTTCATAAGCAGCGGGAGGCTATTTCTGCTCAGTCATCATGGTACTGGGTGTGTATATGTGAGCGAAAAAAGGAAGCAGGGAAAGTTCATTCAAAGTACTAGATAATAGAGGGTCTCATGACTGAAAGCTGCAATCTTCATGTGGCAAGATAACTGACAGATGCCATGTTGGCTTCAGGTGCAGGCTCAGCTTCAGTGTTGTACTTTCTCTAAAGTGCTGGCACCCACAGTGCACCCCAGTGACTCTGCAGCTTGTGTTACTACACCGTCACAAACCACATCAGAAACTAGCTCGGTTACACTGATGAGTAGGCCGCAGGGACAACATACAGAGGGGGACGTTTTCCTCTCAGAAACCCAAGAAGTCCCTAAAGCTGTGATTCATGCTGCCTCATGTAGTTTTTCCTGCCGGTGCTTTAAGGTCAATCTCGAGAGATGCAATGGAAATTTCAATAAAAATCCCTGATTACAGATCCACTCAACCTACATCCTGAAACACAGCTGAGTTGCGCTCTGTGGCAGCACTATTTCAATACCTGCCCCTCCATTGCTCTGTGGGGGTTAAGTGACTTTTCTTTACTTGGCTCGTTTCCTCTGTAACACAAACATTTGCTGAAAGCCTATAAACAGTCTCTGAAAAAAACGTTATTTAATTGTACCTGCATTTTAAAACCATCTCCTGCTCTTGCCACTGTCTCGTGCAGGCATGCTCTGTTTGCAGCAAGAATTACTAGGTCAGCCTTCCATACAGGCAGTGATGTGGCAGGGTTGAAATCCTCCTCACTGCTGTTGTGGTCTCTGTCTCCAGGTGCATGATGAACCTACTGTGCTGTAGCTGTCTAAGCTAGTCAGGTTGCCTCACCATGGCAAAACCTGGGAGCGACAGAGATGGAGCCATGGTGGATAAGCAGGCGGGGAAGAAGGTATGTGACTCTCTTACTTCAAATAGAAGCTTCTATTACCATCCTGTGGTAAACACAAGGAATAGTTCCTGCAAGTTTACAAAAGTGATACTTGTTTTCTTTACATTTTCTTGGGGAAATACTGTACAAAATTGGACCCCAAATAATACACAGGTGATTTTAAATACAACTAAACGAATTCAGAGTTTGGCAGAAACTGTCAATAGGATCACATGATCAATGAAAATGGCATTTGAATAAACAAAGATTGACTGCTTGGTTCACATGATATTGTAGAACAATCTGGTTCATTCACATTTTCTTTCATCGAGCAAACCAGGTAAAATAAAACTAAATTGAGAAGCTGTTATTGATGCTAAATCATGTGGCATGCAGAGAGTGTTGGACTCCAAGACAGCTGACTTCTTTTAATGCTTCTTTAGAGTGTGTGTGTCACTTTTTGCTTCCTGAGTGACAGGGGTTTTTTTGTTTTGTTTTTTTGTTTCAGTTCTCAAACATCTGCATGAATGTTTCTTGGGTTTTAGAGCTCTGATGTGTAAACACTCATCACCCACTTGCTGAACACTAACATCTGGGCACCAGCAGGGAGCACATCTAAGCTTGTAGCGGCATTATTCATTATATCGGCTTGTTCTGTAAATGTCAGTGCACTTCAGCTGCCATACATGTACATGTTGACATCAATGCGGTTATGTTCGGCCAACATTGTGATTTGATTGTATGTAGTTTACCAGTGATAGAACGAGATAAATCTTGTGGTTCATCAAAAGGATATTCTTAACACAGCATATATTTCTGTGGGGCTTTTTTCTATTGTGATACAGTATTCTGCTTTAACCCAGAGATGCACTCGAATGTTGTGCGTGAGAAATATCTGACGTACTATCTCCTATATTACCATGCAAACAGGGCTTAATTGCCCTTTTCTACATAAATGCAAGGAAGCATTTGTGTCTGCCTTTATTTTCAAGGCAAAGGTACTTCACATCTTAGCTCTCATCTACTTTCAGCCGTGCCAGACACTTCAGCTTTGCACAGCTGGCACATTGCTTCACTGAGATCAAAGAAGCACCATGCTGCAGACATTTTCCTCCTGCCAGAAATGTATTTTACTGCACCAAAGTGCAGCACACTAAAAGTAATGGTTCTGAAAAAGCTTTGTCTGCAGATCAGAGTGCAGAATAACCCAGTAACTGAAAGACACTGTGATAATGGCGAGATTAGTGGTATTGCTGTGGGTTGTGTTTGATGCTGGAGTGTTTTCGCTCCACCTCCACCGTGTGTATTTTCTGTAGAATCAAATAGTTTTATATGTGCATGGAGTGGCTAAATTCAATTCAGGCATTGAAAACCAAAATTACAACCATAGAAGCAATCAGCAGCTGCAAGTGGGAGGGATAAAATTTAACATCTTGTGTCTTTTGAAGTGGGTGTTGTCGTCTTTTCTGCTCAATTATGGCTCCGATTTTGGTCACCAAAGAAATGCAAATTACCCAAACGAGGTGGTACTTGTGTTCAACAGGAAGCCACCCTGTATATGTAGGTAATTTTCTTGCTTTATCGTCCCATTTCAGGCTTTTCGTGGTCAACCTTGCTTTACGTGTTTTCAGTATTATAGCTATTAAATTTGAAGGGTTTGAGTTAGGAATTAGTTGTCACTGCAACATCAGTTAATCTGAGTGTCTCACTCAGTTTGTCTATAAAATGTCTGAAAGTTGTGATGCAAGTATGAGATAATCTACCAAAGCTGTGGGGGACGACCCTAAACAATTTTTGTCTGACCAGCAGGCTATATACAGATTATAATGCAATGCATTTGAGGACTGGGACTGCAGATATATTTTTGAATCGGATATGATTTAAATTGATGATCAGTAAAGGTGCTGTTGTGCATTAAAAAGAAACTGTTAATCTATGAAGTCTGATGGTATTGAATGCTTGCCTGGCAGTGCAGGTTGCACAGGTGTGAATATTTTCACACTCCCACAGCACAGTGCCATAATAATGGACTTATTTTTCTTCCCTTTTTTCTCTTTTGTGTGTAAACTGATGGGGGGGGGAGCTCCAGATCTTGTATTCTTCCCTTGAGACTTCGCCTTGGGAACAACATTTAAGTGAGCCTCGCAAGCAGCACCCAAATACCGTATTGCAGTCGGTGTTATCTCTGCAGTAGAAGTCACGTAAAGCAGGAACTACCACCTGCGTACTAAGCTCGATCCTGTTAGCTGTCAAACTAGTTGACATGGCTTTTAAAATGAGACTGCCAGGGTTCATTTGAGGCCATTGCTCCTTTGTTTACATATCCAGGCACACTCGGCACTCAACTGAGGCCACACCTCTGCCTCGTTTGACCCGATTTTAATTCTTTGTGTGTGTTTTATTTCTTCCTCACCCTTGACAGAGCAAAGACAAGTTGTCGCCTTTCACCAAAACTCCAAAGTTGGACCGGAGTGAATTGCTGGGGAAGGAAGGGAAAGCAAAGTCTTCCATGAAGCGCAAGCTCTCCTTCACTACCAGTCCGCCCCAGGCAGAGGAGCGAGACTCCGACACGGGTAAGGAGTGTTGCTGTTCCTCCTCCAAACAGCCATGCTGCTGGCTCACTGCCATGTCTGTACACTGCCCCCTGGTGGCCTGCTGTCAAACAGGTCTTCAAATAGTCAACAACGGGTCAATATTGTTTCGAAAACGGGACCCAAGTCAGGTCTCACTGATGAACTTGTGGCCTGTTGTGTGTATTCTGAGATGGATGAAGAATCATTCTATGAGAATGTATTCATTTTTTAGTGTTACAAATAGTAATCAGGGCCTCCTACCCCACCTCCTAATATAACACCATGTTTTGTTTAGTTTTTTTCTACATTCAACACATTATGTCCTTTATCTACAAAACCCATTTAAAAAGAAAGACCAAAACCAGCAGTGAACTATGTAGCCGTAGATATCCAGTGTATAAGTGAACTGTAAAAAGCCCCCCAAGAATCTTCACTGTTTTACATCCTCAATAGTAGAATAACCCTCTACAAATGCACTGCAATGCTGTATTTAACATTTGTTTGTTAAGTACACTATTTGTATTTGTATTTTTATATGTTTTTATAAACTGCGCTGTAGAAAGACCTTTGCAGTTGTCTTGAACCTCACTGATGGTGTACAGATTTCCCAATAACTGTCACTATGTTGACGATAAAAATGCACTCATCTTAGCAGTGCAGACATGTCGTTCTTCCTCTCACTTGTGTAAACACTGTTCTAACCCCCTCTTTCAGTTAAAGTTTAACTATATGTTTATCAGATTCAAGGCCTAAAAATAGGTTACTGTATCGTACAGCTGTAATTATAATAAATAAACTGCATGTTTATGGACTGCTTGAAGTCCTGCAGGTTTGCCTTCATCTCCTCTGTAGAGCAAAGCTCAACATGATCTTTTTCATTGTGTGGTCCTGTGTCATTCTAACAGATGAGAACCCTCAATTTTGGAAGTATAATTTATGTCGCACACGTAATAAACTAGCGCGGAGAGTGGCTTTGCCTTCCAGCAGCTTCCCCCGGTCCTTTTGTTGAGCAGCTGTAGGACGAGGCGAAGAAGCGACCCCAGTGACCGCCTCGGACCGGATCTCCTCTCCTGTCTGCTGTGTTGCCATGACTCATAATCTGTGCGTGGAGTGCGAGTGTGCCTTTGTGGCTGTCTGTGTTTGAGTTCATGTGAAGCGAGGAGGGTGAGAGAGAGCAAGCGAGCGTTAATGCAGTGCTTTCCCACCCTTCCACCCCCCCCACCTTGCTCTCCTTTTCCTCCCCTCTCCCCCCCCTCCCATCCTCTCTGCTTTGCACTGTAGATGACTCAGACCCAGGCCAGTCGAGTGAGACCTGGGGAGAGAGATTAGTGCCTCCCTGCAGGATATACGCAGGTAATCGCTGCAGCCCGATCCTCAGCCCCCGCGCCCATCCACTTTGCGCTGCTATTCTGCTGTAAACACACATGCACACATGCACGCGTGTGTGTTTTCGCCTTGCATCTCCCCCCTATTACAGCTCACGCATGTCTGTGTTTAAACAACCGACCGGAGACTGGGGGGGCCCCGAGGAGTGCCATGGGCACTTGGCTGGCTTAAGAGAATGCCATCTTCTATTTGTTTTTGTTTTTTTAACTGTTTGTTTTTTTTTGTTTTAAACCTCATGCTTGTCATCTGTTTCTCTGCGCGCTCAACAGATACAAGGGGAAGAGGAAAAATGCGATGCAGTCACAATGAAGTTGCATCTTGTAAAAGACGACCTTTTTTGGTGTTTTTTGTAATTTGTCTCCAAACTCATTCTTGTTACAGATAAAGATGGACCAGACAAGAAGAAGGTGAAAAAGGAAGCTGGGGGCAAGAAATCCCAGGCACCCAACTTTTTGTTTGGGTATCCGCTGTCGGAGCGCAAACAGATGGCTCTCCTAATGCAGATGACAGCCAACAGTCCAGGTTTGTGTACTCGCCCTCTCACCTTGTCCTCAAGAAGGGTCAGTGTGTATTTGCTGCTAGATGAGTCATACTTCAGAACGTCTCTTGTTTTTGTTTTGTTTTTTAGGAATAGGATAAAAATCTTATCTGTGGTGTTTGTTAGTGATACTGTACCGCTGCTGTAGATTAGATCTGAAAATAGCTGACTTGGAGAGGGGTTAGGGTTACTGTGTTGTTTGGTTTTGTTTTGTTTACATGTTTTCTAGTAGTTATTGCAGTTTGGTTTTGTTTGTCTTTTGCTTTACTCATTAAAGGAGCTGTTTGACAGTGTTAAGCCTACAAAAAACTGACTCCAAATGAATTTGAGAGAATCGGGTCAGGATATTTGGGAATTAAGCTGTGGTGCTGGAAGGGGATGAAACTGCATTGTGGGGGGGCGGTACCATGCGACTTCCTGCTGCCGTAGTCTGTCTACTACAGGAGATTTTTGCTGTACCCTGTGCTATGTGAAAAAGTTACTTCCTCTTGATAAGTTGAATAATATTTATTTCCTTTCCATTACGTTGTTGGCAGTTTTGAGAATTTTTCTTTTCCCCCAAATATGGTCTCTAGTCACTAGACCTTTTTTTTTCTTTCTTCTTCATTTGTTCATGTATGTCATGCTTCGTCACCGGTGCTCATCAGCAGTCAATGAGAAATTGGTGACTGTTACAGTAGACAGTTTGAGGGGAATGATAACACTCATTTGTTAGGAAAATGGTCTGAAATGTGCACACGTACCTTCTCCATTGCACAGTCTGACTGTGCTTTATATGATGCTATCTGTAATGCTGTAGTAACGGACTGCTCTGTTATTGCCAACAAACGGGATATTCAGTGGTGGAAAAAGTACTCAAATGATCTGATGTTTGTCAGTTAGTCCATTTCCATATCTTATTAAAGTAGCTCTGATAAACATTACAGTGCATCTTCCGGAAATCACGGAACTGCATTTGTCTGAATTTGCATAGGTATACATATGTGCATGTCCTCCAAAGTAACCGACATCATGTAGCCGATGAAGATGATGGTGTGCACAGATAAAACGGAGGGACTGCAGAGTTCACCGCTAAAGGAGAGAAGTAAAAAATGAATAATAACATCAGTATTCAAAAAATGTGACTGCACACAGATACATTTTGTTGATGACAGTCTGCACAGCTGTGTGTAGGTTCTGTTTAGCACCAACACACAACCATGCCAGTCCCATGAGTGCTATTCAGTTTCCATTACTATGGCAACCCCCATTTCATGTTTCATAGACCCATACATGTTCTTTCAACTATTGCTGTTTGTCTACAGCCTGAATTTGTAGCAAACGGCAGTAGATCTAGTTTGCTTTAGGTGAAGGTGCTGTCTTTCTGTCTGAGTGGACCAGGATGTTGTGAATTCAGTGAACTCTGTACTGACACCATGCATTCAAACGTGCATGTGTAATTCCTAGAAAGGTCCAGATGCATGTATGCTTACTCAGACATGGGTTTAAGCAGTCTCTCGTTCCCAGTAAAACTGGATTCACTGTAGTTGTTCAGTCTAGAGAGAAAAGCAGTTGTCTTAGTGTGTGATGTGCTTTTTTTTCTGTCTCTCTTCCCTTCGAGCATCATTTAAGTCTTTTTCGCTCTCTCTCTCTCCATGTGTCCAGACTCTACACCGAGTCACCCCTCACAAACGACCCCTGTGCAGAAGAAAGTCCCCAGCAGCGCCTCGTCTCGGCAGAAAGACAAGGTCAACAAGAGGAACGAGCGAGGGGAGACTCCCCTTCACATGGCAGCAATCCGGGGAGACGCTAAGCAAGTTAAAGAGCTCATTAGCCTGGGAGCTGATGTCAATGTCAAAGACTTTGCAGGTACGACGCCCCAGGAGATGATCATTTAACAGCTTTCATCATGTCCCAGCAGTTGTTAATAATGACATTAGACTGAGTAACAGATGCTGATGCAAAGGCAATGTCTCAACATGAGCTGTAATCAGTCTGCGCATTACTACTGCTTATGCAGCTGTTGGTATGTCGAGTAGTAGAATTGAGAAAACAGCTGGTAAAAATTTTTTAAGACTCTTCTCCTGTCCTCACCAGGTTGGACGCCTCTGCATGAAGCCTGTAATCTTGGTTACTATGATGTGGCCAAGGTCTTGATAGCAGCAGGTGCAGAGGTGAATACACAGGGTCTGGATGACGACACACCACTTCATGATGCTTCCAGCAGCGGGCACAAAGATGTAAGAGCTTTGAGTTAGTCTGTAACTGAAGGTCTTAAAAGTATATTGCACTTAAAAATTTTGATTAAGGACTCTGCACAGGTCTGATGTGTGAAATTGTTACAGAATGTAAGAAGGACATTGTCTCAGTGCACTTACAAAATTTGATTAAACATTTCTGAGAATCAAAACAAAAATACACAAATTGATTTAAATTTGGCTTATCACCAAACTCGGACAGCTTCCAAGCGACTGCTACTTTTAGGTCGCTCAGCAGAAGACCTGTTTTGTCTTCCTGCACTGCCTCTAAGATACATGGTGCATCTCCTTCAGCTTTTCAAGACGGTGACCTTTCAACTTTGTGGAATTTGTGGATTTGGCAGGGAGACATATTTGGCAAGTAGGGAGGTTGGTGAGCCAAGATTATGTCAACATAGCCAGAAAAACGTACGTGTTCATAATGCACTCTGTGCCGGCACAGGATGGCACGCATCACAGTTCAGGTCGTTTGTGCTGAATATTTTCCTTAGACGTCTCAAGATGTTAGATGAACTCGAGCGAGGTGTCAGTGTCACCTTGGGGGATAAATTTACAGTGAATAACAATCTTGCGAATGTTGACAAGCATGCTCCTGTTCGCACTCCTGTTCGCTCAGGAAACTGTGGACTCTGTAACTGAAACCTGCAAAAAACTTTTGTCATAGCTGGACACCCAGACACCCCCCCCCCCCCCCCCCCCACCCCCCCACCACATGAAAGCAGAGTCAGTCTGACAGATAGAAGTTGGCTGCTTCAAGTTTTGAGGGCTGCGGTGAAATCGTAGACCACACATGCAAGCGATCAGAATCTAGCCTAAAAACGAGCAAGCTAAAAATAGCAGCAGCACTGAAAACTGACCCAAGAGGATGACTTTAAAAGGGAGATCAGCCAAATTTTTATCTGGTGTGCTTGTATGTATTCATGAGCCAATTCTTTTTTTGATCGCACCTCTAATATAAAGGTTGCACAAGTCCATCCTTAATGCAGGAATAGTCAGAGTGCTGTTACATTTATATGTGGACATTGCATACATGTTTGGGGGGTTTTTGTTTTTTGGCTGTCTTTAAATGTTAAGTCAAATATTTATTTCTGTTGCATCAACTTGCAGAATGTAGTATTTTATGATAATGATAAGAAGACGGCCACTCTTAGGTCATCAGCCAGTAAATTTGTTTTTAAGTTGTTCGAGTTTAAAAATGATCAAAATGCATCAGATTGCGTTAAAGTGCATTTTGTTACAATTTTAAATGCCTTGGTAAAATGTTATATTTTACCTTTAAAAAAAATCTAAGGCATGTCTGTCTGTCTAGGATTTCTCAGTGTAATTGTTGTGTTTTCTGTAGATTGTGAAACTTCTGCTTCGTCACGGTGGTAACGCTTTCCAAGCCAACAAGCGCGGCGAGCGCCCGGTGGATGTGGCCGACTCTCAGGAGCTGGAACAGCTATTAAAGGGAGAAGGAGCCGTGTCGGACCATGATGACAGCTCTTCAGGTGATTGTCCCTCCTGTGTAATATTTATGTTTTGTTTTGTTTTTTTACTCCCCTGTCATCGACATCCAGTAATGTGTCCACTGTAAATGAAGCTTAAGTCTACTGTACTCCACAGAATCTGAAGACCCGCCATCTGTCAATCCATCCAGTGTCGATGACAACATGGAAGACTCTGATACTGAAAAGGACTCTGCCACGAAAGCATCGTCTTCCATGCCAGGGATGGATGAGTACGAATTTAAGGACGAGGAAGAGGAGGACAATCTCGGTAAAGCCCTGAATGACAGACACATCCTCAGGAGGGAGCTACGACAGCCGGAGAAGGAGGACAAAGACAGGAATCACGTTGCAGTAAAGCAAAGCAACAAGGGGGATTCCTCATCAAAGTCCAAGAAGCAGAAGACGTCTCGTGTCCACTGCAGCTCGGATACGTCCAGCGACGAAACGGAGAGCCTCTCAGAGAAGAGAAGCTCCCCCACCTGCTCTCATAGCTCGGAGAACGTCAAGCCGGACACGAGGTCGAAAAAGGACAATACTGAGCAAAAGGACAAAGGTAAAGTTAAGAGGAAGAGCAAGAGCCAGAATAAAAACAAGGAAAACCAAGAAGATGGGAAAGAAAACAGTAAAACGCTAGTCCTCTCTCTGGCAACAGTGTCTGAAAGCACAGAGAAGGGCCGGGAGGAAGACTCTTTCAAGATGTCTTTCAGTCCCAAAGATGACTCATCCGTCCACCTCTTCCACTTGTCAGCCATCAAATCTCCTAAACTGAACCACAGCCTGACAGATAAACAGACACCACTCAAACAGGAAAATGCGAAGATGTGCGTTTCCATCACTGACAGCTCGTGTCCAGTGGACGGTGTCAAATACAACCACTACACAGACGCAGACTACTGCACTGAAGGCTCTAGCACGAAGGGGTGTAAGCACAAGGAAAAGAGCAAACATCAACAGAAAGACTCCAGTGTGGACGGCGACGACGGCCACTCGAGCCCCTACAAAGACGGCAGCATAGGAAACAGCATAGACAGCGAGGGTGCCTTACGGAAGACTGATTTAGACGGAAAAGTCGTGAAGAAGCATAAATTTAAACACAAGGAGAAAGACAAACACCGCAGGGAATATGAGGCAGAGCGGAGCCGCCAAAGGCAAAAGGAGGCCAGGAAAGACAGCCACAGGAATTTGGAATTTGACAGAGAGTTCTGGAAAGAAAATTTTTTCAAAAGTGATGAGACAGATGAACCTCTGCCAGTAAAAAAGGAAAGTGAAGACAGCAGCTCACTTCAGAAGACTGCTGATTCCTCTCCTGTGAAAGATGAGCGAAACCCAAAGGAGAAGCACTCCGGCAGCAAGGAAAAGAGGCCAAGAGAGGAGCGAGAAAAAGACAAGAGCGTGAAAAAAGAGCGGAAGGAGGCGGCAGGAAGAGAAGAGAAGGTGAAGGATTCAAAGCTCAGCGAGCATGACGAAAAGGTGGACTGCCACGGCTCAGGGCGGATTCCTGAGGAGTCGCTGCAGATCAACAGCATGAAAGAAGAGACAGAGGAGAAACCCATAAGTGGGATCACAGCTGATCAAGAACAGCTGGAGCCTGCAGAAAAAGGCTCACGCGAGAAAACTGACAAGAGGCTCCCAGGAAAGGAAAAGGACTCAGACAAAATGGAGAAAAGGCATCTTGACAAGGAAAAAAAGGTCAAAACAGAGCACTCTGACAAAACCGAACCACAGAACTCAGTGGATCGTTGGAAGGAAAAGGAGCGAGCGGGATCCATCTCTTCCGTTTCGCCTGGAGAGAAAAGCTACAAAGAAAACGAGAAGCTGAAATCTTTAACCACAACAAAAAAGCATGAAGACAGCAGGAAAAGTAAAGATAAGTTCGACAAACGGTCTGATAAGGAGAGGCAGGACAGAGACTATAATGCCGGGGATCACAGAGAAAAGGATCGCACAAGCTCTGATAGGAAAGGAAAACCTCTGGAGAAGACCACGGATCACAGTAAATCTGATCGCGCCAAAGAAAAGGACTTTGACAGGAAAAGAAGAGATAAAATAAAAGATGGAACGCTGTCCTCGACCTCCAATCTGAAATTACTTTTAGAGGAGAAGAAAAGCCATCTCTCTGAGAGCGGCAAGTCCTTATCTACAAAATCAAAGGAGGAAGCAGTGAGAACGCCGGAGAAGGATCGCGATAGGCGAGACCGTGACAAAGACTCGGATAGACACAAGGATAAAGAGCGACACAAAGACCGCTCTCAGCAGGCCAAAATCAGCAAGGCCAAATCCAGTGAGACGGAGGCAGACAAGGCCAAATTGAAAGCCCCGCCAGCAATACGAGACGCCAAACCAAAAGAAAAGAGACTTGTGAACGATGACCTGATGCAGACCAGCTTTGAGCGCATGCTCAGCATGAAGGACCAAGAGATTGAGCTGTGGCATCGGAAGCACCTAGAAAAACTCAAACAGAAAGAGCGGGAAAGGCTTAAACAGCGGCCTGTGGCAGATCCGGGGAAGTCCAAGCCTAAAGACAGAACAAAAACAGAACCATGTTTGAGTAAGGAGCTAACGCGCTCAAAAAGCTCTGATACATCTGATGTCCACAGCAGAGATAAATCCCTGAAGGACGGCACTAGCCCCAGAACGGTGTCACTTGATGGGAAGAGTCTGCCCTCTATCAGCGCAAAGGTCATATCAGCCGTGGAAAACTGTCTGACGAGATCACCCCGTCCTGAGAATGACCGTTGTGGCATCATTTCCAGGTCTGTTTCTTTAGTCTCTGTTGCCAGCTCGGAGGATTCATGCCAGGCAACGACATTAACTCCCAGAAATGCCGAATACGATTCTGATGTAAACATGGAAGCCTCAGACTCCCAGCCTGCATTTCTCCAGTCTTCCCTCGTCATTCAAGCTACAAGGTCGCCGTCTGTTCACGATAAAGACTGCAACAGTCTTCCAGATGTTTCACAAGGTAATCGAGTGATGTCCGGCAGGCATGAGTCTCCTTACCTCAGGGCTATTCTGGATGAGGATGCCAACTCATCAACTGAAGGCAAAGCTGTTGAAAATCTGCCAAAATCCAACCTGACTGCGATCCCAGGAGAGGAGCCGAGAATGAAGGAGGCCTCAGAAACCGCAGAGAGCCTGAGTACACAACAAAATTCAAATTCAGTTACCGATTCAGTCACAGAGAGGGAAGGAAGCACTGCTGGATGCTCGACAACGCAACTGTTAAATAAAGATCTTCCCAGTAAAAGCGTGACTCTTCCACAGTCCAGCAGCTCACAGTGCAGTAGTTCTCAAAGTGGGTCGGAGGAGCCGAAACCTCTTCCTCTATCTGAGCCTCCTGCTGTCCAAGACATCCAGTGTCAGATGGAGACTTCACAGGCAGAATGTGTTACTAAAGAATCTGATCAGCCGTCAGTACCTACAGCTTCTCAAGCTGCTGAGCTGTCAGCACTCACAAACACAAAGCTCTTCCAGCATAGAGAACCACTCCCGTCTTCTGGTATTGAGAATCAGCAGCAGGCCGAGTTAGTTACCACGGAGGTTTCTGACCAAAAAGACACACTCGTGGAGACCGCTCACGGAACAGAACCAGAAAATATGGAAACGGATGCAGAAAACTTGACAACAGAAGCGGCGGGGAGTCCCATACCGTCCACCAGCTCGCACATTCCCACCTCTGCTGCCAGAGAATCCTCAACGGGTTTCAGCAGATCCGATGAGTGCAGGCCTTCTCAAGAGGATGCAGATGCAAGTGGCCAAGACTGCAAGAAATCACAGCCTTCCAGCGACATCTCAGGCCCATGTCTCGATGCTCTTACGGAAAAGGAAAGCGTGTCCTGTTCGAGCCCTGAACACAAGACTGAAGGGACAGCAGATGTACCACAAAGCTCACACAACAGCGGTGGTGGTGCTGCTGTCTCTGCTGCAACTGAGAGTTCATCCGTTGAAGGCAGCCTGAGTACAGACTGCTCACCTGAATCCAAAGCAGAGGCCTCCTCGGAGCCCATGGAGGTCACGCCTGCCGAGGAGAAACCAGAGTCGTCCTCAGCTCTAGAAGAGCAGAGCCAAAGCGCCGTCCAGTCAGCGGATCCAACAGACATCAGCAGCAGCGCCTCAGGGAGTTCCTCTCCGCAATCCGGAGACCGGGAGTCCGACTCCTCAGGGGCGAAACTCAAGATTCGCGTAGCAGACGAGGAAATGGACATTCACGTGCCCCATCCACGCAAGAGGAAGATGCCGAAGGTGTCGCTCTCCCAGCCGTGCTCCACCACTCAACAAGAGAGGGAACAGCAGTCGCTAGCGGCTATCGTTGACTCTGTAAAGCTGGAGGAGATCGAACCTTACCAGTCGGACAGAGCTAACCCATACTACGAGTTCCTGCACATCCGCAAGAAGATCGAGGAGAAGCGTAAAGTGCTGTGCAGCGTCGCCCCGCAGCCGCCGCAGTATTATGACGAATATGTGACCTTTAATGGCTCATACCTCCTAGACGGGAACCCACTCAGCAAACTCTGTATACCAACTGTGAGTCATCATTGTTATTATTGATTTGATTTGATTTTTTAGACAAAACTGCAGCAGGGATGATGTGCATACTCTTTTATGATTCAAAACGAAGCTAGTGACCATTTGACCTTTAGTGCAAAGAACGGAGCACAATGATGGTTTGATCTCATTATGTTGGCTTCATAACATGATCCATAACTGCAGTTGAATATAAATTTACACTAATCAGGCGGCTCTAATTGATATATTTCTGGGAAGAAAAATCATTTGCTCTCCCTTTCACTGCATGTCAACGTTAACATTAAATTTGTGTCACATCCTCTATCCCCGTTTTTGGCGGTCGTGTTAATCCGGCACGTTGCACCGCTGCAGCTGTGTTGAAGACAGGGGGGTCAGTCATAGATTATACAGGGGGAGGTTATACATTTTGAAGAGATGAGACTTTGTTGGAAAGATATTGAAAAGAGAATTAAATCTCATCAGTGAAACAGAAGAGTGACAAAAAGAAGTCTAGTAGTCAGATGAGCTAATGCCAAGGCGAGCCATCCATCCGTCCACAACACAATCATTTATGTTTTCACCCAAACTGTGAGCACGCTATTGATGTCTTGCTGTTAACTGCTCATTTATTAAGGCTCAGAGCCTTAAGCATTTCATCCCCCATGTTTACCAGGACAGCTGATGCTCAGTTTTCTGCATAGACGCACTGCATCACTGCTACACACCAGTACTAAACTTTAAATGATAATATTTTCTCATCTCTCAGATGTCAAACTGCAGTCCTGACCAAGTTTGTAAAAATCTTTCTCCTTTTTTAAACGGTTCGTTTGGACAGATAACTCCTCCTCCGTCATTACCTGAGCAGCTCAAAGAGATGTTCAAACAGCAGGAGGTGGTCCGCATGAAACTACGACTGCAGCACAGCATTGAAAGGGTACGTAGTTCTGCTGTTGGAGCTTCGCATTGTTAAATGTCGTCTGTGTTATGCCTGCAGTTATATTAACCATGACTGTGTTTGGTGCTGTGCTACATGTGCTTTCTTAAAAAGATTTGAGTTTCACGCTAACACACAAACGTTGGATTTATGACACTGACTGGATTTCTTTTTTCCTTCTTTAAGGAAAAGCTGATTGTTTCAAACGAGCAGGAGGTCTTACGAGTCCATTACCGGGCAGCAAGAACACTAGCCAATCAGACTCTGCCTTTCAGTGCCTGCACCGTTTTATTGGATGCGGAAGTGTACAACATGCCGCAGGATGTCCAGGTAATTAACACAAGGACATCCATGGGTTTATGTTTTACAGTCCAGTGTTTTTAGTGTATTTTGGGGAGAATTTGAGAGTTTATCATTTGTTTGTCTCATAGAGCGATGATGGCAAAACATCAGTAAGGGACCGATTCAACGCCAGGCAGTTCATGTCGTGGTTACAAGATGTCGACGACAAGTTTGACAAACTAAAGGTGAGCAATGAATCTGAAATTATAAGGAAATGGTCAGAAATATCATTGCAGGAGATTTTTATGCTATTCCAAAAAATGTAGAAAGAGTTGTTTGCTTGTTTTAGATGGTCTTATTGTCTCATATGTGAATGCTTTTAATCTTTCAGTGATTGTATCCTGCTAGTTGTTGCTTTTTACATCTAAGATGCAGATCTCTGCCTTTCATGCATCTGAGATTTATCTTGTGACATCTTGGCGTCCGTGCTCAGGAAGCCAAGAGGCAGCCAGGAAACTAAGAGAAGGGTTAGGGGTAGCCAGAGAGCAGCGACTTCCAAGTTTAAAGCAAGGGGGATGTTTATAAGTTAATTAATTGCATATGGCTATTCTCTGGAAGGAATGAAAAATAAATGTGCTAAAAGGAACCACCAACTACACTTCCTGACCATTTTATTAGGTAAACCTAACTAGCACTGCATTGGAGCCCCAGAACTGCTTTAATTTTTCATGGCACAGATTTAATAAGGTGCCTGAAACATTGCTGAGATTTTAACCCATGTTGACATGATAGCATGACACAGTTGCTGAACATCCATGATGCTCACGGTCCACCATATCCCAAAGGTGCTCTTCTGGATTGAGATCTGGTGACTGGGGAGGTCATCAGAGTACAGTGAACTCATTGTCAATTTATTTTATTTTTTATTTTATTTTATTTTATTTTTGAGGTTTGTAATATGGCACAAATACGTGGTCATTTGAGTTACTGTTGCCTTCCTATCGGCTCGACGTGGTCTGGCCATTCTCTTCTGACATCAGCAACCCTCAAGGTGTTTGTGTGGTTAAATGTCTGCAGATGGGCAGTTTCTGAAATACTTGTGAATCAACAACCATGCCACAATAACGTCAATCGTCTCACTTCTTCCCCATTCTGATGCTCAGTTTGAACTCCAGCATCTGACCATGTCCGCGTACATAAGTGCACTGAGTTTCTGCCATGTGATTGGTTAACAAGTAGTTGAACAGGTGTACCTGATGAAGCACCCAGGGAAAGTTTCTCTGGTGTCGATCGATGGTACAGTCCAGTTTTTTGTTTTGAATTCAGCGTGGCGGAGAGCGTTTTTGGGTTTAGCAGCAGGGTGGAGAAAAACGTTTCACTTCTTGGTTGCCTTTGTTTTTTCTTCCTACCCTCTCCTCCACCAGTTCTTTCTTGGAGACGGACGCTCTTGGTCTAAATGAGAACAGCTGTTGGATGAAGTCACGACCTCTTTTTCTTCCCTCCACAGACGTGTCTTCTGATGAGGCAGCAGCACGAGGCAGCAGCTCTGAACGCAGTGCAGCGCTTGGAGTGGCAGCTCAAGCTGCAGGAGCTGGACCCGGCCACCTACAAGTCCACCAGCATCTTTGAGATCCCCGAGTTCTACATCCCGCTCGTGGAGGTCAACGACGACTTTGACCTGACCCCGATATGAGCTGTAGGACAGACGCGCTTTGCCACAGCGGAAGCTAAATTGCTGACACGAGCGGGCAGCCTGCACAATCGGGGAACAGGAAAGGAAAAGATGTGAAGCACTTATAATGAGGCAGTGATAAGAAAGAGCACTTAAAAAAAGAGACCATTTTAATTCCAGAGCTCTTAGAGTCCAAAACAGGCCTCCCGCCCACGAGGACGGGGAAGGAAGACCGTCCAGGCAACAGACGTAGCCGGGGAGCCGAGACGAGAAGCAGGGCCAGGCGGTGCAGCGAGAGGAGGCGCCGTGTGGACAACAACACCTCATCAAGCAGGGTCACACAAGTGAAAGATTTCAATTGTTTTCAAACTGAGTGTTCATACATTGTGTACAGACTGTGCTCTTAATTTTTTTTAACTTATTTTATACATAAATTGTGCATTTGTAAATAGCCATGTAATTATTGTTTTAAACTTGTAAAACAACAACAAAATGATAGATATTTTGATTGTAAACTTGTTCTGTCTGATGTTTTAATGGACCAAAGTTCTTTTCCCCCCCCTTTTTCCCCCCTTTTTTTGATATTGAGTGTCCTCTTTGTTTGTGATGTTGTCGTTGGCTTAAAATCTTAAGCATGTGTTGGCTTCAGTTGCTTCTTTTTTTTTTTTCTGTTTTGTTTTTGCTGTTTCTTCCTTCCTCATCTGGACATCCACGCCACAGCTGGTGTTCTTTGACTTTGGCAATTAAATGCTGTGCATGCGTTGCATTGTTTGTACTTTTTCCCTAAAGAGCTGTACTGTGGACTTAATTGTGAGGTTTACTGAAGTGTTCAGACTTTTTTTTTTTTCTTGTTTTTCTTTTTCCCCTTTTTTGCGCCATTGTGTTATGTCCTTATTGTGGCCTCACTCCTCATGTTGTTCATTGTGTCTTGTGCACATTAAAGTCTGTTGTGGCTTCCAAGGAAACAAAAAACAACAAAAAAAAAAAAATCATACTTTTACAGTTTCATTGTGAGATCACAACAAATCCTATTTTTTCAGCATAATGCCTTTTGAACGATAGTTCTAAAAAAGTCTATTTTAATATTTACTTGTTACATGACTTGTAGATATTTGTAATATATAATTGAATAAATTTTATTTGTTGTGAAATTAAATTTTTTGTTGGTGTGATTCTTGGTAAAAACCTATTTTCATAGTACAGCCACCTCAGCTGAACACTATTTAGTGGTAGTACTATGTTTAGCCAGTAGATGTCACTGTAAGCAGCGCTGCACCTCCAGCTGTGACTTTATTATTTTTCCTGTTGAAAAACAGATGCAGTAAAATAAAAATAAAGCTGAGTTTAAGTTTCCTCCTTTAGCAGATGAAGGTGAAGAGAGTCCCTTAATGTAAAGCTCTGCTGAAGCAAGTAGCTTGGGTGGAACATAACAAGCTGCTTGCACACGATTGCATCAGCATTATTATTCCAGTAAGATGATATTTAAAGGAGTATAATTAACATGATAATACTAGTCCTACATGGACCATTAATACTGACGAACATAATGTGTTTTAATAGTTTGGTTTTATTTGGCTTCAACAGATTTTATTTGTCACCTCAATCATTCCTGCACATCAATTTTATGAATGAAGGATTTACTGCGGGACTGTTACCTTCGACACCAGAGGTGGGACCAAGTCATTGTTTTGCAAGTCTCAAGTAAGTCTCAAGTCTTTATCCTCAAGTCTCAAGTCAAGTCTCAAGTAATGTCAGGCAAGTCAGAGTCGAGTCTCAAGTCACTGGTGTAAAAGTCCGAGTCAAGTCACAAGTCTGAAACTTTGAATTTCAAGTCCTTTCGAGTCTTTAAAAAAAAACGAAAAAATAATGTTGCAGTTATGCTAAATGTAAATGTTAGACCATGTAATTTTAAAATCTGTGTTTTTCTCAACACATGACAAAATAGTGAACTTAGAAAATATACACAAATTGTGAAATTGCACCTCTTTAAAATGCAGCTCAATTAAACCTAGCTCCAAGAATAATTTTCACCGACAGTTCTGAGATAAGCTGCATGTTATTCTTGGATGCGGTTGTAGGACCAGCTTTAAAATCGCATGACAAAAATATCATACACATTAAAAAAAACTATCACCAACATAGCCTGGACAACATTTGCTAGTTAGATGAAGTCAGCTATCTCATCTTAGCATATTTATATGCATATTTATAATCATACGGTTCTTGGAGTGAGTGCACACACTCATGAAGTTTAGTAACTTCCGGTCACTGCAACAAGCCCAGGTACAGTTTACCGACGGATGGGTGCAGGACCTTGAAACGCACCGTGTAGAAAGTAAAGACCATCGTACATATCATAAGTTTACCAGTCTCACAAATCGTCTTCATAAATACACATTCCTTAACCGTTTATTAATAGGACCTTTGAGCTCAACGGTAATTAATTAGTAGTGGAAATAATTTCTGGTAGCATCACAGAAATGTAGCAGTGACAATAATACTGTATGCTGTAATCGTACTGGGCAATTAGTGATACAAAAAACCTGTTTTATCCTGTGAATAAAAGTATATGTTTTTGTCAATGTACCATAATAACAGAAGCGAAACGCAATATTGTGTCAGGACAATTCACTATTTATGCACAATAAACAAAGGAGCATAGCGCGACCATTTCTGTTCAGCGCCAGACTTGCTTGTAATCTATATCACCAATTATGTTATGAAAATGACGTATTAACTACTAAAAAACTCTGACCTTTGTGGAAATGCTTGGAGCAGACTAACCTGTGAGCTGGAGGGTTCTGGGACGTTATATTTGATCTTTGAATGGCTGCAATCCAGGCCATCCGTCGCCTCTTTGTTACTTCGGAAACATGGCTCGAACAATTTCTCTTCAACGACATAATCCGATAACAACCGATCTCTTTACCCGTCGGCTTCCCGTGGCTGTCATGCGACCGGCTATTGCAGTTAATAATACAACAGCTTCTTGACATTTTTGTGTTTCTTTTTATCGCTGTGTGACTGATTTCAATTGAAAGCCTGCGTGCGCTAGTACCTCTTGCCACGAGTTCCCAGAATCCTTTGCGGTTCTACCCCTGAATGACGTCACATTTTCAATCTCTATATAATATGCATGTTAAATTTTATATTTGGGGTGAAATATCAAGTCTTTTCAAGTAAACCGGTTCAAGTCCAATTCAAGTCCCAGGTCATTGGTGTAAAAGTCCAAGTCAAGTCACAAGTCTTAGAACATTTTTTCAAGTCAAGTCTAAAGTCATAAAATTAATGACTCGAGTCTGACTCGAGTCCAAGTCATGTGACTCGAGTCCACACCTCTGTTCGACACCATAAGTTTTATCAGTGTGGAGCTTTTCCACTGCTTTAGTCTGTCTTTAAGGTATATTTATACATAACAGTGAGGAATGATGTGGCACCAACCCTTCCTAAAACATTTTTTAACCTGTCCTTGTGTTGCTCTGTCTTCATCTTGTGCGTTCCCCACTTTTTCACATATTCTGGCCCTGAGAAATGCCGTTTCATGCCACAGTATTTTACATACGGCTGGAAAGACAAACTTGAAGCTTGAAGCACAGTTTAGGATATGTAAACACTATGCTACATATAAATTGTCTACTCCGCAATATTTTGGATTCAAATATTATAGTTTTAATCCTTATCAATAATTTTAAAGCCTTGGTTAATTGGTTTTTTTTTTTTTTTTTTTTGCAGCTTTTAAAATACAAATCTATTAATATCTTGCTGTGTTATAGGTAAGGGTTTAAAATCATCTGCAACTGTAACAGTAAAGTTACACGTATCCGTCAATCAGTAATTATAATTCAATAATATAATGTGTAGGATTCTTAAGAGGGACACTTTGGATGAAAAGTATTTTTACTATAGGTACATTTTCGTATATTTTGGTTTGGTTATACATCACAATAATTCTCTGATTTTTTTACACTTTCTTTGACATATTCATATTCCCTCTGACACCCACAGAACTCATAACAAATGAAAATAAAATAAACATAAGCAATTGATTAAACTAATCTTGACAACTTTCAAACCTGACTTTTAGTCCAAAACATAATTTATCACAAATTTAAAGTTAATTAACCTTTGTTAAGATAAAAAAAAAAAAAAAATCCGATTAAAATTGTAATTCGCCTTCCTCCCCTGCAGCTATGGAAGTGGTGGCCAGTTGGGTCTTTGATGAAGTTTCACAAAAAACACCTGTGGAGTTAAACGCCCCATCAGAGGGTTTCCGCGGCGGCAACAAATGAGCGAAGGGTGGCGTCGCGGCTGGAAGTCTGATCAGCTTCACGGCTTCAGGTGACCTAATGAGCAACCCACAAGGCCACTAATGAGAGTGGAGACAAAAGGGGGTATGTAATTGGGCAGGGGGTGGAGTGAAAAGTAAATACTTCCTTTGTTGTTGGGGGAGAAAGAAAAAGGCAAACATAACCCACCTGCGTTGGAAGAAGCGAATTTTACGCACGACACTTTTACGCACCGACCTCTCAAACTTTGCTCCGGGCTCATATTTACGTTAAAGGTGAGCTGAATGATTCATGCGCGTCACCCGGTGACTGTGTGAGACCCGAGACCCGGTGTTTTCCTGCACAGACGCCGGATAGAAAAGGGAGTGTGTGTGTGCCTTTAAGGCGCCCGACTGCCTGTCGCTTTGTGCTGCGGAGAGACTGACGCCCTCTGGACACAGTGGACACTTGAGCGGCGGCAGAACACCATCCTGGAGAGGTTCAAAGAGAGCACAACCCCAGTCCTCCTTAAAAAAAAAAGGAGAACCTCGAGCTCGTTAACTGCGTTGTGGTAAGTTTGAGACTCTCTAATATCTGCATTTACTCGCTGTTATTTTTTTTCTTTTCATTTTGCGCACTCGATTCTCTTGTGTCTGCGTGCGAGTGAGACAAAGTTTTGAGCGGAGCAGGGGAGGGGAAAAAGAGAGGTGAAGAAACGCGTTCAGGACTCGGGGAGCTAATGTTCCTCACATGTTTTCTCTCGCCGTCATGCGAAATGCAACAATGTGCTGCAAGTGTTGAAGTGTAGGAGCGAGATGGGAGAGAGTGTTAAAGCGCGACAAAAATAGAAGGGGGTGAAGAAAGGGGGGAGAAAGGGAGCTGATGTTGCCAGATGTGTGTATGTGTGTGTTGTTGTTGTTGTTCTTCAGTAAAGTAAGCAGTGCTGGCTTTGAATGAGATGTGACGCGAGCGTTTTAGAAAAGTTCAAATTAAGACTTTACAGAAAGGCAAAGCAGTGAGTTCCTGCACACGTGACAGCACATTTGCATCTACTTTAGGATGAAACTTTATTCCTGTGTGTGTGTGTGTGTGTGTGTGTGTGTGTGTGTGTGTGTGTGTGTGTGTGTGTGTGTTTAACAGTAGAAGTTAGATGTTAACTCTCACACAAAATGGAGGAGAGCTCTCCAGTCGAACAGAGCTTCACTTTCCTCTTTTGGAATTAAACTGTTGTTGTTTGTTTGCCTTAATCCTCCATTCCTGATCCAAGATCCTGTGCTGTGTCTCTCATTGATGTAGGACTTTTCCCAGTGCCTTGCTGGTGAGCCGTCAGGATGAGGCCCGGTGAGCTGATCCTCCCCGCTGTCGCCGTTCTCCTCTTCCTCCTTTCAATATTATCTCTGACCTCCGGTTGCAACAAAGCCCTCTGCGCCAGTGACGTCAGCAAATGTCTCATCCAGGTAAGGGATGCTGAGGTTTTCCCATGAGCTGCTTTTGGTTTTTGCACCTTAAACGTGGAGCCGAGTCCTGGATGTTTGTGGTGAGGCGGTGTGTGAAAGAACGAGTGTTTGCAAACAGGCTTCGCCTCCCTGAGGTAACTCTGTGGTTGCAGACACATAATCTCAGGTGCACTTAACTCACGAATGTGATGATCTTCTCTGGAGATTAAAGCGGCGAAGTGCAGCCAAGTTCAAGCTTTTCATCCTCCAGGGTTTACAGCTGTTTTGTGTAAACAGGCACAGTTGTGTCTCTTGGCTAAAACACAAGTCAGGAGTTTAAAGCGACAGCAGTAGGTGGACGAGGAGTCCGCTTTTTTGCCGCTTTGCTTCCATAAAAGCAGCAAAACTGTACAGCGGCGCTTCTTTGAGCGGTAGCTGAATTCACTGAGGGGAAATAATGCCTCCGCAGTCGGTCTGTTTTATACAAGTTCTTCTAACAGTAAATATCCAACGGCAGCCAAAATCGAGTCTAAAAATCTGCCAGGATAAGATGAAGATTTGGACCTGGGAGCAACGATGGAATCTGTTGTAAAGAATGCAGATACATTCCCTAGATAATCCTGGAGGCGTCTGAAAGGGAGTGGACCTGTGAAGCTATCCAGCCTTCAGCTGATAGGGAGTTGGATGTCTTTCTTTCATTCTGTTTCGTTTGTTTGTATTTATTTATGTCAGGTTCTTTTAGCTCTGCTTTTAAAAATCTCACATCAAACTCATTCATGCTTGTTGACTTTTTAACATCGCTTCCTTCATGTCACTTTTTTCCTCACACGTTCGGATGGGGGGTTCAGCCGACGCGTTAACACCGATTCCTTCATGAATTCTTGTTTCGAGTTGGTTTTAGAAAGGCCAACTCTTCTCTTGATTTGACTTTCTTTCAGCTGTCAAGCTAGATTTTTGCTTGGCTGCTGTCCTGTAGGTCAGAGCTGTGTGTTTAGCTTTCCTGCCTCTTCCATTACAGTCTTTAAAGTACTGTCATTAACCTCAGTGGCTATTTCACCTGTTTAACCTCTTGTGAACGTGAGCTGCAGCTCTGTTTTGCACCAGACTCTATTCTTGGAGCACGATGTTTGCAAGTAAAGAGAGGAAGCTGTTGTTGTTGTTTTTCTTTGTTCAAGATTTGGCTTTTAGATTGTTTAGCAGAAAAATTAACGTATCCAACAAAATCCCGAACATATTCTGCTTCCAAAGTTTGTCTTTTCTTGGATTTAGATTTATTTATTTATTTTTAATTTAGCTAAAACAAGACATTTTGAAGGTCTGGCTTTAGTCATGAAGACCAAACTCATTGCTTAATTAAATGAAATAATTAAATGTATGCAGTTTCGAGTTGATTTTAACCACTAATGTGGGTACCATGCAAAAAAAAAAAAAAAAAAGCATTGCTGCAGGATTGCAAAATACATCAGTACTACAGCGCCGGCTTTAATGCAAAGGTTCAGGTTTCTGCAATTAATTAAGTTGCCAAAAAATCTGCTTGGCATGCTGTGAATCAGAGCCCAGAGGGGTCTAAGCAGCCCTGTGCTCTTCCTCCGTTTTCCTGGTTGGTAATCCAACCTTTCCCCCTTTTGATCACTACGTTGCTTCAAGGAAAACTTTTCGTGCAGCAACTACCAACAGTACAACAAGACATGTAGGACATGGTTAAATGTAAGCTGTGAGCAGTGGGTATGAAAAGAAACAAGACTTAGAGGCAGGAGATGAATCCAAACTGTAGATATCGAAAATGACCATAAATCGCCCTGCAAGATCTTGTCTCATGGGGTGAAGATGATCATGATGGTGGTGGATCATCCCAGAACTACAAAGGAGGAGCTCGTTGACGGTCTGAAGGCAGTTGGGACCAGAGTCATCAAGAACACTATTGGTTACACATACTACCTTATAATGGACTGAAATCATCACTTCATCAAACTTGCAGATTCGTCAGAGGATCGAATACTTATTTCCCACATTGTGTGCAGCTTTAGAAACTGTTACAAGGAATTTTATCTGTGCTGTTTTCACACATGCACCACAGCCCTCAACTTTTCTAAGAGGTACCCGCCGAGGATTTGTATGAGGGCGCGTAAGCATCTGATACAGCCAGAAGAGACGTCCTTTGGTCTTTCAGAGTTTGCTTTGTGTGACTGATGCACTGATGTGAGAGTAGTGCAGGTGATGGTGCGATGAATACAGAGATACTGATATTTTCAGTTGGGGAAAATGTGGCTGAGGCGAAAGGAAACTTAAGAAGGCGTCCCAAACTGATTCTACAAACATCTTCCTGAGTTCATGTGTGAAAACGCCTCAGGAAAATTGAGAAATCCTCACGTGAATCACTGTAGCCAGGAAATTCCTGGATTTTGTTGTTTTGCAAAGGTCTTAAATTGCTAAGTGATCTAAAAACAGTTGAGGAAAAATGAGCTCTCTTCCAAAAATCTTCAGAGGAAATACAGCCTCTCGTGGCTTTTTTTTCTTTTCTTTTTTTTTAAAGCTTACTTCTTTTTGGATTAAACTCCTAAACAAATCCCTTCTTCCTGGCTTGAGTTTCCCCAGAACATTTGAGGCCCTCTATTTGTTCTTTACTTCCAGGTGGCTTGTTTCGCCTGATGAATCACTGCTCCGGACAACAGCTCTGTAGCTTCCGCGACCCCGTCGACACCAACTCGCTAGCTGTCAGAGGCGAGAGCGATTTATGTGTGTGTGTGCCGTGAAGGAGAAACTTTTCTGCCTCTCCAGCCCCTCTGTAGACGCTCCATGTTGCTTGTGATTAGTGGGATTTGCTGTCCGACGCTCACTTTTGCGCTCTGCTGCCATCTCAAGTCATTTGTCTTGAATTCCCTAAACCCCCACCAAGGGGTGGGGAAACATGAGAGCAGGAGGTCGAAGAGGAGGGAGGGGAGGTTAAGGTCAGGAGGAGGTGTGTGTGCGTCTGTGTGGAGAGAAACCTACAGTTTTGAGTCTAAGATGTGTGCAAAACTTCACAATCCAGCTCTGTCCAGGACTCTGCACACCAGGCTGTTTAGCAGGGTGGGGCAGCAGATTTCAAAG
The DNA here is from genome assembly GCF_965226115.1 of Aulonocara stuartgranti. NCBI lineage: Eukaryota > Metazoa > Chordata > Actinopteri > Cichliformes > Cichlidae > Aulonocara > Aulonocara stuartgranti. The sequence goes on from NC_138954.1 coordinate 11,099,076, forward strand.
CTGAAACACAATAGCGGTCGCTCGGTGGGACGAGCGCATACTCACTTTCCCTCCAGAGCCCTTTTGTCTCGCTGCAGCCGGGCTTTGACTGATTGCAGCGGTTTCCACTTGAGAGCAAGGGTAGCCTAATAAGAGCTCTTTAAGCCGTTAAGATAACCTCATCCACCTCAGTGGGGAAATTGTTGTTAGTAGGGTTGCAACTACCGCTGGTTCTGATTAGTCTGTCCATTCGTTTTCCAGCTGTTTCCCAACAGCGTCAGGCAGAGGTGAAGGAGGTTCCTCGAGCCCAAAGCGATGTCTTCAAGCTTCTTTTGTCAAACAATATGGTGAAAAAGCAAAGAGGTTGAATTTACTATCACAGGAGATGAAGAGTTTAAGAGGCTTAGGCAAGTAAATCTTTAGTGTTTTTACTCAAATTTATATGAAATCTGCTTTAGGGTGATACCAGCCAAGAAAGAGAACTTGAAAAGAAAATAAATGGGACGAGACCTTGTTTCCTTTTTGTTTTCCTTCAGTAAAAAGAATGGAAACTCTACTTTTGGACGTAGTTATATTTTAACACTAACAGACTAATTATGTCTGTGCGTTAACTATAAAGGTAGCGCCAGAAGACAAATTGCTTGTCTCAGAATAAAGGCAGAAGTGGCTGTGTCCAAATCAGTTTGCATGTTAGCTCATTTTTTTCAGTCTTCACTTTTTTAATGACCTGTAATTTAAAGAATAAATCCAGTGTCGTATCACACAGTAATGAGGTCTGAGTGCAGGCCTTACAGATGCCATCTTTGAGCTGTTTCTCCAGACAGCCATCCCGTGATATTGTGCAGCAGATTAAGGCTCTTACATGTACAGATGGATTTAAGAAGTTGCCATTTCCAAAGACGAACTGTATTTTATGTCGTCTTCTTTTTCTTTGTGCTGTTGCTGGTGTCCTTCAAACCACTGGTGCTCTGGGAGAGAATACATTTATAAAGATTGTAGCTATAAATCTGAGTCTAGCTTAATGTTGGTTTAGACAAATGATAATAAAGGGCCATTACGTAACCTTCACACTTACTGGATGATGAGGTTGTGCTCACAGATGCTAAGTGCTGCCTCTCAGCAGGCTTCTAGAAGTCAGCTGGTTGAGACAAAGTCGGTTTTTTTTTAATACAGTGGGGCAAAAAAGTATTTAGTCAGCCACCGATTGTGCAAGTTCCCCCACTTAAAATGATGACAGAGGTCAGTAATTTGCACCAGAGGTACACTTCAACTGTGAGAGACAGAATGTGAAAAAAAAATCCATGAATCCACATGGTAGGATTTGTAAAGAATTTATTCGTAAATCAGGGTGGAAAATAAGTATTTGGTCAATAACAAAAATACAACTCAATACTTTGTAACATAACCTTTGTTGGCAATAACAGAGGTCAAACGTTTACTATAGGTCTTTACCAGGTTTGCACATACAGTAGCTGGTATTTTGGCCCATTCCTCCATGCAGATCTTCTCGAGAGCAGTGATGTTTTGGGGCTGTCGCCGAGCAACACGGACTTTCAACTCCCGCCACAGATTTTCTATGGGGTTGAGGTCTGGAGACTGGCTAGGCCACTCCAGGACTTTCAAATGCTTCTTACGGAGCCACTCCTTTGTTGCCCGGGCGGTGTGTTTTGGATCATTGTCATGTTGGAAGACCCAGCCTCGTTTCATCTTCAAAGTTCTCACTGATGGAAGGAGGTTTTGGCTCAAAATCTCACGATACATGGCCCCATTCATTCTGTCCTTAACACGGATCAGTCGTCCTGTCCCCTTGGCAGAAAAACAGCCCCATAGCATGATGTTTCCACCCCCATGCTTCACAGTAGGTATGGTGTTCTTGGGATGCAACTCAGTATTCTTCTTCCTCCAAACACGACGAGTTGAGTTTATACCAAAAAGTTCTACTTTGGTTTCATCTGACCACATGACATTCTCCCAATCCTCTGCTGTATCATCCATGTGCTCTCTGGCAAACTTCAGACGGGCCTGGACCTGCACTGGCTTCAGCAGCGGAACACGTCTGGCACTGCGGGATTTGATTCCCTGCCGTTGTAGTGTGTTACTGATGGTGACCTTTGTTACTTTGGTCCCAGCTCTCTGCAGGTCATTCACCAGGTCCCCCCGTGTGGTTCTGGGATCTTTGCTCACCGTTCTCATGATCATTTTGACCCCACGGGATGAGATCTTGTGTGGAGCCCCAGATCGAGGGAGATTATCAGTGGTCTTGTATGTCTTCCATTTTCTGATGATTGCTCCCACAGTTGATTTTTTCACACCAAGCTGCTTGCCTATTGTAGATTCACTCTTCCCAGTCTGGTGCAGGTCTACAATACTTTTCCTGGTGTCCTTCGAAAGCTCTTTGGTCTTGGCCATGGCGGAGTTTGGAGTCTGACTGTTTGAGGCCGTGGACAGGTGTCTTTTATACAGATGATGAGTTCAAACAGGTGCCATTCATACAGGTAACGAGTGGGGGACAGAAAAGCTTCTTACAGAAGACGTTACAGGTCTGTGAGAGCCAGAGATTTTCCTTGTTTGAGGTGACCAAATACTTATTCGTAAATTAGGGTGGAAAATAAATTCTTTACAAATCCTACCATGTGAATTCATGGATTTTTTTTTTTTTTTTCACATTCTGTCTCTCACAGTTGAAGTGTACCTCTGGTGCAAATTACTGACCTCTGTCATCATTTTAAGTGGGGGAACTTGCACAATCGGTGGCTGACTAAATACTTTTTTGCCCCACTGTATGTCCCATCTTCATGTGGGTGCTAAATGGAATTAAATAAAGTAAAAGGAAAAAAAAAAAGTTTGAAGTGAATTGTGGTTTCTACTCCCGTAAATACCCAAAACAAAAACATGGAGCTCTAACTTAGTCTTTGCACATAGCAAAGATTGTAAAAACAGAGAGGTGCTTATTTTAAAGCTAGCTCCCTCTAAGCTTGAGCTCATTCTTAACAAATATAAGGTAATTAACATCACTTCTTAAATTCTTACCCCTAAACATGTGAGCAAGTTTTCCACAAAACACTCCTGAAGCGAAGGCCGGCTGGAAATCTGACGTGTAGATTTGCAGCCGGCCTTCCTTAAGTTTTGAAATGTAAGCTAATCAGTTATTTTAGCTTTAGCTTTATATTTGACACTTCCCTCCTGTTTTGCCTACATCTTCATAATAAATAAGCAAATTTACTAGTAACTGTAAATTAAGCTAATGAAAAGCATTCTTGCTTTAGTGCCATACGTCACATAAAGACATGGTTCTTAGATAAGATTCACTAAAACGTTTCTTCAAAAGAAAAGGTGATTATGTACTGTTATGTACTTTTTATTTATTTTTATTTCTTTAAGTGGATCCAGCTAAAGTAGCAGTTAGTAGGCAGTTAGCCGTTACTGTTTTAAAGCCAGGCTAAATGCAGGTCTATGAGTCTCCTCCATCCTTTTTTAAAAAAAAAATTAATTTCTATTTTTATACGTTTTGCCTGATTTAAGGCTGCATGTTTTCTTCCCAGGAGCAGCTGTTTAGTTTTTCATAATTTCACCCTTGAGAGTCATAATTACTCATGGGATCTGATGTTGATCAGAGGTTTGGGGATTGAGAGGCCAGTGATTAAGTGAGCTCTGTGTGTTTCTTGCAATCCCTCGATGGTGAGTCACTGAAGAGAGACTGTCTATGTGTAAAACATGGTTTCTGCAAAACTGCAAAGGAGAGCCCTGTCCTGTTCTCCAGGTGTTTTCTTCTCCCTCCCTCCTTCTGTTCCTCCCCCATCCCAGTGACCTTGACATGGAGGAATGTGCTCCCTGTTTAGTGTCATGGGGGAACAGGAGGGAGGAAGAGGAGCTCCTCTGGCACTCTCACTTGCTTTTTAAGCCCACCAACTGCGCTTTTTTTAGTTTTGTGTCGTTTTAACTCTAAACGCAAACTGCACTGCAGCACAGGAGTGCTGTTTCCCTGTGTTTGTACAGGAGGTATTGCATCAGCAGTGGTTTCATGTTTTTGGATGTTTGCAGAAACTTGTAGCTTCCATCTAAGAGAAAGGAAGAAAAAAAAAAAAAAAGCATCGTGAGCAGTTGAGCTCAAGCGTGTGTGTGTGTGTGTGTGTGTGTGTGTGTGTGTGTGAGGCCTCTGTATGAGATCATGTCATACAAAGACTTTTTTATATTTTCTTTCTTATTTGCACAGCTGTTGTTTTTATTATAGTTTTTTGTGTACTTTAATAAATGCTTTAGATTTCACTTCATGTGCCAATATGAGGACCTGAGCTGTGAAAGTCTTTCAGGACTCCGGTCTGGAAAAGACTTAAGACTTTAAAGGATAGTTTGTTCCAGTTTGAATGTTTTGGACATTCAAAAACATCCACATGAATGTTTTTGAATGTTTGTGTCTGTTTCATGGAAACTCTCTCATCACTGTACAGATATGTAGAAAATGAGTGGGACAGGAAAAAAAAACACAAGATCTTTGCACACGTTCAACTTTTAATAATTGTTGTTCATTTTGTTGTTTGTTTGTTAGTTTGTTTAGTTTTTTTAAGTCACTGAAAATTGCACTTCTTGAAAATTTTTCAAGATTTTTGGCATTTACCTGCAGACAAGCAAACCAGAGATTTTTGTCTTGCAAGGTCAAATGTGTGTGCTTTTATTTATCTTGTTGAACTCAGTGTGCACTGTGTGTTATTGTTTGTAGGCTTCTGATTGGCCTGCATGGTTTGGGCTGTATCATCACCTGTTGCTTTGGCAGGGTTTTTTTTTTTTTTTTTAATTTCCTAAAGCAAAAGATTTATTTCCTCTTAGAAGTTAACCTGGATCTTTTCCTTGTTAGCAAACATGAAAACCACTTTAATCCTCCTCCTCCTCTGTGAGAATTTGGCAAAACCTTCCTAACAGGCAGAAAAATGAGTCTTAATAATTGTCCTCAGAAAGTCTGTGGGCCAACCTGGATGTCACCAGCGAGCATGTTCAATATCCAATTCTCCTTTAAGTGTTAACTCTCATCTGATGGGCTGGATTTGATCTTGTGGATTTCATTAGGATTCGTAGTTTCTGTAGAAAAACTTCTTTGGGGATTAGGGACTACATGAGAAGTGGAATTTTTAGTTCCACTATAATCAAGAGAAGGGAGATGATGCTCTCTACAGCTGGCGTCTCTAAAATTGGTCAGCTTGCATAACAATAATGGCACTACTGCAGGAAAAAGGGTTATTTTTGCCCTAAAGTCAAAAAGAAGACATAACTGACTAGGGCTGTTCGATATAACGATATATATCGGATGACTATATAAAAACGTCTATCGTTTCATTTTACGCTTTCGTTTGTTTCGTGGTGTCGTAAAATAAACTGTTTACGGCAATATTTTTTTCATCGTTTTGATGGTCACTGTAGTGGCTATATTAATTTCTTAAAGTTCTCTCTTTCTCTTATGTTTAATATAACCACACAACTGACGGACAAGCCTGTTTTTTATGGGTTGTGGTTAGCAACAACGATGGTAAAACCATCGCGTGTCCGCTTGTTTATGTTCCATATAAACCTTTCACAATAAAGCTCAAGATGCTTTTGAGACTTTTCAAAATAAACTGAATCACGTGAAAGAGTATGCGGGGGAAAAAATAAAAAATAAAAAGCGGAAATATCCTTAGTTTTAGTATTTGTTTGAATATAAAATAATTTCTTACCACTTACAGATGAGACATTGATGGTGTGTTTGAGCTTTGAGATCTCAACAAAACTGAGTCAACTGCTTTTGGTGAAGTGGGGTTTTTTGTTTGTTTGGTTTTTTTTTTTATCACTGATTTTCCTAAATCTTGCCGCTGACACGTCCTCCATGCAGTAAAAATTTTAAAAGGCTAAAACCAACACTTTTTTTTTTTTTTTTTTTAAATGATAAAATATGAACAGAAATCCAAAAAAACAAAATAAAACAAACCCATCAAATTAGAAAATGCTGAACCATGGTAACCACTGTTATTGATTACATTAAGTAAATTGTTAACATGTGGCTACTGATGACTACAAGTACAAACATCATCAACATAATTAGCTACTTTATTGTGAATCAGTTGAATTCTTGGTTTAGTAAACCAAAGTTGTAACAAAGTGCAGTTTTTCTTTAAAGAACGTGTCAAATATTTAACTCGATCATAAACCGAGACCTGTGATGTGAAAGTGTGGATTAACGTGTCCGGACCTGCTGCGGTCATGAAAGGAAATGCCGTTTCTTTTTCTTTTTTCTTTTTTCTTTTTTTTTTTTTCAGTTATTCGAGTCTGCGGTGACGTCTCGCATTCTTCGATGAATGCCACACGCAGAGCGCAGTCTTGTAATGGCCTGTGTGGGCCCTGTAATGTTTTAATGGCACGTCTGCTGTTTGAGCAGCGTGTTTGCTGTGATTTGAAGCTTCTGCTGCACCTGTCAGACACCTCCGCATCAAATTCATCAGGACTGAGATGAGTTTAGTAGTCGGGTTTTGTTAAGCAGTGTTTAATGCATACAGTCCTGTGAAAACGAGGTACACCCCACGATTCAATGGCTTGTAGGGCTACTAAATAATTATATTGTGTATGACTTTATCAGACTGCTGCATCACTGTTGAGGAATTCTTCTTTACGGCATTGCTTCAGTGCATGTAGGGTGAGGTCCAGACTGGGCTGTAGAATCTTTTCTTTTTCAGCCTGTTGTAGATTTGCTGCTGTGTTTGGAACCATTGTCCTGTTGCTTAAGCCAATTTTGCCAGATACTTTCAATTCAGTTTTATTTATACAGCAAATCACAACAACAGTCTCCTCAAGGTGCTTTATATTGTAAGGTAGACCCTACAATAACACATAAAGAGAAGAACACAACAATCATATGACCCCCCTATGAGCAAGCACTTAGGCGACAGTGGGAAGGAAAAACTCCCTTTTAACAGGAAGAAACCTCTGGCAGAACCAGACTCAGGGAGGGGCGGGGCCATCTGCTGCGACTTTTTGGGGAGAGAGAAGGAAGACAGGACAAAAGACATGCTGTGGAAGAGAGACATAGATTAATAACAAGTATGATTCAATGCAGAGAGGTCTATTAACACATAGTGAGTGAGAAAGACTACTGAAGAAGACATACAGAATGCATTGACTAGAGTCATATTTGACTGTAGGAAACTTCCATATGCACAGGAGTTTGAATGAGGTGTTTGTGCATTCAGGTCAAACATCTCCACTTTGGGCTCATCTGTCTAAAGGACATTGTCCCAGAATTGTTGTTCAGAAGACGCTTTGCAAACAAAAGCCGTGCTGCCGTGTTCTTTTAAGAGAGAAGAGGCTTCATCCTCCAACCTTTCCAAACAAGCCATATTTGTTCAGTCATACTTTCATTGTCACTAACTTTAATATTAGACATCCTAACCAAAGCCTGTACAGTCTGCGGTGATGTCTGTATTGGACACAGTGGACATCAAAGTCACTCTGCTGGACAAACTACGTGATGACACTGTTCCACATAAGCGTGCCATTCTGCATTATAATGTATCAGTCGACATCTCACGTCTGTGGCTGGCATTATTGCTGCCATTCCTACATCATGGACAAAGTGTGTTTGTGGTGTATAGCAAAGGAAACATTTCGGTTGGTCGTGGTTAAATTTGTTCATTTCCATATTTTACCTTCATAAAATATAATTTCCAGTTTGTGCACAGGTCTCTGTAATGGTTTGCTTCTATGCTCGCTGTCCACACTCTTTATCTCAGTGGAAAAAATTACTGATGTGTAGCAAGTATGCTTGTACAACCAGTAGCATAATAATCAGGACAGCAGCCAGTACTATCCAGTGTTTTTGCAACGAGTCACGAGCTGTTTGTGCTTTACTGATGCACGTTTGTGTTTTCTCCTGCAGGAGCTGTGCCAGTGTCGTCCGTCTGATGGGAACTGCTCCTGCTGTAAAGAGTGCATGCTGTGTCTGGGGAATCTTTGGGAGGAGTGCTGCGACTGCGTGGGTGAGTGCAGGGGACTCCGTTTTTATTAGCAACGCATTTTAAAGCTGACAGAAAGTTGGTCCGTGTTGTTTTAGGTTTGGAGAACTTCACTGTTAGTTCAGGCTTCTGCACACTGAGCAGGTTGGTGATATCTGCTGAGCTCAACATGTGCGTAAGACATTAGTGTCAGAAGCGATGGATGTGTGTACCGCAGTGCTGAATTTGTTGTGAAGTTTTGTTTACAAGGATTTATTTCCATCGGTAACCAGCGAGGCAAGACTGAAGTGCAAACACGCACACATACAGCACCACGTCACATCACAGTGTTTTTGTTTTGTCCTTCTGAACTGTATGACTCAACTTGAATCACCTCATCGCTCACTCTACACTCAAAAAAGGTGACATGAAAGCGCTGCTGTCCCCTCCTCCGTCAGAGAGAAATGGAGTGAGACATCAGGCCCAAGGTCTCCTGCTTTTTTTTTTTTTTTTTTTTTTTTTTTTTTTTTGCTGCCTTTTCTGAAGCAGAGTTTTTGTTTTTTTTCCTCCATGTTGAGAAAAAACATGGACAAATGGCTAATCGTGCATCTTTCACCACTGATTCAGGTTTAACATGAGGCTTTGGGAGCTATACACAGTGCTGGTACTGGACTCTGTTGTGAATCCTGCCTATGTTCAGAGGGTTGCATAGGGAAAAGTACCCATAACAATGAGAATACATGGCTTTAAGGCCAGCCCAAGACAGAGCTTGTTTCAGTCAGAAGTATTACACAAGTTCCTCTGTGTTTGGAAAAATGACTCTGTCCTCTTTATAGATCAGATTGACTTGAAGAAAAATGTGGTGAGAACTGTGCAGACTTCTTCTGAAACATTCATGGTGTGATGTGAAGGAGGAAGCAAAATTTGATGAAGTGTCGTGGCATAGAAGCAGAGCCTGTGTCATGCTTAGTTTATGCTACCCTGATTGTTTCGATTTATGGAGGGATTTGTCCACGAAGAGGGGTTTTCAAACCATGTAAATATGCTCCCGACAGTCGTCCAAAATCCATGCTGCATGGTGCTTGACATGGATGAGTGTGTTCGTTGCTGATCGGTTGATGAGTAGGCGGGGACAGGGAAGGTAGCAAAAAGGTAGAAGTTCAAAAAAATTCCACAAATTTCCCCAAATCATCTTCGTGTGCTAGAAGTTTACTATTCTCTGCACCTGATGGACCCACAGCAACCTAATCTGACCACAGGCGTGCTCTGCAGGTAGCCATGCAGTCCCAGGCTGCCCACACTGCCATTGGTGAACCATAATTTCCCCATAAAGATGAGCTGAGCTCATCAGGGAACCCAGAGGCTAGCCTATTAGCTCAATCATTTAGCTTGTGTGCACCAAACATTAGTTACGAATGTAGATGATTCCAAAGATCTCAAGAGCTAAATCGTTGTCAGATGATCATCAGTGGTTCCAAGATTGCATTTTGTCAAATGAAATCCCAGTTTTGTTGTAAGAAACCCTGACGACTTGTCACAGCAAGTGTTAAACTCCCCCCAGATATTTTGACTCGTAAGGTAGTTCAAATAATTCTGACACTGATCTGTATCCATACCTGAACGTGCCAGTTGAAGTCTCATCTCTGAGCTCTTTCTCCCAGTAAAAGCCTGAGAGCTCGGCTGTAATGCGCTCGACAGCTGAGAAGCACACAGGTTTAAACCGCTGCAGTTTGCTCAGGGTGTTGCTGCTGTGATACCAGAGTGTGAGGTGAGCAGAGCCAGATATCAAACGTGTCTCGGCCTCCGTGCGGAGAGGACGACTGTTTATCAGAGCACAGGAAATTAAAGTAGCACTTCCACATATGGACAGAAGTCTCGAGGTGCTCCCGAAGATCAAAGGATGAAGAGGCCCCGAAGGGACAGCGAGGCCGAGCTGCTTAAACGAACTCTTGACTTTTGGTTAAAACTGTAACTCACTTCAAAGCAGCAGGGGTGGTTTGAAAACCAGACTTAAAGGCAGATTGGTAAAAAAACAAGAGAAACAGTGAGCAGAGTCAAAGTTTAAGAGCCTGACTCGGAGCTGTTAAAGCTATCCCACCTCCGCTACATGGCTGCACGACATCCAGACTGTACGAGTTTTTTGTTGTTGTTTTTTTAAAGCTGTAATTTAGCTGTGCATCTCATTATTCTCATTTTGTGTGTTTGACTCTCGCAGGTATTTTTGTGTCACTCTCACTGTTTTGTGTCCTTTTTGTATTTTATCTTGTAGTTGTTTGTGTGTCTGTTCTGACTTTCTTGCTTATTTTATTTCTTTGTGATGTTTTTGCCTCTTGTTTTGTGGTTGGACTGTTCCTCTTTAAAGCTGCTTTGCACATTCTTTTCTGTGTCCTTGATCTTGTGTGTGTTCTGCTTTCCATTTCGCATCTCTCGTTTGATATTTCTTTGTTTCTGTCTCTGGTGGTTTTGCGGCTCCCCCTAAATTAGTTTGTTTTGTAATTCTGTATGTAGCTTAGCATGTGGATTTGGCTTATTTTGCACTTCTTTTGGTTTTTATTTATTTACTTATCTATTTGGTGGAGGTTGTTTAACCCCACCCCCAAAATCCCTTCCTGTGGAGGGTGCCTGCATCTGTTAAGAATTTTATCCGTAGCCATTTTCACACGCTGCACTTGCATAGATTGAAACGCTCTTAATAACCTTCCAGATCCCACAAAGTCTGCGTGGCGTAGGAGACTCCCTCATCTAAATAAAACAGATTTCCAGAAGCGATAACACTCGCGCGCACACTGTTGGTTTAACATGTTGAAGCTGTGTGCTACGTGTGAGAGAGGACACCTGTTGACACGTCTCGATTCCCCTCACGCTGTTTGGAGTTTGTGCGAGAACGCAAGCACGAGGTTTGAGCTCTCGCCCTCGTAAACCAGTCTTCTCTCAGATCAGCTCCAGCAGACAGATATTGCTTCACGTGCTGACAAGGAAGCTTTATTAAAGCTCTTTCATGTGGAACACGAACACAAGAATCTGACACTGAGCTCTGAACTCCATCCTGCTGCTCCTGCTGCTGCTGCACAGATGTTACGTGCCGTTTTCCTCCCGGACAGGCCTTTTACAATACACCGAGGATGGCTTTTAGCTTTGAGCAAGTTTATACTCCTCATTTATGTTTTTGCTTTTCCTCCTTGCCGCTACCCTTATGTCTACTTTAAGTAAGTTTTCACTCTAAACACGCTCCCTGTGCCAAATTCCATCTACTTTGAAGTGTGTGTCTGAGAGCCGTTAGAGCGGCCGAGTGGAGGGGAGAGGACTGTTTATATTTTAGAGGAGGGAGGGAGGGAGGACATGGAGGGAGGACCCATGTGTACATTTTATCGAAAACAGCTGTTCTGGCTCTGCTTTTAGCATCAGTTTTGTAATCCAATTCCTCTGTCAAACTCCGTTCTCCATAAAATGATTTAGTCATTAACTATAATTCACTTTGACTCATTTGAAGGCTTAGGAAGATCATATCTTGATGTGGGGACTTTGTCGAGTGATTACTACTGTATCTGGAAATTAAATGAAGTGTTAAAAAGGCCTTAATTGAGACGAGACGTTTTTGACAGTGGTGTGGTTTTACAGAACTGCCCTTTCTGAGTTGCTGTGTCTGTGTGTGTGTTCGACCGTTTAGCCTTTAAACCAGTCTTTTTAAGATTTAACTGGATAATTCAAGACTGTAAAGGGGGAAAAATGTCTTAATGCTCAAAAATGCATATCTATTTTTGACATTACCTCACTCAGTTTTTCAAGTAGATTTGCGACCCACAGTCACGTCCTTGGTGATATATCTGAATAAAAATGCCATAAAATGTTTACTCTTCACTTGAATCGCACAGTTCTCAGTGAGTAGGTTCATTAAAAGACTGTAAATTATAAAAGAAGAGGGTAAGTTGTAGGATTTTTAATTTTCTTAATTATGATCTAACATTTTTCTTAAGATCAAACATCAAAATATTAGACTTAGATTTGCTTTTTTTTTTTCTTAATGAGGGAAATTAACGTTGTGGATTAGTGAAGGAGACAAACGTGTGTGTGTGAGAGAGAGAGAGAGACACACAATTTTGTTGCCTCTCAGGTGTTTTGGAATGGTCATGATTCTCAACTTTTTTAATAAAGTAGAAGTTTTATAGGAATGAAAGTATGAAATTTAGGGGAAACCCACGGAAACCTCAGTCTTGGCTGTTCGTACGTAGGATTAAGTCCTCCGTGCTGCTGTGTAGGACTGATAAGTCACCAGAAAGCGTTTAACTTCCTGGAGACTTACCCCTGTGAGAGTATCAGTCAGATTTCAGTAAAACAAGATGAATTTGTCCTGAGGACTGACTGTGAGCCTCCTCAACTTCTCACCAGATTTGAATTCTTATTCATTTGTGCAAAATGACAAGAAAACCTCACACATTAAAATAACCTGTGATTGTGATGGATCGTGAGCCGGCCCGTTCCTTCACTGCTGTTCTAGTTTTTTGCTTCGGTCTCTTTTTCTTTTTTCTTAAACTGTGTGAAAGTCTGCTGCTTTACGCTGTATTTACACTGAAATAAACATGATCTCAAAGATTTCACGAGTTTTGCATCTATACAAAAGCCTCCATCAGAGAATTGTTGTTCACAGCAAACACTGTATCATGTAAACTAATAAACCTGATTCCTTCCAGGCTACTGAGTGTAGTAAATGACTAGCATAAGGTCTAAAATTTGAATGATTTCAGTTAAAAACAAAACAAATGGCTCTGCATGTAACTGAATCCAATGAATACAATTGGACAACGTAAAAAATTGAGGGAAAAATTCTTTATATGTAAATTAATGGTCTTTGTGCCCTATTTTCCAAGTTTCATTGTTACTCTGGATAATCCAGTAACTCCAATAACTGTTACTTTTGTATGAATTAATAAAACCTGACAGTGATGTCTATGGATTATCCAGAGAAGTGGGGAAATTGCCTCGTGAGCATCAGTTATTTAGCTGCATTGTGTTGGTGAAGTCAGAGTTTCAATCAAACAAGACTTCCAGCAGTTTCTGCTTTCTGAGATGATTCCTGTGACCTGATCCTTCACTGTGCTCTCACTGTTTTCACATCAGGGATGTGTAACCCAAAGAACTACAGCGACACTCCAGCCACGTCCAAGAGCACCGTGGAGGAGCTGCAAAATCCCATCCCCTCGCTGTTCCGCGCCCTCACGGAAGGCGACGTGCAGATCAACATGATGGTCGTGTCCTTCCCCGTCTCAGAGGAGCTGTCGCATCACGAGAACCTGGTTTCCTTCCTGGAGACGCTCAACAGCCAGCACGAGAACGTGACCGTGCCTGGCAACAGCATCCACGGCAGCCTCGACAGTCAAGGTAACGCCACTGCGTTAGCGTGGAAAAGTACCTGTTCACACTTTACTACATTGAGGTGTGATCATAAAGTTTGAAGGAAAGCATATTTCTGTCACTGAGGCCAAAAAAATAATAATTAATTGGGGGGGGGGGAACTATTGCAATCCAATCAAAATTTGGGCTTATTATTATGTCAAAATTTTAAGTTTGAAATCTAAAAATTTCAACTTTATAATGAAAACTTGAGTTATTTTCTCACAATTTTGGTAAGTTGAAATTTTTGTTTCATCCTTAGAATGAAAGTGTGTTTTGTTTTGGGGTTTTTTGTGTCACTTTGATCAATAGAGGGTCCTCATTAATGCTTCTCAGCTGAATAGACTCATGAATGGGCGTCAGGTCAATTACACGAATACTTCAAGTACAGTTTTTCCGTAATGTTTTATGTTGCTTTAATCATGTGTTTCGGCGTGCTTAAAAGCAAACTTTTACTGGCTTTTCACAGATGATTGATAAGTTGCTAATGTAATAAAAGAGAATAAAAATAACTAACTTAAAGCACATAAAGAGAAGTACATTTAGAACATAAAAAGGGCAAAAAAAGGAATAAAGTTATGCCAGTTACTGTAGATTAAAAAGACAAAACATGAAAGTATATTTTTTATCTAATAATCAGTAAGTCCTAGTGAGTGAATAACATAAAGCAGCAGATTTAAACAGTCAAAAAAATGAATTGGAATAAAACGACAGTGTAGCAACAACGAGATAAAGAAATGTCTATAAATTATGTTTCAGAGATGGGTTTTAAAAGTTTAATGCTTCCAGCTGCTCTTTAGTTCTTTGTAACTGGCTCGTTCTTTTAATCTGAAGTTTAAATGCTGTATGCACACCGATGTATCAGCAATCTAGTCTGATGACTCGTCCTCGGGGGGGGGGGGGAACGGCGTGTTTTGTTTGCTTGTTTCTGTGGCCGGCAGATATCCAGGCCAAGACTTCCTCTTCTGTCTGCAAATTGTTGTTTACAAAAGCAGATAACTTTAAAAAATGACTTTTTGACAGATGCAATCTGTCCGTCTCCCTGCACACAGATGACTTACCTGCACGCAAGCAAAGCCCGCTCAAATATGATTGGTCAGTAGAACCAGTTCATTCAGTAAAACTTGGACTAGGAAATCGAAGCGTGTCCAGTAATAAAACTTTTTGTCATGCCTACAGATGTTCGTATATTAATATACAGCTTTCTGATCATAGAGATTCATGCTCGCGTAAGAAAATCGATTCAAATATTTGAATAAGCGGTGATGAATATTCAAGAATGGCTCTGGACCTGACATGGCAAAGGTCTGTTAACTTCTTGTTATTAATCATGGCTGACTGCTACTACTACGCTTTGCCAGCAGAAAAAGGTTTTCACAGCACTCATCGGACTGACGATACCGGGATCTGCACAGAGTTCCTTGTACTTTCAATCCTTGTTAAAGTCGTTAAAGATGTATGCTGTCCAATCATTCTCCCCTGGAAAGAGAAGGGTTCAAAGGAATGATTAAAAGCCTAAAATTACCATGACATTCATGCCTGAGATGAGTGTATGTAAACCTCTGACCACAAATGTACATCAGCGAAACCACCGTATTCCACAGAAATTGTAACTAATGATGAGAAGCCACATGGTCCACTAAAAGCAGTCAGTCTTTTCCTAAATGTGCCGTCTCATATTGCTTTACGTTTTTGAATGGCTCACACAAAACAAGACTTGCTGCCATTTAATTTTTCCTTTGTTCCCATCGTCTCCTTGTTTTGTTCACATTTAGGCTCACTCACTGAGGGTAATAAAATGTGACCTGACGAGTCAGTCTTGAACTGTGACCAGTTTCGGTTGGATCAGACTTTTGTATCATTACAGCAGGACTGCTGCCAGAAGATCTCCAGCTAAGGGAATTGGAAGTGTTACATTGCCATTTTTATTTGAATTTGAGGCCATTTTGGCTCTCAACCTCTATTGCTTTATTTACTATAAAGCAATAATGAAAGCAATCCCTCAGAGCTGAGCTGTTAACTCATTAAGCTCACCAGAACACACAATCATACTTGACGCAGCAATTTGACCTCAGCTTTTAAGGAAAAGCAGGAAATTGAGGGTTAAAGGTTTAGTTTTTTCTCTTTACTGGATCTGTGACTCACACCATCATCTTTGCGTGTTGTTCTTTAATTTCAGAGAGCATGTGCACTGTGGTCTACTTTGACGACTGCGTGTCCATTCGTCAGTGTAAACTATACTGTGAGTCAATGGGAGGATCCAAGTACCGCTGGTTTCACAACGCCTGCTGCCAGTGCATCGGACCGGAGTGCGTGGACTACGGCAGCAAGCTTGTGAAGTGCATGAACTGTCTCTTCTGAAGTGCGGGCACATATTGGTACCAAATGCTTGCCCCATACCGCAGGACTGGGGACAGAGGAAACTATGACTGTTATGTGCTAGCATTCCTCAGTTACCTTGTAAAATGCCCCCTGCAGCCCTCCTCCTACCCCTGCAAACTTTTATTCTGCTGTTTTTGTTTCACTGTATATTTTTAGATTTTTTTTTATAGCATTTTCTTTTCTTTTTTTTTTTTTTTTACTAGAGTTGTATATGAATAATGTATTTTTACAATTATGGTCCGCTAAATCCCAGTCTCATGCCAAATAAAGATACGTTTTGGTGACTGTTTCCGTCTCTAAGAAAGTCTTTCATTATATATTCTGGGGAGGGGGGAAAAAAATGTGTGAAAAGCTTATGGCATGAGTGAAATGGTAAATATTTGTCTTCCTAGTTGCCTGTCTCCAGCTCTTCTGTTGCCCAAGTCAGGAAACGCATCATTTCCTGGGGAAACAAAGTTGTTATTATACCATTCTGGTCCACAGGTGTTCCACTGCTCACCGACCGTCTCATGCAAGCAATGGTGTGGGGAGGGTGGGTGGAGAAGGGAACATTTACCGATGCCAATCTCTCACCGCCACACACAAATGCTCTTTGTAATGCCAGTACATTTTCAAAAGGCAGCAGGGTGCCCTATCACTGATTGTGTTCCCAATTGGCATGCAACAGCAGTTTGCACAGACTCCTCCACCGGCCGACACAATGAAGCCTTGTTTTTTTTTTTTTTTTTTTAAATATTGAATCACGACCTCATTTCACCACTGCAGCTGTGTGGTTTGGAGCCGACGGTGCCAACAAAGATCATCAGAGGGATAATGTGTTTCATATGTGAGGATGACCACCAGTCTTCTGGGTCCGACCGCAGCGCTCGGGGAAAGTACACATGATTGAGAATAGCATGTGGTTTCACCAAATTTAGATTCTAGTTGCTTTTTAAAAACACAGTTTGACAGTTTCTCTTGTACACTGGCTTGAATAGCAGTGAACTTGTGGCTAAGATCAAAACGATACCACAGCCTAAACATACGCCATTAGTTCCAGACTGTTTTCAGCCAGGAAACCTATAAAGAAAATACGTTTGTGGTAGGATCTCCAAATAAATGAAGCACCCACTTCTACCAACTACTAGGTGTATTTTTACCACTTACTTTGCCAGAGTGTTGCTAACAGACTATATATAAAAAATGAAGTAGCTTCTGGATGTTGGCAGACATGCCTTAAAATTGCATTAATCCTTATATTGAAGTCTATGAAAATGGTGTGACTTCTGACTTGATACAAGAAATGAGTAAATGCTTTAATGGTGAGTTTATGGTTTCCATGACTGGTTTGCAGTCTTAATGAATATAAATTAATGTTTCTTTTATAAATTATTACTTTAATCTGTAATTCAGGGGAATGAAAAAAAAAGTTTTGCAATAAACATTAAGGAATTTTTGCACGCACTCTAATCCTTTTCTGACACTCAACGGTAATTAATTAGCAGTTTCATGGCCAGACTATGTCTGCACCCTTGTTTAAAAAATGCAAACAGATGTGTCATTGTCCAAACACCTATGGACATAACTGTAGCACAGCAGTGTGTGAACCGCTGGGATAGGTTCTGTGCTGCATTCAGGAAAAGCAAAGGCAGATGGAAGATTAAGGAAAAAGAAGAGATGCTTTAAAATAACCTGTGACTGAAACGAAGGCTGTGACTGCTCTTTGGAAGTTACAGTAACAACAAACTTGCTGAGGAAAATATGTGTTAGTCAAGGCATATATATGTATGTGTGTATGTACTTGTGGTTATCTTTTTTTTGTGCATTGATGTAAGTTTCAGTTCTACCTAATGACAGAAGAATGAGCCATTGTAAGCTTATAGAGGCAAACATATGCTAATAATGTGAGTATGTCAGGGCAATACAGGGCATGTATGTGGAGCCAGACAATAATGAGGTCTGCAACAAGCATTTCAGATACATCAGGAATCAGCTCTGTGGCCATTTGTGTTTGCAGGGGTGATTGTCAGGCAGAAGTCTCTGTGGACTATTTTTGCAGATGGCATTGTGATCTGTAGTGAGAGTAGGGAGCAGGTGGAAGAGAGCCTGGAGAGGTTGAGGTATGCTCTTGAGAGAAGAATGTGCGTGAATGAGAGGGAGACAGGTATAACAGTGAAGGTAGATGGGTTTAAGCAGCAAAAGTTTACAAGATTCTAGCGGGTTCTCATATGGTGTATGGTTTGGAGACAGTGGATTTGATAAAAAGATTTTCACTGACAGTGACCAGGATGGACAAGATTAGAAATCAGTATATCAGAGAGACTGCTCAGGTTGAGCAGTTTGAAGACAAAGGTTTGGTGTGATAGAGGCGGATGCTATGGATGGGGTAACATGAAGGGAACACATGAAACAAGAAGAAGAGGACCATGATATTTCTCAGTTATATTTCTCCTGTTTTCCCTCACAGATGTTTCACTATTTCTTTCACTTGAGTTAAACACGATTCTATTTGCGTTTAACTCCATTTCCCGACACGCACTTGTGCTTGAGCGCAAGCGCAGATGGGTTTATTATATACAGGCAGCCGGAAGCTATACTGTGAAATAAACGGAACGGGATAGTACTTGGTAAAGTTTCTCGCCTTTTGTGTTTTGCCTGATTAAACATAATGCAGCGGTTAGCAAATATAGTTTACCATCTGTAGCTAACTGTGTATCAGATGTTGGTTTTTGTTTGGACGGATCTTCGGTTTTTATCGCTACTGATAGGCTGGCTAACCAGCTAGCTTAGCAGGATGGCAGCTAGCTGAACTGTCGTTAGCATATGGGGCCCTACGTTCACAGGAGGGCAGCTCTCTGTGACAGTTTGATTGTAAATTCATCGAAGATACAGAAACGAACCTTGCCATTTAAACAAATGAGCAGATAATAAGTAGCCAGCTGTTCTAACGTCATTTTTAAGGAACCCAGCAGAAAATGGTGATTTAATTTGCCCAAAGCGAAGGAAGATTAAAAGAGAGTCAGGCTTGAATAATCTGTTTGCAACCAGAGTTAATTTAGGATACTTTAAAGGAACATGTGGCTGCTTATTTTCTTGAAAAACGTGAATTCATTGCACCCTAAATAAATTTCTGTTATGTATTGTTGTCCATCATCTAGGAGATGTTAAACATAGTTTTCATACCTGTATATTTTTCATCAGTTGTCTGTCTTCAAACGATCATTTTGTCAGACCAGGTTAGTTGTAGACTAGCTTCCAGAGTAGGTTTGCCAGCTTCAGCTTGGTCTTTACTATTGAACTATGTGTAGCTTTTATTTGTTTCAGTCTTAGTCTTTTATATATGTAATATGATGGGTATTTGTAAGTAGCTCTGATAAGACCAACACAACACTGATGAATCATCTAAACATCACAGTCTTAAAAAAAACAAACCCAAACACTTGCGCTGAAGCCTCCTCATGTTTCTTCAGAATTGACTAAATTAGGGGGGGAAAAATAACCTTGACATTTCCTGTGTGCACTTATTTTCTTTTATCTCCTTTTATAGATACTCATGACTGGTTTAAGATTAAGGTTTCATTTCTTATTTTATATCCCAGTTACCTAACATGTTTCTTTTTCACATCTAGTTTTAGTTAACTATAATAATCATGATGTTCAGCCTACAAAACCTTAGAATCAATAGGTGCAGTCACGTAATTTAACTCACTTCCTTAAACATGTGGAAGTACTCAGCACTTCCTTTTTCTGTTTACCGTCCACAGTGCGGACAGCCATTGGGCTGTGTCAGGTAGCTGTCTGCATACAGCCCATCACATGATTTACAGTAATGTGAGATGATGAGCTTCAGATAAGTCACTGTGTCTCTGACTGGTGAGGTGATCGTTTGGTTTTTTCCTACTCCAGCTGTCTGGATTGATATGTTGGATGCGGGATTGTTTGAATGACAGAAGCCCCATCTGGTGGGTGGACATTACTGGTGCAGTTGCATTTTTTTTTAGGGATTATCATCGTACTGTTTAGAAACAAAGGAAGACAACACAGGAAAGAGTTCCAGCTTGTTTTACTGTTCTGCTACCTTAACATCTAAAGATCGGTTACAGATCGTGATTATTTTACATACATTCTCTCATCTGTCTGCAAAGTCTTATGTTAAACATGTTTAACTTTAAGCGGTAAATTGTGTTATAACTATGTTGTTCGCTTTAACAACTTGATCTTTGTTTTTGGTGGTAGACATACTTCTCTGACAATGATTGGATTCTGTTTTGAGTTTATCTGCCTTGCTGTGAAAGCATATTTCTATCGTTGCAGTGTGCTCTAACATAGAAAATTAAGCTCTGTTATACCGAACAGGTTGTAAAAGACAGCATACGGTATCCACAGGATATATCTAAGTCACTGGTCCTGAGATTAAACTACAACATTAACAAATGAGCTAAGTGCTCTAGTCTGATTATATGGCTGAAAAGGTGCACAATTACTGATGTTTTTGTAGAAAAGATTTTTGAACAATGAGTTGAAACACTGGTTTGAGTCAGAATATTGTACCTCTGCCCACTGCAGGTGTGATGGAGGGGTGACGTGTGAATCAGAGGAGTGATTAGGCCAAAGCAGCCATGACCGAGTGCTTCCTGCCCCCCAGTAGCAGCCCCGCAGAGCAGCGCAGGGCCGAGCACCCCGGGGGCGTGGCCCGCACCCCGAGCTCTGAGGAAATCAGCCCCACCAAATTCCCCGGGCTGTACCGCACCGGGGAACCATCGCCGCCTCACGATGGACATCACCACGAGCCTCCCGACGCCTACGTCTCCGACGATGACAAAGAGCACAGCAAGAAGAAGAACAAGTTCAAGAAGAAGGAGAAAAGGAGTAAGATGCTTTTTTTGGGAAACATGGATTGAGGGAGGGAAGGACAGTATAGCACAAGTGAACTATTTGAGATTGCAGGCTTATTTTTGACTCTGAAAATAGCACTTTGAAAAAGTTTTTTAGCACCAGGTGATCTAAATATGTATACCTGTGTAGAAAAAAAAAAGTTTTCTTGGATGTGGAAATATGATAATCTGGTTCTTCTAAAACCTTTTACTTTTCCAGGCATTACCTGAAAAAACGTGCACATGAGAACCCAAATGTTAGATCTAACATCTAAACTTTAGCTCCCTAACACAAAGTGTGACTGAAGTCCAGTCTTGGGAACAAAGAACTTAATTGTTTGCTGACTTCAAAGAGAGTGAGTGTGTACACTGAGGACATTCTAATCTAAACTCCAGTAGTGAGAACTTCCCTCTTATCGTCTCCTGCTGTGTGCTATGTGGGAAAAGGCGACTTCAGACAGTATCGAGTTCTGATTAGACATAAACTCTGATGTTGTCCAGAGTTTACATAAAAGGCCTCGTGTTTCCACGTAACGGTAGCCAAGCAGGGTGGCCAGAGTTTACTGAGTATATCCAACTCTGCAGTATAGATTGTGTTATCACCACTATCGCTGTGTTTGCTTGTGCTTGAGTTATCATGCAATAAACTGTAGTAGCACCTTAATTCTAATTGCATTGTAGTATTATGGCAACCAACAGAGTACACTGTACAGTTGAAAGAAAAAGGTGCTTTTATAGTGGGTGCTAAACTGTGACACCCATCTCTCAAAATACTTCACAATACCTTTTTTTCACTTACTTTGTGTTTATACACCACTTTCCCTTTAATGATTAGTTCTTATTATCGCCTGCTCTATTCCGCAGTGTTTTTCTTTTTTTGTTCTGTCTCCTCCTCACCTGCAAATGGTAATGGCAGATGGCCCCACCCCTCCCTGAGCCTGGTTCTGCTGCAGGTTTCTTCCTGTTAAAAGGGAGTTTTTTCTTCCCACTTTTGCCAAGTTCTTGCTTAAAGGAGGTTGTTTGAGTTATCTATATTATTGTGGGGTTTCTGCCTTACATTATAAAGTGCCTTGAGATGATTGGCAACATATAAATAAAGTTGAATTGAGACCAAGAGGTTAAAACAGTGAGATAAACGGAAAATACTGACAACAGTAGAACACAACAGGACACACATTTATAATCAGACTTGGGCTGGTTTATGAAATAAGGACGATTTTATAGCTTTGCAACCATTTCCAAACAACCAGGAAATGAAGTCTGGTAATAAAAAGCTGTCAGATGTTGTTCTCACAGGCGCAGCAGGACAGGTTTTACATAATAGAAATCACTACAAACCCTATAATCTAGTTTAATTGAGCCAAAGATTAGATTACATTTTCAAAAACATTCCAACATTTTTTTTAATATATGTTTTAGAGGGCGGCACATGGCTGTGTTATTCATCAACAAGGAGAAAAATGTAGAATATTTCAAACCTTGTATTTTAACAACTGGGAGCTACCGAGGGAGCTAAAGGTCACATCAGTACTAATGAGGCGAGCTACTCCCACGTTTCCATCCTGATGGCTGCAGTGGTGTGAAATGTTCCTCTGCTGGGGATGTTTTTCACCGTCGTCCACTTTTTTGTCATGATTTTTCCATGCCTGGATTTAGCTCCTACACCAGGATATGGTGGGAGAGAGGAAGAGATGGACAGATTCAGCACACACCCACTGAACCCAGTGAAGGTGTGTCTCAGGCAGCGGTGTGATACGCAGAGCCCATTCTTGGGGAAACCCAGCGTAGATAAAATTAGGAGGTTGAAAGTGACAAGGGGCCCCTCGCTATCACTTTAAAAAAAGCTTAGAGTGAGCTGTTCTGGAGAGGAGCGTTGTAAGGTGCAGTGGGAGCTATGCTAAATCAGTGGCTGACCTCTTTTCCTAGTCCTCATTCTCCCCCTCCTCTGCTATCTTCTCTCTCTCACCCGTTTCTCTTCCTCTTTCTGTTTCGCTGCTATCATAGTTCGGTTATAGGACGGAGATTAGAAAACAGAGGTGCTACTCCCTTCAGATCTAACCTGATTTCTGCCTCTTCTACTCTTTATTTACTTTCACAGCGGAAGGATACGCCGCCTTCCAGGAGGACAGCTCGGCAGACGAAGCAGAGAGCCCGTCCAAAATGAAGCGCTCCAAGGGAATCCACGTGTTCAAGAAGCCGAGCTTCTCCAAGAAGAAAGAAAAGGATTTTAAGGTGAAAGAGAAGGGTCCCAAAGAGGACAAAGCCAAGGATAAGAAGTCAAAGGACCTGACAGCTGCAGATGTGGTGAAACAGTGGAAGGAGAAGAAGAAGAAGAAGAAACCAGCCACAGAGGCAGAACCGGTCCCAGTGGAGACCCCCACCTTCAGGCCCATCTTTGGAGCCCCGCTGGCTGAAGCTATCAAGAGGACAGCTCTGTATGATGGCATCCAGCTACCAGCCATCTTTAGAGAGTGTGTGGACTACATTGAAAATTATGGGATGAAGTGTGAGGGCATCTACCGGGTTTCAGGTATCAAACATTTTGATTCTACCTTCTTCCTTTTTTTTTTTTTAAACAACGTCTCTGATTACTCACATTGGCTCTTTTTTTTCTTTCAGGTATGAAGTCCAAAGTAGATGAACTGAAAGCTGCGTATGACCGAGAGGAGTGCCCATGCCTGGAGGAGTATGACCCTCACACGGTCGCCAGCCTGCTGAAGCAGTACCTCCGCGAGCTGCCCGAAAACATACTCGGTCGAGACTTGGCCCAGTGGTTCGAGGATGCTTGCGGTCGGCAGGTCGAGGCCGAAAAGGTGACGGAGTTTCAGAGGCTGCTGACCGAAGTGCCGCTGGAGAGCCGACTGCTTCTGTCCTGGCTCGTCACACACATGGACCACGTCATTGCCAGGGAGGCAGAGACGAAGATGAATATTCAGAATATCTCCATCGTCCTTAACCCCACCATACAGGTCA
The DNA here is from genome assembly GCF_965226115.1 of Aulonocara stuartgranti. Classification (NCBI taxonomy): domain Eukaryota; kingdom Metazoa; phylum Chordata; class Actinopteri; order Cichliformes; family Cichlidae; genus Aulonocara; species Aulonocara stuartgranti. Next base: position 11,122,603 of record NC_138954.1, read on the forward strand.
GTGGGAAGGAGATCAATCAGTGAAAATGCAAATGCACCGTTACATGGGAAAGGGAAGAAATATGCAAGAAGATCATGAGCTGGGGCAGAGAACATCAATTTTCCAGCAACAGGCAAACTAAACATCAAATAATAATGTGGCGCTTTGGCTCAGGCTCAGATATAGCTAAAAAAAAAAAAAAACAACCCTCCCCCTAGCAACAAACCAGTGAAATTTTATTGGATCAAAGAGTCAGTTCATCTCTGAAACCCTGGCCCAGTTTAGTGAAGCTAATTTATTCCCATAGGGGACATCTCTGTTGGTGCTCCACTTATTCTGAACCAGCAGCAGCAGCCGCCACAACTCTGTTAAATAAATACTTCTCCCACTTAATGAGCACAGTCCAGGGCCAGTTTAATCAGGCTAAATAAACATGCAGGAATTTGTATTGTGGAGGAACTGGTGCAGATACAATTCAGCTTTGTGCTCGTTTCCCTCTGGTGATCCGTGTGCCTCCTTTCCAGATTGGGAATCGTGTCCTTTACATGTTCTTCACCCACGTGAAGGAGCTGTTTGGGGATGTAGTCTTGAAGCCAGTGGTGCGGCCACTCCGCTGGTCCAACATGGCGACGATGCCGGCTCTGCCCGAGACCCAGGAGAGCATCAAAGAGGAGATCAGACGGCAGGTGGGTTCGGTCCTGTGGCAACTAATGACTGCCTATTTTAGTGTTTGAACAAATGAGTTTAAAAAAAAAAAGTTTCTTCTTTTGCTTCATATCTTAATATCTGCTGCAAAAGGAAATTATTTTTTTTAATATAAGCAGATGATGATTTTCCCTTAAAGCAGGTTTTAAAATGTTACAACATAGTAATGCAGCTTTAAGGCCTTTTCTATTTATATTAAAGTGTCTTGTCAGCAGTACACATCTTTATCTTGGGTTTGTTTCTCAGTGTGCCAGAACTCACCTGTATATAAAAGAAAATGCCAGAAAACACGTCAGCTTCAGATGGTTTAGTCTGTCGATTTGAACCCCAGTCTCTCGGCTGAAGCTGTTTCTTTAACATTAAAAAATGTTCCTTCGTGGCCTGGATTTCCAAAACAATAAAACATCCCAGAGGAGGCTCACACATCTCAATCCCTCCTAGATCACCTAACTTAGAATATACTGAAAAGTTATTGTAGATTTTTTTGTCCTATGATGCTCAAATCATGTTAATTATCCATGGCAACTAACTTTATTTGTCATTTATAAGTGGTTATGCGTGAATCTCAGACTGCCCTTTTTAAAAAGATTATATGGTTTATTTTGCTACTTAATACTTGGACTTTTTTATTCTCATATTGACTACGTTTTTAAATGTGCTTGGCTCCTCTACTTGTCTTGAGCGGATTGTTGTCATCAAGTAAATTTCAGCCAATATTTATGAAGGTATTTGTGTGTAGGAGTTCCTCCTGAACTGCCTGCACCGGGACCTGCAGGCAGGGGTGAAGGACTTGTCCAAAGAGGAGCGGCTCTGGGAGGTTCAGAGAATCCTGACCGCTCTGAAACGCAAACTGAGGGAGGCCAAACGTCAGGTAATCTGTCTATGTCAGTATTTATGTTTCTCTGGATACAATAGCTGTTCGTATACCCAGTAATACCAGTGAGGGTTTGAATTTCCACCTCTTCTGAGATGTATAGAAATTATAACCTTCATTAAGGTAGGAAACAGCAGTAAGATTGTTTCTTTAGTCTGTATTAAATTGAGCTGGGAGTCCTTAATAAACTATAATGTGGCCCTACACAGTAACAACAAAAAGGCAAATGCAGATGAATCGACCAAGATTAAAGCATTGTCTTGTTATTTCAACTAGAACTACTTTCTAACTGTGCTGTATGTGTCTGCTCTCCGTGGGGCTTTAGGAGTGCGAGAGTAAAATAGCCCAGGAGATAGCAAGCCTGTCAAAGGAAGACGTTTCTAAGGAGGAGATGACTGAGAATGAAGAGGAAGTCATCAACCTCCTTTTAGCACAGGTGAGTAATTCATAAAAACACATCGATCAACAGCTTGCCAAGAAAACCTTTAAACGTCTTCTCGTTCTCTCGATAATCAGGAGAATGAGATCCTGACGGAGCAGGAGGAGCTGATCTCTCTTGAGCAGGTGCTGCGTAGACAGATTGCTACTGAGAAGGAGGAAATCGAGAGGCTGCGGGCAGAGATTGCAGACATACAGAGGTAAAAGAGGACAGTGATTAAATATGAGGTGTGAACAAAGAGTTCCAGTGTTGGAAGTGTAAAATTTATAATCTATACCTGATGTAAAAGTGGTCAATGTCCCAGTCAGGTACATTTTCTTGCGGATCTTTAGATCATTTTCAGTGTGACTGCTGATTTCAGATCCCTCAGTGGATGTCTTGTTGTGTCCTTTGATTTGTGCGTGAAGGACCATATTGGGCTGTTTTCAGGACAACACTCTGGTACCATTGCATTGTGTGAACCCCTGTGAATGTCTCCTCATTAGCAGCAATACCCCTGATGACATTTGAGCCTGTTTGAGAGAAAAACATGATGTTTTCCCTCTGGTTTTATGGTCGAGCAGAAATGGTGCATTCGCTGTCCACTCAAGTCCAGGGATTGTCCGTCTGCCTGGAGTGAGCTCTGTTGCCAGATAGAGGCATTATACAAGTATGTGGCCCAACAGGTGTATGGGCTACTTGGGTCTATGGGCCACTCTTGCTTGTGCTGTTGTTGGTCCATCAGCCAGTCACAGAGGAGAGCAAAGTGATAACACACAAAGAGCTGAAGTGAAACAGAGTGTTAAAAGCAATGAAAAGTGTCCACTGCAGCCGCTGCCTGTGCTTTTAATACTCTGTATTTTGATCTTTGAAGTTTTTTTCCCATTCCCAGTGAACTCCAGTATCCCTCCCTGCTCTATTCCAGCTCACCTGTGAACCAGTCAACATTCGGCAGCCACTTTAAGTCTTGCTTTAAGTTGCTTTAAGACCGTGTATTTGGTCGGACAAGTTTATGGGACCATGAAGTAAAACACGACATTAGATCCTAGCAGTAAGCCAGCATTGTGTTCCTCCGCAGTCGGCAGCAGGGTCGCAGCGAGACAGAGGAGTATTCATCAGACAGCGAAAGTGAGAGCGAGGATGAGGAAGAGCTGCAGATGATACTGGAAGATCTGCAGAAGCAAAACGAGGAACTAGAGGTGAGAAAGCATCCAGCCTCCACTACCTGTTGCGGTGGTCCTGCGGTGTTTGACAAAATTGTGGTTATTCGTATTCCAGAAGCTCAGCATGCTTTTGTTTCTGGTAATAGTGAAAGTATTGGCTGGAGTTTTACAGGATCTAACTCTGAATGTGTACTTTGTTGCCCTGAAGAACAAAAACACTCACCTGAACCAGGCCATCCACGAGGAGCAGGAGGCCATCTTGGAGCTCCGCGTTCAGCTTCGCCTCCTGCAGAGCCACAAGCTACAGCAGGAGTTGACCGCCCAGCCGCCAGCCGAGCAGGCTCCACCCACACAGCCGAGCCCGGAGGCCCGCAGCGATGAGCAAACCAAGCGCTCCGTTGCTGCCGTGGCTCCTACCGCCGATGCAGCTGCTGCCACCACCAACGGAAAGGCAGCTAAGGATCCATCAAAGCCTTCACCAAACAAAGACAAGAGAGACACCAACATGTGAGACCTCTGTGATGCTTTTGATGGTCGTCTGTGCTGGTGTTCGTCTCTACCGTGGGCCAGTTGTCCTGCAGCGTTGCTCGCTATCCTGCTGGAGATTTCACATTGCAGAGCTCATTAGTGACCGTGTCCACCAAGTGGCAGACAAGGAAAAACCTTTTATATCATCTTTGGTGTCCTAACCTTCTTTTTCACATCCTCATGCAAAAAAACCACCCTGAAAAAAACAAACAAATGCTAGGTTTAGCTGGTGTAGCGGACAACTGACTACCACTGTAAGAGACTAGCAGGGACCATGTTTTCAAATATGCCGTGCCAAGCCTGTATGAAGGAGGAAGGAAGGGGCAGGAAGGGGAAATGAAGGCAATGAGAGTAAGAGAGGGTAGATTGTAGATTATTTCTCACTGGTGAGCAAGTCAGGAAGCGATCACTAGACCACAAATGTCATCAGTCCCTGTCGCTCAGATTCGTCCCTTACCTTGATGCAAATTTGACTTTTTCTTTTGGATAGAGACCACTGTGCCATAACTTGAGGATGCCCCAGAGAACCACTGATAACAAAAGCTTTTTGAATGATGAAGAATTTATGATTGGTCTATCTATATATTATATATTTAAGTAGTATTCTGAAGTACACAGATGACTATTCAAGAAGTACATTAATTTTAAGTTGCAGCTTTTTAGTAATATATAAATATACAAATAAATATATTGTAGAGTCTCTGGTTCGTTTTCTTTTTTTGGACGGCAGATTCATACAGAGAAGTGTTGCACCTCGCAACTAACCGGTGGATGAAAACACGAACAGCCAAATAACAAATGTGTGTTCATCGCTGCAAAACGCAGACAAACAGCTGGAGGCCACACTTTGCTCCGTAGTGCAGTCGTCTTCTCAGTTACCTTTGCCTGCGCTGCACTAACGAGGAAGAGCGGGAGATCATATTTGTCCAGTTTAATAAGGATGTAACAAGTCTGTGCTGATGATTTATTTTTTGCTTCCTATATGGGTGGAGACACTTTGTTTTGTACTCTTCATGTGTGGAGGTTTTCTTCAATCCTTTCATTTCACAGCTGATCCGTGTCTGCTGCAACCTAATGTCATTGTTCGATAATATTTAAGGCAGAGATGTGTCCTGATTTACTTTTTCTGTATATTATTGTAAAATTGCAAACATACTGTATTTTCAGCTCTTCGTGTTTTGTCTTCTTGTTGTTGTTTTCTTTTCTTTTTTTACCATTAATAACCTGTATGGAGTTACGCGAGTGCGACTGCCCTGCTTTGGTCACAGGCAAATCCATGCAATCTCATCTGGACTCCCGATTCCATGAAACTAGAACAGGCTCAGAAGCTTCTCGTGAGGTTATTTTCATATTGTTCTGAGCTTTTGTAGCTGATTGTTACAGACAGTAATGCTGTGAAGAATAAAGTGTCAGTCTAAAATAATTATCTCACTGTCTCTTTTCCTCAAGTTTACCTTTTCACTCGACTATGTCTGGCTGGACATGTATTCCATATTTAGTACTTCTCATTTTCCATTACACAGTATCTGCCTAAATACAAACCTGAGCATCTCTGAGAGAATAGAAAGCTGGACTTTGACTCTGAAAACAAATTACTCAAGAGATAGTGGAGCCACCCAGCTTTTTTTCTTTTTTTGGTCAGGGCTTTAACTGGTTTCCGATTTGGAAACTAGGCTTGTCAAGTAGGACTAAAAAAACTAAGAGAACAACGGATGTTAGGAACTGTCTTTTCAAAATTAAAGCTTGACTTGAATTCACATAACATAATGACCATTTTCTCTTGGAAGGAAGCAATGGTTGTAATTTAAAAGAGTAGATTTACATAGTCTACTGCATTTCAGGAAATGTTGGCTCTATAGATATACAATTAATATTAACCATAGAGCTATACATACCTTCACTGGGCATTTTATTAGGTACAACTTGTTATTACAAGGTTGTAACATTTTTGTTCCTTTAGATTTGGCTTAATTCTTATGTCTTCATGGCACAGATTGAACAAGGTGCTGGAAAAATTTAACCATAAAGATAATGACAGCATCACACAATTACTGTTGAGTGTGTTGAAAACACGCAGTTCTTTGAATCTTTGGGCTGAAGGAGGGACAATACTCGGTGTATAAATGCTCAATCAACAATCATTTATTTCCATACAATTCAACAGTCAGAGCATTACAACGTCCGGACGGGAGAGATGCTACCAGAGGGTCAGGCACATGTCTCAAAATGGTGACGGGTTGCTCAGCTTTTTATAGTCTCTAGTGGCCCCCAGCTAGTCGTAAAAGCCAAAACATCACATTTTTTCTCTGTTACAGCGCCTAAGTTATGACCTCGGCAGTTGTTTCTCTGCTTTCTGTAAGGTGGGGGTGTGGAATGTGGTCTATCTATCTCCCCTGTCTTTAGACACAGAGTCTCCTGCTTACAACCTTCTCTTCATGATTCAACAATTAAGCATGTCAAGAAAACAGTGTAACACATTCCCAGCAGATCAAGGATGCACCTTTATCTAATGAACTAATATGTGAATATGTTCTGTTAACTCAAAAGTATAATGAGAACTAAACTACATACAGATCACACACTCTATTTTAAAGGGTATAATATGATCTACAACAATATCATAATTCAACTATTTTGATTACATCTATAAGGTAACATATAATAACAGAATAATATCACAAGTGGTTGGCTGAGTCTCCTGTTCCACCACATCTGAAAGGTGCTCTATGAAATAGAGATCTGGTGACTTTTGAGATATTTGGAGACATCTGAGCACAGTGAACAAAAAAAGAGATTAAAAAAAGGGATGTCTATAAGGATATGAACATGTCAGCAACAATACTCAGTTAGGTTGTGGTTACAAAGATGCTCTCTTCACCCAGCGTGTGCCAAGAAAAGATTCCCCTCATTATTACAACAGCAGCAGCTTAAATTGTTGATAGAAGGTGGGGGATGGATCCATGCATCCATCTTACCTGGTGTTCTTTTTCTTTTTTAACCATAGATTTCTTGCAACATTTACTGTGTCACAGTCATTCCTCACTCTTCTATGAAAAATAATAAAATCACAACTCACAAGACCATATGACTGAGAATTGCCTTATAAGTAGCTTATTCAGTCTTGATGGTTGTATTTTCTTTTATTTGTGGTCATTTCTATCATGTACCACAGAAACCTGCATAGCTTGTGACTCTGTGGTTACTGTCAGTTTTCCTCGGTGCCCTCCCCATCTTTCTTTGTTTCGTGATGTTGTAAAGTATGTTAACAGATTGGCCAGGTATACAAAACGGCTTGGCACCTTAATGGCCAAAATCAAGTTGATTTATAAGAAATGCCTTGGCCCATATATGGTAGTAGTTTGGGTGCTGAAAGTGAACAAAGTCTTTATCTTGTCAAAAGTCAGACTACCAACCTTGGTCGGTTTTTCAGTCCTAATGCAGTGTGCGTGCATTTATTCTGCCAATTCTCAGTCCAAACTGGCCCAAGCCCACTTACAAAAAACCCACCCAAGCCTGGTAGCCATTACTGGGCTGGAGCCCAGTCATTTTTGGCTGCCAGGGCACAGCCGGCTGTGTGATGATCCTACTTTAGGCTTTTATTTTTGAAACAAAAACATCATTGTCACAGTCGTCATTGTCTTTGGTTAAATTAGTTAATTGCAAAAATATGTTAAGAGCAGACCGACATTTCCCGGTCCTGTTATACTTTCATTGAACTGAAGACCATTGTATGCACTTTTATCTATTCTTAACTAAAGAACACTGTTTTTTTAGGGTAAAATAGGTCTAAAATCTTTCATCTCTTATTTCAAAATATAAACATGTAACTGACAGGCAGAGATAAAATTGCAAACGAAGTTGTTTGTTGGAGCCTTTTCGCATTATTTGTGCCAAAACGGCTGTAAGATACCTTTATTTTGAAAGTCACTGCCGGATGTTGTAAAATTTATTTTATGCGCCTTGTCAGCCGCTTAGTGGAGATGTCTGTCTGTATCAGGGGCTGGGTTTCTATTTTATCCAAGAAGAGGGGAAAATAATAGAGTTTCAAGCATGAAGAAAGAAATACATTGAGTGTACACTGACAAATGATGATTTAAAAACTTTCCAAAACTTACCATGGCTATAAGGGAGCTCAAGGTTTGCCTTTTAGGGGTAAGTGGTTGATGTTTTTGTTGATCCGTTTTGGGGGCAAATTCCTTTAGTCTGCTGCGAAACTGAAAAAGCCGACAACATGTTGATGTTAACAGCTGCTCGTTTACAACTTAATGGTAGAGTCGGTACTTTGTCAATTCCGGTATTTTATTTAAAAGAACTCTTTGTCGTCTTCGTGAAATAAGTTGGGAATTTAACTAATATTAGTAGCTAGTAGTTGGCTTAAAACCAGCCTCATCGGTCGGCAGTCATTTTGAGTATGTCCTCTCGCATGTATTTTGTAGTTCTTAACAGATTAAGCTCTGCTGTGTAGTATAAATCTTTACTTTATAACGGCTCTGACAGTTTATCAGCCATTACGTCATCATCGGAGCCAGCGAGCCGTTAGATTTCTTGCTGCGTTAGCGAAACACGTCAGTCTGTCTTTATAAACGGTGACAGGGACGGCGAGAGCGCTTTGGACCGCAAACTGTCGCTTTATCGATGATGTGTTGAAGTCGGGAGCTGGGAACTTTTCAGAGCCTCATAAGGTTTTTAGGCCCTCGCATACCTCCTCAGGGCCCTGACATCCTCACTAAAATATTTTTTTGAGTCAGCCCAACCATACGCTGACCTTAACCCATCTTTTGTTACACCTCTGCATGCTTATAACAAGCGGGAGGAGCAGATTTTATGCACATTTAAAGTCACATAAAACCGTACAGGGGTGTTTATACGATTAAAAAAATGGGGTGCCACATTAGGAGACTAAGAAGTGGGTGGGTGGGGGGTCCTATTTTCTTCATCAGATGTGTTACATGAAAAGTGGGACTGCATGAGAGTTTAAATTATAGACAGACTCAAAGATTAATGTAGATACAATGAGTTGAGCATTATTACTGTTGACATGTCGGTCTTTTGGAATCAGAGGTAACAATTGAGAGGGGGGGTCTATCCAGATATCGGTAGTAATGATACCAGCACTGGTTTTGGTATCGATACTAGTGCGATAGAATTGATACTTAGTTTCTATGATCTAAATTCAGTATGTAGTCCATTGAACTGTATTAAATGACTTTTTGGGGAAAGGATAAAACAGACTTTAATGTCTATTTTATTTTTACCCTATAACCCATTTAAACAACAGAAGTCTTTTTGAGACAGGCACACTTGCGCCTTTTTTCCAATAGTACCAATTTGACTCAACTCTACTCATTTTCAGTTGTTTTCAATTACAACTGAGTACCACCTAAAAACCGAATTGAGTTGAGCCATGCTGAGCCCAGTAGGTGCTAGTGGGGCAAAAGGGCATTACGTTCCAGGTCTCCAAAAAACACAGTTTCAAGATACACAAAAAGCTGAAAGGTGTGTTTTATTGTGTTATCCAATTACTGTGGTCAATAAAATGTATTCAGAATTTGCAAATTGATGGTGATTCATCTCATAAGTCATGACACACCACTCTTCTCTACATAAGTTGATGTTATAAGTTAGAAGTATCGGTATTGGTAACAGCGATACTGGCCTTGTATTTACTTAAAATCTGCAGTATTGCACAACACTAATAAGAGGTGGCTCTCTCTGTGAACCACATGCTCATTTGGCTAACACCTTGTGATTGTGTTGGGCAATTAGTATATTCTGAAAAGTCAACTTACTAAATGGAGTCTGTAAGTAGGAAGTGAGTCTGTGATATCAGTAAAAAAATGTATACCGGTATTATCTCGGATGATGATGGACATGATATAGCCACTGTTTGCAAGGGAAAATGTGTATTCCCAGAGTGGTTGGTGAATAGTTCCCAGAGGTTGCTTGGCTGTTGCTACAGTAGGTGAAATCAGTCGCAAAGAGGACGCTGTGCACAAAAGCCTCTTTGTGATTGCTTTGGTGGCTAGCAGATTGTTGTGCTCACCTGGAGTTAGCATGGAAGATGCTGATTACAGCTGGAACCTTTTGCAACCACAAGAGTTGCCCCCTGCTGGCCCTTAGTAAGAATGCAGGTGAAGTATTCATTGTGAAAACCCTTAATAAGTAAAAGTGATTATAGTACAAAAGTTTTACCATCAAAATATATTTAAGAAATCTAAAGTGAAAGTACGTGTTACACAGAGTCATACACCGTGTGTTACTGGATAATTTCACGTTATCATTTTAATGACTTAAATACTGCTGTTGCATACTCTTGTATTTGCTATGGTTGTATAATCCAGTAGGTTCAATAGTGACCGCTCACTCTTTGTGTGCATGTCCTGTGACTGATTGATGTTTGCAGGACACTGGAGTTGGGAAATCCAGCATTGTTTGTCGATTTGTCCAGGATCATTTCGATCACAACATAAGTCCAACCATAGGGTGAGTGTTAATCAGCAGAAGGCTTAAGCAGCAGGAAACTAATCAATCGTGTTTGGACACAAAGCTGAAGTAAAGATGTACAGAAATGTACAGGGAGATTCAGCCAGTTAATCAGTAATTTGGCTGAATGAAACTATGCTCAAGCTCAAGTTAAGCTTGTGTTTTTTAGTGATCTCAATCCACATCATTTGTACTAATGGGTAGATTGATAATCCTATGAACTGTCTATAAGCTACAGAAGTTAAACCTAATTATAGAAGAACTGATTACTCAAGAGATAAAAATGAATGTACCTTATTTCATTTGGGTCTTTTATCTTAACTGAATACTTATATATACGTATAAGGAATTGCATAAGACACTATTGTCAGACTGTTAAAACTTAACAGACTTTTATTACTATTTAATATTTCTTTAGTCCACAGTAAAATTGGGCGGATTGGTGATAGTCATAACCTCTGAGACAATGTAGAACATGTACAGCTCAGCCAAAAGGTCTCCTTCCTGTAAGGGAAACCTCAGCAGGTAACACATAGCTTATTCTAAACAAACTTTAGCAACTGAAATAAAGACAAACCCACGCGGGAGTCATCCTGCTTCAGCTCCACAACTCCAATAATTCTCATAAGGTGTTTTCATTTTATTACAAATATGTGATTTAATTACATTTTTGAAGTACAAATTTTAGTTAAGTGTTTGCAAGCTTTAATGCACAAATAGGGTACGAGTAGTGGTTGAAAACAGTGTAAAAAATGTAACTTATGGGAAAATGGGTTCAAATGAATAATTGCAAATCCACCTTCCAACTTCTGTAAGCCTGTGAAAAAACCTTGATTTTACTATGTCATTGCATCTGATTTTTTTTTTTTTTAAAAACCCTCACTTTGGAGTAACACTTTAAGGCAAAAAGATTGTAGAATTGTTTAAAAATTATAGTTTTCTTAGTACTTGGTGCAATAAACACTGAAATAAAGGAGGTTTTACATGCCTCTATAGCAACAAACATGCTGTCCCAAACATACTTGTTTTCAGTGTTCTTACTTTCCTGCTGACATGCACAGATTTTTTTCCCTTTGTTTTTAAAGAGTGACCTAAAAAATAGCTGTTGTGAAATGCTTTAAATCATCCACAGAGCGTCATTCCTGACCAAGACAGTGCCATGTGGAAATGAGCTACACAAATTTCTAATCTGGGATACAGCTGGGCAGGAACGGGTAAGTGTACGCAACAGAAACTCCGCATGGACTCGCTGTTAGCTTTAAGTTAACACATGTGATGTTGATTTTCCATTAAACTTTGCATCAGAAAGCTGGTACTCGTGATAGGTAGATATTTATAGGTTATGAAACAGGATGCTTGACACAAGAGTTCAAAGGTCATGAGACATCACGGTGATTAATTTGATGGCTAAGAGGGGGAGGTGGGTTATAGCTGAAGCTTGCCAAACCTGCTTACTGCATGGAAAAAACTAACGCGAGCATTTCCTGCTTATGTGTGAAAAAAGTATGCTGGGACTTCTGCTGTGAGCGTTCTATTATTACATTTGACCGACTGATCTTGTGTGATCAGTGGTGCTGATTGTAAACATCTGTGAACAATACAACTGTGGACACTCTTGAAATATTGATGTCACTGTAGTGTAGTGTTATCATCATGACTGTGAGCTTGCTGATTAAACCTGTGACGTCTGAGTAATTAATATAATTTCAAAAACATGCCATAATATTTTTTTCTACATTTATTATCATTCAAACACCATCTGCTTGTTTAAACACACGCTTCCCTTACCTGACATTTTTGGGGTTTTAGATACCAAATATAATTGAACATGTCAGTGTTTCTCAAACTTTTCAAAACGAGTACCACCTCATAAAATATATGGCTCTTAGAATACCACCCTTATGACCAACATTAAAGTACAATAGTATACGCCTATTTAACACCATATAGTTTACATGAGACAATTTTATTTCTTATATGAATGTTATTTATTTTAACTGTCATAAACAGGATGTGACAAGTGATAATAATAACAAAGGTACTGCATTAAAACATTCACAGCAGGTGGGATATCTGATTGATGACCACAGTTTGAGAACCACTGGAATATGTTATTTGAAGGCACTGATAATGTTTTTAAACTGAAAAGGGTTTTATAAAATAAACTTCTGCAAGCCATAAATGTAATGAATTTTTTAAAACGGAAATGATGCACTCATTTGATTTCTTATTTAATTGGCCACACATTGTCTACTTTATTAAAATACATACGAGCGATCGTGGCTCAAGAGTTGGGCGTTTGCCTTGTAATCGGAAGGTTGCTGGTTCGAGCCCCGGCTTGGACAGTCTCGGTCGTTGTGTCCTTGCGCAAGACACTTCACCCATTGCCTACTGGTGGTGGTCAGAGGGCCCGGTGGCGCCAGTGTCCGGCATCCTCGCCTCTGTCAGTGCGCCCCAGGGTGGCTGTGGCTACAATGTAGCTTGAAATCACCAGTGTTTGAATGGGTGGATGACTGGATGTGTAAAGTGCTCTATACAAATACAGGCCATTTACCATTCTACCGATTGACTTTTTTTTTTTATGATTGTTGAGTTAACTAAACTGCTGCAACTTTGAGATGAATTGTATCTTCTCTTCTCATTGGCAGTGGATATATAGTTGTACTGATGATAGTTGCTGAGCAATGTGTCTGTGCAGAGGAGAAGAAAAGCTGCGCAAGCTTAAGGGAATGGTGCCGGTTTTAACTGATAAGAGAAACCAACAGTAACTTCAGTACAAAATAGAAATAATTTTGATACAGATGCCATACATTGGTATAGGAAATGTAAAAGAATATAACCTGAGTGTGATATTTATTCTTAAATTGACATTCGTTTTTGGATTCACTGTTTATAAATGATCTCAAAGTTTGGCACGTGTTGGTACATTATTAGCCGATGCGTTCACTCATCGTTTATCTGCAGTAGGCTAACATTTAGTGAGGTGATTTTTACATTCAGCATTTCTTTACAAGCTACCACAGTTTGTCAAGTCAAAGTGAAGGTAACTGCTAAAAGTTAGAAAGGCCTGGGGACTTGAGGAAGTAACTGTTTCCATAAACTCATCATGTAAGAATGTATGGGCATAGTACTCTGCCAGGCTTTTATAAGCTTTTTTTCCCCCTTATTAATCATAGACTGAGCACTTTGGATCATATTTATGTGTGATATACCAAAAAATGAAATCAATCATGCTAACTAATATAAATGTGTCGTCTTTTTTTAGTTTCACTCGTTAGCTCCTATGTACTACAGAGGATCGGCTGCTGCTGTCATTGTCTATGACATTACTAAACTGGTAAGTGTAACAGCAAGTTTACTATTGCTAAACTGGTTAAAGTGTCAGGGCTGTTAGCTCCCTGGAAAAAATGAAAAACATCAGTAACAGCTGTCCTGAACATTTGTAAGTGAAGAATTTTTGCTACTTTTCCATCACTGTGAGATGCTGTGTTTCATGACCTACAAATGTCATTCTTTCCTGGTTTGTTAATGGAAACTCGTCTGGGGAAAAAAAAGCAATGAATATATGACAGGAGACGGAAAAAAACTGCTGGGCATATTCTCATAAACGATCTATCCCAGGATTGACCCCAATTTCTTCTTGTTGTCCAGGATTCGTTCCAGACGCTGAAGAAATGGGTGAAGGAGCTGAAGGAACACGGTCCAGAAGACATTGTAGTAGCTATAGCAGGGAATAAGAATGATTTAGGAGACATCAGGTGGGCTTCTTTTTTTCATCTCTCTTTTTTTTTATATTTGTAGTTTTTATTGGTGATCTTGTACAGAAGGAACTTTACAACATACATGGGGACAAAGATCAGATAGCCATATACATTGTTGGTCAACATATCCAACAGAATTTCAATTTCTCAAAACTGTAGGAAGATGTAAGTAATAGTTCCCAGTTGTATTTCTCTAACTGGAGGCAGTTGATCCAATCTTGGTGTGATGTCCACCTTATAGTTGCTTACCTAGGTAAGGAGAGTCACTTAAATAAAATCGCTTCTCAGCTCTTTAATGTACTGGGTCCATCTGGAACAGAGTTTGTTGAATTTGTCTCTTTGAAGCTGCAATTTTTCATCTCTTTTGTTGCAAATATGTTTAAAAAAAGTTTCTACAGACACTGTTAGACTGAGTTAACAAACAAATGTGAAAATGGAAATAATTTACCTCAAAAGGGGTCCAAAGTTGAGGGATTTTCACAGTGAGCAAACTGCAGAGAAGAAGTACAAAGTATTGTGTTGCAAGTCTTTAAGAGTGAAACAGGACAACTGTTAACTTAATCCGGGCAGAGATCTGAATCATCGTCTAGCCACGTCCTGTCATACCACACTGAAGTAAGGTGGTTAAGCCAAGGACTTGTGCATTTCTTGAATTTACAACCACTGGGGTTCTTTGTACTGACAGCAGACTGATCTCTGAGGCTCTTCGTCACATGTTCTGTCAATGAATAGCTCGTCAATTGTGGTCGTTTTCAGAAAGTACTTCTATTTTTGTTTTATTGCCTGACAGACTTGATACCAAACTAAAATATATATGTGGCCTATGAACTAAAATAATTTTGACACCCCTGTTATTGTATCTGTAGACATTTTGTTACTGGCAGCCTGTCACAAATATACATCTTTTGTTAACATTTTTAGTTGAATTCATGAGAGATTGCAAAGATAACACAATTTGACAGGCATAAAATGGCATTTCTACCCCAACAAACTGATTCCCAAAGTGTTATAAGCTGAAACCCCGATATATTTTGGCACGGTGTGCAGTTTGTCCTTAAAAAAAATGGAGGAAACTGCACAATCAGAGGTGAGAAGAAGTGTCAGGCCTGAAAAAAAAAAACATGTCTACATCCAGTTAGAAACTCAACTGGTGAAAGCGACTAATTAAAATGCAGATTTTCCATCTGAACTGTTCATCTTTTTTACAGGGAAGTTCCTATGAAGGAAGCTAAGGAGTTTGCTGAATCAATTGCGGCTATTTTCATTGAGACGAGTGCCCGAAATGCTGTCAATGTTGAGGAGCTCTTTCAGAAAATCAGTAGGTTTTGTGGCTTTTTGTTTTCTCCATCAGAAGTACTAGTGTGTCCTGTCTTGTGCTTGATTTAGAGTGGCCTAAGCAGCCTGCTGCACCTCCCCAGAAAAGTAACTACACTTTTAGAGCGGATCAGCTCTAAAATCTTCTCTCTTGTCTGCATTTCAGTGAAAGTAACTGTTGGTCATGTTAAACACTAGTCTATGTTAATACCCTAGTGAACTCCAGCTTCCTCTCATAGTCCAAAAACGGATTTGTTAGGTCAACGAATCTAGATTGGCTACAGGCCCTGTGATTGAGGGTGTCCTGTCTAGGATGTACCTGGCAACTTGCAGTATGACAGCTAGAATAGACCCTGAAGTGGATGATCAGTTAACAAAGTGGATAAATGTGACAAGAGACAGTTTTTTTTAAATGTATCTTTTGTTTGTGCTCAGAATGGAAGCAGAAAAAAATCTCTGACTTTAATTATTCAGTTCCAAATAAACCTGGACTCTACATTACCCTGGAGCCTGCAACACAGCATGACTCCAAATGATGATATGAAACATGCAGTTTGTAATGCACATTTTCTGTTTTAATTGCATTAAGGTTCTGCCATAATGTGGGGGATACATTTTAAATCAAATATAACACAGTGAAAGTTTTATTTTTATTCCGGCTAATTGATGCTGGGATGTTTTGGTTCAACGCTGTGTATCCTAAGCTAAGCAAACTCCTTTCTTTCATGTGGTCATCAAAAAAACTGCTCTGCCTTAATTTTAGTAGTAGTGAAGCAATGCCAAATACAACTCAGCTAAATTTATAAAACTCTTTGTATGCTTAAGATGACTAAATCTGATGTGGAATCTCTTTAAATGTCTGTATTTTTAGGTAAACAAATTCCACCCCTGGAAAATTCTGAGGTGGACAGCAATGATTCCTTTAAACTCACACGACAGCCTGCTCCATCCACCAGGAGGTGCTGCTAGTACCAGCAGCGGCTGATAAGATTACTTCCTTCCGCACTAAGGACCCACCAGCACAGCAATCCACACGGCGTCTTACCCTAGTGACAGCACAGTGAGCAGACTGAAGTTGGCCTGCACGTGTGGTTGATTGCAACATGAAACAGAAAAACCTGCCAGCAGTATTATATGCGTCAATCCACCAGTTTTAACATGCATGTTTATTTAATTTATTCCTAGCAGTTTCAGATCTGCTGAAGTCATGAAGCAGAAAGCCTTCAGTTTGTCCCCCTCAGGTGGTGTTCTGGCTGAACTACTGTGTGGTGTGATACATACAGAAGCTCATTCTAAATTTCAACTCATTTTATACTCTGACTTTAAAATTGAGCACAAATTAAAAACAAGCGGAGCTGACGTGTTTTCTAAAGACAGGAATTTAATAGTTGTTTTCATCACTCTCCTTCTCTGTAGACTATTATAGCACTGTGGCTCTTAAACACATTGAAATTCTTAATATCAATTTTTAGCAAGTCTAACTCCTCCACCCATGAAGCATTTGTGCACATGTGCCACATTTAAGTAAGAGGTCGTTAAGAACAAACTCAGACGAGCATTTATCTCTGTAGCTCAAATGCGACAGGTTTACATTCCTCACGTGTTTTTCACGCACATTTGCTTTAGAAAGATTTTAACTGTAGTGCTGCAGTGGGAACAGCTTGAATCACAATTACAGCATGACACCCCCGGCTGAAACACTGTGACCAATGCTAGAACTGTTTACATAGTGATTTGTTAAAGATGTTTTCTACGTGCTGAAGTGTATTGAGATTTCATTGCAGGGAACGACTGTATACAGCTGCCAGTCGTGTTTTTGTTTTTTCATGCATTTTACCTGTAAAAGGGGGTCACTTTTGTATTGTTGATAAGAGACAAGAACTGCATCTATTTGACTTTAAACATGTGTGCAGCTGTTATATTGCATATACTAACCAAACTCTAAAAGAACTGTGGGAGCGCAGCCCTAACCGTTTAAACCGTTCATCATGCAGCACTTTGCATATTTACACAGTATCAGCTGGGAGTTGCTTTAATAGTAAAAATGTTAACTATTGCAGTTCTCCTTAACTTCAGCATACAGGAGAAATTATTTGAAGGAACATGAAAATTAATTACAATACTGACCAATTAGTTTTGCATTGTCATAGCTTACATTTGTAGTTTACATTTGTACTTGAGTTACTTATTTACATTATAACGTGTACAGTTTTTATCAACAGGTATGATGGGATAATAGAATCAAATGTTGACTTTGTAATGCCATAAATATAATGATATTTACCGCCCTATATATGGGAAAATATACCAGCCTTCATTCAGAAATCTTCTAGTCTGTGTGGCCTTGCTTATCTGAAAAACATACGGTGCATACCTTTAGGTATATGACGCAGTTTTTTAGCTCAGAGGTTAATTTGGAGCAAATGTGCGGCATGGGACTACAATCTTCCACTAAAATGCACCACTCAGTAATTGGCTTAAGATGAAAACTGAAATGAACTTAAGAGCTTCTTAGTACCAGATATAAACAAAGTTATATCAGCTGGAAGAGTTATGATTGAAAACAACCTTCATACAATGTAGACTGGATTTCTCAGTGCGCATTGTTTGGACCCCCTTTTGTGTGTTGAGCTGGCGACACAAGTGCCTTTTGTATGTTTTTCTAAACAAAATGTATGACATGGCTAAAATGTGCATACTGTTAGAATTAATTACTCATGTCTGACCAAATATATACATAACACTGCCATTCCTTTACAGTCACACTCATACTGTATGCTGCAGTCATGCTTCTCTGTTTACTCTATAGACCAGATTAACATCTGTATATTAATCAATGTAATAAAGAAGTAAAGATTCAATTTCTCTTCAAATTTTACTCTTTCCAATAATGAAATACTGAAGTGTCATCAAAGATCTCAAACACCGTCAAAGGATTACAAACTAAGCTGATGTCTGTACAGTTTCTCAGTCATCCAGTAGTCTAGAGAGCTTGAAAACAAAGAGGCAACTGAACTGATGATATTTGATCTATCAATCATCCAAGAGTCTTCTTCAGCTGTAAAAGTAAAAGGGGGTGAATCCCGCTTGCTGTCAAAGAAACTGGAGAATTTTAGCCAACAAGCTTGACATCCCAGAACACTTCAGACCCAGCGACACACTTGACAAAAGCTGGTTCATGCCAAAGACAAAACTCCCAAACACATGCTAAGTATCATAGTGTTCTCACTGGAGAAAACAAACAGCTATTCCATAAATGCATGGCACAGCGTAGAAGAGCCACCTTGACAGGACAAGACTGAGCTACACATCTGCATCTAAAGGATAAAGGCCACTCTTTGAAGGATGCCAGAGTTCAAACTTTAGACTGAGAAGACAAACGGTTTGAAAGAGGAGTAAAACAGGCCATCTGTCCACTGATGTGGATCGTCATTGAACAGTGGCTTATGACACCAATGAGGTCTCGCAGTACTTTTACTTTTAACCACCCTTAAGGTGTTGGTAATGACCCATACCTTTCATTTTTAGAACCGAACAAGCCTCTTTTCTCAAGATCTCTATTAAGTTTTGATAATGGGTAAATGAGTGAGAAAGATGCAGTCACTAAAAGAGGGTTGTATCATGACATTAACATCTTGACATTGTGAAAACACTCTATGCAGCCTCATTTAAACCACCTTATACTGGAGTCCTATGGAAATGACTGAACATGATACTGGTAGGGAAGGTATATTATGGAAGAACAAATGTCTGGCTTTCACCTAAAAAACCCGATATCACTATAGAACAACCTTTTATCTTTAACAGCAAGAAATGATCATTATTTCTGAACATGCACAAGCGTGACACTCTGAACTGCTTTAAACACCTCAAATCACATGTAGACTGCGTCCTATTCAGTACAGCTTACTGAGGAGAAGTCCTCAATTCCCATAAAAGCGATGGATCGCAGTTGTCAATGGTCTCTAAGAGAGCAAGCCTCAGATATTAATAGTTCACAATGAGTACACACACTGCACAAAATCGCTGGATTCCTCGCAAATAGCATCTTAAATTCCCCTTTTTAGCATTCCCCTTTTCATCTACGCTCACATGATGGCCCAAAATGTGTTAAGTTTCATCTCTCGAATAAAAAAAGTTTTTCTTTTTTAGAAAGAGTTCTCCTCAACCAGTTGGTGTTTTTCTGCACTGACTTCAGTATTAACTAAAAAAGAAACAGCTGCAGGAAGATTTTCAAACTAGTTAGGTTAGTTGGCAGTAGGTCACCAGTCTGCGTTCAAGCAGCACTGCCTTAAAAACAGTCATGATTCTGTCATGGAAATCACTACGTGGGCTCAGGAACACTTCCAGAAATCACTGTCTGTGTCTGGGAATTAATGCTTGTGTAACTGGGAGCTCGCACACCTTTTTCCAGGTGGAAAAGCAATCATCACTGCTGAAAGGTATATACACTTTTTAGAGCAACATAAAGCTCCCATCCAGATGACGTCCTCTTTCAGGGAAAGCTTTGCATATTTCAGACTATGCTAATCTGATTACTGCCTTAGTAGGAGAAAAGTCCAGGTGCTGACCTGGCCTGCCTGTATATCAGACTTTTCACCAATGAAAAGCATTATAAGCATGATGAAATGAAAAGTAAAAACAAAGAAGAAGACCTGGAATTTTTGAGCAGCTAGAGTCATATATCAGACACGAACCAGACGACATTCATCTCTCAAAAGTCCTACAACTGGTCTCCAAATTTTTCCCAGAGGGATACAACTGTTGTTAAAAGTAGTGGTTAAAATCATGGTTTTATAAGATCTCCAAATCTAAAATAGTCTAATGAAATTTTGCATTGATGGAAAAAAATCACTTCTGTGAAAATAAGATAATACTAAAGGCCTATAGTCCCTTAGTATCTGTATACTCAGTATACTGTTATCAGTATACTGATTAAGTAATCTGTGGTTTAGTTTGATTGCACACATTGATTACGTCGTAAACAAACATCTTTAAAGGGTGACCACTCCGGTACTGTTACCAGGGCAACATGTGACCCGTGCTACACACCAACCTCAACATGCCCTTTAAACCACAAACAACACTTACATTTACGTTACATGTACGTTCACTAATACTTCTAACAGGTTTAACTAGACTACTGCAGAGTGAATTTACTGCGTTAATGTGCATGTATACACCGCAGACATGCGATTATCATACGTCCCTGATTAAAATTCTCGATTAAATCAATAAAGCACAATTTAACTTGGTTCTGGATTTTATAAGATTATTTTATAACATGTTTTTCCTTCCCCGTACGTCTATTTCAGTGTCCACACATTATAACTCGTTTACTGTACCATAATCGCATCAGTTGCCAGACCACGAGTGCGCGCAACAGAGGGCTGTGCACTCGCGCGTTCAAGTATTTGTACCCACATGCTCGCTGAGCTCAGTCAGCGTTTGACTCAGTAGTGGCAGAAGGGATCCAGGATTTCCACTTGTTAGTAAACTCCACGATACCGAAATCAAGTGCATCCCTTCAGCCAACATGTCAAAGTTGGATCAGATCCTTATCCTCGACCCTCCGTCTGACCTCAAATTTAAAGGTATGTGAATGAAATATTATTTATTTACTTGTTGTCGTGTCAAATGTCCAGCGAGTAGTAGTGGTAGTGGTGGTGGTGAAGCAATGATTTCACACTCCCTCAAGCGAATTTCGTTGCTAGCAAGCTAGCTAGCATTCACCGCCATTTTAAGTTAGCCAGGGAGCCGGACGGGCCGCTGCAGCCTGGCGCTATAGTGACGTGGATAGCCGGGCAGGCGTGCACCCAGGTGGCCTGCTATTCAGTACCAGCTTACTGACAGTACCAGGCAAAGAGCTGGAAGGATGTGGCTGTCAGTGACTGCTTAAAAAAAGGAAAGTTAAAGTCTACACGTTAAGAAGCATGTTTGTGTATGTCTTCACTTTTAATATCAGCTACTATGCTGTTGCTAGTTGTGTTAGCAGGAGTAAACTGTTGTTTCTTGTGGCTTAGGCTATTCCCTGGAAAGAAATTAATTTCAGAATGAAAAATCCAGCGTTCATCTTGATGCACCTGTGGCAGGAACTTGTGAAGCCAGTTAAAGTGACTGACAGTTGGAATGACAAACTTGGTTAGCTAACGTGAACTGTAACAACATGGATAGTTTATTTTTTTTAATAGCAACACCGGGCTAACGTTAGTTCAGTTGACCTAAACCTATTAGCTAGATATTGGCTAATTTTAAGCGTGTGTTCGCATCCTGGGCAAAACAGGACGGCACATTCATGGGAAAGCAGGGTGCTTCGCGCATTCAGCACTGATTGCTTTTCCTGGTAGTGATAACGTCCAGTGATGTGTCAGTTAACCGTTGGCTAATGATAGCTTGGCTAGCCAGCTAATGCCAAAGTTGATGTGTAGCTGTGTAGTTGTATAACCGTGTTGTTTTGCGTCTGACAGACCTGAAGAGACCCATATCACATTTTTTAAAAGTCCTAGATAGAACATAACTTTTGGTCATTTGTGAGTCCAACTGTTGCTCTTGTGGGCAAGTGGATGAAGTGGCAGTAAACGGCGCTGATTTCAATGAAGCTAGCCCTCCCAGGCCATGGGTGACACAATAATCTCCACAGTTGGACTATTTATCCTCATCATTATTCATTTTGACCCAAAATTCCGCACAGCACTTCTCGTATTTGTCCCAGTTACCAAGCTCTGTGCCTGCTGGAAGCATTTTTGCGAACTAGACAGTTATTTCTCTTTCTGTTGAATGTACCACTGTCCTGGACGAGGTTATAAGAGGACACTGGTGTTTGGACAAGGTGTGAATTGATACTGGTTGTAGTCTGACAGGATCATTAGGAAGGACACAAGCTCACATTCCAGACCCGCTGTGTCTGTGGGTGGGATGTAATAATTAGAATGTTTTGGTGATGAGGTGTCCAGGGTGAAACTAAAAATTATTAGTTTCACCCTGGACATTATTATTTTGCCTGTATTTGACGATGACACAGGTGAAATAAAGGCGCACCCCCCCCCCCCCCCCCCCCCCCATGTTAAAACTCTGAAACTTATAAAATTTGTGTACATTGATTAAAATCCAGGAATGTTTTTATCATGCAAGGTGCAACAGAAAGTGCGATGGTGAATGGAGCCTTTTCCAACAGGCTGACATTGTAATTGGACAGGGGTATGGATGTAAATCAGTAAAAACTTGCTCTGGCTTAAGTTGAAAGACATCTGGAAAAGGTAGTAACCATTTGATTAAACTCACATTTGTTATGTCATAATAACAGCATCAAACAACAGGTTAATGGTGCTATTATGATAAAATTCTTCAATCATATGGTTGGAAAGCCACCAATAGTCTTATTTGTCTCGGACAGGTTGTTTTTTGGGAGCAACGAGGTAAACCAGAATAAATAGATGAAACTTTCGCCAGCTGAACGTTAAAATTTCATGGGTATTTAGCCTGATATATAAATGCCACTTGTTTTGCACATATTCAACTCTGTATATTTTATATATTTTATTATTATTATTATTATTATTATTTTATTTTATTTTTTTACTATTTAATTTGTAAAAATGTGTATACACACACACACACACACACACACACACACACACGTAGGAAAATATTTAGTATACACATCCAGAAATGCATACACTATTATATATTGTACATATATTTATTAGTTTCAGGTTGGCCATTCTTGTATTTTGCTCGTTTGTGTTGTTGTGTTTGCACATCTCTGTTGCTTGTGGGGCTCGCACACAAGAATTTCACTCGCATGTGCTGTGCCAGTGTGCCTGCACATGTCATGTGACAATAAAAAGTGATTTGATTTGATTTGATGGTAGACACATGGTTCGTCATAATCTGATTATGGACCTCTACTTTTTACCCGATTAAGAAATTCTACTCTAATTTGACTTATTCCTGTTACTGATCAGTCACACGTTTTACATTTTCCCTCATCAGATTAAACTTTTGGCTTTTTATATTCTGGATTGGACGCAAAGCTAAATTGCATCAGTATGATGCTGTTCATACTGATCATTGTTTACTGATCCTCATTGACTCGTTTTGTTCTTTAGCACAGAGGCCAAAATGTTTAATCCACTGCACATGTAAGAAAATCCCAATTTCTGGGTCATAAACCACATTCTAACAATTTGATATAAAATGTAAATTATAATGAAAATATGTTTATGTCCTAGCAGTAGAACCTGGAAGCATATTGTATGTTGTATATCAGGGTTTTGGTTGTATCAAAATAGTCCTTTTGTAGGGACTACACATGTTTATGACTCTGTCTTACTTAACAAAAGTCTGTGAACCTTCCTGTTATTTATGACTATCTAATAAACAAAAGTGTATTTTATGCTGTGGTAAATTAAACCCTAACTTAGAACATGTATGATAATTCCAGTATAGTGGCCCATTTGCTTTCATACAAACCAGAGTTTTGTCATACTTTTAACCGGTCGTGTTTAGAGACTCAAGTCTTTATACCTGTTAAGCCCTTTGGCCACTTAACCTGTTATTGAACCAGCATCATATTAAATCTTACATTGGGGGGGGGGGGGACCTCTAATCCCAAGTACTAAATCCCTAAAGAATGCATCACTTAAATTTGGGAGCTGTCCCCCCCACCCTTGTTTTTGTGTTTTGTTTTGTTTTTACATTTTTGTATGGCCCACATTTAAGTGGCTTCGGTTTTTCATGTGAAGAAGCAATCTGAGGAGAAGGACGATGACCACAGCTTCTTTACCTTCACAGAGACAGAGCTAAATCGGTCTGCATGTATTGGAAAGCTGGACTGTTTTAGAGCCTCTGCTGGGACTCCTCCAGCAAGCTAGAGGGGGCAGCCCTCCTTTCCTTGGTTGGTATTTTTAGAGCAGGACTGGCCTGGGGGGACCCTAACTCAGCATACATGCAACAAGATGAGAGAGGTGCTGCTAATGCTGCTTGAGAAAAGGTGGCATCTTAGTGTTGGGCAGTGGATGCAAGCTGCAGTATGTGGGTGGGATATCTGATGCACACAACTGTTTTCCAGTTTTAGGCTTTGGTGTAGTAGTGATCATTGTGTAAAACGCACGGAAGGTAGAAATATTTTGGGCTCAGTTAATTTCGAGCTTATAGAAGCAGTTACTCATCTGTGCTAGTTTTCTGTTTAGGTCTATAAAATTAAAAAAAAGTCATGGTTTTTACCTAGTCTTTCCAGCATCATAGTGCAAAAGCTAGTATAGCATAGTGCTGAAGCTATAATAGACATTGTTTCTGGTTCTCATACTACTACAGGTAGGCTCTGTTTAGAACAACCTGGTATTGTTCTGTCAGGAAACAAGTCATTCTTTATAACTCATCTGTGTAGCAAGAACAAAGATCCTCGAAGTACACGCCATTAACAATGAGGTTTTTCAAGTTTGTATGAAGGCATTTTGTGACTCACCTGTGATTTTTGAAAAGCAAAAAAAAGCCGCAGTAGGCACACAAGTGTACATTCTGGTATTAGCTGGGTGGAGCCATTCTGCTCTGGTCACGCATTCCTTCTTATCTTTCAGAGCATGAATCAAGGCTAAATGCTGACTTTGAACTCCAGAAATAAAGCCAACCTTTAGAACTTGTGGAAGTAGAAAGAATATTTCTGTTTCTTGGTTTGTTCTGATATTTTTAGAAGTGTTAAGAAAAAAATGCAGATATGGGGGAACTAGTTTGGATACCTATGTAAAATTTTTGTACTAGTAATTTAAATGATGAAAAAGGTGTATTTCAAATTTTGAAGCCTGGCAGCTATTGGGTAACAGGTTTTATTTATTGGTAATATATGACTCATTTAATATGTTAGGTTAGGTTGTTACCTAGGAAACCGTAACCTGGACCCGAGACCACCGTCAGCTTCAAAGTAATACACAACAAGCAGTTTGGTCCTTGTCTGGATGCAAGTTTGCAACTTGTAAAGCACAAGTTGTTAGCCAATGACCGTGCGGCATTAGATCCACCCTCCATCATTATGGCCAGGCTCAAAACGCCAAAATCATCTGCTGAAAATCCTGAACTTGAAGCTCCATAAACGGTGGGTGACATCACTGTAGTAAAGCGCATCTTTTATACTTTTTGCATGCATGAAGATGTACACCTGTTAACAGAGCCCATAAAAATATTAAGTTGTAGCTGTGTCTAAATTCACAAATTTGGATATTTTGACATATGTTACATCAGAATAATCATATGAGCTTGCAAATTATCTGGCAGGTAAACTCTATAAACATGATTTATAACATCCATGCTGTGCTCCCAGCTAACCAAACATCATGAGACATTGTCCAAACTCCCAGCCTAATTGCGCTGATCGAGTTTGGGGTACCTCTGACTTGGCAAGAAGTGTGTTGTTGGTTTGTTTGTTTGTTTTTTTTGTTGTTGTTTTTTTTTTTTTTCCAACATGATATGTTCAATCCGTGCTCGATAGTGCTGACCGTGGTTAAGGACCTAATTTAAAGCCAGTGGTGTCACAAGATGGTGGGCTGTTGTGCAACTTTTGATCTCCTGATACGTAACCAGTCAGCATCATCATGGGATGTCTATATGAAATTAGCTGTTTTGGAGACATGAAGGGTAATTGATTCAGGTGATCACTTGAGCGACATACAGGAAAAAGAGGTAATCTTTGATATCCCAAGCGAAACTGTGCTTTCATAGGTCGTTCCACCCCACCATCTGTATTGGATAGGCTATACAGTTATTAAAAAGAACAAAAAATAAGTAAAGATTCTTATTTTAACATCCCCAAATAGTGAAACTTGGTGTCTTTCTCTCAAAGTTTCTTTGCCGTAACCTTGTATGTAACCTGACGTGCACCTCCTGAGAAATGTAACTACATGTTGGGTCGACACAGCCGCAACGTTAGTTGGACATAGGACATAGATTTCTCGCGGAAGTCTAAATTAAGCTCATGTCTTCATAAAGCCTATGTTATAACGAGGGATGTACAGATGACTCATCCTTGTTGACTGCCATCAGTTTATCGATTAGGTGTGAAAAGGAGCAGGAAGCCTAAAAACCTGTTTATTCAAGTAATAAAAATGATATGAAGATGTGCAATTCTCTAGCAAAAAGAGGGATTTAAAAAAACAAACAAAAAAACTTGCATCAAAATCTGTACAGAGTTTCACAGCTGATGGATTTCTAGTTGTTGTACTTGTGGCAAAAACTACCCTACAGTGTAGCCTCAAGCCAAGAAACCTGCTATTCAATAAGGCTTCTTAATCATGTTGTTGTAATTGAGTTACATGTCAGTATTTTTCAGCTAATCCTTTTTAAATGTCTTTTTGAAGCTTGGCGCCAAAACGCAGCATGCCTCTCTGTCTTCCAGGGAGGAGGTGTAACCTGAAATATTGAATTTCTGAACTGCTGTGTAAACATGTAGCCATCTTCTTCAGTATTGTGGCATTTTTTTAATCTAGCAGACTTACTGGGGGGAATAAAAGCTTAATTCTAGGAGTTTCAGTCATCTAGGGCTGCTCAATTAATCGAATTTTAATCACGATTACGATCTGGGCTTTCAACGATCATTAAAAATGACTGAGCCGATTATTAGCCCCTCCCTCATTTATCCGCGACACCTTAAAGGCCGGTCCGTGAAAATATTGTCGGGCATAAACCGGTCCGTGGCGCAAAAAAGGTTGGAGACCGCTGATTAAGAGGACCCGAGGGAAGCTCGGAAAGCTAAGCAGAAGTTATTTGGAGAGGAGAGTGACTGCCGTTGGTTGAAAAGAGTTTAAAAAAACAAAACTTCAGTGGTGTTGCACACTATTTTATATTATTTTTTAAAAGTCATTGTTAACCCTTTAAAGCCGGTCAGAGCAGCACGCTCCGTTTTGCGTAACTATTTTTAAATCCCTGTAGAACCTGAACCGTGTAAGCTAGCGCAATAATTTGTTTTGCATATGAAACCGGAGGAGTTGTACTTACATCTGATGCCATCAGCTTGTCCTCGGTCACGGTTTCGTTCCACATATAGCTTTGCAAAAATTGCATAAAAAGCGCTTGCAGGAACAAAAACATAATATTCCAGAAACACGCTTTGCCGTTCCTATCAGCTGTTCGTAACACTTCCCACAGTGAAATGATGCACATGCTGTTTTCTTTGCAAATTTGCATCATAGGATTGTTTTTTGTTTTTCCTGCAGTATATAAAAATTGCTGTATTTCCAAAATAAAACTATGAAGACACTCAAAATAAATTTCCTGTGGTGGGAAACTATTTTTTGCAACTTTATTGTATTTAAAGTTTTGAGGGATAAACCTCTTAAATTTCTCCAAGTAGAAATATATGTAAACAAAACAAAAGCGATTTTCAATTTTTTTTTGTAGTTTATTGCACTTTTTTGCAATTTATGTAATTACTATGGACTTAATGCATACATATTATTAAAATATGGGCTATAACAGTTGTATTGATGTATAGCAACTTGAAATGCTCCCACAAATGGCACTACAGCATGTAAAAAAAAATAATATAAGCTCTGGTGGACTTGGTTCTATGGTAGGTCTTAAAGGGTTAAATAAATATCGTCAAATAATCGTGATCTCAATTTCAGTGAAAATAATCGTGATTATCATTTTTGCCATAATCGAGCAGCCCTACAGTCATCTGTGAAGTTTTCAGAATTTTGGATTTGAACCATACACCAGTGTTGGAGACTGTGCTCTGAAATACAAAGCTAACGCTGCTTTTTTTTTTTTTTTTTTGTGTGTTGTTTTCCAGGCCCTTTTACAGATGTAGTCACCACCAACCTCAAACTGAGGAACCCTTCTGACAGAAGAGTGTGTTTCAAAGTGAAAACGACAGCGCCACGTAGGTACTGCGTACGGCCAAACAGCGGCGTTATCGATCCTGGATCAAGCGTCAACATCTCTGGTAAGTTTTTATTTGTTAACTGTCTTTTTGCCGCCCATTTGAACATGTAGATTCGGACTGAGTGTGAGCGAATAAAGGAAATGTTCAGTCATAGGTCAACAAGTTGGAGATTTCAGTTAGGGGGGAAAAAAGTCCAAGTGACCTATGCTGTTTTTACAATGATTTCTGTATGATGTTTTTCTCATGACCCTTAAGGCCACAAGCAATGAAGTTGTTCTGTGTACAACAAGAGTTCCTTTAGCTTTAATTTCTTCAGGCTTTATCGTCTTCTCTGTCTACCTTTTGAAGTAGATCAAGTTGTGCCAGAGACCTTATCTCAGCAGTTTTCCTTTAAGCAAGTTGACCTATCTAAGATGCTATACATTACTATATCTTTTGAATGCTGGTTTATCTTATGTTTGCTGATGACATTAAGGTAGCTTGGGTACCATCAGTTTGTTGTGTTTAGGCTCCACAATTGTCCATTCAGGGTGGCCACTGGGGCCTAACAGAAATATTGGAGTTGAGATAAAGCAAAACTTCTTATAATGAGGAATATTAACAGAACACATCTGAAAGCAACCCATATCAGCATCTTAATTGAAGTAATACATTACTCTGATTAGTGGTTATAATTTCATCTTTTTTGGTATGTAAATTTGGCTGCAGGCAAAATGGGGTTTATTGGGCCAGATTAGTTTCAATTTGGCTGGTTATTAAGATTCATTAGTCATTTTAAAGACAGTTGCCTGCATTGTCTACAAGCACTGTTTCAACTCACTGCAGTGAAAGGGGAAAATGGGTTGCTTGTTTTTAAAACGGTGACCCTTTTCCTCCAGCAGGTTTAGCAACTTAAAGTTATTTGAGCTCCAGCGTGCTCAGCATTACTACATGTGAATGTCTGTAGAAACGTCTCAAAGCACTTTTGCACCATAGTCCTGGTAATGTTTATTGTGCTTTTAAATTCCATAATGGTTAAATGCACTGCTTCTGTTTGTTCTTTGCAAACATTGCCAGTTTAGTGTATGACAAATGGCATTATTTCAATGTTTGTGTGCAGAAATATCCACACATTAAAGTTTCAGAGGGCTTTATTTCTTTGATGCTTTTAGTGAACAATGACATTGCGAGCTTGTATTGAATTAAGTTGGAAAATGAATGACATCCTCTTGAAACTCAATAGATCCTTTAATGAACCTATTTAAGAAGGGAGGGAGGATGCCAAAATGGATCTCTTGTGAATGTCTGACTCGCTGAAGTGTGTATTAATTTAATTCAGGCAATCAGGTTTTTAGGAGCTACGAAAGTTAGATTCTTATTGGTCCTTCAGTGTCATTGGGGAGGTACCCGTTTGGTCTCACACAATCACATTAAAGTACAATAAGGACTCCTTCAGAAGATGGTGTGCCCCCCTGGTCTTAACAGCATGAAGTACAAAGGAACACTGAGAAGGTCTAAAGATGCTTTGGAACAATCATCCTCCAAAGTACCTTGAAAAACTGTAAATTTACCTTTTTGTTTATAAAAAAAAAAAAAAAAAAGGAATCTATTTTTAATAAAAGTTGAGTAAAGAGGAAAAAATCACTGATAAATTAAAAAAACATGCTGTAAAAACAATGCCTCGGACGTTTTCACAGGTCATTTCTGGTGTTTAGTATGCTGACTGTTTATGCGATCTGTTTTCTGTGTATAGATGTGCTTTTATTCAAACAGTTCTCCATTGATCATTTCTGTTTTACAGTCATGCTACAGCCCTTTGACTATGACCCCAATGAGAAAAGTAAACACAAATTCATGGTGCAGACTATTTTCGCCCCGCCAAACGTCACCGACATGGAATCATTGGTAAGTGACTGGGATTTACTTTTGAACCCATTATTTTGCTTCTAATGTTGCAGCGAATAACACAGAGGTGTACCTTTGGTTACGTAGCTCCGAAGTCATTTAAATGTGTCAAAGTGGAAGCATGACTATAGTATTTGCACAAACAAAACGGTAAACCTTACTAGTTAAAATCTGTTGAACTGAATAGTTTTTAATACTTATTGAATTCTTTCACATAAAACAGTTGATCAGCTTAAAAAAAATCCCCATTTAAATGTTTTGTCTTTCTTCCACATTTCCTTTTATATGTAAAAACAAACATTACTGTTCGGTCTTTATTGGTAAAAGG
Source organism: Aulonocara stuartgranti (assembly GCF_965226115.1). NCBI lineage: Eukaryota > Metazoa > Chordata > Actinopteri > Cichliformes > Cichlidae > Aulonocara > Aulonocara stuartgranti. The sequence goes on from NC_138954.1 coordinate 11,152,914, forward strand.
AGCCCTATGCATTCCAGTATCACATGCACATGACTTGTGCTTTAAAATATTAACTTGATTGACTCAATGAAAACATTTCATGTATGATATTTGATAGTAGAAAGTCTTTTACTGTTAAACTTTAAGTTGAAGGGTTATCATCATCATCTGCCGAGTTAATTTCCTTACTCTGAAGCATTTTCCAGTTATCCACCAGGGGACAGCAGAGACTCGGTCAGCCAGTAAAACCTGTACATACCTTGTCATTGTATTCATGAACGGACTTGTTTTGAATGAGGTTTAAAATTCAGGAAGTATAGTATAGACAAACCGAGGTCTGACTGGTGCTGATGTATAAAATGGAGTCTCATGTTGTGACTTAATCTTTTGTTTCTTTTCTATTTTATCGTCTGTACTATACTTTTCTACTTTATTTCTTTATAAATTCAGAGTCTGGGTGGTGCCATTTTGAAATATGTTGAAAATAGTTCAAATAAACAGAAATAAAAGGAAATGAAGCTGCGCCTGTGTTATATAGATTTTAAGGCTAAATTGCTTGTACATACAATGTGAAGTAGTTGGCACAGTTTTAATATGTGCATGTGTGAACAGAATCTAATCTGCTAGAAGTTCAAGTTGATGAATAACATGCTTTCATTTGCTTTTAAATCCTCACTAGTGGAAAGATGCAAAGCCAGATGATCTCATGGACTCCAAGCTGAGATGTGTCTTTGAGCTGCCATCTGAAAATGATAAAGTGGTAAGGTGCAATGATCAGAGTCCCTCCTTGAACTGGATATGCGCTACTAAAAACTCTAGAAAAATAAAAATTGTCTGGCATAGTGTTAGCATGACATTCCTGTGTCGAGAGCAGAGTGTAAGATCTCTGCAGCATCTTGCAGCTAAAACAATGTTCAGCAACTAGGTGCAGTTAGAATAGCAGTGTGATGATTTACAGGCTGAGACACTGCCCATGGAGCAGTGGTTCTATATGCTTCTGAAACTATGTCAGGTTGGTAAAGAGGATGAAGCTTAAATGGGTCAGATTAGGGCTGTGCGATATGACCAAAATCTCATATCCCGATATAAGACATCTATCGTCCCGATAACGATATAAATCACAAAAATTTAAAATTTTCTGTGAATCTCGGGCAGCTCGACTTGCGTGAAGTGTTTCCAGCTGCGCGTCATGTACCTGGAGTCGAGTGTTTTTAACGATGTATGAAACGAGGCATTTTTAGACATAAGTTGTAACGGCCGCCGTTTTCTTTGCAAGTATTTATTACACGGTGTGCTGCGGGGAAAAGCCTGTTCTAATGTTTGAGTCTAAGGTTTATTTTTTTAGCACCTGACGGCTCTTTTCTTGCTTCTCATCCGTAAATACTCTGCATACTCTTTCACGGGTTCAGTTTATTTTGAAAAGTCTTAACAGGATCTTGAGCTTTATTGTGAAAGGTTTACGTAGAAAATAAACACGCAGACACGCGATGGTTTTACCCTTATTGTTGCTAACGACAATGCATAAAAACAGGCGCTTGTTCGTCAGTAGTGTGGTTATATTAATTATAAGAGAACTTTAAGAAATTAATATAGCCACTACAGTGACCATCAAAACGATGAGAAAATATTGCCGTAAACAGTTTATTTGTGACACCATGAAACAAACGATAGCGTAAAATGAAACGATAGACGTTTTTATATCGTCATCCGATATCTATCGAACAGCCCTAGGTCAGATCAATACTGCAACGTAGCCAGAAAACCAAAAAACTGCGAGTGAACGGATTCTGATTATCTGACTGATAGCAGGCTTTACTTTTTCACAGCTAATCAGTGTTGACTGATTAAATAAGTTATATTTTGTAGGACCAGTGTTGCTTAGGATAATTTTTCTATTTCCAGCAGCTGACTGTGAACTGTGTGTAAGTAGGAGCACATTTCCCTCATCTTAATAGGACATACCCCGCGATATACAATATCAGGGTTAAGTTCCTAATCCAAGATATGCAAATCTGAGTAGGATTCACTCTTTTTATGGGGACCACTGAAGTAGAAACTAGATGATACTTCCTCTTATTTATGTCAGGACATCAGTATGTGTCACTTTGAATCATAACCTTTTTTAAAACCTTTTTTTTTTTTTTTTTTTTTTTGTGCAGTTTAAAAACAAAAAGTCCAGATCAAAGACCTGGCCTTAATTTGATCAGTCTCATGTACTGCAGCGGTTGTTTTTATCTAGACCTGGTCTGATGTGGTTTGGATCGAGGAAAATGGGCTATAAAGACTATAAATCCTAAATTGTGCTATAAATAATCAGTTTTTCCACTTGTTTTAATCAAATTCAGGTTTCATAAGTGTAAATGTTACGCATTAAACTTAGATTTGGTCTCATTGTTGTCTGGATGGAGATGAAATTTTCGTGCGTGTGCGTGTATTTTTTTTTTTTATTAAAAAAGCACAGACAGTAATGCTTCATGATGGGATACCTGTTACAAGACCCCTGCTCAAAAGTGAGATCTCTCCCTGTACTATTCAGCAAAAAACAAAGCTTTTAACTTTTTGTCTCTGAGAAGTTATTTGTAAAAGTAGCCATAGCTGAAATCTCTGTGCACGCAGTTATGTTTATATCGTGATATTTACTCGGATGATATTCGCAGTTTTAAATGCCCTGAATGTCTTATTTTTCTCTCGTCGTGTACTCTCAGGCACTACTACATGATACTGAACAAGCATCTGGCATCTGTAGGACTTGTACTCTCTGTTCCACAAGTTCTTTTTGTAGCTGAAGGGAGTTCTTTATGAATGAATTGAGGACCGATCAGGCCACGTGCCTCCTGGATTGTACTGTGTGAGTGTTTAAAATATGGAACCTATTCACAGAGTACCGAAGGTCATCTTCTGCTTACAGGAACATGTTAGCGTGGGTCATGCCAGCCTTGTGTCAATGAAAATATCCCTAAACTATTTATTGAAAACTTGGGAAATCTATGCTGCTTAACACATAAAAGTAATCAGAACCTGAAGTCTCTCCTAAAATACATTAATTAATACATTAATTGTGTTGTGCTCTATTGCCAGTTTTCCAAACTTTGAAAAATTCATTTTGTTGCCCAGATCAGTGAAACCACCGACTGTTATGTAAATGTACCTTCTGGTAGCTCCAGGTGTTGGCAGTGACGGCAGTTGTGTGCACCATGTATCAGGGTGTAGCAGGTCGCACAAAGAGAAAGACACAGCAACGTGTTTTACTGTCACACCTCTCTACTTAAATAAAGACCAAAGGGACATGTGTAAGCAATACTGACGTTCCTGAGCATAGGAGAAATGTTATATGTAAATGTTTAATTACTAGATGTATATATTTTTTTTTTAGCATGCATCAAATTCTTGTGGCCCACAGGAATCGTGGCTCGTCAGTGCGTTTTGCATTTCAACAGCTAACTTTGTCTTCGCTGCTGATGTGAAACACTGAATAACAAAGGCAGCTCTAACTTTTTTGTAAGGTGAGAAAAGGTGAAAGCTTTAATGAAAAAGATGTTAGTGTAGCTTAGTGCCTCCACTGTATGTCCTAATAATTTAAAGAGAAGTTCAGACTTTTTGTTTTTGTTACAGAGTTACCTAGGTTAGTTAGGTTTTGTGTGTGTGGTCCCCCAATATATAAGTAACTCCTCTGCAGGCTCACATTAGGTCATTTTTAAGACTTAAAAAAATAAATTCAGTTTGTGTACGATCAGTCATCCTTGTTTTCATTGCTTATCTGAGCCTTAGTAGGCCTTGTTATAAATGCCTGACTTGTGGGAGCGATATGATGTCCAGAGGGTTTTATTTGTTACCCTCCAGGAAGATAGCCAGGACTGTGATTTTAATTTTAATGTAGTTTTATTTACTCAAGCTTGAAATATGTTTTTGTTTAACAAATGGCCCAGAATGATCAGGATAAACTTCTATTAAGTACTCAATGCCTTAACTATGTGCTGGCCAATCATCCTCAAGAGCGTAGTCACTCCCTAAAGGTCTGCTTTTGAGCCAGGAAAAACCCAGATCCTGCCCTCGTACTGATTGTCAACATTCATCTGCTACTATGCAGCACTCTCTTTTTTTTTTTTTTTTTTTTTTTTTCTTCTTCCTCCACCCCTCATGTTGTCATGCTGTCTGTGCCACTACACAAAGCCACATCCACCATGACTTTTGGAAAGACATGTTTTTTTTCTTTTTCCTTGTCTCTTTCATCTGGCACCATGAGCCTCGGGGCCCTCGAACAAGGCCGCCTTTCTTTTGGCTCATGCGTCCGTCTAGAGGCTAACCTCCATACTTAGCCCAGGGCATACTTAGCCCAGGGCATACTGGGCCTTACCTCATCCTCTCTTTGTTGGGCAGAATGACGTGGAGGTGACCCGAGCCGCCCCCGTGATGAACTCCGTGAAGGCGGAGTCGTCGGCAGCCGCGGTGCCTATCGCTGCCGGAGCGGACGACGCGGAGATGAAGAAAGTGGTGGAGAAGTGCAAGAGACTGCAAGCTGAGATGAACAAGCTGAGTGAGGAGAACCGGCAATTAAAGGTTGGATATGATTGGTAACTAATTGTAGTCAAACACTTGGATTTTTAATGCTAATGCATTCCACACAGAATAAAACTGAAACAAAGTGTGAATAGGGATTTACTGTCAAATATAATTGTACGAGCCTGTGAGTACACACCAACATCATACTACTCTCTGGTGGTTTTGAGTGTGTTTGTTTCAAACTCCGTAGAGGCTTGTGACAGCAACATGTTTGAATGCAACACAGCATGTTGTGTGGGTGTGTTTTGCTGGGTACTTCTCACCTCTGGCTCTTCCAGAGCGTTGAACTGAGGATGAGAGAGGTTTGTTAGAGCAGTCAGAGTGGAAACATGAATTTTGTGTAGTTGTATGAATGCAGATTTTTATTCTAATGCACGCTTCACAACAACCAGGCAGTGAGAAGGGACAGCTACACTGAGGGCCTAGCAGTCAGTCTCAGCATTAGCAAGGGAAAGACGCGTCCCTCTGCTGGAAAACAGCAGGATGAACGCACCTCTTCTGTTTGAAGAATGCAAGATGATATGCAAAAATCAGTTGAAATAAAAGATTAAAATGTATGGATTTGCATGTTATTGCTCTGTTTGTGGTATAAGCTAGATAAGTGACACAACAGGAATTTTCTGAGGCAAACTGGAAAAGGGAGGGACCGTTTTCAGGGTATTGGACACTCATTTGAACTATTAGATGACTTGTTGGCATGTATGTTGGAGTATGACAGGATGTGCATCTAGTTTGATGCTCTTGTACTTAAAAGTGGGAAAATTACACATTGTCTTCTCCACAGTGAGGTCACAAAGTAAAGAGAAATTTCTCAGTTTTCTGCCAGTTTCAGTTGTCATTAGTGACCTCTCTGCAAATATATAAGAACAGATTTTCAGCATCTGCTCTCTCACTGTGTGAGATGAGGGGAATGGCCTTGGAAAGTGTGTCTTAGAGTACATATGTTAAAAGGCTGAACAAGCTCAAAATGCGCATCCAAGTTGCAAATTTAACTTTTTTGACTTTGGAGATGGTTTTACAGCAGCCCAGCAGGACGCTGGACACCTTTTTTCTCTCTGTTTACATATACAGCATTGTTCCTTCCTTAGTATCACTATGAAATTCTCCAACTCGACTGCTATGTTGGAATATTGTGGTTGCTTATTTCGTAGTCCGTCTCTCAACAATGGGGAGTGAACCATGAGTTTAAGTGCAGTAGTCACTGGGACAGAAAACTGCAAGTCTGGGCTCAAAGTTTGAGAATTTCTGTAAACGTGCTTGTGTTTTACTAATCTTATTACCTTATTCACTCCTCTTCTTTATTTGTTTTCTGTTCTTTACACAGGACGAAGGTTTGAGAATGAGAAAGATGCCCCGCTCAGACCACATGACACCAAACTCGACCAGCCTGCTCGGTCGGGAAGCCAGCGCCGCCTCCCTACCATCCCTCCTCGTTGTCATAGCAGCCATCTTCATCGGATTTTTCATAGGGAAGTTCATCTTGTAGACTGGGAGAAGCATGCCAGCCGTATCCCACGCCTCGGCTCTGGAATTAAAAAAAAAAAAAGGAAAAAAAAAAAGAAAAGGAAAAAGGCCTGGAAAAACCGAGAAGTCTTTCTGTTGACTTTTGCCATATCATTGGTAGTGTGGCCTACAGTGAACACATCTGTACAGTATCATTTGAAGGCGGCGCCTTTTTACAATCTCACACAGTTAGTATGCACAGAGTTGAGTGAGGAAAGGCGACAAAAAGCGATTGCCCCCCCCCCTTCTTCTTTGGGTTTTTTTTTTTTTTTTCTTTGCCTGTATAATCCAGATATCCAGTGTGGTGGGACAATGAAAGTTGTATACTATCAGTCAACATGGAAGATGCACCTAGAGTTAACCATGGGCAAGAAGCGCTCAAAAGAATAATATCCCCCCCCCCCCCCCCCACCCCACCCCACCCCACCCCACCCCTCTCCCTCTACTTCTGTTTTTAATAGGAATTGAATGGAATGTTAGGTGTCTTGTAAATGTCGTTTTAAATCCTTTTAAACAAAAAAGGAAAGAACTTCCATCATAAAGACGTTGCTACCTGTTGCTGGATTGCCTCTGAAGTAAAATCTGTTCGGTTTGTAATTTCTTCTACTTGTGTTGGAATGTTCAGGCCCAGCTGGGGATATAGGTGCCTCCTTCTTGTACATTTGTCTTGATCTCACAATACAAATACAGACTTATTATTATTATTATTATTGTTATTATTATTATTATTATTATTATTGCTACTACTATACAAATCGTATATCCTTCTGAGGCAGTTATTGACTGAAATAACGTTTCCATTCTTAAAGTCCTGTCAAAGGTATTCAACATTGAAAAATAAAAATGAAAAATGTGGTTTTCATAGCTGTCTTTTCCTGCTTGTTGTTGCTGCCAATGTTTTACTTTGTGTTTGTACAATGCAGTACAGTATATGAATTACCCTGCGTTTCTAAATTTGCTTTATATTTCTGCTTCATAGGTATTGCAGTGGATATATATGTATATATTTTGATGTAACCTAGATTGGTCAGATGAATCAAGATGGAAGTTTTGGGCTGTACTTGAGTTAGCGAGGAAGGGATTGTTGTACATTTCTTGTGGTTTGAGCTCCCACAAACTAGGCGCTGTCACTGTCGGTTACGCCAAGGTAATTTTATGCATTTCTGGTACATTATAGTATTCCAGATGAGGGGGGAACATCTGTGGTAAGCTTGTTCCTAAATTTTTTATTTTTATTTTTTTGTTAGCCTGATTGGTAAAATGAGAAAGCGTTCTTTACAAGATGCTGATTATTTTACTTTTTTCTTTTTGCACGGAGTTGAAACCTACAATTATTCTGTTAAAGCACAAAGTGACGTGATTCACTGCAGCATTGGTAAAAGACCACTTTTTTTTTTTCTCTCTCTCTCTCTCTCTCCCCCTCTCTCTCTGTTTGGCGCTAGAGAGTTGGAGAATTGCATGTTAGACTTTGGCTGTGTGACTATAGTGTTAAGAGACGAGCTGAAAGTTGCATAATTGTATGCTTGAAGTACAGAGTGGCCCCTTTGAGTGAGACGTTGCTAGTACTGTTTTTGTCTTCATTCTTTATGGTATATATCTCAGAGATTCTCAGACATATTGAATGATTGTATTGCATAGTTGCTGCTCATTTGTCAGCTGCACATCCATGATGTGAATCTCGTTCCACCACATCCCAAAGGTCACTGTTGTTATTGTTACTGTGGTTAAGGTTGCCTTCATTATCAGCTTGAAGCAGTCTGGTCATTCTCCTCTGACACCAACAAGCCATTTTTACCCAGAGAACTGCCGCTCGCTGTACGTTTTTTGTCTTTTCAGACCATTATCTGTAAACTCTAGAAATGGCTGTGTGGGAAAACCCAGCAACTATGTTCAAAGTTGTAAATCAACTTTCTTCTCCAATCTGGTGCTCTGTTTGAAGTCCAGCAGGTGTTCTTACCCATGCGTTGCTGCTATATGATTGGCTGTAGTAATGACCAATTATACCACCAATTATTTTAAGCTGTGGGTAGCTTCTCCCATCAGCAGCACAATCAACCATATTTATGATTTATTCTTTCAGGTTTGAGCATAGTTAATTTGTTGCTATAACAATACGAACATGTACTGGCTTAAATTGAGCGGTGAGTTGGAACACTCGATATTTGGCTCACAGATGGAGGATGTGGCTAATGTAAGTAATATGTCACGGTGTAATATCACTCGAATTGCGTGTATATGTTTCTATTCAATAGAGCTAAGGTTTTTGTCATCACCTGAATGGATTTTTTTTTTTCTCCCCATATTTTTTGGGGGGTTAAATCCTTTGTTTTTTCCACCTTACTCATTGCGCACAACAGAAGACCTTATCAAATGTGAGTAAATGCTGCTGCTTCACAGTAACTTTGTACTGAGAATATGTTACAGACCTGATCATATATGTCTGAGGATAAATTTCGCCTCCATCTGCTCCTTTAAAGCTGCTCAGTGGACAGTTTGTCCTTGGAAACTTCCATGTAAGACTCCCTCGTACATCCACTTTGCAAACCCATAAAACTGGGGCTTTTTAAATGCCCTGCTGGGAACCATAAAGTGTAACAAAGGGATTAACAAAAATATGTTCCCTGTTAAATGTTCAGTAAGCTACAATATACAAAATCTGGCTGTAAGAGCAGTAATGAACACGAAGGAGTATCAAACCTTTGTAATCTCATACATGTATCCAGTTATTGAGACATTTCTTGGAGCCCGTTAAAGCTTCTTTAGCCTGGGAACACTGAGGAAAAACGATGCACTATTAATGATGACACACAAAACCTCAAGCTTAAATTTGACAGAAGCATGCTGGGAAACTCCAATCCTTGTCCATGACCGAGAGGGAGATCGAAATGACAACATATGATAATGATGAGTGAAACCCCATGAGCTTAATTAAGGCTGAAATAAAGATCCCACTGGAGGAGTGGAGTTTTGATACTGAGCCACACATGAGGACTTTAATCCCATTAAGGTATTTAGAATTTATTCCACCCTCAGGTTCAAAAACCACCTGAAAGAAGCAACAAACACTAATCCCTTTGTTTCTTATATTACAGAGGCCTTTGCTAGAAGACCACAGTTACAACTCCACGTTGTTGACGGGTAACACAGCTGACTACACAGTGATGCATCATCACAGTCGATCCTTTGTGATTGCACAAACATCTTATTTGTGTTAGACGCAGCGAGAGTCTTCGGTAATATCACTGAAGTGATTATATACAGTAGATTTTCTTCTTCACACAGCCACAGTGGAAACCAAACAATTAAGATGTGACTAAAGGGAAAATTCTCAGCTTTAATTCAAAAAGCTTGAAGAGATGAGACATTTTTATACACAGTCCCATTTTTAGAGGCTCAAAATTAGACAAACAATTTTTAATATAAGGTTAGTTTCTAACACTTAGATAAAAATCTTTTGGAGTCGATGGCTGCCTGAAGTCTAGAACTCATATATAGCTTCACTGCTTTCATATTTGTTTTAAATAGAAGTGGACCTCTGAATGTTTATTAAATGTTACGGCCATTTGATCACAGGTTTTATAGACTCAAGAAAGTAACTGGCAGAAGATCTAAACCTGCCTTTAGATCTTTGCGTATAGTCAGAGAGAAATAAAACAGTCATCGTTCACAGTTGCAATAGATTGATAAAGAACCAAAATATCCACTTTATTAGTAGTATAGAGAATGACTTGGACAAACTAATGTAGCTCTCACTTGAAGTGATCTCCTGCATTCTCGGATGTGGTAGTTTGTCACTTTTCCAGGTGTCGTTCCCACTGTGAGCATTGCGCAACTACAAAACCGCCTCGTTGGACTCAAGGTCGAGTGTCTGCCAGCGAGGAAGCAGCTGTCTGAGCGGCGAGGGAACAGAAACATCTCTCTAGATTACATGGAGGGTAACTGTTGGCACATGAAAGCGTTTTATTTCATTCAAGACAAGAGCTTGGTCATTATTTGGAATAGGAGGCCAATACCTGCTGCCGACTTCACCATACTTCAAGGCTATATGTCGAAGAAAAGAAAAAAAAAAAGAAAAGATTCTAACACGTTAAGTACATTTTATTGTAAACTGTGACGAGCGTGTCCTCCGATGATAGATCATATAAAACAGTCGCAGGTAAATAGATCATATATAACATATTCTCATGTCTGTGTGTGGATATAAAGACATCTTTGTATGTTTGTATAAACACAGGTCAGTCTTTGGTTCCACTCTAAAGTGCAGTTTCTGTGGTGCAGCAGTCTCAAGTCTTTGGTAAAGAGTTCAGAGGTTTAGGGACCAGTCTTTATGCTCCTTTATTCATTAAAACAACAAATGTAAACTTAGTCTACCAATGCAGTCTCTGTGACCCCCTCTGGGTCTCTGATGAATCCACACTCCTCTTGTGTCTTTGTGGATAAAATACTCAACCTGCTCTCTAGCTTTGCCAGAAAAGAAGTTGAGCAGTAACGAACGCGGCGATGGCCAGCGCGCCGCGTTTCTGGCCGCCTCTGTGCCATCCTGTGCAGCCGTTGGGGTGCAACGGAGGCCTCTGTGTGTCATCCCTTTGGCTGGAATCTGATGGCTGGCTGCTGGATGAACACTGGACCAGGGGCATCTGGTAGGACGTGGCTCGCTTCTCCGGGCGGTCCGGACTGGAGCCGTCGCTGGGGCGCTGGCCGTTGTAGAGCAGGTAGCGTCCATGAGCGTCCTGCTCCATGCGGAACAGCTCATACTCTGTGTGCGGCAGCCGGATGCCCAACGCCACGCAGCCATTGGTTAGGGTGACATCCTGCTCCACACCGACCTGCCAAGACCCCTGCACTCCACACTCATTACCACTGAAGACATTGAGGAGGGATGTGGTGGCCACGTCCATGGGAGTCACTCTCATGTGGTTCACTAAAAGAAGATGACATAAGAAGACCTTTAAAGCGATCTATTGTGCTTATTTTAAGCCTTTTTATTACTATTACTGAACTTTTGTCTCTCAAGTATTACTTGTTGAAACCCTGGCTGGCCATTTCTTGTTTTCACTGTGATCTAGAGCAGGGGTCCCCAACTCCAGGCCTCGAGGGCCGGTGTCCTGCAGGTTTTAGATCTCACTCTGGGTCTACACACCTAAATCACATGATTAGTTCATTACCAGGCCTTTGGAGAACTGCAAGACATGTTGAGGAGGTAATTTAGCCATTTTGAATCAGCTGTGTCGGATCACAGACATCTAAAAACTGCAGGACACCGCCCCTGCCGTAGAGTAACATTGTTGCGCTCTGTGCACAGTCAGTATACAAGATGGGCATCGCTTTTTAGAAAGTCAAGTCTACTAAAACTCCATATCTTTGAGGGTGCCCCATCTTTAAGAAATGTGGGAAAGAAACAAAGAACTACATTCTTTATCTAAAAAGTGATGCTAACACAGAAGGGACACACTCACTCATCATATCAGGTTTAAACAAAAAAAACCAACAACAACAAGATCTTGAGGCCTCAAAGTGAGACTTCACAAACCAATGGTCGATATTAGGGTAGGTGCATCCATCTTTCATTACAGCCTGTCTCCAAATGGTAGATAGACTTGAGTTTTAAATGACGTGTCATTGAACCAGTTTATTCTGCTTGTTGAAACAACCTTGTTCTTATTTCTGTCCTTCCCTTCTATCGATTGTGAAAACACTGTCTGCGAAGTCAATAGGGATCACATGGATCATAACACGACTACCAGTTAATTAAACAAGCAACAGTCTAACCTTTTTATTCAAACACTGCTCAAAGTGAGCACGCCAAAAATGTTAGGAACTGGTAGAGGAACTGCGTTTAAACTACACTGTATCAAAATAGGGTTTGGTAGTGTTTTTAAGAATCAGCATTACGGTAAAAATGCAATTCCACCACTAAGTTACCTTTGAAGACAAAATCTGTTCCTCCCACGACGCGGGTTGAGTGAAGCCCTCGACTGTAGCGGCCACGGGCGTAGATGGTGAAGGTGGGGTGTTTACAGATGGGGTCAGAGTAGTGGTAGTAATGGCCCTCCCAGGTGTGGTTGTTATCGTGGAAGATGAAGTGGCGGGTCAGGAAGAGGACCTCCGGGCGAACTTCGCAGCGCTGGCTCACCCACTGACCGTACAACCCGACGGTCAGGTCGGCCCGCGGCGGCAGGATGGGAGGGTGGAACTCGTCCGAGCGGTAGATGATACGACAGGCGATGCAGCTGTGGTCGTGGTTCTAAAGAGAAAAAATTTTTTTAATTTAACTCATAACAACTGATTTCATTTTACCAATAGTAAGTTTAGACAAAAAAAAAAGTCATAGCACTAAAGATTGAGATTTTTCACATGACTAAAGTCATATTTACTGAAAACATACAAACTAGGACTATAAATCTCAGTCAGTCAAGCTTTAGTCACAATTGTAGTTTTGGCTTCCCACAGTTAAATGAGCATAATCGAGTGATATAGAAGATACATGCTCTGCTATTTGGAATGAAAATAAATAAATAAATAAAACTTCCTAAATCACTGCCTGATGACGTGCCTTCGTGTGTCATCACAGCGGTTTCCTGCAGAGCTCAGCTGGATGTTTCTTGGACTAGTCTGGATGAGTAACAATGCATTCAAAGACAGATATACAACAGAAATCAGATGTCTGGCAAGGCGGAACGTGAAGAGCTTGTCCCTCAAAGAGGATCATGATTCTTTTTTTGGAAAAACTCGTGCAAAAAAAAAAACCCCAAAAAACAGTCAGTTATGTTATGTGTGTCTACACTGCAAAAGAACACAATTTATTTAACTGCCTGAAGATACCACAAACTGCAATAACGTTAGTGCATAAAGGGCAAAAAACCAAAAAACAATCCATGAATTGTTGCCAACACCGATTGTCCAACATAAACTCTGATCTCCATAAAAGCGAGCCTGCACAGCTGGTCACTATATCCACCAACATACTGGACAAAAGATCTGTCATCCCCTCAAGTAGTTATTTTTGGCAAAACCTGGATTATCTGCAAAACGTTACATGAGGGCATCCATTGTGTTTGCATTGACAGATTGTGCCAATAATGTGCAAACAAAAATGCCAACATGCCAAAGATGGCGAGGTCTGCTAGCAAACAAACAAACGCTGATTTGCAAATGTCAAGAATAACATTTAAAGGCTCCAGATGCCTGAAATACAAGTACTCAGTATAATCTTATAGCTAACAATAAAGTCTTTGCTGTTCTCTGCGGGATATACCATGTGATTAAAGGGATGTACACACAGGAAGAGACTAACAGCAGTGTGGCCTCCAGAGGCCATTGGATGTCAAAATGGATTCTGGCGACTCATAAGTGATGACAGTCCAAATAACCATTGGCTAAACTAAGCGAGTGGGTACTGTGTCCTGAGTTAAACCGATTCTGAGTGGAAGGATTGGTGACTGAAGCTATAAAATAAAAACAAAAGGGGGAGAAAAACAGGCTGTTTTTGCAATGATACTGTAAAGTGGAGAATATATTAGAAGGTTGTCTAAATATTCGAGACCTTAAATGTCTAACCAGTGACAAACTGTCGGACACAAAGCACTGGAAGATGAGCCAATCTCTTCATATGTTGACAGTGCTTAATATGCTGTTTGTAAAGCCATTTTTACATTTTTTACTGTCACAGTTTCCGTTAAGCAAACTTTTTTTCCCCTGACGGAGACAAGACGATGTAAACACTTGAGAGGAATCAAAGAGTAGACATATGGCGCTATTTCACATTTGATGTCAATAAAAATAAGCCATTTTCAATTCAATTCAATAAAACTTTATTGATCCTGAAGGTTGACCCCGAAGGAAATTGCTTTTGTAAACCATGTGGAACAACTCTCACTGGTAAAAACACTTATATTTACTCTACTACAATCTTATGATATTTGCTTGACTAAAAGTAAAACAACTGATCCTTAAAATAGAACTAAAACTAAATGACGTTTTAGTCAAAAGACTGAAATGAAATCAAGATTTGCTGTTAATACTGACACGGTTTATATGTCATTTTTGGATGTGTGATAATCATGGTGATAGTGTAGGATCGTGTGAACAAGTCTGATCTGCAACCATCTTGCAACCGTTTGCCTTCAAAGTAAAAGTTGCACTTTATGAAACATGTAGCCAACAGTAACAGTAAAAGTTGTTACTTTAATGGCAAATTTTCTCAATTTCTGGTTTACATTGCACTTTTTCCAAGTTTTACTTCCTCTGGGCTAGCAGTTAGCAAGTATTTGAAGACAATCATAAAAACTACAGAAGACAGTGACACTCTACTAGCAACCAAAACAATCCCAAGAAGCCTTCTTTGAATCCAGTTTCCACGGCAGTCAGTGGTCACATCATGTCTAAATTGGTACACAACATGACGTCATGTGAAAAATCTCAATAATCAGAACTCCACTCATCATGTCTGAGTTCAAATCACGAGATGACAATGGTGAAAACACTGGTGGTGAGTGATTTCACAGTGGTTACGTCTGTGTTTTATACCGTCTATAGTCCGACTGCATCCAACATTTACATTTATACAGGTGGGTGATGTGAGAAGATTTCAAGGCTGCACAAGAAGTGGTCAGATAAAAAGAAAAAGTGAACCATTTATGAGACAGTCAGCTTATTATAGTGCAAACTGTTCACGAACTCAAAGTTTAGCCTGCTACTCAAACAAAGACAAAACAGAAGCATGTTCACTGAAATCTGTTTGTCCTGAAAACCTTTCATGACATCAGCACATTGTGTCATGAAATTCACACACAGAACTACTGGAATCTGTTCGGAGGAGAGTAAGGAAACTATTTCATTCAGTCTGACCCTCTGGAGTGTTTGGAGCCAAAGAGAACACATTGTTTCACAGTACAACACAGATGTCGGGACTACTTAAAGCCATTACACAGAAAACAGCATGCTGAGTTTTAATGCCACACACACACACACAACATTTGTACATGCATAAAAAAAACAGTTAATCATATTCAGTTAATATCACTAGTCAGGTGGAGCAGCGTGTGTCCACAGACAGGACGGCCGGGGCTCTCCAACAGACTCAGAGCTGGAAACTACATCCCATATTCCACAAAATCTCTTCCAAAGACTGAACTCCAGGGAACCAATTCAGTTTTTTGTTATTTGAGGGTGGTCAAAATTTAAGACCTGACCTTCTCAACTCAATCGCTCTTTTTCCCAGACAACATTATGTCTGCATGAGATTTATGGGGAGTTTTAAAAGAAAGAAAGAAATGGAGAACGGTAAAATGAGGAGAAAAAGCTGGAGTATCACTACATCCTGCAGATGAGATAATCCCACTGCAGCTCCATAACCGCCTCAGAGCGAAAGGTTAATGGGACGACTGGAAGGGAGGCCTCCCACCAGAATATGTGTGAGAGAACAGTGTGTTTTTAAAAGCTGTGCACTATGTGTGTGTTTATATAAGAGTTGCATATGAAGAGAGGAAAATGCAGCATGTGCGTATATTTTAGCATATATATGTGTGGACATAAGAAAAAGAGCCGGAATCCGGAGAGTTTCAGTCGCAGGTGTGGAAAATGTTTTGTATCTGAAGGGACTCAGAGCCCATAAAATATAGACTTCCTGTCTGGCCTAACAATGAATATGTCCTCCTACTGATACCAATCTGTCCCATATATCATGACACTACCAATGATTTAAACCAGTGCAGGGTTTTGTTTTTTTTTGCTTCTTTTCCTGATAATGTTATCTGAAAATATAAATCAAACAAAATGACACTACAAGCTCAGAGTTTCTTCCAGAAAAGTTGTGAGTGGGGGGCTGGAGGTGCTTCATTAATATAGCAATATTTAACTGTTGTAATCATAATCATCAATTATGAAGGAAAAAAAAAAATGCTCACTTTGGACAATGGATGAAGAGAGAGATGGACCAGGGAGTTTATTTCCCACATCCACTGCATAAAGAGTAAAGTGCATAAAGGAGAGCATTAAATCACAGATGGCCTCATTCACAAAGGATTATGGGTAATTCATCCTCTCTTGATTAGTGGACATAACTGTACAGATATCAGCTCTGCAGCTAATGATTTAAACTGCCTGGTGAGACGGCGAGGTGTACCAGGGGAAATGTTCAGGAGCAGAGGGAGTGAACGTGGATGAGTTCAGATACTTGGGGTAAATCATCCAAAGCCACAGACAGTGCACAGGAGAGGTGAGGAAGAGAGCGCAGCATCAGGGGTGATTTAAGACAGAAGGATAGCGGCAAGAGTGAAGATGAAGGTTTACAAGATGGTAATGAGATCCGCTACGGTGTATGGTTTGGAAACGGGGGGCAGAGTTGGAAAGTCAGAGGTTTCAAATGAAAAGAATTTGCCTGGGAGTGCAGCTCAACAACTGCTTATTTTTAATCCGGGATGTACAGGATTAGAAATTAGCATATCAGAGGAATGGCTCAGGCTGCTTTAAAGAAGCGAGATGGTTTGAACATGTGCAGAGTAGGAGAATGCTGAACATGGAGATTTCTGGATACAGCGAAGGAGGACATGCAGAGGACACTAGGGAGAGGGTTAGATGGAGGCAGATAGTCTTCTATGGCCACCTGTGAATCTGTAATAATCATAAGAAAAATATGAGAATATGAAAAAGATTAAACTAACCAAAAATGAATCTAAATTTTGTGTAAAAATAAATGAATAAACCCAGTGCACAGGTGTGACAGGGCTCATCTTAGCCAGAACAAGGACAAGCCATGCTTGTACTCGTCCTCATCTAAACCGTGTAAATGCAGTTAGTTCAGTGTTCAAAGAGACTTTCAGTAGAAGACTGAAATAACACCAGAGTGTGAGAGGCTGCGTTTCTTGACCAAAATTTGGAATTTTTATTTTTTATTTGAAACTCTGATTTTAGTTACAATTGTTGACAATGACGAGCATTAAGAAATTCTGTACGTAATAATAACGGTAGTGTCATAAAGCATGTGTTAAATGTTTATAAACTATTTACTGACAAACAAACTGGTGGTGGTGGAGAATATTTGATTGAATATTTAATTGTTCAATTAAAAACTACATTTAAAATAAAAGGCTGCTTCATCAGAGTAGTTCCCTTTTATTTACTTGTAAACGGGTTAATTATGTTTGATGTACAAGTGGGATAAATGCCCTCATAACCAGCAAAAATGCTGAGAAGTTTAAGTGGATCTGAGCATGGATGGGTTTTCAGTGTGTCAGTGACCAAAGACTCCAGCCAAGAGTTCAACCTTGTATTTAACAGGAAATCATTAGCAGGCAGGTTTCTTTGCCGCGTTGAGCCTACAGTGTCCGGCTTGCCATGAAATGCTGGACGCACTTTTAGGTAGAAGCAAAGTATTTTATAACTTTACTGGAAATGAAGAAAATAAAAACAGAGGAAATGAGGGAGGATATTACTACCCTTGCTACATATAAGTGACTTCCCCCCCCCATTTCATTTCATTTTTTTTTTACTATACTGAACAGAGGTGACGTACAAATAAAGTGCAATCCAAGTCATGGCAGATAAAGGAGCATTAGAGCTGAATTCTTCCATTTGGGACGTAGTTCAGGGAAAGCTGATGTCCAGGAGCAAACATTTTATGAGAAACTGAAACCATATCAGACTTTCAAAACCTTCCGTAGAGACCTGTTGGCAAAACAGACAGTCCTAATACTTTGATTTTTTTTAAACTGGCATCCATTGAGCTATACCAGTATCCCTTCTGTAAGACGACTTCCTGGGAATTCATAAAAACCTTTCATCTCAGATTGACCGGCTTTATTGCTCAAGTTTTGAGGTACTTTCATGAAAGAAATGACCAAGAGCAGCATAACAAGTACACACACAAAATGAGCAAACACAACACTTTAAAAACAGCAACAATATAGAAAAAACCCCAAAACTGATCCCTTCTTAACAAGGATCATTATCAAGTGGTCATTACGCCGCCTCAGTGACGCAGCAATGAGCCGGGGCGACAGAAAACTTAAAAACACAGTCCCCCGCTTTGCTCTTGCATCACTGCTGAGTTCCACCCAGGAACCACAAATGAACATGCTGGCACCAGCAAATGTTCTGGCCTGGGACCAGTCCTGGGACCAGCCCTGGGTACACTGCTCAAGATTAATGTATTGGATCATCACCATGGCAATAAAATAAAAAAAAAAAAAATCCCTAAAAAGAAACCATTACAACCTCAAGAGATGGTCCAGTTGAGTGCTTTTCGAGTAAGAACGAGTGCGGTACTCTGTACTGCTGCTTTACCAAGAAAATATACGAAACTTAATTTACTGTAACTGAAAAATGCCGTGAAAAACAATACTGTAATGTAGACCTTTGTGTTATTATAGAAACAAATGACCACGTTTACCCAAATAGGGAGTTACTAAGGAGCTACTTTTTTTTGCAAGTTTTATAATGTTCACCTTCAAGAGTTTGGTTTCCACTCAAATACAGTGGAGTTTCAAAGAATCTATTCTGCATTAAATCAAGTTAAACTGTATTTTATTACCATCATGTCCAGTGTTTATTCCTTGAGCACTGTTCTGGTCTCCAACATCTCTTTTTGTAAATACCTTTAGCTACTAAACGCTCCACTATGTTTGTGTCTGAATGTAAATCAAAGCAGTGAAATTGATGGTTTTAAAACCAGCACACTGAGTTGAAAGATGCTGAAATCACAGCCTGTGTATCTGAGATGACATCATACATTGGTCTGTGAACAACACCCTCAAGATAGGAATTTCAGCCATCACCATATTTGTTTTTAAACTAAACTAAACATGAGAGATTGCTGAATCTGAGAATACGATTAAAACCTTGGAGCACATATCTTCTATTCTACTTCATTATTTAGCAAGCGATCAGCACAGTGGACTGATCTGCATGTTTGTTTTGGCACAGATTTTATGCCGGACACCATCCCATTCATTCAGGCTTAGGATTGGAGCCATGAAGATATCAGCTTGTGAGTCTCTGGGACTTTTGTCTACACCCAATCTCTAACCGTAGGTATTTTGCGAGTATGGTGAATGTATTTACCACTACATCACGGAGAAGTAGTTTAATTAAACGGGACAAACATCAAGTCATGTTTAATAAAAACTTAAATGAGTGATTAAGTTGCAGAGTCATTTTTAAATTTCAGATCCGATTTCTATTTGTAACCTAAAGAGTCGCCCCCCTGTTGGTCATTAGAAAGAATGCAGTTTTAAGGCACTTTGACACTGGATTCACCTTTTAAGGGGAAATTATGGTACAGCAGTGGCTGTGTGCTGGCAGCTAAATACTGCCCATCTACCTGCAGACAGCATCTTGTCAGATGGGGGCACACCCATGTGCGCTACTCTTGCTTGTGCTGTTGCTGGTCCGTTAGCCAGCAGTGCAGAGGAGTCAAACTGAGTGTTAAAAACTATGGAAAGCCAATTCTTGTGCACTTTCCTGGTGCTCCCTTCCCTTTTCTGGCACATTTTTCAACCAATCAGCATTCAACTGATACACAGAGTCATCCATATAGCACGCCATGCATTTGGGATTTTGGAGGACTGTAGGGGAGCATGTTGGCATTGGCTGAAAGGCTCTCTATAGGTTCTTCATAGGCAAACACATACATAAACTGGCATAATTAAGCATTAGGTGCAAAGACTACATCCATTTTTTTAATGTGATTAAAATGATCTAAAGTGCAAAGTGCAGCTGTAGTGATTGGCAATAATCTTCTGTATGTAGATGCATGCACCGTTTTGATTAATGCATTTAATGAAAATCCCACAGTCCAAAGACATACCATGGGGTTTTGGTTAATTGGTGACTCTAAACTGCCCTTAGGTGTGAATGCAAGTGTGAATGGTTGTCTGTCTCTCTACATTAGCCCTGCATCAGGCTCGTGACCTGTCCAGGGTATACCCAGCTTCTTGCCCTATGGTAGATGGGATAGGCTCCCCCTGAAAAGCATAAGCAAAGAGAATGGATGGATGGGATTTAAAGAAATTAAGAAGAGTATTTCTGTAACAGAAACACTCTTCAGGTTACTGAGAGACAATCTTTTGTTTCTCAGTAATCTGAAGAACACACTGAAGAGTTTTTATTGGAACTGCTTCCTGGCAAAGAAACAGTCCCTGTTCTAGCTTGACAGCAGGATGTTTCGAAAATACACAAAAAGACTGGCGGTGTTTCAGGGAAGAGAATACTTTTTATAAGGTTTGTTAAAAAGAAACTTCACTGACATTAACTGAACCGGAGTGGTAACAGAAATGAAAGAGACAGAAGCAAAAACTCCCTTTTTTCCCTTCAAGGCTGCAACTCTAGGACTGATTCCCAGTTTGGAAGTGTCACTGAAAATTCCGCCAACAGTCCAACTTCCTTTTTTTATTCCAAAAAGATTGAAGACAAAACGGAGCACATGCAACAGTTTGATTTGAGCCCCAGGCACGCATAAGATCGGAGCTGGTATGTGCTCACTGGACTAATTCATATGGCCGCATCAATCCAAATTCCAGGAATACCGCATGATGATTGCTCCCAGAGATAGGCTCGGTTTCACATTGCATCTCTGCAGGCCAGAGGGGCTTAAGGAGAGCAGCTCTGGTCATTACAGCGCCACAGGGGAGCTTGTCTGATCACAGCTCGTCACCCCACACACTGTTTACATTCTGATCAGCAACACCAAGCCCCGTCATCCCCATACATATGAATGTTTATTTAGACAGCGGACCCGAACAGGATTTCATTGTGATCTCTGTAGAGGGTGACAGTGAAAACATCACTCTAGGGTTTCAGCCAGCGGGGAAACTCCTTTTCAGCAGTGTAAATACAGAAATTATATCCTGTAAGCACAGTGGAGATGAAATCAGTATGTAGATAGTTTCTGGTTTCTTTCAGTGCAAATATTTAGTGTGCAAAGGTCTAAGCTCAAGATTATTGACTTACACAGAGATCCTAACACAGACTAGGGTTTTCTAAATAGATATCAGTTAGGTACAACAGATGGGCTTAACCGCCTCAGAATAATTTGGATTATCAATAACTCGATAATTCAGCAGAATAATGTAATTTTTCCCCCCCTAAAAAAAAACAAAAACAACAGGCCTTCCCTCTAAAACACAATAAACACAATTAGTAAACAGTTTATCCTGGTCTCCTCACTGATTTTGGTTAAATTATACATAAGATAGCGCCCAAATTAAAATGTATGTTTTTCAGGTCAGCTCAGGTTCTATCTGGTGTGTGTGGTCTTTGTGGCGTGGAGGGTCAACACAGCAGGGATGGAGTTCAGCTGAGGTTGCACACTGAGTTGCATGCTCGGGACAGAAAACAAAACCCTACCTACGATCCAATGAATACAAACGTCAGGTTTCTGGGTGGGAAGAGTTCTCATTCCCGTCGCTCAACTAAGGACTCCTACTGGTAAGTCATGGTTCCTGCACAGTGAGGCAGCTATCCCCTGCAGGTAATAACTGTTGTTACTGGCAGAGATTCTGCACAACTACAAACTTCAACATAGTCCCTGCCTTACCAACTTTAAAATAATACTGGCTGTTTACTGACAGAGAAACCTAGTGTCTTAACCACAGACTGTGCATAAAAGATGGAAGTAGCTTCCAGTTGTGACATTTGAAACCGAAGTGGGTGTGCCTTAAACTTGCATTCTTTCTAATGCCCTTAAGGGGGCGACTGCTGGTTTCAAAAAGGAGCCTGGTTGCAAAGAAAGTCTGTTGGAAAATGCTAAACAAACATTCTGCAGATCAGCTTTTGAGCCGAGTTACTACTTTCAAGCTGTCTTTAATACAACATAATGTTCATTTTGTAAATTACAGTTCCCACTAGAGTCAAAAGAGGATCAAAGGGTGCATGTTTCAGAATGAGATTTCCGTGCGAGGGTTCAGTGTCTAAGAGCTTCACAGTCTATCCACTCCATGTCTGGTTACAAAACACAAAGATGGCGACAGTGATGACACTCAGCTTGATGCGTCATGATGGTACTTAATTGACTAATGAGTGTTGCCATCTTTTATATACAGTCACACTATTGCTGATTTAAAAAATGTAGGCTTTTAGACAACCCAACAGGTTGTGCTGAAGTACAGCAGTAGACTTTTAAGGCTATAACAATAGTTCAAAGTTATGGACGCCCCAAAACTTATTTTTTAATGTTTTGTAATTATAAAAACTCTTTAATTTAATATTACGACCCACAAGTGGACAAACTCTGTTCTAGAATCAAGTCTAAGGCTACATAATAGCATCAATGCACTAAGCCCTAAGCGAGGGAGGATCATTAGGGACTTGCCTTGGCGTTTTGCAAAGCGGTCTGGTAGCTGGACGGCTTGTAGTACAACCTCTGCGATGGTTCAGTGTGTATGTCTCCTAGAAACAGCTCCTCCACCAGGTGATCCAGGTTGTGGTGCAGGTACTGCTTCTCCACTCTCAGCAGCTGCAGCTCATGCATGGCAAAGTTAAGCTCTCTGGTGCAGTCGTAGTCGCCCTCCTCGCTCACCAGCTCGTACATCGCGTTGGGTTCCCAGGCGCCCTTCACTGCCCCTCGGCAGCTGCGGTTGAGCCTCTGGCTGAGCTCTTTGTCCACGGTGGCTGTGTGATACACCATCTGGACACGATGGAGCTGGTACTCCGCCTCTGTGCCACCGCGGATGATCCAGGAAGCCTGGCGTAAGCGCAGTCGACCCCGAATCACCAGCGTGTAGATGGGTTTGGTGCAGTGGTTGTCCTCATAATAAAACTGGTGAGCCTGGAAGGTGTTGTTGGGGTAAAACCTGTAGGAGCGTGTCAGGAACTCTGGGCCTGGTCTGACCTCACAGCTGAAAGAGAGGACAGATGGCTGTTAAAAAGAAACAAAAAAAAAAAAACCCCCTTAAAAACATTTATGTTTGTGTGAAGAGCTGAGTGGTATTCATGTTCCTTGCCTTGAGTTTCACAAACAGCATGTTTGAAATATAACCCAATTAATCTGCACAGAAGATTGACTAGCTTCAGCCTTTTTTATTGGTTGTACGTCTTTGGTTTATTCTTTTGTGAAGAATGTCACAAGATCAGCGTAAGTTTCTGTCTGGTGGTGCATTCAGAGAAGCTCAGACATGTCAGACCTGACAGGAGGAGGCTGAAACTAATCTGTATCTATATATCTATATATAAAGAGCAAAAGCCCCACCCACTTGCTGTTGTTCTTTTTTAACATCATAACCAATGAGTTTGTCTATTACTATTTGTGTTCCTGTTTCCCCATTGTTGAGTTGCAACCATTAGTTTAAAGGAAGCCTCCAAACCACTCCCATGTGCCTGTGAACCACATCAGTGGGCGTAAAAATAAAGAAATGTGGTGAACACACATTGACTCACAGTGAAAGTAATGTAAGCTTTAATTAAACAAAAAAAAAAAAAAAAATCACCTCCTGCTAAGAGTTTCTTACTATAATGAAGTGAAAGTAGTAGCTTGCTAGAGAGTAATGCAAACTCTTAAAGATTTTGGTTAGGGGGAAGATACAGAGAAAAGACGCCAACCTGGTGGACACCCAGTGGCCCTCCACGCTGGGAGGCATCTGCACAGTGATCCGGGCGCCATTGTGAAGGTGCTTTAGCATGTGGTGGCACTGGGAGTCTTTGATAGATCGGCCAAAGGTTTTCTCTGGATAGAGGCGACTTGAGCGGCTTTCCGAGTAGTGAAGAGAGGAACCTTCAACCCAAACTGTGGGAACAAGACGATGAGAAAACAAAGATGATGATGACGAGCCTTTACGTACAATAACAAATGTAAAACAATCAAAACGAAAAATTACATTGTAAACAGCTGTTGAATTACCATTGAGCAGCGTTTGAACATCAAATGTTGGGGTCACCGAGTTTGAAAGGCTGGATAAACCACAGAGGAATCTGTTTATTCTGGCATATCTTTAGCTTCTAAAAAATTACCGCTTTTAGGACAACTGGGAAGGCCAATTACGCTGAGATCAAACGGAACAGCAGTCTCCCTCATGCTTTCAATCTGCCAGGCCTCTTTGAAGTGTTTAGAAGGTTTAAGTTTGTCATTTTAACTCTTGTCATTGCCAGAGATTACATGGCTGCTCCAACAACCTGTAACACCTGGTATGAATGAAAATGAGCAGATCATGAGACAGGTTGAGGGCCAATTAGTGAATTTCGGCTTCCACTCACTTTTAACAACAACATTCAAACGAACCAAGACAAATGACGAAGATTTGTATGCTCAGTTCCCACACCGCCCGCGTGCCCTTGACGCACCACATGGAAAAACAATACCTTCAGCGATGGACTGAGCTTAAAGGGATAAAATGTCGGAAATGAAAGCACTTAAAAAGCCTACAGCCAGAGAAAAGCCCCGAAGCTCACATTCCCTCAAGGATTTATGCCATGTAATACTCCGATATCATCAAAATCTACCTTGAAATATGAAGACTTTGCCATGAATTCTTTCTATCAGACCCGACTTGCCTGGCAATATCATTTAATGCCCAGGAATGCCACTGCGGTCGCCTCTGAGCTTTTAATTTGAGACTAATAACACTGAAGGAGGGAGAAAAACATCTGATTAAAAGAAGCCAAAAGCTCCATGAAGAACAAAGCTCCATCCAGCTGTTTTACACCCAGTCGGGCAGCTCCTATGAGAGCTAGCCCAGGCTTGTGTGCAAATCACCACATCACAGCACTGCTGAATGGAAACACTGGACAGTGGGAGAGACTTGATCCCCCGACTCAGCTGGTGGTATTAGTAACGCTGCTCTGTTTGCTGTAGCTGATCTTAAAAATCAAAGGAGACACTTCACAGTTTGCTGCATGTTATCCACGTATGTATATAAATGTTTTTTTGGGTTTTTTAAACACCTGCACTCGGCTTGGACCACAGCAACGATCTGAGCGGCTGCCAACAGCTTGTTTTCACTATGATGAGAGCAAAAACTAACAGTGTGCGCTTGAGAGTGTTAAAAAAGGAAACCTGGTGAGATGTATAATCTAAAACACACTTAACACTTTTATGCAACCCCTCGGTTTAATAGCAGGTGAATTTAAGGGTTGAGCACATCCAAAAGAAAACTAACAGAAATCTAGCTGCGAAACTGTTACCCGGTTATAAATTAGGTGAATAGAACATAAAGTGGTACACCGTGCCATTATGTATTTAACAGAAGAATTTTTTAAGAGAAAATGCAAAAGCAGTTCGGGGGTGTGCTGGTGTGGAGCATTCAAGCAGGAAAGAAGTCAGAGATGATCTCAGAGAAGCTTTTGTTGCTGCCCATTAATCTGGGAAGGGCCATTTCCAAACAGTTTGAAGTCTGTCATTATGCAGCGGAAAGATTATTCACAAGTGCAAATCATTCAAGACTGTAACCAATCTTCTAAGGAGTGGACGTCCCAGCAAATTCACCCCAAGGTCACAACGTGCAAAGCTGAGATAAATTGCAAACCCCCCCCAAACCCAAGCGCTACATCTTAGACCGCACAGGCCTTAATTAGCATGTTAAATGCTAAAAGTTCAGGACAGCACAATCAGAAAAAGAATGAACAAGTATGGCTTGTTTGGAAGGTATGCCAGCCTCTTGGCTCTAGAAAGAACAGGAAAACCACAGGACCTCTTGGACAGTGTCCTTCAAACAGATCAGACCAAAGTGGAGATGTTTGGCAACAACACGCAGCAGCACGTTTAGCAAAAAAAGCAAAGGCAATATAATAGAAAAAACAGCTTATATCAGTGTTGATTGAAGGTGATGATTTGAGCTTGTTTTGCAGCCAGGACCTGGGCACCTTACAGTCATTGAGTCGACCGTGAACTCCTCTACTCTACAGTCAAATGATCCCCATGGCTGAATAGCTGAAAAAGAAAAGAATCGAGATGTTGCAACGGCCCAGTCAAAGTCCAGACCTCAACCTGATTGAAATGTTGTGGTGGAACCTTAAGAGAGCTGTGCCTAGATGAGTTCATGGAAACCTCAATGAACTGAACGAAACTGTAAAGACGAGTTGGCCAGAATTCGTTAGCAATCAAACGAGAGCCCGATCCAGTCGCACAGAGAACGATTACTTCAAGTTAAAAACTGTTAAAGATGATTCTACAAGCTAAAACCTCAGAGGGTATACTTAGTTTGTCACACGCTTCTGCATTTTGGCTTCGTTTTTGTTAAACAATGACAGTGTAATATGTCATGTTGTGGTTCATCTGAGATTTTATTTGCTGATTTTTTTTAAATTATATCCTATATGTAAAACTAATTTTATCCATCAGTCTGCTAACATAATGTTTTCTGAAGTTTGTGCTCAGTGGAGACCCGGGGATTGTCTGGAAAACTGTGGAATAACACTATCGGATCATTTTTTCTGAGAAAAATGAAGATTGGAACGGGAATTTCAATTAGATATACTAGTTGATATTGACAGTGCTTTTTATAAAAAAAAAAAAAAGAAAAAAAAAGGTAGATCTGTGATCTTTTAGCTTTACCTGGCAGAGTTGGGTCTGGAATTTGTTCAGAAGCATCATATAAGCCAGAAAAGTGGAACTAAGAAGAATCCTGAATAGAAATTTGCCGTTTTCACACCTCATCCACAAAGAGCCAATCAACAGCTGAACTATGAAACATTTGAGCCAGTCATGTTGCACTGAAGCATGCGCACAGCAGAGACGGAGTTTCAACTGAGTGGTGGGACACGAATCTGCTGGCTATTGGAGTAAAGATGGTACTTGGTGTACTTTTTTCTCACATTACTGTGTGAGCATAAGTTCATTAACCAAAAAAACCTCCCCAAAACAAAAAAGAAACAAAAAAAGGACAGAACTAATTTTTTTGAGGAGGGAGTGGTTTCTAAAGGTTAATGAAGCTTAATGTCAGATTTACGCAACAGCCTGAGAATGAAGGAGGAGAATAATAAATCTTTGTTTCTGTGAAAATCTGCTGTTTCGTTAGATTAAGACATAATTTGTTATCTCCAACAATGTTTTCCTAAGTCGTGGTCAAATGTTTTTTTTTTCTCTTTGTGATAAGATTGTGAGCAACATCGCTGATATCTTTCTGTCATGACGTTAGACAGACCTGATCCAGAGTCAGCAGTGTCATAGGGAAGCCTGTGCAAATATCAAAATTATAATGAAACGTGAGCTTCGTTTTGAACCACAGTTACAAATCTTCTTACATTACATCAAAGACAAATGTGGACCTACTCGAAATGGAAAACAGACTCAGACAGGGAAATAAATGAGGAAATGATTATATGGAGGTTATGCGTAGCTTGTTAAAAGTGACTTTATAAGAGGAGGCATCAGACGCCTGCTTCTTTGCACTTTTTTAGTGTTGAATGTGTGACTTTCTTCCACTAGTTTTTTTTTTTTTTTTTTAACTCTTCGTTCGTGAAGGCAATAATCAGAACGGCTCCACTCAAACTCTTTCTGGCCCTTCGCTGCTGCTGCTGCTTTCCCAAACTGCTGCTCTATCTAAATCAAAGCACCCACAAAACTCCCAGAGTCCCAAACCACGGCGAACATTTCCAGTTGGCCCGATCCCACTGGTGAGGTAAGAAGGCTGGGACCCCTGACAAGAAGAGAGACTGTACAGTATTTATGGGAAGAGAAAAATCCTAAATTTCCAGAGCAGAGACCAGACAAAGGACTTTTCTTCTTGTTATCTCAGAGTCTGGCAGTGACCGCGCAGGAGTTGAAAAGGGTAGACAAAATGACACTTCAACTTCAGGGCAGCTGCATCCAGAGGTGGGAAGTTATAGAGTACATAAAAAAAAAAAAGAAAAAAGAGAAAAGTGGAGGTGCTTGAGTACTTTGAAAGGCTTTCTACTTGGAGATCAGAAGGAAAATTGCACATTTCGAAAGCCAGTACACATTTATCTAAGTTACTTACACAGATTAGGAAGTAAAAGCCATAAAATACTGCTTTGGTTCAGTAACAAGAGTAGAGCCAGCTGTCAGATTGTACTTGCATGGGGGAAATGCCAAAACAATGTCAAAGGAAAGAGGAGCTTTGAGCTACACTTGACTCCCTGTTTTTGTATTTTAGATGCATTTAGGTAAACTTATATAAACTTGAGAGAAAAATAAGTAATAAGATACAGTACAGCCATACAGGCTGTAATTTGGCACAGAAAACGCTCATGTTTAGCAGGTGTAATGCACGCTAGCGGTGAGCATTAAACATTAAGAAGGCTGAGCCAGGAGGGAACGTCATTGCTTCTAGTCTAAGTTTTTACCCGAGGGTGGCAGGAGTAGGAAACCCAGTTTTAATTTTCCTCAGTGGGACACGCATATCTACAAATTTCAAGTTGCTAAGACAAAACCATGATCGTCAATATCACAGTGGTGCCAAGTGAAAAGCCATCAGAAACAGCAGGTATTTTCAGGCTCTGGGGCTCATGGCAATCAGGTTGATGAGATTTTTTACTCTGGACCAAATGTTGGAAAATACATTTTCTATTTTTGTTCAGAATTTTTCTTCCTTTGGGACAAATTAAAGACATCCATCCATTTTCTTCCACTTCTCCAATTTCCTTAATCCAAACCTTTGACTGTTTTTGAAAAATGTTGAAGAAATAAGAAAAAAAGTCACCACCATAATTACTATTAATAAAAAAAATAATACTTTTTTAATTCTGAAAAAATACACCAACATAGACCACACACGAATGGAACAGGAATTTCACAGGGCCCCTGTAGTCTCATTTTAGAGTATTTAGCAGCTGCTTTGGCACTTTAAAGGTTTTTGGGGGATTTTTCTTGGAAGCCATCTGATTCTTCGTAGCTCAACCTTCAAGAGGAAAAATGGAAATGTGAACATCTGCATTTCAGTGTCAACAACAACACCTCCAACAGCTGATGTGGACCATGCTTCACATAAAAGTTACAGAAAAGTGACTAAATGGACCTTGAGATGAGATTGTTTTGTAATCCATCCAAACTTCACAACCAGCACTTTTACTGCATTCCTGCACTGGCTGCTGATACAGATGTGCAGGACAAACCGGGCTACAAATTGTGCCTCCTACTTCCTTTCCTCGCTTCCTTTCGCTGCAGTTTGACTGCATCTCTCTCAGTTATGCCGGCATGACTCTCCCTCTCGCTATGAAATTATTGTGCAAATTGTCTGAGTGATGCTTTGCAATTATGGCAATGGTTATTTGGCGTCTTTGGAGATCTGCTAGTCTCAAACTGCTTTGACTTCCAGACCACTTTAACAGCTGATAAATGCTGGTAACTGGCATCCAACCCAGTGCAACCCCAAATTACAGCAGCTTTTGCAGAGCCAGACCGATGCATCGGCAGACTCACAGCACTAGCTGATACGATATATTATGATTTAGGCATTTTGCACAAATGCTTTTATGAACCTTCAAGACATCAACACAAACTCCTTTAAATGATTTCAATCACAGTGTGTCAGCAACGTAGCCGGTTTTGTTGGTGTATTACCATTCACTAAAGTTACTTTACAGTGACTACTGTGATGTTAAGTACAGAATTATTGGCTATGATTTTATAATACAATAGCACATCTGTCCAATCTGGATTTCAGAGGCAGGCATGAGATTAAAATGTGTATTTTTTTTTTTTTTTTTTTAACCCCTTTTTTGAACCAAAATGCCAATTTTGGCAATATATGTGTAATATTAGTCAAATTATAGCAAATATGGGTGAAATGTGTTTCTATTTTTTTATTGCTACTTTCTATTCTTTCAACTTTTCTGAAAATTTAAAGAAACTATAGCCACATGACCACCACACACAAAATAATATAATGATAAAAAAAACAACAGCAACTACTCTGAAATGAACATTAAAGTAAAGCTGTCAGTTAAGCCAATATCTATATGCAGATACAATAAAAACTTCATGGCTCCATTGAGGTCCACTGAGCAGAATAGATTAGATTCAGTAAAAAGGTGAAATAGAAGCAGCTGCTCTTCCGTGGGTCCATTTCTTGGCTTTTTTTTTTAACCTTTCCGTTTTGCTCTCCAAAGACACGCTGAGGTTTTCTTTCCCAGTAAATTTACAGCGCACTCTAATCTAGCCTGACAGTGCATTTTCATTGCCACTCTGAAAGGCTGCAATAACACACCACTTAATTGAACGTTCGGATTCACTTAAACACACTTAAGGATAAGTGGACCCCAAAATGTTTTTTTTATCTCAACCAGGTTATTTGAAGTTGCTGCCAAATGTTGCCTTCCACTGTCACTGGCAACAGATGGATTGGGTCAACTGCAGTCCCATAATCCTCTGCTGCTCAGACAGGGTTTTCATCAGGATTGGATGTTTTAAGTGGCTCTTAACTCTCGCAGCGCTTTCATCTGCCCAGCAGCCTCGGGGAAGATTTTTATTGCCTTCTAACCTTTATACATCACTATGGCATAAGGCGCAAAGTTAACACAAAGTTTGTCCTGAATGGAGGCAAACATCAAGCCATGATAGTGAACAGGTGTGATGAAGGGAATTTTAACCTATGAGTGACCCACATCTTACATATGTGCGGTTTAAATGATTAGCAAAGTAAATAAATTAACTTAAATGACCGTCTGAAATTGTTCTAACTGTACAGCTTGTATAGAAAAACAAATACGAAACACATGGACATGTTTCCAAGCGCACGTGGAGTAAAACATGCTTTGAGCTCAGTTTTTTTAAAATCTTTTAACACTGACACTTGTTGCAGCGCATGAAACCTCAGAATAACAAACACTAGCACATGGGGAAAAGTTTCTTACCCAAAAAAGCAACGAGAAGCAGCTTAGATGACGGCCCCATTTCAGACTTGGTTGGATTAAAACGAGCTTCACGCTGGTCACAACGGAGATCAGGCTTCCCTTTATTCAGCGTCCGAAGTTATTCCGACAGAAATCCTCACATTTTGGATCCAAAGCGTGGAGAAAACACTTTTGCAAAATCCGAGCATCATATGAAGAATGCTCTCGATACGCAGAGGGAGAGAATAAGAAGCCCGCTGTACTTTCGCATCCGAACAAAGAATCCTCTGGAAATCAAAGTAAAGTTTAAACTTTACAGCGAGCCACCCTGAAACAGTCAGAGATTGTGGTGCTGAGTTCAAAAGGCTTTCTTACTTTAGCGCGCGTGTCCTGTGTGCTGCGCCCCGGAGGAGTGTTTGGAAGTGTGTCCAGAGATTGGACTCACCCCGCCCATTTAGATATTATATGGGCGTGGGGAGGGTGCTTAAGCTTCCCCAGTGAAGTGCAAAATCCAAAGAGAGAAAAAAAAGGTATTTTTCACCTTCTCATATTTTTTGGGGGGAGTACATTTTCTGTATTTTCGGGTTGAATATGTTATTTTTCTCATTGCATTTTAAATATCCATGACTGTAAAAACAAGATGCCATAAAAAAACAGATATTGTATTACTGGTCCAAAATTTGAGAACAGTTTTGGTTTTGTCTCTTTTTTCTCACTCAAAAATATCTTCGCATCACCTGATACCTGCCCCTAGTTTCTCCTGCAACTCTCTGGGGTTTATCAACAAAAAGCCAGAAAGGGTCTAATGAAGAGGTGAACTGATCAAAAAGTAGAGGGGTGTATTATATTTTGTGGTTAAAAAAAGTCAGTTTGTTAGTGATTAAAAATGCCTTGCACCGAACATGAAAGGGTAAATAAATTAAAAAAGAAAAGAAAATCTCATGTTGTTTAGGATGAATTAGGGTTAGCCTTTACTGGTTCCTCCTTCATTAGGTCCCACATCCTCCTTCTTATCATCCATGATGGATGCTGCACATTTTTCTTGACCATGGCTTTCAAATTATACACCTTCAGATCGTATCCTCCTGCCTGGAGGAAGAACAACAGAGGTTCAGTGTCCTTCTCCTAGAACACCTGTTATGTGTGTGTGTGTGTGTGTGTGTGTGTGTGTGTGTGTGTGTGTGTGTGTGTGTGTGTGTGTGTGTGTGTTTGATAAAGAGAGACTGTGGCCTTGAGTTTCCGACTCTTTTCAATTTGAGGTTTTCTTGTCTCTCTCTGATCTTTTAACCCTGAGGCTGCACTCCAGCTCCTCCATCACTCACCCAGTCTGTTGGAGGCTGAAAGTTGGAGGCTGAGGCATCTGTGGTACATTTGCTTTTAAAACTCTATTGTATCACTGCAAAAGCACCAAATCCATTTAAAAATTGAAAATCAAAAACTTACTTGTTAGCGTCATCTTACTAGCTTATAATCACCAGACTATTGATTATAAGCTTATCGATTTATGACTTTCACTCAGTTTTAACTCAAAATGATCGGTTAAAAGAACAAAATTAATAAAAACTTATAGAGTAAATGATCTTGAGAAAACTTTAGAATAATTTAGAAGTCAGTGAAAAAGATCTTTTAGAGATCATCTCTGCAGCTCTGAAAAAGGTTTTTAGCAACTTACTGGGAGGCAAATACACTAAAGTGTCGTATGGCACATCAAGAACAGGGGTGGACCTGCAGGAGTCCTTCGACTACATTTCCCCCACCAGTGTGCAGCAGTGTGGTTTAAATCTCTGTGTATTAGCACCTAATGGCTTCATTTAGAAATGAAAATGGGCTATAGAGGTTTGTATATGTTTTTCTGTTTTTTTACAGAAACTAGCAGCCTTTAGCACCAACCAATTTAACCTGAAGAGGCATAAACTAAAAACACTTCACAGATTTCAGACAGCTTCTTCCACAATCAGGCTTTTCTATAACTTAAACAGTTTAATTTCCCTTTAAAACTTACTAAGCTGTAGCTCAGTCAGACAGTCAAACAGATTTTATATTCATAGTTTTTTGTCACATGTCCATCACAAAAGTTGAACACGCAAGCCAACACTATACTGGACACTGCAGATCTGCAGCACTTGTCTGTCCGGCCCATTCTCATCCTCAGGGTGCCAGTTGCTGCTCTTTCGTCAGTTTTGTGTTATTAAATGACAGTAAAAATTGAAGGGTTGGCCTCTGCAAGCACTGCAAGACATGTTGAGGAGGTAATTTAGCCATTTGAACGAGCTGTGTTGGATCACGGACACATCTAGTTGGGGACCCCTGCCCTAAAGCAACTCCAGGTGGGGAACTCCAGGCCTCAAGGGCCAGTGTCCTGCAGGCTTCAGATATCCCCCTGGGACAGCACGCCTGAATCAAATGATTAGGTCATTACCAGGCCTCTGGAGAACTTCACAACATGTTGAGGAGGAATTTAGTCATTTAAATCAGCTGTGTTGGATCAAAGACACAGCTAAAACCTGCAGGACACCGGCCCTTAAGGCCTGGAGTTTCCCCACCACTGCCCTAGAGGATGGCATCATATGACCTTCTGCATGTTGCCACTTTCTTGCACACTCTTTGATCTTCATCCTCCCTCCAGCTGAATCTAACTCTACTCATCTACAGGCAAGGGGTTAAGTTCTCCTTTGCTTGTTTATTGTTCATTTATTGTACGGCTTGGAAAGGACTGAGAGATTTCTGTCACAAGACACCTTCAAATTTATTTCCTCTGTTATCAAAGAACAAAGTGGACAAAACTTAAAGCGATTTAAAAAACATAAAGTAGAAAAAATTTCTCATAGAGAGCTTGATTTCCATTATTTGAGTCAACAATAAATGTGATGTGTTTTGCTTGAGTTTTTTTCCCCCTCAACCTTAAAAATGTGTAACAAGCTTTAACTTGTGTTCTGGAGTACCAGGTGCGATTTGTGTCATAAGGTGCTAAAACATGTTTTGCAGGGTGAAGCTTATATCCATGCCTTCAAGATTAAAAGAGTAGCCTTTTTGAAGGAGGCCTCACCATATACAAAAACAGTATTTCACGTGCTTATCCAGTAATCCTCCAATCCTTAATCAGTAGAGCAATGCTCCACTGAGGGAGTTCTAATTAATTCCTATTGTTTGGAGTCTTAACCCTCGCTGCTGCCTCCCCTCGGTATGCTCCACGGTATTTGCTCTTTTTCCTCTAATCCTGTATCCACGCTCTGGGAGAGTGACTCCAGGCCTCCTCTCTCTCTCTCATTCCCCTTTCTCAATTTCTTCTTTTCTCAGGATCCGGAAAAGCCGTTGAGCAAGATCCGGACAAACAGAGTGATGGGATTTAGAGGAAGCCCGGAAGGGGTATTAATAAGAAGGCTGTATAGAGGAGAAGCTGGAGGCAGGGAGGTGAAACTGGGGAGGCTTGTTCTGGTGTGTTGACCCTTGTGTTGTCCTGTGTGGCTAATCAAAGCATCACTGCACCCTCTTTGTGTTGCTGCAGGAATGCGATCTATGAGAGGTGGAAATAAAGCTGCTTTGGTTGTCAAAAGGCTCAATGGGACAGTAAAGCCCCCGAAAGCCTGTATCTGAGGTATTTTGGCGTCTTTTTTTGTCTGCAGGAAGGGTTAATATAACATCTTTTAAAAAAAACAAAAAAACTTTGCCTTGGTCAACATCAATTATGATTTTATCTGCAAATGATAAAAGCTGTTATTCCCTGTTTAAAACACCAAGGCTCTTTCTGACATGTTTTTTGCATTAAGTATCATCAGTGTCGCTAAACATGTCAGAGCAGATGAATGTAAGAGGGGACGTTTCAAAGATGCTTTCTCTCTGTTTCTGATTAAGCCTGTGTTCTGGAGAATTGGATGACTGTGCTGTTTTCTGTTTGCCTCTTTCTTCATGTCTCCCTGCAGACATTTGTGTCATTTCTGGAGAGCGTTGCAAGAGGCGGAATGAGAAGGGAGTGGCACGCAGTGAGCATTAAACTCACACTGAGTTATGAGACATTAATTGTTTAACCGTTGATTATTTGTTACTGTATATCAGGACAGAGGAGATACTGACGGCAGCTTTGTGGTGGGTATATCAAGTTAGAGGGTGGCAGCCAAACATTGCAGAGAACCACATGATTTTTAAATACAAGATAAGTTTGAGGATATGTGTTAAAAACAGAAGAAAGGATGCACAAGACAAGGATTGATTTTAATGGAATTGTGCAATTATATTAAACATAGAGTGTCATGTTTAAAGATTTATTAAATGTGTGTTTCAGAATATAAAAAACATACTTCTGAAAAAAAAAAACCTGTTTAACTCGGGAGGATAACAGTGATTTTCTTTGGTGGTACCCTCTCACAAACAGCAGTCAAACATGTGAGGTAGCCCAGAGCCCAGCTGAAGAGGCCTGGCTCCAAGTATAGTTCCAGTATGGCCAACATATGCTGCTGCACAGACAGATGAAGCAGTACAGTTAAGTTAATCCAGACTGGGAGTGGGAAGCAGAGACAGAAAGAAAGGAGGAGGCAGGCGAGGACTGGAGGGAGGTCTTTTCATCTGTGTTGCCTTGGTAAATACTCCCATGTGCAATGAGAGATCCCATTGTGTAGAAGGTCTCTGAAATAAAGTGGCCTGCAGGGTCAAGGATAAACTGTCCCTGAAAATATATGTTAACAACCCCAAAACAGTTAGGAAGACACAAAAGGATGAAAAGTGCCAAAGCTGAAGGAACACATTTAGTTGGTCTGATTTTCTTTCCATCAACCATTTAACAGATATTTTATCATTTGCAAATCGAAGCTTTCGTAGAGGCTTGAAATCTGAAATCTGTCCTCCTTCAGAAAAACCCATATGTTACACCACATTTCTGAGACAACAAGCTTCTGAGCAGGTACTTCCTCCCAGAGACCTCCAGGTCCTCCTGCGGGTGTGAGGTGACTGACAGTGAGCAGAGCGTAACCCAGTGCAGCGCTGATATGAAAACACTCTGCTCGGCACACAGGAATAATGATAAAACCGAAACACTGACAGAACCCATAAGCTGTCATGTTTTCAGTGATGGATTGTTTACCTTGGGCGATTTTCAGGACTGCTGAGGCTGTGGTTTTTTTTTTTATAGCGGATAAGAATGAGCGAAAACATAAAGCCGGGGGAGAAGATTAATCAGTGTGCACAAACCAAAGGTAACAGTCTTAAAAGTCACTGGAATCCATGATGCAGGATGGATCCATGATGCATGCCTGTTTCTCCTTCTACACGGACCTAAAAGAGGGCTAAGCTGTTGCTCTGCCTTGCCAGAGTTGGGATTCTTGTGGTTTCTGTGGCCTCTGGCCCGTCCAGGGGCCTCTGGCCTTCTCTGACAGGCCACTGTTTGTCCTCCCTGGTGCCAACTGCTTGTGAACACACAGGCTGACTTGGCACTATCCTGGACTGCCGGAGCAGATATCTTCAACCAGTGGAAGCTGCAGTTTATGTTAAAAGGTCTGATTATGACATAGATATACATGACAAATGATTTTAACGTGTTTGAAAAGAAGATGTACGAGGAAAAAAACATAAAAAGATAACGATACAAGTGCACTTTATTAAGAGTGAATGTTGGCTGGTCAAGCAGCTTCAATTTTGAGCACGAACAGCTGTGAGGACGTGAGAAAATGTGCTTGGTTTGAACTCCTATCCCACACGTTCTTTTGTCATCTGTTGTATAACGATCCCTGTCTCTTTTCTGGCAATATCGAAGGAAATGATAGAAATATCTTTCAGGAGAGAGCCTGAAAACATCAGCCGCACCTCTCTCCGTGACAGATCACTCACATTGTTGTAAAATGTAATCAGTAACTGAATTAGAAATGCATTTCTCACTGCAGATGGCGTAATAATGCGAAAGGAATCTTATAAAAACACTTTTGGACACTTTTGGGTAACTTCAAAATCAAATGCTGACAATTTTGCACAAAGATTCACCTCGCCACAAAACTTCTCACAAATATTTGTTCCGTCTTCACAGATTTTCAGTGCAAAAAACTACTTTGCAGTTGGACATATTATTGATACAATCACGCCAAAGAAACATTTTCACAGTACTCTGTGCAGTCCTATTAAAATCCAAGTCATAACTGCCCCATGCTTTGTTCTTTGTGTGACTTTATCAGTATGTCGCGTTGTTTTGGAGGAATTTTGGCCCACACTTCTTCACAATATTGCTTCAGTTCATTGAGGTTTGTGGGCATTTGTTTAAACACAGCTCTTTTATGGTCCAGCAACACCATTTCAGCCGGGCTGAGGTTTGGACTTTGACTGGGCCATTGCCTCTCTTTGATTCTTTGCTTTTTCAAACATTCTGTTGTAGATTTGTTGTTTTGTGTGGGATCATTGTCCTGTTGCAATGACACAGTTTGGACCAGACAGATGTCTCTCTAGAGCAATTTGGTATACATAAGAGGTCATGGTTGACTCGGTGACTGTTAGGTGCCGAGGACCCGTGGCTGCAAAACAAAACCAAATCATTACACCTCCACCACCGTGCGCTACAGTTCTCACCAAATGTGCCGCTCTACATCACGGACTATATTGGTCTGATCTCTTCAAAGGCTGACATTGTTCCAGAAGTCCTGTGGTTTGTGCAGTGGCAACTATGCAAAACCTAACCCATGCTGCCATGTTCTTTTTAGAGAAGAAGCTTTCTCTTTGCAGTCTTTCCAAACACTCCAGGAATTTTAATGTTTAACATCGTAACCAAGGCCGAGATGTAGCTCTTGGGGTTTTTTGCCGTTTCTCTGGCTATTGCATGGTCTGACCTTTGGGTGAATTTGCTGGGATGTCCACAACTGGGAATATTGTGGCATGTTGTTTAAACAATCATGGATGCTTTAGACCTGCCAATGGCCAAAGCTTCTGCTTTTATACAAGTCCACTCTTGTTTAAGATCAGTTAATGAAGTGGTTTGATTAGCATTACTTTCATAGGATTAGAATTCCTATGAAAGTATAGTTTTTTACATATGACTGGATCAGATCCTTTTTTTATGAGTACATATTTGTGATTGAAGCCATCAAAAAGTAATCAACCATTTCTTGACAAATACAGCTTTAATTACACAATTTTTCAAATGTAAGCCTATTAACCATCTGTTATGGGTACTTTTTTTGTTAATCTGATTACGTAAACTTTATGTACTGTCTACTAGTGTCCAATAGGAGAACTCAGTGCACAATCTTTTCTATAGACACAGGGCCAACATCTAGTTTATAAGAGTCAGAGTTTTTTTTCCCCTGAATGCCAATTTAATTGTCAAATAGTGAATGCAAAAATTTTCTGATTCAAATATTTTAGGAAATGCCCAGCAGACATTCACCATATGAATCCTCAGCCTAGAGTTATTAAATTTTCTTCCGTAGTTTTATTGATTGTTGAAAAGCAATTAATATACAGAAAATCTATATATGGCAAGTGGCAAATATTTAAAAAGAAACACATGTTGTATTTGTTGCATGTAGAATTAGAATTAGAATAGAATAGAATTCAACTTTATTGTCATTGCACATGCACAGGTACAGGGCAACGAAATGCAGTTTGCATCCATCCAGAAGTGCTTTAGTGATATAGATATATTACAATATATATTAGCAATAATATAGATATGTGAGTATATTACAGAAATGGGTCTATTATGGTATGTTATAATGTACACGGTATGAAGTATGTTGTGAATATTCTATAACTATAAGTATGTACAGGCTGTAGTGAGTACAAGCTAGTAGCAAGTTTAGTAAAAACAGGAAAAGAATGATAGATCAGAAGTGAAAAGTGTGTTTTTATAATGAGTCAAAATGATGCAAAACCTAGCCAAGTTGGAAAGTTGGCAGCCTTAATCAGTCTCTTTGTCTAAATCTGAGGTATCTGCAGGTCAAAATGTGTTTTTTTTCCTTCTTCTTCGCCACAGGACTCAAAGGTTTGACGGTTTTTAAACAGAAGCACTGGGCACAAAGTCAGACACAAAGATTTCAGCTTGTCGGTGTGTTGGACAGCTGCAAGCATCAAAGAAATGCTTCCTGTCCATCCAGAACGTCCTGCACACAAGTGGCACAAATCACACGACTCACTGACAAGAAGTTATGGCAGGATTGCAACAACGCTGGGAGATGGAGAAAGGCCAAAAGGCATCCATCATTTACATTTAAAGTCCGTGGCACCACTTTTAGGAGATTTAGTAAATTTGTGGAACTTTTTTAAAGATCTGTTTTTTTTTTTTTTTTAAAGAACACAAAACCCCCAAACCCACACACATTGATGACATCCTTATTTATGGCAGAGCTTTAGAGAGATGAAAGTTTAATGTAATAAAAAAGAACTTTCCACATCAATAAATCTACTTTGACGGTTGGTGCCACTCATTAAAGGTTTTACATTTGGATGCTGTAAACATCTATGAGAGAGCGAGAGAGCGAGCGAGAGACCCTTTTTGATGAGAAACATGTTGGAATAAGAAAGCTGAAGCTAAGATTATACACTAAGAGCTGCGATAATTTATTATGTTATATACATATGTAATATTAGGGACTCATTAGTCATAATTAATCATAAAACACCCCACTTTCAGGCTCATTTATTGCTGATTACCCCAATATTAGTTTTTGGCATTAAGTAGTTATTCAGTAGCTTCTCGTTAAACAGGTCATCCATGTTTCTGTCCTGTTTTGTACTGTTACTCTTAAGTATTAACAATATGATAAAATGCACAGTAAATGTTAGTGCATAAACCTTTTTAATGAAATTTGACCTCCAGTTTTGGTATTTCTGTTTTTCTTGTATATGTTCTTGGCTCTGTCTGCTAAAATGACAGCTGGATTTGGCCTTTGCACTTCCTTGATAGCCTGAAACCAGAGGGTTTTTGACCCTTGGTTCCTGAGGTGACATTAGCACATGGCTGCCATTTATATATTTCATTAGCTGCGAATTACTCACGGTTAAATTAAAAATATATCATACATACATTAACTGTCCCCTTTATTAGGTACACCTGCTCGACTGCTCGTAAACGCAAATATTTAATCAGCCAATCGCATGGCAGCAACTCAGCGCATTTAGGCATGTAGAACTGGTGAAGGTGACCCACTGAAGTTCACACCAAGCATCAGAAAGAAGAAGAAAGGTGATTTAACTGAGACTTTGGCATGGTTGTTGGTGCCAGACAGGCTGGTCTGCGTATTTCAAATACTGCTGATATACTTGGATTTTCCCACACAACCATCACTAGGGTTTAAACAGAAGGAACTGAGAAAGAGAAACTATCCAGTGTGAGGCAGTTTTCTGGGAGAAAACCTTGTTGATGCCAAAGGTCAGAGGAGAATGATCAGACTGCTTTGAGCTGATAGAAAGGCAACCGAAGCTCAAATAATAACTTGTTACAACCAAGGTACAGTATGTAGAAGAGAATCTCTGAATACACAACATGTCCAACGTGATGGGCTGAGGCAGCAGAAGGCCACAGCGTGTGCCACTCATGTACAGAAAGAAGAAGAAGCTGAGGCTACAATATACACAACTGACTCACCTAAACTGGAAATAATTAAGTGACTGTTTGCATTATTTTGAAATTCTTAAATGAATATTTACTCAGCCTGGACAAACAGTTTAAAACCACAAAACGTCCTATTGTCACAAAAGACTGGATCAGACCCTTGCTGAGGTGAGTTGACGGGGCTAAACCACCGAGCAGAATTTCATGAAAGCTGGTGGAGAGGTGGAGCACAAGCCCAAGCACCTCAATATTTAAAACTGTAAAATACTGGGTTGGATTTTGGTTGAAGATTTACTGTGCAGTGATGGATTGAACATCTTTCTGGTTTAATCTGACTCACAGCTGTCAGAAGAGATGAACATCTTCACTACACATTACAACAAAAGCGTGCTTGCTGAGGAATCTATGCAGGTATTCTTGCCCAGCAGCACTACAGCACTGGTGGGTTTGAGTCAGTCTTCCCTTTGCTTTTTAGCCCTGCTCACCACTCAGCTTTCATCTGTTACTAATTTAGATGACATAGAGCAGAGCCTAAATGCAATTTAATAGCAATTTATCATTCTTCTCATCAATCGTCAAAACATGTCTGAACAGAGTAAAAAAAACTCTTCTCTCAGATCTCAGCTGTCTCACACGGAGAAGCAGGAAAAGGCAGGTACACTCATGTTTGTGTTTTGGTGCCTCTGAATGACGGGAAAATTGCTGGAGGGTCGAATTTCAAAACGTGCCATCACAGCCCTCAACATTTGATCTCTCAGTGTGCCTCAGTGTGCATGTACGTGCCCAAGCCTGAAGACGGGAAAGGCATTAAGAGGACTTTTGATCGCCGCTGATCTTTTTCACAGCGCAGATTTGTTTGTTCGGGAATTCCTTTTGATTTCTTTTTTCAAACACACGTTAAATCCTGTCGTCACAGTTTCACTCAGACGGTCTGTTTAAAAATGATGCAACACTAATAAAATAAAAACTGACAATAGAAAAATGTCCACCCAAAGCCTGTGAGGCTGTAAAAAGGATGAGCGTGGGAGCCAAACTCAGACTATCTGTATGAGTGAAGCAGTTGCAAAGATTGATGGATTCTCAACGCAACACCACTGATGTGAGCTGCACTTTATTTTTTCCATGAGCAAAGACAGATTTGCGGTATGTGTGTGAAACAGAATTTGTCCCAGATTTTCTCTCTTCTTCTTCCTCCCTCTTTGCTCTCCTCTCTTCTCTGTGGGCTGAATAGAAAGAGCTTTGATGTGGCACTCTGTCAGTGTTGTGACCGCAGGCCCAAGAGGAACCAGATGCTCTTTGGACTGGCTTGTGGTGGAGAGGCATATATATAAATAAAAAAAAGAAAGAGAGAAGAGAAGATGGGTGCAGGGCAAGAGGGGTGGGAGCTGCCTTCATGCCAGCTAAGTTTACTATAAAATTACCTTCACCACAGCAGACAGCTTGGTCATCATCTGAAAACATCAGAAATTATTAATGAATACACAGAGATGACCAGAGAATATTCAACTGCTGACACAACAAATGTCAACAAATTTCCAACTTTGTTTTGTTAAGGAAATAAATCACATCATCGGCATACGTGTGTATGTCACATTGTAGTTTCAGGGTTGAAAGATCTTCTGTCTAAAACAAAATTGCAAAGTCAAGACTAAAAATATTACCTATAACAAGAAAACAAATATCAATAAATAGCAACAATTAAGCACATTTGTTGAATTTGTTAGCTCAGGCGGTTGAGCGGATGTTCTGCAAATCACAAGGTTGGTAGTTGGAACTAGATCCAGTACAAACTAGGTTTTTGATGCCACAAACATTCAGGTTTCAGTTTGTAGTCAGGTTGTTGTCCAAGTTATACTGACCAATCATATCTGAGCAAGCTTTGATTTGGATTTGGAGAGCAAAAGGGGAACATTACTTTGCCAAAGTGCAGTCTTGAAATTATCAGATATTTAGGGTTCAGGCCTAGAGAGCTGTTGGCTCCCTAGGCTTGTGGGAACCTAGGGGAAAAATATCTATTAATCAGTCAGCTGACAAGTGGCAATAGCTGGGTGAAAATGAAGAAAGCAGGTGCTGCACCAAAAAGTTCATTGTGATTGCTTTAGCCACTAGAAGGTTGCGAGGACTGGCTGCAATTTGTATGCAAGATGTTGAAATACTCCCTAATTATGCACCAAATAAAACCTGATGACATGAGTTGTGCAAGTTTACATATCAGACAACTGCAACAGCAACCTGCAAACTGTAAAGCAATCTCAAAGGGACTTTTCAGTTCAGAAGATTATTTTTTTTAGCAGTTTAACTTAGCTGTGTGGCTGAAAGACTTGTTGCTTTGGTGTTAGCAGCTTTGATCACAATGAATGGGCAAACTGAACAGTGCAACATAATATCCACTTCCAATCAGATCTGCGTGAAAGACTTTAGACTTTTTTTTTTTAATCTTCTGACATGGTCTCTAAAAGAAGCTGTTATCAGAACAAAACTTTAATGTCAGCAGTGAACATCGTCACTTTCCAGCCCCCACAAAAACATTGACAATAGATAGCAGATGAGCAAGTAGATGTCTCTCACCACAAAAACATGACTGCATTTCAAGTGACTCATGGACAAAAAAAGATGTTTTATTGAGGAACAATTTTAATGTCCTGGGCAGAGTTTTAATGAGAATCGTAAAATCCACATCCAGAAAAAGGCCATTGGAGAATCACAAGAATGGCATTCACGGTTATTTAAACGCTTTAAGCAAGGGCAAAACTTAATTTGTCTACATGTGTTCCTTTGCCCCTTAACTTTCCCTGTATTTGACGAAGTCAGTGGTTTCCTACATTTCCCAGAAGGACTTATGACTGCACACCAGGAGGCAAGCCTGAACTTGTTCCTTGTTCAGCTGTAGCCTTTTCTGTGTATGCGAAGGGAATGATGGCAGCAGTAAAAACAATACTTTAAAAGTAAAATACTAGAATTAAACAGCATAAGGAAACATGGCTAAAGCTTTGAATTCTGAGGTCAGTGAATGTACAAGTAATTAAACATGAACCAACCACTGCTCTTTATGCTCTGTTACAGATATTTTTTCTGCTGTTGGCTCTATACTTGTAACATGGTTACCTCAGGCACACAGATCTAGGTGCAAGCACTTGCATCTCCACCCACCTGCTGCGCAACCTCCAGTTGGGAGGAGTAACTAATCAATGAGCAGAAAGTTGGTTTAAAAAGAGGGCGGCCTTTGAGTGTGAGGAGATAAAATGGTTTGTTTCACACAGAGGATGAACAGAGGGGGTGCACCCAACTCCAGTATGAGATAAATAAGGATTATTTTGACTTGAGAATCATGTAAAGATTGAGTGCATACATATAGAGTTGGGAATAAATAGTCTGTGTAACTCAAAGATGGCACTTCACTAATAGCAGCCATAAGGCTTATGAATGCCATTAGATGAGTTAAAAAGTAACTTATTTAACATATTTCTCAAGTTATTTAAAAATAACTCAAAGTTAAGTGAAAACACTGGAATAAAATGCCCATCATGACCAATGTGTCTCCTCTCTTCTTATTCCATGACAACATCCAAAAAGATAGATGCTGAATTTCACACAAATAAATCAGAGAGTGGAAATATTTGAGTCGAGTTACTGAAAAAATAAATACAAATAAATGACATTAGAAAACAAAACAGACAAAATGATTTCTCTGAAATCCACTGTGCACCACCGGCTGGTGTTTCCCCTTGTTTCATTTAAGGACTCTTGAGCCGGATATTTGCTGACACAGCGGGTTCTCTTCCTGTCTTTGAAGGACACTCTGTCTGACCACAAGGCCACCAACAACCACATCAGCATCAGCTGCATGACGAGCCGAATCAAATCCATCTCCTCCACGACTCTCCGTAACGGCCCGCACTGTACCATTACAGAAACCTCATAATAGTTTTGATTTATGACCCCCATGTGACACCGTAGAGTTTGGCAGGAAACCTATGCAGCTCCGTCTTCAGCCACGACCACAGAAACATAAAGGCTTACATTAAGA
The DNA here is from genome assembly GCF_965226115.1 of Aulonocara stuartgranti. Lineage (NCBI taxonomy): Eukaryota > Metazoa > Chordata > Actinopteri > Cichliformes > Cichlidae > Aulonocara > Aulonocara stuartgranti. The sequence goes on from NC_138954.1 coordinate 11,197,223, forward strand.
ATTTTCCTCAAGCTGCTGGCTGTTTCTGTTCTCTCGGAAAGGAAGGAAAGATTACGGCAGAAAGAAAGTCAGTCTTTCCGTTGTTGTCCTCTCCCTACATCGCTTCATCGTTGTTCTCTTTGTGAGGCTTACATGACATGAAGTGTTTATCTTACATGTCACATAACTGTTTATGCAGCAAACCAAAGCATGGCAATACAAGGAGTCCGTAATGGATGCTAGATGCTAAGTACAATGGAACGATCCGGCTGTTTTGATTGGAAGACAACCGAACCCGGAGGAGAATAACCAGAAAAAAAACTAAACTGATTTTGTTTATTAAGATGAAGACAAATCACAGAGAGCCATTTTTTGAGCGATAGTGTTTTGAGCCTCTCTGCCTGGTGAATGTCAAGGCATTTTAAATGATCTACAGGATCAGAATCATCAGCATTCGCAGAGATTGGGAAACTGAGTGAGGATGACAGGTCAACTAAAGATCTAAATCACTCTGCATCTTAACCATCAGGCCACCAGGATGCGTCAGATTTAATATGCGTAAGATTATATTGCTAAATTAAATAACAACATTACAACTTTTCAGGTTTCTCCTAAATGAGAATGGTTACAGTGAGTGACAATGGGGTGATCAAAAACAAACACACACCATTTAAATTTAACTAATAATTACAGCGATCTCCCTTTCACAGTAGTCTAGTTGTGCACTTCACTGCTCGGCTATTCCTGCTCTGAACACATGTAGTTCATGTAAAGTCCTGCAGAGCACAGTGGGAAACATTACAGTTCACTTGGTTTGTGCTTACTGCGCTCTCTCATATCTCATATTTAAATAGTCAGTCCAAAGACCTTCATAAATGTTTGATCGCTGCCCTCTCATTGTCCCAGGGCAGTAATGGAGGAGCTACCCTGCAGCATGACTCATCTGTATGCTTGTAAATGTATATTTTTATTGGTTTGAGGTTCTCATGGTGAGCTGAACCTGCTTTATGAGCAGGATCAGTAATGATGTTTTGTTTTCAGATTCTTTCAGCTTATCTTGGATTTTAACAAAGGAAGACCACAAATTATTTAGTGATTTCGTTTTGATGGGTTCCTTTGCTTTGGGTTTCATCTGTGTTATGTCACTGGCACAAATATTGCCTCTGATTTCTGACATATTATATGGTCCATATACAAAAAAGCTATATATTGAGAAATTTCTGTCTTGTTGTACCTTTGGACAAAGACATACAGTACAATTCAGCACACGCTCTATTATTCAACTTGTACAATGAAACTGATATAAAAGCAACAGGAAAACCAGGAAATCAAATCAAATTTATTTATATAGCACATTTAAAGACCGAAGTACACCAAAGTGCTTTCTAGTAAAACCATGATACAGATAAAAATCACAATATAAAATATAAAATAATTACATAATCTAAATGCAGACCCAGATGTAAATGACCCTATATTAGCCTCAAATGCCAGGTTAAACAAGTACGCTAGACGTGATTTAAAAGATTGAATAGAATCTGATGCGCGGATGTCAAGAGGAAGATTATTCCATAAAGGCAATGGCAAAGGCACGGTCTCCTCTGGTCTTCAGCCGAGACCAAGTTTGCACTAAGAGCAGTTGGCCCGATGATCTTATTGCTCTCTTAGGGCTATACAGACAGAGGAGATCAGCTAAGTAATCAGGTGCCATATTATTTAGGATTTTATAAGTAAACAATAAAATGTTAAAATCAATTCGATATTTAATAGGAAGCCAATGTAAGTTGTCTAGAACAGGGGTGATGGAATCATACCTTCTAGTGCCAGTTAAGAGACGTGCTGCGGCATTTTGGACCAACTGCAATCGCTGAAGGAGGGAAGATTGGAGACCCAAGTGAAGAGAATTACAATAATCTAGTCTTGAAGTGATGAATGCATGAATGAGTTTCTCTAGATCTTTGCGTGGTATATAAGGTTTAGCCTTAGAAATTTGGTTGTAGTTGGTGGAAGCTGGTTTTTTACCACAGTAGACACCTGTTTATCTAGTTTGAAGGAACTATCCATGAAAACGCCAAGATTCCTAACAGCATCAGTGAGGTGATTAGCAACAGACCCGAGTGTACCAGTTAGTTGTCCCAGAGGCATATTTCTATCAAAAACAATAATTTCTGTCTTCTTTTCATTTCAGGAAAGACACACGTCACTTTCAAAGTAAAAGTTGCACCTTTTGAATATAGTAATAACATTTCTACTATATGAAAAAAAGGAAAAAATTTACTAAAGAATGAAATAATTATTTTTAATGACTTGATGATGTCAGTCTTCCCTTTAATATCATCATTTGCATTTCTTTGAACAACATAATGTACAACCCCCCCCCCCCCCCCCACACACACACAAAATACAATACAACATGTTAATGATACTGACTCACATGAATCTTTGAAAAATTGAAAAATACAAATAAAACACTGAAATTTATTGCATTTTTTTTTCTTTTTTTGAGAAATTCCAGCTGTTTTGTGGACAGTGGCTCTTTCAGACGTTTCACAGAGCTGCACAAGGAGGGGCCCATGCAGGGGAGATTGGCCAAATTTAAATCAGGAAACATTTTACAGGTGTACTTCTGTAATTCTTTGATTGCACCAATGACATCACAGGATTTTTGTTCCCTTCCTTGTGGGTTTTAAGGCTCATACTGTTATTAATTAAGGAAAGTGGTCACTTTTTGATGTATCTCAAAATATAGACATAAAAATTTAATATAAATCAAGTTAACATTATGTTTTAGAGGAAAAATTCAAAAGATGTCTATTCTATTATATTCATATCAGCAGGTAACCAGCTTGTTCAAATACAGAGGGCTTCTTTGACTCCGCCCACTGATAAGTCCTTTGTCCAATAAGATGTTTCCTGCCTCAAACAAATTGTTGTGTTACTGAAACCTATAAAGAACTTGTTTAGAGTTTTAAAATGGAGCTTTTTCCACCAGGCGACGAGTCAGATGAAAGTCGTTGACAGAAGAACTTCAGAACTATGTCAGTGGTTTATTTCATGTGGAAAAACCGTGGCAGTTTAAGGATCCTCTTTGGTTTCCCTCTTAAAGATCAAAGGATTGGGGATAATCTATTTGTCTGGGGCCCGCTGTCTCCACGACAACAAGATCACAGACAGGAAGCCTGTCCTTCCTTCACGGCCCCTTGTCATCAACAATACAGCCCCTCAACAGCGTCTGACTCTCCCATAAGTCACAGTGTATATGCGAGCGTGATTGTTTGCATTTTTGTGTAATGCAACACCAGAAAGCACAAAACGCTTTTTCATTTTTCTTCTGTTTTATGTTTTTGTGCAGTTGTACCGGGGAGTTGCTTGGAAAAAGGTTTTCATTTTGGAGTTAAGCAAAACCCGTTATATCTTTTTTTATCCAAGGGTGTTTGTGTGTCTGTTTCAATGTGTGATGCCAGTGAGAGAAAGCACTGTGCCTCAGTGAACTACAAAGCATCTTTTAACACTTCATGCTGAGGTCATTACAGAGCTGCCCATGTTTGTCCAACACAAGACTAAAAAGCGAGACCGAGCCTTTGTCTTTGTCTCAGAGAAGGCGCAAAACATTACCACAATGTATTGGCATAAATATATCAAAGTAAAAATGAAGTAATGGGATTCTTGCATGGAACTCTAAACACACTATTTTCATATTTCAAACTGCACCACTCCAAACAGTTCACAATGAGGTGGTAACCTACGGAGATGAAAACTGAAGCCAACGCAGAAGTGCTAAAAACTGCAGTTGTTCAACGACCACTTGAGTCTGGCTTCACAAGTGAGTCAGTCTCTACAGTCTTCTGTTTTAAAATGCCCAACTCTGTGTAATGTGTCATATGAATAATGATGTGGATTTGTATTAATTCTGCTAACAGACCACCTAGGAGATCTGTGAAGCAATTTTAGTGGATGAAATCTTAGTATTTTATTAGAGTGTTATTAAGCTGTAATTAGTGTAGCTAAAATGAGCTGATAGCGTTACATCATCTTGACATGCCCTTCTTATACAAAAAAACCAACAAACCAAACAAAACTAAGCTGATGACCCACAAGCCTGAGGCTGGAGCCATCTTTTGTATACAGTCTATGCTTAGAAGTAATTAGAACAAAACATTGCCTCATCGCACAAAGGTGGAATCTTTTTTGTTTCATTTTTTAAGCGCCCATGAAATCATAGAGACTGGTGAAACGTGAACCTAGATATAAACTTTTAGGAAACTTATCTGAAATAACATAAGTGCAACAAATGGAAAATGTTATGTATTCTTTATAAACACATATATTGTAGTTTTACATTTTTAAGTATCTGTTAAAGAACCTTGGCCAACAAAATTAATTTCTTGTTTCTGCTAAAACATTTCTGGCAAGAAAATATTTGGTTATCTGGCGAGATGCATTCATGACATCTAGTGGAGCATTACACTCTGGATCGAAACATTGGAAACAACATGTCATCTATAACTATTAAGAAAAGCATAAACACGTCATAACTGCAGTAACTTGAACTACATCTTAAATTAGGCGCTGTTACACTGTGCAACACGAATTTCATAAGCATCCTTAAAGGTTTGCACTTGGTTGCACTGGCTGTATGCTTAAAAAGTGATGGATGGATGTGAGGTCAGAGTTCAAACACTGCCGTACATTCAAACCACCACATATGTAACCACATCCCTCTGATCTGATGAAGCTCCTTGTTTGAAGCATGATGACAGCTTGCCTTGTCATGTGTCGCTCTGTGGCAGGCAGAGGTGTGGACCCAGTATGCAGGACTGAACTCAGAGGAGGTTTACCGTTGGATTAAAACTAGGTAGGTACTTGAGCACTCTAATTAGGAAACACTGAGCAGACAAGACACAGCATCAAGGGAGATCACCACAAGGAACAGAAGGAAACTCAGGGCTTAAATACACACAAAGTAATCATGGAGATAGAGTACACCAGGGAACACAGGTGAACTAAATCAGACTAATGAGACAGAGGAAGCAAAGCACATAAGACAGGAAACAAACATAGACAGAAATCCAGACTCCAGACATACAAACCTGATGCAGAAAAAAAGGTAAACAAACAGAGATGAAACTGAGTTGATGACACTCATTTAACACAGTATAAAGACACGGCATGGGGAAACCAGACAGACACCAGCACACGACTGGGGAATAGACAGTGATCACAGGAAATAACAAAACAGATGAGACAAGGAAAGACGCATGAGGACAGGCTGATAAAGTGAAACAGGAAATAACTGAACAGAAATGCAAACTTGACGCTGAGACAAATACAGAGACGGAAAACAGAAAGACAGGGAGACAAACACGGAGACGAGACTGACTAAATATAAGGGAGAACACACACAGACAAGACTAAGACAGACTGGGCATGAAAAGGAACCGAATAAACGAAACTAAAGGAACTGAGAACTAGAAATGTAGATAATAAAACGTAAGTATTAGCAAAACCAAGAAGTAGAACCATGCATCTGTAACAAAAACTCAAAACACTGAATCCAAACCCAGGGATCCTACTATATATTATTTATTAATCAGTGTAATAACCGCTTTTTACACTACATTTTTTAAACAATAAGGACTGTGCAAAAAGTCAAAACAGGCAAAGCTAATAAGAGGCTTCGGTAGCAGCTCGATTTGGTATCTTTCCTGTGGAAATTATGTGTAGGTTTATTTTATGTGTTTTGTTCCAGCACTCCAACTTCAAGGATTTTTTTCTTTTGCACCAAGTCAGCAAGGAAACAATTTCAAGGGAAATGCAAACAAGGAATTTCATACTTAAAAAGGCTTGGAAAACACCCACTGACCACAGTTAATCTCGGTTACTGGAACTAGATTTTGGCTTGTTCACCAATATTTGCAAACTGGATTTTAAATCAAACTGTACTGAAAATCTTACTACTCATCTGTTCCCAAGTTTCCAGAAATCTAACTTAATTGTCTTTGGGGTGCTCTTTCTTTTGCCCCTTACAGCTCACAGTGCATGGCGAGCAATGTGCAGATGATCACCTCTCTCTCCTCCGAGGCAGTGCCTGATGGGAACAGTGTGTGTATGTGTGTGTCACAGACTTTTGTCATCTTCAGATTGTTTCAAGATGAATGTGAACAATATGATTCGGATGCCTGCAGGCCTTTACAGTGTCAGGGAATGTGGCGTCTGCATCTGATTAAAAATCTGTCATAATCTTGTGATTGAAAGATGGAATGAGGCCGTGGAAGCTGAGGGGATCAGCTGGAGAACATTAGGACTTAAAGCCTCGCAGATCTTGCTCTTCTGGGTTTAAGAAATAGATTCTGTGATGTCCGATTAACCAGATTTTCCCTCTCCTCTCCATCTTGTTTGCATAACTTCAAGGGCTAAGAAAATTGAAAAGATAATCCTCGTTCTTTTATGTGTTACTGTGTGCCTATGAGGCTCTTTGTGCATTATTGGACACTGGACATGAAGGAGAAGCAGTCTGTATGAGGAGATGAATATAAGCCACACTTATGAGCTGGATCAAACTGCACTCACATAAATAGTTTTTTAATGGCTTGTTTGAGGCACAAGGTGGTTTTGATTTTCCTGTCAGTACATTAACGTTCAGTAGTATCACTCCAGTCATATTATATGAAAGGTAGCCGTGGCTTTAGAAATGGTAATGATCCTTTGTGGGTCATATTGATAAGAACGACACTGTGCTTGGTTTCAACGTAATTTTATTCGTTGAAACCAAGCACACCATTGTTTTTCTTGTGACATTACCAATAATGTGTCACATGGCCCTCTTCCTATTGAAAAAACAAAAGTTGTATCCAAGATGGCCGACTTCTAAATGGCCACCGTGGTCACCACCCATCTTGAGGAGTTTGCCCCCTCACATATACTAATGTGCCACAAACATGACTTTAATATCACCAACCATTCCCATGTTATTATGGTGTATCCATATAAATGGTCCACCCTGTACTTCATATTTACTTGGTCATACCGGAGCCAAAGCACATCCTCCTCATGGTTTTAGCCAAAGGCAATCAAACACTGGCAAAAGTAGCTGCTGAGAGGGTGGATTGCTCAGTGGTGCAAAATGTCTCACCCTGACATCACACCCTCAATTGATGGTCTAATAACCCCAATTTCTGCCTTATTATGCCCAAGAGATGTTGCTGCATGCTATCCAAATTTGACACTGCTTACCCTGCATGACCTGTGGCTAATGTGACATCATTGGCATAAAATGGAAGGAGAAGAAGGTAAAGAGCATCAACAACAAGACTGTAGACAGAAATATCGAGGTAAACTTGCAATGCAAGACTACAATATCTGTGAACAGACACAATTCAATCTAACTGAAGAGCTATAGTGAATGAGCTCCAAAAAATGTAGCAGTGCATTTTTAGTGAGAGATCAGATTGAACCTTTGCTATGTTTCAATACTGAGACGTCTTGTGGTTCACTTCAAGAACCACTCACAGAGTCCAGGTGGGGTTCATTCACCCTCACCACATAAAGTGAAACATTGAGCAAAGATTAAAAGTCAGTTTACAAGATAATGATTGAGAAAAGCGATCGTGAGCACTGGACCTTATTGATGATCAGGCCAAAGTGTTACATGACTCTTTCTGCCATTAGAAACTTGCAGAGGATTCGTCACTGAGCCTGAAGCCACTCTCGCTCCTTCACTACTCTCCAGCCCACACTGTTTCAAACACTTCATTACTGATGAGTTGCGAGGCAATGGATTTTCAAACACATCACTGACAACATCTCTTGGCAGGCTCGTTTTGTCTGGTCTCGCCAGCAGGTTGGAAACAGACTGCAGGAGCGACCGAGGAAAATGCTGGACAATATCTAAACTATCGCAAACACTTGTCTCATTATTTGTCAGGGCGCCCACGAGGATTTTCAAAGAAAGCCACGGCGCAGCTGCAGAACTCAGTGAAATATAGCATGCATTTCTAAAAACGTGAAGTCGTTTCATCTAGACTCCTTTTCTTTTTGGCCTCCCTCTTAAATAAAGGTAATTTATTGGCACTTTCAGCTCTCTTAACCCAAACAACCAGTTACCAAGGCAAAGCAATTTTTTTTTTGCTTATAGAGGACTTACTGTGTGCAGCAGCAGATAATTACTTTACTTTTATGCGCTTCAGATGGAGACAGTCATGTTTTCTATTGACACTATTATTTTCATGTGGCATTTTTTTTTACCCTTTAATTCAATGGAGCTTATTCAGTATAGTGTGCAGATAAAGAAAGAACTGTTTATTGCTTAATTTTATTTCTTTTTTTTTTTTGGTGCAGTTTGTTGCTCAGAGCAGGAGAAGGAATGCATTTATCCAGTGCTGTGACACATATGTTTGCACGCTAAGCCAAGTAACTCATCATTTACTTACATTTGGTTTCCATTTTTCAGATGCATATTGTTTTTGTCAACAGTGAGGCTTTCTCGCTGCTAAGCTGCTTTTGTTGTACGCAAAGCAAACTCAGACTCCTTGTATGTTCATCAGACATTCTCCTCAACGTTTATTTGAATATTCTTAATATCCTTATATTATCATTAACTTAAATTAGTCAGGTAGAGTACAAACTGTATAAACATGCCAGAATATCCAAAAGGCTTTACATTTATCAAAATGAATGCTTAAAAAAACTTAAATCTGTAATATGAGGATATAAAATAAAGTATATATTCCAGTACACTTTGTTCTCAGACTGCTGGTTTACTTCCTAGAATATTAAAAAGGAGAATGGGAGGCAGATCCTTCAGCTTTCAGACCCTCTTCTGTGGAACTGGCCCCTAGTTTAAATATGGTAGCCAGACCCCCCACTACTTTTAAGATTAGGCTTAAAACTTTCCTTTTTGATAAAGCATATAGTTGGGTGTTTCCTCTTCACACACCTCTCGGCCTTAAAAGATTAGTTGTTTTTCATCTCTGGCTCTTCCACAGTGTGTCTTTTGTCATGGCTTCCTCCCCCAATCTCCTTGAGCCCAGTTCTGCTGGAGGTATTTTCCTGTTAAATGAGAGTTTTTTTCTTCCTACTGTCACCAAGTGATTGCTCATCTGATTGTTGTTATTTTCTCTATGCTATTGTTGATTTCGCATTATATAAATAACACTGAACTGACCTGAATTAATCTATTCAACAACAAGAATAATTCAAAAAAGTTGCCCCTGTTAATCACAATACAAAACTTTGAACCTTCAATCTTCAGACGGAGTTTATAGAAACAGATTTTTGAAGAGTTGAAATGAAAATATAGTTTCATGTTACAAACTCAGAAGTGCCAGTTTTCAATGAGCAACAAACTTTGCATTCAGCCTCACCACAAATAATTTCCTCTGAAGATTATATGTGAACTGCATGCAACAAGCAGAGTAAGATATTCACCTACGTGTTCTCGTGATCTTTAGAAATAAGTAATTTGACTGTTGGGGTGTTTAGGAAGAAGGTGGAGATACAAGTGACAGGGCTGAACTTAGAATCAGCTGAAAGATGTTAGAAGACTTTTTTAGTAGCTGGGACATGTAGGGATACTACAGTCAGGTAACTGCACATTACAGTCAAAGAGCCTTACTTTGGTAATGAAACTCTTTATAGTTCAAAGACTTTGATGAATTAGATTTCTGGAGCCCTGCTGGAGGAAATTACATAAATGAAGTTCATTGCATGTCTTTTTAGAGTCCACTGAACAAATTTGTTGTCTTCAGCTGCAACTGACATGAACTCAAGTGAGGCAATTTGATTTTCATGTATTTTAAGTGTCTAAGTCTGATAAAGTCAACCAAAGGTCTTTGTGTCTTGGCTGCATCGTCGTAGGGCTGTGGAAACACGCCATGAGAAGAAGGGTCAACATACCGAACAGCGGTCAGAACCAGCATTAAACCTGTCATCATATCGTATTTCAGGGACGTGTATTGATGTCTTTGGTACTGTTAAAGAGTGGGCAAGTAAAAGATTTATTTAGTGTAAAGTGTTTGGAATACTACAGTGACTTTTTAATGGTTTATTTTGTGTAAAAAAAAAAAACTCATACTAATAAATTCAATGTTCAATGTACTGTAGAATTTCTAAATACACGCGTGGAAAAAAAACTCCATTCCACCCACAAAAATATTTTTGGAACAAAAAAAGTTTGCGTGATAGTGATCAAATATAAGCTCTAAAAGTCCTAAAAGTGTCACGGGCTGCCGGGGCAGACTGTGTGGAGAGAGTAGAGGACCCAAGTGCAGACAAAACTGGAATTAATAAAAAGCGAGCCTTTATTTAGGGCTGAAAACTCACGAAAACACAAAAGGGCAAAACTGAGGGCAAACCTGAACATAAACTGGAAAACTATGAGTAGGACTCTCACTGTGACTAGACAAGATAACAACTCTGACTTACTATGACCAGACTGGGAAACTGTGACAAAGGGTAGGGAAGATAACACAGGAAGACTGAGGAATTAAATACACACAAGAGTTGATTAGGGGAAGTGGAGACACATGAGGACACGCTGACTAGAATAAAAATAATGGATTGCATTTATACAGCGCTTTTTTTCAAGGCCCTCAAAGCACTTTACAATTCCACTATTCATTCACTCTCACACTGGTGGAGGCAAGCTACAGTTTTAGCTACAGCTGCCCTGGGTTAGACTGACAGAAGCAAGGCTGCTATATCACACCATCAGCCCCTCTGGCCAACACCAGTAGGTGAAGTGTCCTGCCCAAGGACACAACGACCAAGACAGACAGAGTAGGGGATCGAACCGGCAACCTCAACAAGATGAGCTTCCCAACCCCGTGAACCATGCCTAACCTTTCAGTAAGCACCAAACACTGACCCAAAGACTGTTAAAAATCATTACTACTCTGTGTTTGGACAAGGCAGCGTTTTGGCAAATGAAAAATAATGACACAGGGGAGAGTAAAATCAACCACATGAACACAGAACACAAGAGCCTTTTCACAATAAAACAGGAAATATGAAGACTTAGACACAGCAACACAAGGCTAGACAAGGAACCAAACACAGAAACCAGGGAGACAGATGATAAATAATCACTATCCTAAACCTCCACTAAACCCTAAATAAGAATAACACACAAACTTATGACCAAACTAACATGAAAACTTCAGAAAATTACAAAATAGAACTCAAAATCCTGGGTCAGAGACCCAGCCTGTGACAAACAGTCACGTCCGTATCTAAAAAAGATAAAATAATAAAACCAGTAAAGGAATACTGTCTCAGCCAGTATATATATATAATAATATAACACTATAAAATAAACAGTTTTTGTTATGTGATTGTAGAGTAAAGACAAGTCCTGGCATTCTTTTAAAATGTGAAAGTTAGGCAGTATTGACTGTTTCATACCCTAATGCGTTTTTGTGCAGCTTAAAGGGCCGGTGGGCTTGTTTGCAGGTGGTGAGGTCTCGAGGGCCAAATCAGATACCGAGTGACAGAGCAATCTGTATGAGCTCAAAGACAAACTATCGGCATTCCTCATTCGGGGGCGGACCACCCAAAAAGACCCCCATGCTGCCCCCTGCTCCCGCCTTCTGAGCTCACTCAGCCCTCCCCTCTGTCTTGTGTTACAAGGCATCGCTGATCTCCAAAGGAAAATGTCACAAAAAAGGAACTTGAACTTCAAAAGAGGACTAATCTGAAGTAGCCTGAGTTAATCGTGTGCATCTGGTCCACAGCTCCGAGGCTTCTGACCCACAGAAGTCTCATGCTGCTGGCTGCCTAACCATGCAGTAAGCACCAAACACTGACCCAAAGACTGTTAATTGTAATAGTACCAAAATAGTACCAAATAGTACTTCACTCATTATATTAGCAACTCTAAACGTAGGTAATTACTCATTCTTGGAAAACAGAAAATTATTTGAATCATAGACCACTGTCATATTTAAACTTGTTCAATATTCTCTTTTTTTAAATATGGCACACCCATCACCTAATAATTAAATTAAATAAAAACAAATTTCAATTGCTGGAGCCAACTCCTTAGACTGCCCTTTGTTACAATCAACTGATAAATTGGTTCTGCTCCTAATAATAAGTATGTTTCAGAGATATTTAAACAGTTATTTTGTAAAAACAACCAACCAAACAAAGGAAATTACCCAAAGAGACCAGATTCATGCTGCTGGATATTTTAACATGTTGGTCTCCGGAGCTTTTTTAGCTTTTTTGGCTGAAAACGTGTGCGCTGATGTTGGGAGTGTCACCAACGAGAGAAGAGAGAGAAGTAGAAACTGAAAAGAGAACTACACAGTCAGGTGACAATTATCTGTGGTTTGCCTCTTTCACGTTACCCACAGTCATCTGATCTACAGAGAAGTTACACATACAGCAAAAGCCCATTTGCACGCACATCTCCATTGCCCGACAAGCAGATTTGTGTTTGATGTCTCTGCTAAAAGACACTCTGCACACTCTACTTAAAACAAGCCCACACTATGCAGTGCAATTTGTACTACGCTTAAACAACGCTGAGACAAACTGAAAAGTTTACATGGAGACAGGCTGCAAAAAAAGACTTTGGTTGCCAGATATTCCAGCTGTGGCTTAGTGTCCAAGAATGATCTATGCTGAGACTCCTTTTTCCTTTGGCAGGTGCTAAACAAATGAGTCCAGATGTCTTATTTACCCATTTTTAGGGAAGTAGACTAATATACCAACACTGCTGCACTGCCACTACAAAAACCAGCAAAAGCTACAATAACAGTGTATTGATGTGAATGTGTTAGAGAGTTCAATTCAATTCAATTCGGACCTAATCACAAATCACGCCTCAAGGCGGTTTGTGTTGTAAGGTATTACACGACAATAATACATCAATAACCAGAAGACCCTTATGAGCAAGCAATTGGGAAACACCTGGAAAGGAAAACTTCCTTTTAACAGGAAGAAACCTCCAGCACAACCAGGCTCGGATAAGTGCAGCCATCTGCCATGACTGGTTGGGGTGAGGGGAGGGAGACAGGGCAATAGATACGCTGTGGAAGAGAGCCGGAGATGGATAATAATTAATAATTAATGCAGAGTTGTTTCTATACACTTACCTAACTATAAGCTTTATCACAAAGGAAAATTTTAAACCTACTCTTAAAAGTAGAGGGGTTGTCTATCTCCCAAATCCCAACTGGGACCTGGTTCCACAGAAGAGGAGCCTGAAAGCTGAAGGCTTTGCCTCCTATTCTACACTAGGAACCACAAGAAAACCCACAGTCTGAGAGTGTAGTGCTCTACTGGGGTGACATGCAACTAAGAATAGAAGTTTATTGATCATTTTTAAAATTGTAGTTTCAAACACACAGACGAAGACCGTTCAGTTCAAATACTCATTTGAACTGAACGGTCTTCGTCTGTGGATGGAGTCTGGTGAGTTGGCATCTGGGTGGATCTACTTAAGGACTTTGGATTTGGAGATAAATGCTGCAAAACATGGTTTGAAGTTGCTGCAAAAACTAGCAAGTGTAGCTGGGGACAGTGGGAGGACCTTGAGTTGGTTTTGAAATAGCGCAATTGTTGTATAATATGGAAACAAAGATGGAAAAACAAATCACAATAATTGCTTAGTGGTGATCTTCAAAGCAGTTTGATGTGTTACACATCTGTGTGAGTAACCACTTTCTGATGTTGCATATCATGCAGTAGGAAAACGACAGAATAGCTGGCCTTAACGACCACTTAGGTTAAGTTTAGCTAATGTTAAAAACTGAAGCTGTCTCTGTTTTTCTGCATAATTTGAAAGCAAAACAGACAAATGATGCGTTTTCCTTGCATGTCATGTTCAGTCTTTTAGCTCAGAAACCTAAATAATGCTATACACTAATATTATCATAGTGAATCTGTAAGATATTTAGTGTTTCCAAATATATTTCTTATTCTGACCACTACATAATTAACACAAAAGGTGATTTTTGTGAGCCTACATTAGTTTAAATCAATTATGCCCTTTGAAGCTAACCTCTTGAACCCTCGAATTGCTGCAGATTCGTGGTATGTGGCCAAGCATTGTTCAAACCCATACAAGTTAAACTTAAATTCTAGTGGAGACGCCCATGTTCTCAAAGATACCACATATGTCAGACTGAATTAGAGGAGCTGCACATAAAATCAAGCGTGAGAAATCTGGTGCAGCCATAAAAACACTCAGATAAAGTGTTGGAACAAGCAGACATCACTGATTTATTTAGCTTTAGGGGCAAAATTGAGGCTCAAGAGGTTAAAATAAAGCCTAACTATTATGCATTTGGAGTAACATGCCCCTTATTAGTTTCACCTGTTCAACGTTTTTTAAACCACTGAAGTTTAAACGACTCAGAACAGCTATGCGAGTTATTTTAATGTCAATTACGCTGTACTGGATCAAATTATCTGCCATCATACGATATGACACACAGGAGCCAGATGTCACTGACATCAGTAATGGCAACGTTATATTTCTGTCTCTCCGGGAATAATGGCAGACACCTCCCCCCCCCCCCCCCCCCCCCCAACCAGACTGTCTGCATTCCTCACTGTGGGACAGAAGCATAAAAAGAACCCCCAGCAACTATCATATTTCATTCACCTTTGCCAAGCAGATAGCAACTCCTGCAACATGTGGCTGCCCCTGAAGGCTACCCGAAACCACATGTGTGAATCCCCTGCCCCCTCAGATGCACACACACACACGGGCAACCTGGTGTCACTGGAGCGGAGCAATTGAGGGGAAGCCAAAATCAAAGGTACAAATCTTGAAAATTAAAGGACTTGCAGATGGGCCATCTTCTCCCCCCCCCCCCTCTCTCTGTGTCTCTCTCTCTCTCGCCAAGGCAGGAATGCTTCTCATTAAACAGCCGCCTCAACCAGGAACCACAGATGCAGATTAGAGTGGGCGTTCGCTGTTCGAAGCCTCTTTGGGCAAAACAAGCCAAAAAAAAAAAAGGGTTCAAACCCTTTATGTTACACTGTGTCTGAATCGCATTGTAACTGAATGTGTTGTGGATTTAAGTCGGCTTCACTGTTGATGCACAGTAAGGATGAGCTGCACGGAAATGAGATCAATTATTAAATGGATGGCTCACAAAAATATGGTTAAGGTTAGGAAACTAAAGCTCTGGCTAAGAGTTTAGAGAGGCTCTTGGATACATGCTATGTATTACTCCAGACCTCCACGGCTTAACTTTATCCATAACTAAAGTGCATATGGAGCCTATTAATTTTTGCACTGGCACTGGACATAAATCATGTTGGAATCATCCAACATGGATGCTGTTTCTTGGAATATCACACTGGGTAATCCACAGGCCGCAGTGTAAACAGTTTTTCTTGAAACTATTAGTTGTTTGAAAGTTCTGCTTGCATAAAAAAGAGATGGTGGAGCGCAGAGAGAAATTGGAAAAGGTTAAAGAAGGTTGTAAAAATAACAAATTAGTTGGTGATAATGAACTTGGACACGGAGGTGTGGACTAGCCCCCAAATTACCTTTTAAAATTACACTTATGTGGTGTAAACAGAGGGATATGACTACACTTTTGGAAAAAAAGAGCAATGCTGGTGTTACATTTCTATTACACTCATAAAAATTAAGGTTTTAGTGGTTCAAGCTGACTCAGTCCACCACCTACTGTTTTACATCATCCAAATCGATTTCTAATAAGTCCTTGGTGCTGGAAATACTGGTTTAGGCGAGAGTGCCAGGTGGACAGAGTATTCAGGTAACTGCTCTTTCTTAATGTGCACCACATCATGGGTGCAGAGCATGCCTGAAAATGTCTACAGAGTCAGCTCTTTACTGTGTATCTAATTCATAAACGTTTTAATGTTAAAAAATGGGCGTTAATGGGCTTTGATTCAAAATGACGAGCCTGCTTCCTCTAAACTTTAATGGCAGTGTCTGACATCAGGCTGTTTTCCAATATTTGCTTCACAAGAGTTTACGAGTTTTTACTGAGCCGCTTTCTTTGACAGAATGCTTTGGATTCATGCTTTTAACATCTGCAGAAGCATCAGTGGAGTGCACTGTTTCTCTTATGCCAAAAAACACTGGACGTCATCTTGGCCAAGGCCAAACTGATGAAATTCTGAAATGTTTGGCCCTGGCAGTTTCACTAAGAAGGTGAGTCATTATACTGGCCCCCTCTCTATCAGTATCAAATCATCTGCAAAGAATCTTGGTGTTATTTTTTTTAACAGCATTTGATGTTTAAATCTGAACTTTTTAAGCTCATCCAGTCGTGTTCTTTTCATCTCAGAATCAGTATAAAGAATTAAGCCTTTTATTGTGTGCCAGTAACCTGAAACTTTTAGTATCCGCTTAAATTCTCTCTAACACAATTTAGTCGGCGTTCGCACATCATCCCACCCTTGCTTCCCTTCATTAGCTTCCAATAAAATTCTGAATTCTTTTTAAAAAGTTGTTTAAAGCCTGACGTGACCAGACTCCTGCACAAGTAACATGACTGCTGAGGTTCCTGCAGTCATAATGTGATTAAGATTAGGTGCTTTTGTGGTTGTGCCGGCTAAACTTTGCTGAGTCATTGATTTGTTTTAAAAGACTGCTGAAATCTTATTTTTATTGCTTAGCCTTGTCTTAATCAATCAGCCCACACTATAGTTAAATAGGCTATAGTTCACACAAAATGTATCTGTGGATGTATATGTGTAAGAAGGAATGTAAGACCGTATGTTGCGATATCCACTCGCCTCTAATTTATAGTCATTAACAAATTCATTAGACCAGTTGTTAGAAACATAAAAGAAAAAAATAATTCAGAAATCTGTCAAAAAACCTGTTTAAACCTAAAAAATGATGTTATTTTTTGGGCAAGTAACAAAGTTAATTTACATTGTTGTACCCACATTTGAGCCATTCACTCATTGAAACTCATTTTCCTGTTCAGGAATCCAAGTAGTAATTGTAATTTGGCATCTTAATCAAAAACTAATCATGCACTTTTACAAAACAGTAAACGCAATCACTCATGGATAACAGCAGTCATTATATTTTATCATTAAAAATATCATTTAGATTAAAGAACTTCCACATACTGGTGGATTAACCGTTACAGAAACATTAAAAAATTATTTTAGTTTTTATCCAGACTGTTAATTTAGGACATAAAATATGTGTTAAGCACTTTTTTGTATAATATATATAATACATATATATTATATATTATAATATATATATGGGGTTTTATAAATAAAGTTCCACTTGTTTCTTTGCATTGCTGTGCATCCTTGTTGGATAAGACAGATCTGTTGGTCTCTATAGTGACTTAAATATCTGTTCCCCCATAAAGTGGATGCAGTGTTAGGCTGAATGGGAAGAAAAGTATAAGAAGCTTACATCTGGCCAATAAAAGGGTGGGTTTAACAACATCTCTAAACTGCTGTGAACTGTTAGTGTTTGCTGCTAATGAACTGAAACCAACTGCTGGTGGCAGAGAGCAGCTAATGATCAGAGCTGGATAAGTTACCTCGATAACAACACTAACTGAATAATATTAAAGATATTTAATCATTACCCCACTTCAGTTTTCACGGTTAGCCTAACCTTAAGCAAATTTGTCAAAGTCAAAATAAGTGGTGCTTCACCTCTCGGGAACATTATCCTTTGCCTTTCCTCAGGAAGAAACAAGTCTATCACCATTACTGGAGAAGGTGTGGAGAGTCATTAAAAGACTGTCAGTGAATCATATCCCCTCCTCCTCCTTTCATCTGTCTGTGCTCATGACATGATGGATAGGAAATGCTAGCTCACATGTTTACGTTTAAAGGGCCTCAGTTATCAGATCCGTAGCCCAACACCTATGCACATGTTTAACTTGAGTTTGTGTCTGTGTGTGGAAGGTGGCGGTGATGGGCGAGGAGGAAGCACCCATTCAGTTTATCCACTTTTTTCATCACTCATGTTGGGTTTCAAGCCTTTAACACTATCAGGCTGGTAAATAATTCACCTTGTGAGCCATTTAATCATCCAAGTTTCTTTAACCCCCTCAGAAAGCCTGTGACAGCCGATGGACTTGTGTCATAGGTGTGTGTGTACACTGCAGGGAAAGGCATGTGCTAACGGAGTGTTTGTATAGAATTAGAGTCAGTGCTGTATCCTGTTTACATTCACACGTTGCGCCCCGCTGTAACCACCTTTAAGTCTGGTATAAATCAAGTGATCCATCTAGAGTTTTTAAAATTTCGACTGTGTTCCCTTGAATGTATTTTTTTTAAACTTAGCAGATCAGCAAAAACAAGAAAACTAACCAAAATTACCCAAAGAAAACTTTGCTCTTGTGCACTTTCATGTAAGAACTATTTTCTACGGTGGCCCTGAAAGTTCAAATGCATTGCAACTTCAGAAACACCAGTAAATAGAAAAATTCTGCAAAAGCACATCTAACTATTTCTATTGTGTTTTATTCAACTTTTGTTGTGTTTCGTGCACCTTTTCAGCATTTTAAAAAATATTTGCTGGGTTTTTCTTAAGCTGCAGTCAATTTGACCTCTTAGGGCCACCGTAATTTCTTTTCACCCGACAATGTGTCATACCCCATTTTTACCCCTTGCAGTGACACGGTCGCCATCACGCCACCTGTTCCCTGCACAATGTGACAACTTTGAGCTGAAACAGCAACTGCTATGCAGGAGGGGATTGAAATCCATGTGAAGGAAGCCTGTCGACCTCGTGGCCCTCGTGGTGTTTATGGCGGCAGGTCAAACTTTAGGCGCTTGTGCGTTCCTTGTCCGTGGCTGAGCTTGATTTATCTTGTGGGAGTTTGGAAAGGAAATGCCCATTTTTAATCACTGCTCGAGTCTTTTGTATCAAGAGTTTAAAGTCTGGTTTGATGTCGATAACTGTGCCTTCAAATGAGTTCCCAGGAAGTATGTGCACACAGCAAACCTCACACATCTTTCCATTACCCTCTTTGTTCTATTGCGGTCATTCACTGGGCTGGCAGCCACTACCTGGAAAATAAAGGTTTCCTTTGAACATGTCGGCCGCAAGATTAGTCTGATTCAATAAGCGCCTAAACTCTCTGCTCAGCCACCACATTACATGATGCTGGGCGCTTGTTGTTAGATAGTGAGTTCAAAACCGTTGACTGTGGTGTTGTTGACCGCTTGTGCTGGTTTTGAGACAAGGCCGTCACTGTTAATGGAGCAGCGGAAAGCGGTCACTGCTGCTGTGTATTGTTTTACACAGAAACCCTGGAGATAATTTGTCAAAGATTTCACTTCCTTTGAAAGTGACATGAAAAAAACGCATCTTTCAAATCTAAAGACTGTTCAAAGATTGCACAATTTGAAACTGGAAAAGAGGAAAGTAGATAAATTTTGCTTTTGAGCAAGAGATATACAATATAATCATATACTTACTAAAGGCTAGAAACCATGTGATAAACTTGAAAACAGAAGAGAGGCAGCCACAAACTAGGATGGTTACAATGATGTTAATGTGTGCTTGAGTGATCTGGAACGGCTTTCCGGGACATTCGGTTAATAAGAAATTAGGCAGGTTAACCCACATTACTATCAAATGAGTTCATGTTTCATGTGCTACAGGCTGGCGGTGCACTGGGCATGCAGATACTTGTTCAGTAATAAGAAAATAATGAGATTTAACAGCCTGATTACACCTTTAACACATGCCTTTTCTCTCGTCATCCCCGTGATGTGTTCATGGTTCACATGTACAAAAGTTGTTGTACGCCACCATTACACCTTTTTAAGTGGCAGGTAAATTCAAAATACACATTTTTAAAACCGCTCAACAAATATCACAAAACACACAAACTGCTTCTGCCAAGCTTGTCTGTGAGCTAATTGTAGTAGCGGCTGCATTTCACTTTCATATGTGGAGAAAGACATAAGATAGAGAGGACAGAAAAGGACTTTGGAAAAGTAAGAACTGATTTAAAAAACTTGCATGTATTATTTTTTTTTAAATTAAGTGTTACGTTAAATCAAGGGTAGCAGAAATCAATTCATGTTTAAGTGAATGATGCTGATTGGATTCACTGAAAAATATTCTACCTTTTTACTACTTTATTAGTGTCTGGGGGGGTTTGGAAATCATCCGTAATCTGCAATTTGTGAAACATTTGCTTATATCTTGCTGAACACAGAGAGCAGTGCATATATCAGAGCAGCAGAGCAGGTCAGCTGATCACAGCACGCACACAAAGAAAAATCTACTGGAGCTCATAAAGCTAAATTATGGTGACTGGTTTCTTTGTTTTATTCACACTCCACACCCACTGGACATCTAATCTTAGGTGTCCCCCTGCAGAATCACACACAGTCATAATTACTTACATGTAATAATATTGATTCATTAGCAGCTAATGAACAAGTATTTCATTGAGCTGTTGATTCTTAATAAAGAATAAATACTGGAATTACTGAACATTGCTGTTCAGTGGTAGCATGAAGTGGCAAATGCATGCTAATTTCTTATTTTTTACAACAAAAACTGTCTACTTATTCTTTTTATGTCTACATCTATGCATTTACTGTATGTACTGCTTACACTGGTTTCAGAAAAGTATAAAGAAAAGTAAAACCGATGAAAATGACTTGAGTTTTCTGTAAACTGGTGTGTTTACTTACCTTTGCTCCGAGCAAAATGGGGATCATGTTTGTTCAGTTTTTGCACCTGTACAGTTGAGCAGATGGTAACTAGAGGATTTTTCAGATTATGTGACACTATGTCAAGCATGGAAGTGTGCTCAAGAAATATCAAAGATCCTTCATCCTCCCTACTCCAACACTGACAACACTGCTGAAAACTTGTTAATAACATGGTTCTTATCTTATCTTACGTCAAACTGCAGATTAAAAATCTATCTGTAAAACATGTTTTTATATGAAATTTCCCAGAAGTGAAGCTCTTGCAGTGCTGGTGTCTGGCTGAAGAAAAGACAAGGCCCACTTTTTATGCAGACCTACATCAATGCTGCCCTCCACACTCGGACACATACAGGACAAAGAGTCCAGGTGGAACAAGATCAAAGCAATACCCTTTAACAGCAGCCCAGGAAACAACAGCTTATAATTGGTATTTTAACATCTGGTGAAAAAAACATTAAGGATCCAGACTTCAATCCAATTGACATGCGCTGCTGTTTTCCCATAGCTGCTGCTCTCAGTGGAGTCATTGAATGAAATGTTTCTTTCACCTCCTTCCCTGTTTTGACAGGTCTTTATAATAATATTGTTGAGGATGTCTAGGCTGACACAGCTCTTGAAAACAGCAAGACATGCTGCTGAATCCCAAATAGAGACGATCCGTACCGACTTCACAGCCTGAAGTAATATACAGGGTGACCTCCCCTTTAGAGATTGGTGACCTTTTCTTCTCGGGAAGAAGCCACAGTGCCACTTGTGATGAAGCCATAATCTGGGAGGTGAAGGCTGAAGACAAAGTAGGCTGTCTTTACCTTGATGTCTGGATAGCTGGATTGGAAAAGGATCAGACTCTTTCGACAATTCTTTAAGTGAAATGCAATTCGTATAATTCATCACGTCGTGCATATAAATCTATTATATACATGTCATATAATGGCATTACACCATTGTAGTTAGGAACCCAAGTGTCCCCTGTGAGCAAGCACTTTGTGGGGAAGAAAAAAACCTCAGACAAGACCAGGCTGAGAGAGGGTGGCCATCTGCAAACAGAAATATTCTCAAGAGCTTATAACATGGGGTAGTGAATAATCTGATAATGCCATGTGGGTTTTGTTCTTACGACATCATGATCAATGTTAGGCCAGCAACAATCACGCTTTGTGATGTCATAGCTTAACAGCTTGAAATGAGGGGGTAGGATGCACATGGGCAAAACTTTTTTTAGGGCCTGCTGTCAAAAAAGACCAGTCAGTAGTGGTTTTTTTTAATATATATATATATAAATACAGGGTCAATATAACAAAAAGGGTTTATTTTAATGTAAATGTCCTTAACCTAAAGATGAGCAAGTAGTTTTGGTGCCTTACCCTAACAAAGTTTTTATTCATGCTTAAACCTCAACTGTGTTTTTACTGAAAACATTAAGTCCAGTAAATCCAGGTTCACATGTAACACAAACCCCAGTCTGGTGGGTGAAAGTCCTGAATTTTATGCCTTCATCCACCACCACCTAATCTTTTATTGACTTGCTCTACACGCTTTCCACCACTCTAACCACACCAACACAGTGAGGTCAGACGCACGTTTCAGCAGAGGCATAAATGCACAGAGTGGACGACGGATCAGCTCTAACTGTAAGCTTTAACACAAAGACAAGTGTTAAGCCTAATCTTAAAACTCTTAAAGCCAAAACTGGAGCTTTTCCCACAGCAGAGGATTTACTGTACACATTTTTGGATTGACCAGGGAAAACTGCATTTCCGGTTTGGCAGTTGTTAAAACTCGTGGATTCTTTGATCGAATGTGTTACATTTCACCAAATCTACAAGTTACTTTAATCAAATCTTCTCCTAAACGATTCCACATTAGGACAGACTCCAGATAACATTTTTTAGAACCAGATTACAGTTGCTTTTCCTTTTCATGCCCTCAGCTACTCCCCAGATGTGGTCTCCCAACAAACACTGCCTTCAGATCCGTCAGAGTGATCAGCAGGGGAATTTCATTAAAGCGAGACTTCATGGCGGAGACTGATAACAAGAGGTGGAAGGAGGGGAAGAAGAGAACAGCGTGAACTGTGTTTGACCAAAGTGAGTCCCTCGGTTGTTATCGCTGAGGAAGACGGGAGAGTAACATGAAGGTAAGGAGGAAAGAAAAATGATTAAAAGAAAAGGATGGAGGGAAAACAGGTGCATCAGGAGTTGAAAGAGGAGGAAGAAGAAGAAGAAGTGAAGAATAAAGAAAAGGAGGATGTAAGGAAGGGGAGATGAGGAAATAAGGAAGGAGAGGATACACGATGGAAGCAGGGAGTAAGGGAGGAGCAGAAACAGGAGAAAAGAAGGGAAAGAGTAGGACGGAGATAAGTAAGAAGGGAGCAAATGTTGTGGATGTAGAGAAAACAGAGCAGGTGGAAAAGATAAGGGATGAGAGAGGAAGGGGAGACAGTGACGTAGGACGTGGAGAGTGCGGCTGGACTCCCCACTGAGGAGTGATATGATGGTAATCTCTCAGCTGGAACATCTGGTCTGGGCCTGAACAATGAGTCCCGCAGGCAGATTGCCGCGATCCAGCCGACTCTCTCAGTCCTCTGTAGATGGCCCGATAACCTACCTCAACCGGTCCGACTCTCGCCATCCTGATCAACAAAGACATACATTGTCTGTGGACACACAGGGTCACAGTTAATAAACCTACATCTATGCAGTCTGATGGGAACGGGAGGGGAAGCAGGTCAGATAGGGAGGCCCATGCGTTCAAGGTGATGAGTGAACCGCCCCAGGAAAATTCCTCAGAGATCCTCCTTGCATTAATGTGACATTCACTCTGAAGACGAGCCGTTAATAGAGCGTTATTTTACAGTCGTGTCACTCTAAGTGCCATCCCACAAATCAGTTTAATAGCCCGAGTGTGTTTATACAGTACATAAACTGGAGATGCACAGTTGTTCAGTGATTTATACTTTTCTTCTTCAACATTTAAGATGCCTCAGAGATCATATCGGGAGCATAAAACTACTCGTGAAAAGACAGCAGAGGACAGAGCGACACACAGCACGATCAAAAAAAGTCCTTTTAGAGCTGAAGAAATTCCAGATGGTGCTCAAGTGGAGGACAACATCGTAGGAGACTATATGGCTCGTGCATGTCAGCAACTCTGATTAAAAGCCGTTCTCTGCCTGGGAGGAAATAAAACAAAAAAACCCAAAACAAAACAAAAAAACCTGCTGGCTTGGCCTTTCATTCTCATCTATCACAAGGAATTGTTTATATACAGTTATTTTATTCTCCCCAAGCGTGTGTGTATGTGAGTGCGAGAGAGATGAGATGAATGTAATTAAAGTTTTTTAATTAGACACTGTTCTTTTCTGGGAAGCCTGTGGCAGCGCTGGGTGGAGCCACAGTGGAGACAGGAGGTTTGTGGTCTGGCTGAGGGAACCACGCCGGCCTGGGTAATGGAAACCGGGTGTTCATTGTACACATATACACATACTGTTGTACACATGCACTCGCGCCCACACACACACACATAAACCAAAGCTGAAGAGAGAGTATGCACGCAGAGAAAGCCGCATAAACTTCTGCAGACATGAATCTGAACGCACAGCCCCCCACACTACTAATGTATGCCACATTCAAATACATATATTCATTCATGTGACGCGGCGCATTATGGAATTCATACTGCTGAAGCAAGAATTCCCTAAATAGTGTTGATGTGTGCTTCTGCACGCACGCACGCACAGGCAAGCTCATGCATACGGAAGAACATATAAGCACTGACACACAAACGCATAATCCTAATACAGGCACGAATGGGTGCGCACGCATGCATGAATACACATTTACTCGTTGCCTGTCACTCACACAAGAATGTGTGTTTGCACACAGAGAGCTCATTATAGATGCATGTAGCGCACAAAAACACTCAATGCAAGCGGACACACACACACACACACACGGATGCACGCTATCCACCAGCCCCTCCTCGCTCAGTCATCACACATGCATGCACACGTGTACGTGCGTGCACGCACATATAAATGTGCTACTTTAAAAAGCACACAAAAAGCTCTCATCACACCAATCCCTAGGCGTGCACACACACACCAATTCACATACACATTACATTTCAACCTTCTTCAAAGATACTGACGTGCAGGCAGTCACGACACAAAGACGCACACACCCAGCCTCATTGAGCCTAACAATGTGATACAAACCCATATCCTGCATCATTCACTGGCTTTAATGCACACTCCCACAACCCCCCCACCCCCACACACACACACACACACACAGTACAGTCCAGCAGGGCCAGGAAATGCAGAAAACAGATCTCGGGCATCTACTGACATCAGTGAGGCAAGGCTCGCCTTTTCCATTAGACACTGACGTCAGTTTTCCCACAAAAACGGCTTCACCCCAAACTACAGGCGATCAAACCTGTTGACAGTTTAAAATAGATCAATGTGAGATACAGGCATCAAACGGGATCAGCGCTGATGATGTTCTCCCCTTCCTTAAACTGTGCGGTCAAACTGTCATAAATGAGAACTGAGCTTCTCCATCTGCCCGTCACTGCAAACAGAAAGGAGACTGTAAGGCCCCGATGCTGCAACTGGCCTCGCTCCAACCACTGGAATCAGATGTATGTAAATATATGGAAAACACTGAGGTGTGAGAACGCATACATTTTCAACACACAGGAACCATATGTGCTCTTTTTTTCCCCCTCCCCTCTTCTCCTCCCTACCCGTGAGCATCCATTAGAAACCGAGTAACTTTTATACTGATACCTATATCTTTCGCTCCGGACAGTCAAAGAGAGAGCAGGTCAAGCTGGGCAGCAACAGGTCAATCACTATGAACAGGGCACCATCTAGTGTTGCATGCAGAGTATGAGAGAGCTGCACTTATGTTTGGATTTTTTTTTTTCCCCCTTCAAGATTAAAGGACAGCCATGTTGGGTGCACTCGCTGGCTTCATGCCGTGTGCAAATTGGCTTTTCGCTCACATGATGCTCGGGTCAGTGCGAGGTTCGTCGCATGTGTTAAAGTATAGAGATGCAAGAAAGCTGAAACAAGCTGGACAAACACACAAAGGGCTCAGCGGACTTGAGCGCTGGTTAAAGCGGGTGGGAGCAGGGAAACAGATGTGATTGTTTGCATAGGCCAGGCTTATAAACCAAACCCCGAGGTGCTGCTACATGTGCGGGAGAAAGGAAGTTTAAGCTTCAACTACCTGCAACATGTTGTGTTTCCCCCCCCCACTCCCCACTCTCCACTCTCAGTGAGTCTGTTGTCTAATTTAGAGAAACATTTTTGAACAAGTTATTGAAAAACACTTAAAAAGTACCAACCTAAAAAATAAATAAAAACAAAAAGCTTCCCCCAAGATCATTTTGGCTTAACAGGAGGGCAGGCACAAGTGGATTAACGATGGCTGCGGTCCAACTTTGAGGAGCTCCCGCCTCTTTGCTGGTTTGCCATCAAGGCTTACTGGGAAACTTAATGGATCGGAGCCACTTGTGCTTTCTCTGCTGTGACGAGTGGACACGCCTGCTGCTGTTTCAGGCAGCTCTTTGCTTCATGTAGCCATTTAGCAGACCAAACTCAATCATTGCATGTTGCTCAACTTTGAAGAAAAAGAAGATCAGATCTGTGTCCCGCAGCTGATCTGGGTGTGGCACCGTTACCTTCATGGTTTGATATGACAGGAAAAGTTATTCTGCATGACACATATCCCACGGAGCGTGCTCAGCTCGCTTCTACCTTCCAAAAAACCCCTTTGACAAAGCAATAAAACACAGCAAATGGTGTTTATTGTCAAAGTGTTGGAGTAGGACAATGTTATATGTGCATAATTCATTATTGTGTACTCTAATTGTGCAACAAACTAAGCTACAGTATATACAGACATCTATCATTAACTGTTGATAGCTGGATGACAGTTATACTGTATAACAGTAAATCTAGTTGGCCGGTTGCTTGGGCAGGACAACCTCAATAAAGGCGATCCATCAAGAGTCCCAAGACTTTGGTATCATCTGCGCTGAATGCAAAATGGTGACTCTTACTCTTACAGTGTAATATCAATCAATACAACTAAACACAGCCATTAAAAACATCCACGTGAATATACTCAATGCAACAAATGTTATGCAGAAATATCTCCCCGCCCTCCCCCTTTCTCTATTACACTCTCTCGTTTCATCTCCATAAAATCCAGTAAAGGTTAAACAAACATTTAAATGTTACATATCCCATTAAAGTAAAAGAGAATAATGTTATGAGAACCCTCAGTCTACATAGCAACAATGCTTTGTGAAAAATATATGTAGAGTGTGAACTAAACATTTACATGATTTTACAGGTGGAAAGGAAACATCGCTTTGACATAACTCTTTAGAATAATAATACAGCCCCACAGTCTTATTAACATGCTATGATCTCTTGTTACTCACTCCGATTGCTGTTCATGTGATGTCAGGCCACGCAGCCTGTCACAGGTTTGTGGTTGTGTCAGTCTGTATACATATTTATTTGTATGTAAGTGTGTCTGCGTGTCAGTATGTGTGTCTGTGTGTGAGTGTATGCACGTGTGCTTGCAGGCTCAACAGTCCCCAGAGTTATGCGAGTGTAGCCCGGTCTCCATTTTCCAGTCTCTCTGGTCGGTGGCGTCTCCCTGGCCTTGCTGGGAGGCGGCGGGAGACAGCGACATCTGTCTGCGGGGGTTGGCGCTGTGCATGGTGTTCCAGTGGCGCTTCAGATCCGACGCTTTGATGAAGGCTTTGTCGCAGGAGCCGCAGTTGAAGGGACGCTCGCCCCGGTGCTGCCGTTCATGGTCTTTCAGGTGGGACTTGTGCTTGAATGCCTTTTCGCACATTTGGCACGCGAAGGGCCTCTCGTTGCTGTGGACCCTTTCGTGCCTCTTCAGGTCGGGCCCCCTGATGAAGGCCTTGCCGCACACCACGCAGCGGTGTGGCTTGAAACCAGAGTGGATCTTCAGATGCTCTTTGAGGTGGGCGGCAGTGGTGAAGGCTTTGGGGCAGTGCTCACAGCCGTAGGGGCGGTTGGCGGTGAGCAGCCTCTCCTTTTTGGCGTTGTGGTCCATGGGCTTTGCTCCCGTGCTCTGGCAGGAGCCGTGGTCGCGGTGGCCATACAGCAGGTACTCCAGCTTCATGTCGCTGGAGGTCGATGAGCCCCAGGTGTGGCTGTGCGGCTCTTTGCCCATGTTGGTGTTATAGTTGTGCGGCTGAGACACGTGTGAGCCACCGGGCCCCATGCTATCCA
Source organism: Aulonocara stuartgranti (assembly GCF_965226115.1). Classification (NCBI taxonomy): domain Eukaryota; kingdom Metazoa; phylum Chordata; class Actinopteri; order Cichliformes; family Cichlidae; genus Aulonocara; species Aulonocara stuartgranti. Next base: position 11,225,142 of record NC_138954.1, read on the forward strand.
TCCCCTGATCATAGAAGCTGTTCTTCCTCACCTCCTCCATAGCCAGCTCCTTCAGGATGGCATCCTGAGCTCTCATCCCATGGTCACCCGGAGCCTGGTTTTCCCGCGTTTTCATGTTGGTCAGCTCGCGTTTCTGGGTGCACAAGTTATCCAGGAAGTTGATGCCCAGGATCTGACCAGACGACATCATCATATTGATGTCCTTCTTCCTCACAGCCAGCCTGGCTGTGTACATGTAATTAAGCACCTCCTCGAAGATATCCGAACGGATGAAGTCCAACTCCACGATGGAGTTGTCCTCGTCGCTCTGTTTCTTAAAGAGCTTTTTGAAATAGTTGCTGCAGGCGGCCAAGACACAGCGGTGAGCCCTGAACTCTATGTTTTCCACCACGACCACCACATCACAGTGCTCACCTTCCAACCTCTGCTGGTTGAGCATCTTCAGAAAGGTGGCTTTGTGGTCATAGTCGATATATCTTAGTAAATCAGACATGTTGCAGGACAAACTGGAGCAACCTGCAGAGGGGGGCAGGGAAAAAAAAAACAAAAATCAGCAAACTTGTCAAATATTTTGATTCCCACCAAAGAACGAGGGCATGCATGCACCCTGCACAGCTGAGGGGTGGAGCTCTATTTGCATGCCACTTTGGAAAATATATACAGGTAGCGTATGCAGCGCGCCTAACAAACAAAGTATCGGAGAAACTTGCAACCGAAGGTGAACCTGTTCATAAATAAGCGCCCGACAGACAAGAGAGCAAACAAGTGGCCAAACAACCGATGCAGAAACCCCGAAGAAAAAATACGGCAGGGCCCAGAGCCGCAGTAGCGCTAATAATAAGAAGCAAAAACAGAAAAGTAACGGCAGCAGAAACAAACACGCGCACTATTCTCCACTTAAAAAGCGCGTTTTACCGCCGAGTTCGCGTGACAGTCGCGTCGCGTGCAGGAAGGATAACCTTAGCAAGAATATTTCACATTTCACTGCGCCCAGCCATTTTGGTCAGCAAGCCTCCATTGGCATGTTTCTGGTGCCTTTAACTGAGTTCACAAACAGCAGAGGAGACGGCGGCGAACAGACCGACAAACCTCCAAAAACCCGCCGCGCGCTGTTCCGCGCCGCCCGAGCAGACAAAGAGGAAATAAAAAATGTTATTACCCGAAGCCTGAACGCGATTCCCTGTGTTGTCACGCAAGGCAGTCGACGACGATCCAGAGCTGTCGTTTTTCCTCTTCCTCCTCTTGTTGTGACTGTGCGGCTCCACAGGAAATGCTGCATTGTTCTGCTGCCACCTACAGCACCGGAGCGAAGCGCGCTACCGAGATCGTCTATACACGCGGTGATGACTCACTCTGCCGGAAATCAGACGACGTGCTGAATATATTGGTGATTTTTAAATATAATACAAGCAAACACCCATCAGATAGTCCGTCTGTTCACGTCTTGAAGTTAAAATTAAGAACATTTGATTACAAAAAGTATTTATTTATTCATATTAACTGAACAAAATTGCCAAGAAATGCAGATACACAGTGACACTCAATGAGACACGTGACACCCCCTTAAGGGACAATTCCCACTAGGATTTAAATACCAGGGACTCTCCACCATTTGGTTTTAGAATTGAAGAAGTCTGTTGGATGAAAGGTGAAATGTCTTCAAGAAACATAAAGAAGTCCACTCGCTTTCAGTCCAAGTCTTAGACATAACCTGGGTGTCCAAAAACCTACCTACAGACACAAAGTATCATCTGGGCTTGAAGCTTTTCTTTTTGATAAGCTTTTAGCAGGGGGAGACCTACAGGGGGGCACGGGGAAGCAACAGCCCCCAGCTGCCCACCACAACTTTTATGTTCATCACCCCAGTACAGTCATTTAAGTTCTTTTTCTGTATTTATTTTGGGGAACTTTTGGGGGGAGGGGGGTCTCATTTATACAAAAAAAATTCTTTGTTTTCTCAAAAGAGATAATAATACAATAAATAGATTTAAAGTGTTTTTGTGGATATTTTGTTGACTCTGTTACATGTAGGGCTTTTCACATACTTGCTGAAGAGGTATGTGCCCCTCCTTTGCCCCCCACCACACACGTAAAATTTTCTGTTTTTCGGTGGCTCAAGAGTTGGGTGTTCGTCTTGTAATCGGAAGGTTGCTGGTTTGAGCCCCAGCTCGGACAGTCTCGGTTGTTGTGTTCTTGGGCAAGACACTTCACCTACCGCCTACTGGTGATGGCCAGAGGGGCCAATGGTGCAATATGGCAGCTTCGCTTCAGTCTGCCCCAGGGCAGCTGTGGCTACAACTGTAGTTTGCCTTCACCAGTGTGTGAATGTGAGAGTGACTGAATAGTGGTATTGTAAAGCGCTTTGAGGGGTCCCAAAAAGCGCTATATAAATGCAATCCATTATTATTATTAATTAAGATGCTGAAATTTAAGAGTAGCGTTCACAAGATTAGAAATGAATACGTGAGGCAGAGTGGTTTAGAGAGGACAGGCTGAGATGGTTTGGACAGGAGGGATGGTAGATATACTGGACAAATGATGCTGAAGATTGAGTAGCCACGGGCGTTTACTCCAATATTGTTCAGCAGGGGTGTTAGTTCATGGGCTACAGCCCAGTGTGGTCTCAAGTGGGCTAGAATGCTAAAACAATTACATAATGCACCATTGTGCCACATGTTTTCTACTGTCACTACATGTGTGACAATTCTTAAAAAAAAAACAAACAACAATAAACAAGCAAAAAACAAAAACAAAAAAACATTTCTATTGTAGATTTTTAAGTGTTTCAAAAGTTTCCTTCCACCTGGAAATACTTTCACTTTTTTTATAAATTTCTAATCCTGTGTGTAATTAATATTCTTTGTAACCACTGTGGTGACATTCATGCGACTCTGAGGTGCACTTTAGTAACAAATGCACATTTATTCACACAATAAGAGACGGAGTGAGCGCTCTTACTCTCTATAAATCTTGGGAAATAACCGCACGTACGCAGAGGGGCGGGGCTTCCGCGTATTCACAGTAATTACCTCTGACTGCACAACGCCTGTCTTAATTAGCCCGCGGGCTCTCCTTTTAACAGGTCAATTAAGGGTTTGGAGCATTTGGTTTCATAAATAATAGATGGGCTGCAGCTTACAGCCTCAACCGCCTCCCATCATCATATTTAAACATTAATTTAACTTTAATTATGTCATTTTTAGATAATTTCACCCTGCTTAAGTTTGATTTTACCGCTTAAAGATCGATCCGTTTCTGCCGTGTGCTCAGCCTAATTGATTTTAGCATATTTCCATAAAGTGAAACTTTAAGATTTAACAATTTAATATCAAATTAAAATCAAAGTTACACATAATTTAAAATTAGCACAACTATTCAATCATATTTCCACTATTTTAACTATATTTGGAGATGACAAAAACTGATACTTAAAGAGGCATAAATGAGTGCTGACACAGGTTTCAGTACTGTGGTGGTTTTTATTATTTTAGAAGAGACCAGCAAATTAAAAAAAACAAAACAAAACAAATGCACTTGCCACTTTTGTTGCACCTTTTTGAGGAAAACACAGCTGTACATCAATAATACTCATTTTTTTGGATACATTAGAATGGATAAGAGGGGGGCAACACAGCTGATGTGTTCAGGGTGGGCGAAAGTGGAGGGGGATTATAGATCTCTCTTGGCTTTGAATGTAAATCAGGGGAGAGCTCACCAGTCTGAACCCTTTGCCTCACAGTCACACAAACCTGGGACTTGTGCTGCAGCTGATCATCTACCCTGGAGAAAAAACAAACCCTCCACAGGCAAATAAAATCCATTTCATGCCCAGAAACCTTTGATCCCTTGACTTTTTTGCCAGGACATAGTCTCTAAAAACCTTGAAGTGGGGGAATCAATGAGAAATGATGAAACACTGATATAAAGGAAAATGCTATTCAAGTAGACATGACAAAAAAAAAAAAAAATCAACTTTGAAAGATAATTTGCTATTTTCCTAGGAAAGCTTTGATATGTACAGTACGTAGCTGTAGTGATTTCTGTAGTGACATACCTGCTGGATAACCACGGAGCTGTTTGAAGGAATGAGGCGATGCTTGCTTGTAAATAACGTTGGCACTTCTACTGCGAGGTTAAATAGTGTACGCTCTCTAACATATACAGCCTACAGCGATTTTAAGTTTCCGGAGTGATGGCTTTATTTCATAAATAAAACGTTGCTACAATAATTATTCTCAATAATCATAAAAATGCATCAAAGTCATATAAGGCAGTGAAAGCAAAAGGTTTTGCTTGCTGCACACAGGGATTTGGCGTGCAGACGGATTGAGGAACCACTTGGAGAATCACATGGTTTTCTGTATAATCTTGTTTGATAATGCAACGTTGCTTCCTTCTCATGCAAAATGCATTTAGTTGTTTTGCAGATGATGGCTGTGACTAGCGGCGGAGCTGCAGCACTTGGAGAGTAGGAGGCCTTTCTAGTCTTCTGAGAGTCCCGACGTTATATGTGGAGTTCTGGATGCTGGATTCTGGGAGGGTGCAGAGGTTTAAAAAAAAAAAAAAAAAAAAAAAAAAGCCCTCAGAGTTATTCCTGTAAGAGGAGAGGAAATAGAAGTCAGTGAATCCTGTAAGCTGAACATTTACTGCCACTGTTCATTCTGCCAAAGAGTGAAAATGAGCCTCACTTCAGCTTAAGGCAGTTAAGTTAAACAGACGCTCAGAGAAAAGTTAGAAAAATGCAAATATACAAGACAGATACACACAGGCTAGTCGGGCAACAGGAAATCCACAAAAGTGCCATCCTGACAACGGATTCAACAACTCCTACACGTGTTTAGACCAGGGGTCTCAAACATGTGGCTCTTTTACCCAACCAGCAGCTGCTTGTAGCTTTTAGAAAAAAAAAAAAACCCCAACAACTTCACTTTAGACCCAATTTCCCTGAACTTTAATTACAGTAGCTAGCACAGTTGTATAGCACGGATGTATACACAAAAAAATGATTTATCATTAGTCCCCCCGACTAAGAATTATTATTTTATTTACTGTATTTAAAACTGCCTCCACTTAAACCCAGCTCCACTTTGTTGGTACTTGAAATAAGTAAACAATAACTAAACAACTTCAGTTATTATGGCTCTAAAATATCATAAATGCAACAAATGCTAATGCAATAAGAATGCAAAGTCCAAATACCAAATAATCATAAACATCTGCATAGCAGTCACAAGTGGTAAATATTTGAACTATTTACACCTGTTGGTGATGTTTAATGTTATTTATACTTTATTAGGTTAGGAGACTAGAAAAGTTGAGGTATTTTTTTAGTGACAGCTGGTAAATAAGTTAAAAACAACAAGCGCATCACTAATAGCTCAAAAAGTAGGCCTTATAATATTGCCTTTTTAAGTTATTTTAAAAAGTTAGGCGCTATCATTACTTATATCTTCACTCGTTGATTTATTGGTTAAGGGGAGGGAATATTTAGGAATCATTAAAATCACATAGTAACACTAACAAACTAGTTTATTTTCCCTTAAGAAGAACATGTTTATTGTTTTTACCTGTGGCGCTTCACAGTTTGACAGCTACTAATTTGTTTTGTTTTTTTTAACCACCATAAACCACCAAAAAAAGAAAAGAAAAAAAGAAATCATCATTGTCCTGATGAAGACGCCCGTCTGAGGCATCTCATAACAGTTTTTGTTGCGGGAAGTAAACATGCTTCCAACTGACATTTGTTTCCAGGTTGTGTTGACCGTCACAGGCGATTTGTGTCCATGTCACATTTCACTTTTTCAATCTGTCCTGAGGCTGGGCTGTATATTTTTTTGCTAACGGTCTGTCTGCATGCACGTGGCTTTATTCTATGTGTTTTGGCCTTTCATCCACACAGAAAATGGAGCTTTCCCCCCCCCCAGAAACTCTGTTCTGTGTTTACATGTGGACAAGGAAAACCAGGATTTTGGCTTGCAATGTCAAACTTGTTCACCTTCATCTTCTTTTCCAGTGTCAGACTGTGTCACACTTTATCGCCCTTACTGGTCCCCCTATGGCTACGATTGGCCAACATTTGTATACAGCTAGGCCTTGAGTCACCACCTGTTGATATCAAATCCTTCACACCCACATTAAATGGCATATAAACAGGAAACTATCTCACGCAATTTAAAACAATATAAGTTACATTTTGACTTCATTGTGGACGTGTTCCTAACATGAGAAACAAAAAAGGAAGAAAATGGTGATTTCCAATTTTTCTGGTTGCACCACCACTCTGTGTGTATCTAGCACCCAAGGGAAACAACAACTACCCAAAACACTACAAACATTTATTATCATGTTACCAGAGCTGTTCAAGCACACTCAGATAAGACAGCACACACGCAAACACAGGACTGAGGGCAAGGCTGCAGAAACAAAGTCAAGCATTCCCATCTGGTGAGTCACACAAGCACACACATGCACGCTCGCTCATCCCAAACGCAGCGCCTTGGGACCGTTTCAGTCAGTCAGAGGATAAAGGAACAAGTTTCACTGCCAAAAGGTGAACTAGAGTAAAACTTGACAGCGAGCACTTTCCAGAGACTATAAATGCTTGAGAGAAGGCAACTAGAATGACATGCTGTGCTGCAGTGAAATGCAAAGTTCTTTTATAACAGCTCCACACATGAGAAAATCCTCACAATACCCACAGTGGACAAGTTGAAACACAAATGGCTGTATTTGCAGAGTTTGTTGAAACGCCATAAGGACTGCTGACCTATTTTTCCCTTCGTGCAAAAACAGGGAAGTGCAACTGAAAGCAGAAGTGTGTCACAGTGTGCCCTAGAATCATCTCAGGGATGAACCCCAGGCTCTGGTGTTCATTTCCATGAAAAGCAGGCTGCTGTCTGCTGCAAAATTATTGCGGTTTTCGCCTTTGTGTCACAAACTTTTCATAGAGTTTAAAAGAACAATTAGTGAACAACTTTCAAATCAGATTAAATCTGATATTTTATGTCACATGCATATTCAGTAGTTTCAAAAAAGCCCTAAAAATTAATTTCTCCAAATGTAATCTTTTTTGTGACCTGTACAACTGGGTACACAAGGATTTCCTCAGCTAACATATATAATTTCAAATTTACAGAGCGTAGTTGAAAATAGACCAAAGCACATCTGTGTGCACTCAAGATCAGATTTCAGTCCATACGGGCGCGTCTGCAGTCGCAGGCTCGGAGCGGAAGCCGGTTCAGCTGGAATTTAATCGCTCATCCCTGCCTGTGCTCTTTGTGAGCTACCACAATGCAGGCAGAACAATATATGGAAGATCTTTTCACTCAATGTTTCACAACATGCAGGCATAATTTCAAACATTTTTCCACATGTGTGTCTAATAAATAAATAAGAATACACTTCTTATTTAGAAAACTGTAATATTAGCGCAGCAATTTAAACTTACAAAATATCTTTAAAAAAAGGGAGTAAAGACATCTTTAAACACACAGTACATGGCTGTAGCTCTCAAATAAAAGTTCATTGTGTTTCTCTCCAGCAGAGGGAAGTGTTGTAGCCATATTGCACTAGATTGCATGAGACTGCCGGCAGCATTACTGTAAATGTTTTTAAGCCTTGTCATTACGAATTGAGACTGTAATATCCGGCCTGTGTGCACACATGCATCTTCAGTCCTTTTCCCTGCAGAGGGGAATGAAATGACAGCAGCATGATGCATTAGTTGTAAGTACCACAGAAACAGGGCTATCTGCACCAGTGAGAAGAAGTGCTGATGGAAAAGCAGCATGCCTAAGAGAGGAAACCAGCTTGAAAGAACAAACAAGAAAAACAAAGCCCAGTTCAACCAAATTAAAACCAGACTAAACAGGACAGCGCCGGGATCGGGACTTGGGGCCTTGCTGTCTTACCTGGTTCAGTCCTCCCCCTCCTCTGGCGTGATCTCTGTCTCTTTATGTACCACTACTTTGGTCACTGACATGTCAGGGTGCTGTTCTTTAGCCTCCTTTATGGCCTGAGCCAGAGCCTACATACGGGAGTGCAGTGCCAAAAGGGATCACCAGGGGGAGACAGAGAACGGAGAAAGGCAGGGAGGGAGCGGGGATGTTGGATTGTAAGTCAGTATGCCAACAGGGAAGTCATTTTTAGTCACATTTCTTATACGTCCAGAACTTGTTAAGCCATATGATGAGTTAATTTGTTTAAAATGTCACGTTAGCCCATTCCTGTCCTAAATATCCTGACGGTTACTAAGTCACCGCTCAGCACTTGACCTTTTTAATTTACCACACAATCAAATAATCAGCTTTGCAGAAAGAGAAAAATAATGAGTATGGGTAAGCAGAGAAACAGTATGAAAGGACTAAAAGACCTCGTCATGGTCGATGTCTGCGTCTCCGGTGATAACGATCCTTTTCTCGATTCTTGTCTCCGATATGCCTCCTTTCACCGTCTGACCAACAGAAAACACATAAAATAAGATAAGATAAGATAAGATAACCTTTATTAGTCCCACACGTGGGAAATTTGTTTTGTCACAGCAGGAAGTGGACAGTGCAAAAGTTATGAGGCAAAAATTAGAATACAATAAGAATAATAGAGTACACAACTGTACAGAATAGAATAAAATAAAATACTATATACAGTAGAATAAAATAAAATAAATATACAATAGATAAAAATAGAATACAAATACAAATACTATATACAACTGAGTAAAAATACAACGATGACAGAAAGGATTATTGCACTTAGTATTATTGCATATGTATGGATGTGTGTGCTTGATCAGTTAAAGTCTTTATTATGGAGTCTGACAGCAGTGGGGAGGAAAGACCTGCGAAATCTCTCCGTCCCACACCGTGGGTGCCGCAGTCTCCCACTGAAGGAGCTGCTCAGTGCTGTCACAGTCTGCTGCATGGGGTGGGAGATGTTGTCCAACAGGGATGACAGCTTAGCCGCCGTTCTCCTGTCACTCACCACCTCCACTGGGTCCAGAGGGCATCCTAGAACAGAGCTGGCCCTTCGGATCACCCTGTTCAGTCTCTTCCTGTCCCCAGCAGAGATGCTGCCGCCCCAGCAGACCACACCATAAAAGATAGCAGAAGCCACCACAGAGTCATAGAAGGTCTTCAGGAGTGGGCCCTCCACTCCAAACGACCTGAGTCTCCGCAGCAGGTACAGCCTGCTCTGCCCTTTCCTGTAGAGGGCGTCTGAGTTATGAGTCCAGTCCAGTCTATTGTTCAGATGAACACCAAGGTACCTGTAGCTGTCCACAGCCTCAATGTCCATACCTTGGATGTTCAGTGGTTGCAGTGGAGAATGCTTGTGCCTGCGGAAGTCTACCACCAGTTCCTTGGTTTTACTGGCGTTGATCTGGAGGTAGTTCAGCTGGCACCAGTCCACAAAGTCTTGGGTCAGACCTCTGTACTCCTTGTCGTCCCCATCAGTGATGAGGCCGACTATTGCAGAGTCATCAGAGAACTTCTGCAGGAAGCACTGGGTGGAATTGTGGGAGAAGTCTGCAGTGTAGATGGTGAAGAGGAACGGAGCCAGAACCGTTCCCTGTGGGGCCCCCGTACTGCAGACGACCCTGTCCGACACACAGCCCTGAGTCCTCACATACTGTGGTCGGTCGGTGAGGTAGTCCAGGATCCAGGTAGTGAGGTGATGGTCCACTCCAGAGTTCACCAGCTTGTCCTTTAGAACCGAGGGAAGAATGGTGTTGAAGGCACTGGAGAAATCAAAGAACATGATTCTCACAGTGCTTCCAGCGGTCTCCAGGTGAGCGAGGGAACGATGTAGGAGGTGAATGACGGCATCATCCGCTCCAATGCCAGGCTGGTAGGCAAACTGAAGTGGGTCCAGTGATGAGCTTATTAGGCGCCGAAGCTGAGCCAGTCACTGCAATACTCCCGTCAGCTCGTCATAAGAAAGTCTTAATCTAGGTATCTGAACTTGTTTGGCCTTTTTTGTAGCTTAAGCAGCTGATGATAATACTAATGATGATGATAATAATAATAATAATACTACTACTAATAATAACAATACTAAAAGCACCGATAAAAACAAAACTGTAATAACTCATGAAAATAAAAACCAGGGGATGGATATATGCATCTGTTTTCATCCCCTTGGGCAGGCACACACTTGCGATCACTTGATGAGAACACTTTCCCGGCTTATTCAGCGATTCAGGTTTGAAACTTGCCAGAAAGAAGAGAGACGCTCAGATGTACAACAAGCGTGAAGAGTCTAAAGCATAGGTGTCAAACTCTGGCCAAATTTGGCCCGCAGCCTAATTACATTTGGCCCGCGAAGCCATACCAAATTACTATTAGAGCTGGCCTACTGGTGTTATACAGCTAATATATATATATTGTTTAATATTAAGCTTTGCTTGTTCCATATTCAGTTTTTCAGCAAAACTTGTTTGAGTCCATAAGAAAAGATTCATTCTTATATCTGGAGGAAGATTTTTTTTTTTTCAATAAATATTAATGTTAGCCCGTTCCAGTTTTGAATTTTGGCCCACTGTGTATTTGAGTTTGACACCCCTGGTCTAAAGCAACAACAGATGTGCCCTGACCTTTGTGATGTGTGTGGTTGTCGTGGTGCTGGTGGTCTCTGAGGTTATCGTCTGAGCACTCAGCAACACTCCGGGGTCTGCATCACCGTTAGTCTCAACCTGTTGATACACAAAACACTCTACATGAGCACTGCACATAAAACCATCTAAACACAGCAGCAGTACTACCTTCTTTAAATTCCAATAAATACTGATTAGTGGAAACCTCAAAGCTCAAACTCATTCACGTTTAGTTCTTTTTCAATTACGTTTCAGCCTCAACTAACTCCTGAGAAAATTATCTGGATTGTGCTGCATGCTGCTACATGTTGACTTTTCCCACCATATAGTAGATAACTGTGTGTGTCTGTTGCTGTGCAGGTAGTGTGTTTCAGCCAAGTCTGAAGCTGAAGACAAACAGTGAGACAAACTGCAGGTCAGACGATAACTCTTGGTGGTTTTAAGTGAGCCACACTGTTTGCTATAAACAAACAAACAAACAAACTGAACCAATCACATAACATCCTTGGCAGAGGTAGACATACTTACCCCCCTGCAGTTTTTAAAAGCATGCCTAAGGGATGCGAGTACCCCATTTAACAAACGCTGACTTAATCCATCGCTAATCCATGAAAATTTATAGTTGAGCTTTAAAGCTGCAGTAACTCCAACTGCTGCAGTTCCCATCAGCTCTACAAAGCTTCAAAAATGTGTTTTTATCTCATTTCTTACTGCTCAGACTTTCCAGTAACTTCAGTGTTTTGACTCACTCTCACTGGTCGTCTGCTGTCACAGCAGGCAGTTGCTGTACCTTTTTTCTTTTTGCGTTTCTGATAACTGTTCTCCATTAAATGCTGGCTGCTCACCAAGCAGATGATAGTCAGAAGCTAGCAGCTGAACACAATGCAGCTTTAAGCTTCAAAACAAACATTTCTCACAAGAGGTAGTGGGGAGCAAAATGGCGCTAAAAGTCGGGTTAATATTTGACCTCCCAGGCAAATGCAAACACTGCACTCAGTGAACGAGTGCTGCTCTGCAACATGATTGTCAGTTCACCTCAAATCCTGCTGTTGCTACTGCTAAATTTCTTATACCAACTCGTACACTATTCCTCCATCACTGCCATCCAATAACTACGACAGTCACACATTGTGGTCACATGTACCTCTGCAGCTTCATAGGTGATCGTTTTTGTCTCAGTGTGGATCACGGGCATGTCTTTGGTAGCCACTGCGGTAATGTCGGGACTCTGTTTGACAAATACACAAAACAGGGACAAATAAATGCCTGCAGGGGAAGACCAGCATTATGAAAAGCACCCTACCTGAGTCAGATGTTATGCCTGAAATCAAATGCTACAGGTGTTCACTGTTAACTGTGTGCTTCTGTTCTTAAAATAAGTAAATCACATTGACTAAAATAATGCTAATAAGCTAAGCCAAGGATGGTCACCGAGTGCCTCAGATCTCTAAAAGAGCATGCAGTCATGTGTTAGTCCCTCATCCAGTGCAGGGGAGGACACTGAAGAACGGGAATCACAAGTTTTCTATCAAGTGTGTGCACCACATCAATTAAAAGGTCAGCTGATCTGCACAGCAACAAACTGCGGAGTTAGGAGCTTGAGAAATAAATCCATGCGTTTGGCAGAGCTAGATCGATTACTAGTGGTGGGCCGTGATGCGGGGGGAGATGGTGAGTCTGTAATAATGAGGCTGAGGCGTCTGAAGCTTATGCAATGTTACCTCCAACCGAGGCACAGCAGAAGGCGAATTGGAAGCTGGTGTGTGTGACCTAAGGAGTTCAGATAGAGTCCCTTTGTGTGGGCTTGTCTGGCCTCGCACCTCAGTTTCTTTTTCCAGTGCTTTGCCCTCTACAATTTCTTCTGATGCCATCATATCTCCTCTCCCTTCTGACTCATTTTCTTCCATTTTTTGCAAATTCACTTCTTTATTGTCATACTTGTGAGGTACTCCCTTCTTTACAGCCAAGGGTTTAACCTCTGCTTCCTCCGTTTCATCTTCTGGGCTTTCCATCTTAACATGGTAATATTTCTCTTTTTCAAACGGCAAACGGTTTGACATCTCTGAAAGTTTCTTTGAGTCATCCTCTGTACACTCAGGGGCCACTGGAAAACATTCCACCACCTCCATACCATCTTCTGTCTTTACGGGGAATTCTTCTTTGAAAAATTGTACCTCATCAGAGAACTGAACCCTGTTCTTCACTTCTGTGTGCTTCTTCTCCCCTGCATGTTTAAAAGCTGCAAACTTCTTTTCTAAAGACTCCAAAAACCTCTTATTTTTTTCTTCATCGGGTTCCTCCTCTGTTAAAGGCAGCTCTCCTTGCTTTCCATAACCACTAATATAATCAGGAAGAGTAAATCTGAACCCATCATTGCCATTTTTTAACATCGGTGCCTCCACCTCTACATCTGTTAAGCTTAGCTCCCCAGCATTTTCATGGCTTGTGGCTCTGCTGTAGGGTGCGATTGCTCGGCCTGTACAGCCTCTGTGGTCTGGATATTTACCGATGGCCCTGCAGACTTGGCTGGGAGTGCCTCCGTCTCTATCACCGGTTTCTCCTCCTGACCAGCTGGTGCCTGTGAATGATAATTATATCATTAGATAATGTCAAAATTCAAACACACAGGGCAAATTCAAACCTGTAAAGGGAACAACTGTTAGTTATGAGCACGTGTACAACCAGTACAACAATTACATACAACCTGTGTTCCAATACTTATTTACTGTAAGGGCCAGAGAGCAGTGGTCACCTTTTGAGAGGAGGAAACACACTCCAACGTAGACTAATGGGACAGGAAGATGGATGGACACAAGAACAGAGAGAGAGAGGTGAAGAGGGAACAGTCAAAAGTCACAGTCTGGATTTAAAGAGCCAAAGGAGAGAGCATGGAAAAGGAAAAAAGGGACTGAAAAGTAAATAATGTAATGATTGTATGGAATACCATTATGTAACTTATTAAATGTGCTGACTTATGACAAATCCTAAATCCTTTAAACAAAAATCCGGTTTTAGAATCACTAAATCCACTAGGAGCAAATTTCCACTAATCTGCTTTTCAAAACTGCTCCATAAGAACAGTGAAATCTCTTCTCGGGTAGATCCATACAATTCCCCCCCCCCGACCTGTTTATGAGGCAGAGGGGATTTTGGAGGATGAAAGCTGCAGCAGTGGCACCGAGCCAGGGCTATGAAGTCACCGCTTTCAGGGAACTGATAACGGAACCGAAAGAAAGAAATGGTGTCGCTTAGCAGAGCTGTAGAAACAGACAGAGACCCAATTTCTTCCTTTATCAGCTGCGGGAGTTAGCTGCTACTGTAAGGCAAGCTGTTAGCTGTCAACAAAACTCAAAAACAAACCCAAAGCAGCTGCACTGAAAAAGAAGCAGCGGGCCCGACTGCAAAAGAAACCAGCGGTTTGGCAAGAATGCGTGTAAACGCTAGGTGTTAAGGGACTGTTAGCCATGCACGGGGCTTGAGTTATTAGACCGGTTTGGTCGCTGCTGGAGTGAAGGCAGTAAATGGGGCTAGGCAGCGGGTGGTGGTGGTGGAGATATGAGGGGAGGCAGCCAAAACTGAATAGTTACTTTTAGTTTTCATACAGTACCACAACTAAAGATGTAGTTGAAGATTCAGAAACTGTAATCTGAGTCAGGCTGGACTTTGACTGCTCAGACTGGACTTCTTTGAAAGTGAAGATTTCTGCTCTCTCCTGTAGTCCATCAGAAGTCTTCATATCTTTTACTTCCTTTGTTGACATACTGATGAACTCTGGAGTCTCCGTCTTCACCTCCTTAGAGATCCATGATGCCATAGCCTTCTTAGGCGAGTCAATGCCTTTAATCTGAGTCATGCTGTCTGTTTTTATCTCCACCTTCGGACTCAGCATCTTGGCGACTGTAGTTTGAGCTTCTGTAACAACTGAAGTGTCTGCTCTGGGGATTTCTTCCTCTTTAGAAGCCATCCGCATTACATGCTCATCAGCTTTAAACTCTCCAGGGACAGCACTTTTCTCTTTGCCCTCAGTGTCTGATTTATCCTCGGCGTCCTTCAGGATAATTAGCGTCCCTTTCTTGTCGCTGATGGCTTGGGACACTTCTTGTCTCATAGCTCCGGGGCTGACCTTCACCACCAACCTCTCTGACACGTCGTCCTGGGACTCAGGGGTTTTCTCCTCCACCTCCCTCAGGGTCCCGTCCATAAAGACGTCGTCGTCCATAGTGGTTGACAGACTAATCCCATGAGGCCCAGAGGAGGTGGGCCCATCAGCTGTCATACTATCCACCACATATTTCACCAGATAACCTGCTGCCTGGGGAGACACTTGGCTTATTGGACATGGATCGTTCAAGTTAGTAGACAGAGGACATGACAAAGCCAATACACAGCAGAAATAAAGAACGCACAAGGAGAAAACACACACACACACCTTTTGCTAAACAAACTTAACATAACATTTTACATATTTCAGTACATTTAAAGACTGGGCAGTCCTAAACACTGGCCATAGGTTTAATTTGAGATTTCTTCTGTTGTTTTTCTGTGATTTGCTAACCAACTTTTGTGGATGTGGTCAAGTCAATTTAAATTCTTACAACAGTTTAATGGTTTGTTCAACTACAATCAAATCTGGAAAAAACGTGCATTTGCACCACAACGGCGTCCTACTCTCAACGACCACAGGCAATTTGCAGCTCTTAGTAATCACACTTCAATTTCTCCAAGAGCTGCAAGTTCTAGTGTCCCTCTGCAGAGACAGAGGTACTGTCACTATAAGAACTAATGAGTCTTTAGCGGTTTCTAAACTTGAAAAGACAAAAAGGACGTTTTAAAAGCTTTCAAACAGCGGCCAAAGAAAGCTTAGAGAGTGTTGAGGGGGAAAAAAAAAAAGAAGCAGAAATTGACAGAAACACTGTTCTTTCAAAGAACCACAAGCTACAAGTAACTCCACATAGATAAAGGTAAAAACAAACAAACAAAAACAACAAGTCTCACACATGTTCAATATTAACTCAGTGGAAGCAGCTTACCTCAGTGATTTTAGGTTCCACCTCTTTTGTCTCATCTGCTGCTGGCTCATCTTCTTTAGTCTGCAGAGGGAACAAAACATAAATAGACATTTAAAGAAAGTCACATATATTCAAGAAAAATACAAGAACGGGCAGAACCAGTGGAACCGCATGTTCCATTGTGGCAACTCTGGATCCTAAAGCTCCTTCACCTTCTTGCCTTTTAGTCAGACACACTGGTTGTCAGTGACTCGTCTTCAGACTTTAATTAGTGCCGCTCATTTGTCCTGTGCAAGTCCATCAGATAATTTTACACATCACAAGTAAAGGAGAAACTCTGATAAAAATGCACATGTCACTGAGCACAACAATCACACCACTAATTAATGACTTCATCATCCATTACCGAGACAAATTAATATGATAATCAGTTACCGAAGACATGAGCTGATAAGAGGGAAAGAGAAACACACTCACTGAAATTAACTTTATTCAGCTCTGAATAACTTTACAGATAATTCTCCTCTGTCAAGGTGCCCATCGTCTCCTTTCATATGCACTAAAACCATTTGGGATGCAAAATGTGTGACCACACTTGCACCGTTTGAGAAAAAATAAAAATCTAGGCTCATTATGAATATTAAATTTACTGCTTTATGAGTCAATGTGCACTAAATCCTGAACTGACTACTTTTTTTTTTTTTAAAGCAAAAAAAACCAAAGGAAATCTCCTTGGTGATGTCATGCTCTACACACACATGCCATCATTCAGTCTGCTGTGGTGCTGCAGCTTACATCCAGCTCCAGCGGCTCTATCATTGGTGCCTCATCCGATCTAGGTGAGCGCAAAGGGGACGAGGAGAGTCTCTTCTCCCACTCTGTCAGACCGGGCGTGGCGATGCTTCCGTCGGTCTCCAGGAAGGAACGCTTCAATTCGCTGATGTTGGTTTGGTGCTTGACGACCTCCGCCGGAGGCTCTGTGTCCTAAAGTGGCCGATCAACCGTGATACAATGATGAGGGCAGGAGCAGCGCGGAGGGAACGACGGCCATGCTTCATGTACGCAATGGTAGCTTGCATTTCCAAAGAATTACCAAAAATACGCGGACAGCATAAAATGCAGCTCGGAAAAGATCTGCGACGTAAACTTCCGCAGACCTAAATCAGTTGCATTATTTGCTTCCTCGGCTCTTCATACTTATTGTTCACAGGCCTGTTTAGGACTTTGTCCAGGCTACCTGTGCAGCAGCTAGCACAAAACGCAAAACAAAAGCAAAAAAAGGTACACCCACATGGCAGCTGTTAAGAAAGTAGCAGCTTGTACTGAAATGCTAAAGAAGCATTTAAGACTAGCTTAATTTTCTGGGGCGGGGGGGACTGGTTTCATGCAGAGATTTACAGATTTAGTTTCATAGGTTTAGTTAAGAAGAACACTCCCAAATCTCATTCAAGGTTAATAATGACCTATTTCAACTTAGCCTGTTTTGTCATAAGAATGCATTTGGATGCTCACAGCAAGTCTAACTCCCCAAAATCTCAAATACTAGCAGCCACTCATCAGTTAGACACATCTGTTACCACTTCGATTACCAGTTAGGTTTCCTCTTACCAAAGTAACCTGCATGCACATTTCAGTCATGCATTTTTTTCTTACCAACCTCTAGCATCAGATTACTATGTCTGATAAAAACGTTTTCCCCTTTTACTCGTCTTATGAAACTATACTGCAAAGACAAGAAAGGGGGAGAGGAACTGTAAATAAGGGAATTAGATGCTTTATTAAAATCAAAATAGTTTTAGGAGAAACTGGGAGCCTCGGTTTGTACAGTATGACTGACAAATGAGGGTAAGCTTCAACGCACTGAAAAGTTACAGGTTATGAAGAACCTTGAAAACTGAAATCTGAGTCCTGGGTGTAGCAACAGCAGGAAATTAAACATAACCACGACTCCACAAAAAAGCAGCAGAAGTCTGCGCAGTGGATTTAAGCAAGAGTCTGATGTAAGGTATGATAGTGAGCAGCAGCAGCAGCAACAGCAACAGGCAAGCGAAGGCAGATGGATTGAACAAAATGACTGATGGCTGATTTGTGAGCGGCTCAGTGCATCTGATGTCGGTGTGATGCACTGAGCAGGGCTGCGAAGCAAGCCCGGTGTACCTGCGTCCGCATCTCAGAGTCCTCATCTGCTTCAGACTGGCAGCAAGTAAGGAGGAAAGCATAGAGACAGTGAGACAAGACAGTAATGCGCTATTAAAGAAGAGACGCAGATGGAAAAAAAGGTGAAGGGAAAGAGAAAGCGAGCAACAAGGACAAGCAAGCAGAGGTAAGAGAGGGAAGGAACGGGTAAAGATAATGAACAGAAACTGACAGTTAGCTAATCCCCGGCTCTGAACAACTACAGTCCACGACAAAATATGTAACAAGGAACTGCAGCCATGTCCACCTTTGGATCTTTCCACAGGTTTAAAAGGACTGACAGCAAGTTTTATCAGGCAGCTGATTTCATTTCAACTTTCCAAATCAAAAAGTGGAAGAAACTGAATAAACAGTGACTTTCTCTGCTCTATACTACACAGCTATTGAGCTTATTCTTAAATCAATGAACAAGTATTACCAACATCCACAAACCAAGTGGACGTTGACTTGTGTGATGAGTTTTTCTTTAAAAAGCTCTCTTTTCTGACTTTAAGTGTAACCACCAGTATTTAGCCATTAGCTTCTAGCAACAGCTATTTCTGATGCTGCCAGACTTCAGAAGCGATTAGATAGAAACATCCAAATTAGTTTGGGATGGTTATGTCTCCCCCTTTATGGCCAAAATGAGCGTATTACAGGAGCTTAAGCTAACAGAATCTGGCAATATTTTTCACTTCAGATGATGAAATCAGACAGACACAAGAAGCCTGTCTGAAATCCTCTTCGTTTAAAAAACGCTTTTGTTTTTAGGTATTACAAATTAAAGTCTATCATCAACAGACACTGCAACAGGTGCAGGGCTTAGCCAACAGTCAGTATTAATGGAGTCTGTAGAAAAGACTGATAAAGAGATAAAAGTGCAGATACTGTGACATGCATTTTAATACATAAAAAAGGGAAGGAACTAAAATGGCATAACAAGATCCAGAGCACGACATACACGACTTTTGCATTTTCGCAAAAAACGTTTCAGTGGTTACCAGACCTATAATTCACCGGCACTTCCTTGCTTTTCCTTTTTATTCTGTATTTCCTGCATGCCTTAATTATGATGGTTTTCTTTGTGTACAAACCTCTGTAGCGGTCATCTCTCCATCAAAGGCAAAATCAGTTTGTTCGCTGTCAGTCTGCATTCACAGACACACCCAAACGGGTCCAAGTCGAAAGCAAGAAAAACAAGAACAACCAAACTTGTGAACTTTTGACTATTTGCATTTATGCTCTACAGAAATTCTTCATAGCCACAATAATGGGGAAGATGGAAATGCATTGGCTGTTTGCACTGTCAGCTACAGATTATTAGACAATACTGCAGATACGTTCTGCAAAAGAACAACCACAAAACAAACAGTTAAAAAGCAAATGAAAAATAAGCAGAAGCAAAACAGACTCAGAGGAAGATGAAACCTTCGGTCAGTCACTTTGACATTTCAGGGTAACATTTGATATATATTTTTTAAATCAATAATACAAATTTGTGATTACGAGAGGCTACATCCTGGTTTATGTCAATCACTCCACGTGGATATGACATTTGCTGTGTAGTCACTGTACAAACACAAAACACTTGACAGTAAAAATTTGTTGCCGAACAGTAACCTGACTTTCAGGCCCTCCCCCTCCTCTCACGTCATGCATGCTGGGGTGATTAGGATGCATTTATCGGTCACCGTCTCTCTGCATCACAGCGTGTATTACACTACACTCATAATTGGTGACTGCAAAGAGTGCTGCTTGAGGGAAAGGTAGCACATCTTTGCACTCCACATGGCAAGCCTCTTCACCGAAACACTCGGTGCCCTTTTCAGCTGATGTTCTGTTTGAATGATTCATTTTAATTAGTGCTGCTCTTCTGGACGCAATGCAGAGAGACTGAGTGCAGATATATATGGATGTGTTCCCATGCAGCTGGTATGGATAACGGTTTAATCTATAAAAGCCCTGAATGTACATGATAACACTGAGATGGGTTAGCCACAAAAGCCGTGTTTTTCTTTGTGGGGTTTGGTGAAGGATTAGTGACTAAATGAAGACAGGTGACTTCTTCTGATACTCATAATCTGTAAACACAATGTGCTCATTCAGATAGTGAAATAGTCACATGATGAACTGTTTTTTTCTTCAGTGAGAGTTCATGGTAACGTGTCACTGAAGCAGCTCAGAAGCTCTTAATGTCCCTGACTATTTGTGTCTAACCCTCTCTTTAAACATACATCAAATATGAGATGGTGAGACTTGCAAGTTCATCTCCGTGTACTCGTGATGCTGATGAGGATGTAGTCTACAGGATGAATGTGACTGGGCAGAGATGAGGTTCTGAAAGTAGGAGACTGACAGACACTGGGACAGACAGTCTCCAGGTCGGCTCTGAACTGGTGAAACGGCAGAGGACACGGTAAGGGGTTAACCGATATCATGGACTGTCATTCTAAGCCAGGGGCGGGTACTGGAACATACAGGCGTCCGCAAAACACACCTCCTCTTCCTCTGAACTGTCATGGTCATGGTAACTCTGGGCTAGGGAGGCGGTCAGGGAGGCTGCCTTGGGCTCCAGGTAGCAGAGGCACAGCGCCAGCGGGAAGGAGAGGGTGAGGGCATAGGGCACAGAGAAGGAAGTGGAAAGCAGGAAGAAGAAGATGAAAAGGAAGCAGGGGATGAGTGAAGGTGACTTAATGGGGAGGAAGTTCTGCGCACACTCAGGAAGGAAGCGCATCTCTGACAGGTCAGGGAATGTGATGTAGCCATCCTCATCTAGGATGGACGACAGGTCGGGCAGGTGCAGGGAGAAGGAGAAGAGCGTGCCGCCCCGGCTCTTGCCCTGCTCCAGCCTCTGCTTGCGGGCTGACAAAAGCAGAGCCTGCTCCTCCAGCAGGGCGGCTTTATGGTCGGCGCGGGCTTGCCGGCGGCGGCACCCGGTACTGCTCTTGACTGGACTGACTGATGAAGCTCGCTTGCGGGCGTTCTCCCTGTGCCTGCGCCGTACTTTAGTTGATGAAATGGGGGATGAAGGGAGCGAGAGCTCAGAACGGAGGGGGTCAGATGTGAATGCATGAGGGGTGCACTGACGGAGGGAAATGACAATGAAGAGATGGCCGTGTGTGTGTAGGGGAAAGGAAGGGGGCGAATAAGCATGAGCACACACACGAGTATAGTGTGAGGGTCAAAGGAAAAACAAGAAAAGAAAAGCTAATTAGTAAAGCGCACAGAAAATGAGAAAAAGCATTTAGGCCTTGTCTACTGCAGAGGGTTAAGCTGATAGCAAGTGGGAAATTCTCATCAGCCAAGAAGAAGTCTATTAAGAAAGAAAGCAAAATTAAAATCTCAGAAAGGGCTTAAAACATAATAACTGCAGCTTCTAAGAAACAATCTTAGTCTTTCATGTGTAGCACCTCTCTGAATCAAACAGAAAACATCCAATGTCTCTGAAGTCCTTGAAGTCTAAATGTGGACAGCAACTTACCTTTGTGTCTTGTCTGAGCGGTGATGTGGCAGCAGGTTCTGGTGTCTCTGCTGTGTCCTTCTTAGCGTCCCCCTCCTCAGCCTTCTCTTCCTCTGCTTTTTTCTCAGTTGTTACAGTGGTGATAATGTCTCCCTTGGCAATGACTTTGGCTTCCCCGTCAGCAGCATTGTCCTTCATCAGGGTCTCGTGGTTCTCCATAATTGGAGCTGAAACACCAGAGGACAAAGATGGATGTGATGGCCAACTGCATGTCATTCACTGTGAAAAAGCTTTGATTTGCTCCTGGACATTGCTGCTATTATATCCTTTATGCATTTGTCACTGTGCTGCTAAACATGCACCAAAAATTTAACAGCTACGTTAACAGTCAGGTGAAAATATTTTTCTTCCACTTTCCCGAGGCATAGCAACTTTCTCTTGTACAGAAACACATCCAAGAATCTCTGTCTCTGAAAAACCAACACCTCACCTCCATCTAAGCTGCGGGACATGTTGTAGCGTTTGCTGGAGGTGCGTTCAAAGAACGGAGCAGGTCTGATGATCTGAGAACTGGCCCTGCGTGTCTGAGCCTGTGTTCTGCCGCTGTAGCGAAATTTGGAGCCGAGAGTCAGGAACTTCTTTGGGGGTGCCTCGGGGGATACGAGCCTGTCAGAAGTTACCAACACTCACATTATTCAAACCAAAAATAAAAACACAGATTTAAGCATAGTGCTCTGAAACGCTAACTGCTACTTTAGTGAACATTCCCCAGAGAGCCGTGGGGCTGAGCACGCTACTCAAAACCTCCCTTTTTTTTTTTGCTTAAATGAACAAACTTCGCATGTTTTCAAAACGGCAACAACTATTAAGAGTCTGGACGATGCTTCTCTCACGACATGAATTCGTGTATAATGATTAGCAGTAAATCTGTGCCGACAAAGCTGTACGATCACATGTCTGATTCACAAATTCATTTGGGAAACAATGTATTATGCATGGTATTGAGTGGAGAATAAGCTTGAGCTGCCGAGGTGCACATATTATTTATAATTAAAACTTCTCAATGCTGTGTTCTCATCACAGGTCTGTTGCTTTTTCTTACCTGAAGAAGGTGTGGTGTTCCACGCAGACTTTCCAGAGCCTTTTGGCAGCACGATGATTTGGAAGCTTGAAACCAATCGTGCTTTCAAACTGCTCGAACTGCAAGTGAGACAAAATGCTGTGGTATGAGTCACCATGGAGATCCCTTTGACAATCACAATTCATTACTTTTCCCCCTAATCATATTAATGTGTTTTTATAAGGTATTTGTCTTTAATTAAAAGGATAACTGCTTTGCATTCTAGCTTGATAATACCGTAATGAATTGTGTTCACTTAAATTAACATTTGAAAACAAAGAAGGAAATTCGCCCAACTTTCTTTTTCCCCAAAGCGTTGCTGAACTTAGCCAGTAATTGCTAGATGCCCAGAGGCAGCAGCAGTTATTGGCTCTTCTCTACTTCATGAGATTTCTGCAAGAACTGATGTCAACTATTCTAGGAATGTTTGGTTTCATTCTTCTTTCATACATGAAACAGTAACTGAACTGTTGATTTATTGTCAAATTACTGCATGAAGTCACTTTCATTATTACGGTTAGCTTTTGAAAGTACTAAATATAGTAAAGTTAAGCTTGATGGCGTTTGAGTCAAGTTTCCTCAGAGTATCAGTGGTACAGATGGTGTGTGTGTGTGTGTAACACCGATAAACGCTCTCCCCGGTTGCTCTAGACACTGAAATTAATTCCCTTTGCAGTAAAAGTACATGCACTTTGAAAAATCCAGCAACTAAGCACTGTCACATTTAGAAGGAAGCTGATGTTAAAGTATCGTTGTCGAGGAGCTACAACCTTGCTTGCTTCTAAATGTAACTGTTGTTAGTTGTTTGCTATTTTTAAGCTGTAAATGCAAACTACTAAAAATAAATAAAATAAGGTGACACTGTGAAGCAGAAACCATTGCTTCATTTGTTTTTGTGCAAATCAAAGTGACTACAAGTGCACTGAAGAAGCAACAACAAGACAGCCCACATAAAGGGAATGGTGATGGCTACAGACTTTTGCTGTCTGATGTGAGGAAATGGGGGCTATTAAGGGAGAGTTGGACTGAAGAGCTTCAACCCAGCTGCACAACAAGCATCTGCTGCTTTATGTGAGGAGAAACAGGATGAATGGTGCACGAGCACATCTCCTGGTATTTTGTCCATACTCTTGAGACACAGCAAACATTCTTGCAACAGCATGTACGGATGCGCCATCCTGGAGGAGCTGCACTACCTGTGCAACCTGACAGGGCTGCAGGTACCAGCAGGTCATGCTATCAGCAGTGACAAGGGCACAAGTGAAAACCAAAAGTAATCAGGAGAGACGACGGGAGGCGCAATGGTTTGCTGCCACCACCCGCAAAACAATTCTCTTTTTTGGTGCTTGTCTTGTTGTTGCCACTGTGCACCAAGGTAGAGGAAATGAATTCACACTGGTTAACATATCCTAACCAGACAGATTGACATCCCTGAAGTTTGACTGACTGTGTGCAATCTAGTGTCCCCTTTGAAAACCTTTGAAACAAACATGCTAAACAAGACAGCTTTAGTTTAAATGCAGATGCCTTACTTTGTTTAATACTTGCAAAAGCTAAGAGCAATAATTGGTAAAGCTGCATTCAATATTTAGAAGTGCAGCCATTCAAAAATAAATCAAAGTTAAAATCATCTGCCTCTAAATTACATATAGTGGTTCCATTATATTCTTAACCCTGGAGGTTGTTCAAAAACTCATCAGCTCTTAGAGATGTTTCATGAAGTCCAGAAGAAGTGCTACCCACTGCTGCCACAGGGTTTTTAGTAGCTACTGGCTGAATGCAGACGCCCAGCCAGGCAACTGAGAGCTAAGTTGTTGTTACTCAGTCTCTCTCTACTCCAGCTGAGTGGTCCATTGCTCTTCAGAATATTGCTTTAGTCTCCAAGCAAGAGGAAGTGCACACCAACATACCTCCATCCCACCATTCGACTTAGCAATCAAGTCAAATAAAGCGTATAATGGATGGCACGATCAGGCCCATGACTGCTTTTTTGCTGTCCTTGTGTTGTGGATTTTTAAAAGTGCTCTATAAATATGTATTTTTTTAGTTTAAGCATAGTGAAATCCCAGTGCTGTACTTTTGCCACAGATCTCAATGACACATTTTACAATCACCCAATTCCCTGCCCTAATTTTATATTCATATTTCCAACATAAATCAGCTACAGACTACAATGCACACATAGCAGAGATGGGGTATTATGAATGTAGTGGCAACAACACGTGTTAGAATTTAAATTACTGGTCTTTATAGCTGATACACAATTTCAAAAAGGTTTCTAGTTTATGTTTGCTGCTGCAAGAAAGTCATTTCCAGTATCTTCATAACGTATCTTTACCTCGCCGGGCCGGATTTTGATGTAGAAGTTGTTCCTTTTGTAGGAGATTTTGAGGATTTTGGGCCAGGCGAATCTGTTGATCCGCAACCTGTCTCTGTAGATGAGTAGGCCACTTGCACAAACTCCCAGCATAATCTCCACACCCTCCGAGTCCTGGAAACAACACAAACATCAACACACGACAAAGCAAAATATGGAAATACGTTATGTTTGAAATATTGTTTACAAGATGTTATTTAACACAAAGTCCTTGACAAGCTTTACAAAGAAGTTCACTGACCACGGCACCGTTTTCTTTTTCTTTTTTGTGGTCTCTAAAATATGAACTTCCATAGACTCTACAGGATATACGGGAGGCGTTTAGGTGACGGTGCACAGCAGGACAAAGTGGAGTTTAAGATAAGAGCCAGGTTTGTGATAATAACAGGGTTAAGCAGGCAGGTGGAGAGTAGATTCAGGCATATGGCACTCTAAACTCTTCTATGCAGGCTGTGTGGAGTTTGGATTAAGACTGAAGGGGTTCCAACTGGCAAAAGGAACAGTGAAGTTTCGGGAAATGGTGGATGAAGCACAAAAATGACGCTCTTCACTGCACAAAGCATGAGATGAGCAGGTAAAAATGAATGACGACGTTTTGAAAAGGCAGGCGCTGATCCAAAGCATGAACAACCAGCCTTAAGTGATTTGTGGGGTGCTTAAAATGACACCTTTGAAGGAAACCATGCACAAGTAGAGACCACATAGACACACACTCTCATTCGGGCAAAGCACATGGAAAGCAGCCTCTTACCTCTCCCTCAGCTGGAGCCAAGCATTCATAGAGATTCCCTACCAACTTTGCATTTAGTGAGAGAGGAGAGAAGACAAAAGAGGGATGCTGGTCTGATATGTACATCTTTTTCTCGTGTATCAAAACTGTGACTCACAGAAGCAACACTGAGCATTGATGTCTGCTCGTTTGATCAAGGCCGCTTCCGCATCTCTGTCATCTCCTCTATTCTGATCTAAATCTGTGAAGGCAATTTCCTCCCCATCATGTGCATCTAGACCCTTTTTTGACTTTCAAAGCACATTTGATAACAGATTCATATCAAGAAGACTGATGGCTGTAATTTTCTTTTATGACAACAGCGGCCCCGCTGTCCTACACCAGCTCTCTGTTTTTACCGCCCGTTTTCTAGTGACATATTTGATCCAATCTGGACAGTAGAATAAAACAGATGGGAAATTATCCAAGTCAAGCTGGGCTCCAGACCCCCTCCCACCTATCGCCCCTCTTAAACCCATCCCATCCCCAGAGAGGCAACAGTGACACAATGTCAGTCAGTCAGGGGAGCAGCGGTGGCATGTTAAATTGAGGCATTACTGTGGCAGCCATGATGTGTCTGAAGCAGCAGTGTTGTGGTAGCAAGCGTCAATACCGACTGCATGGGTGATGTGTTTGTATAAGACCTCACACAGAAAACGCCAAAAACAGTTTACGTCCACATTCTGAAAAACATGAATTGTTTTGAAACACCCACCACGTCTGACGAGGTGAAAGTCCTTCAGCTCCACCTCTTTGTTTATAGTAACAAATTAAATAACTAGTTTTTACATTTTGGTGTTTTTATCTTAGGCCTCTGTGATATCGTGGTAGCTAAGTCCATCTTTTACACAAAGACTATTCTAACCTCACATAAAGGTGAAGCCTCTCATTTGTGTAAATTAGCGATATATTCATGTACTGGTGGGAGAGAGACTTTTAGACTCTGTGCCAATGTTAACTTCATATTTAATGAGTAAATATGAGACTGAGCGATGGTTGTTTGCTTTCTTGCACATGTCGACTGTAAAGAGGGGAAAAAAGTTACTGTTTGGTTTGCATGTATAATGAAGCACGCTGTAAAAACTCACAGGTTAACCTTTAAAAAAAACAACTAAATCGATTTCCACATTTGACTTCACATTAACCAGTTAGGTTGAATTCTATAGACTGATATATCATTGTGTTGTAAGAAATATTAATAAATAAATACTTAAGATTTGTTGCGATTTGCTACCTTAGCGTGGTGGAGGTCCACACCGTACATGGATAGCTTCTTGGCATTTTCCAAGAAGTGCATCTCGGCATCAGCCGGTGACATCCCCCTGAATGCACACAACAGAGCACGTCAGACATAAACACGTAAGGCAAAGAGATTTAAACCTCTCTTTTTTTCTTAAAAGCAGACTTAAACCTTTCTGACCAATGTGACGAGAGAGAGAGAGAAAATCTCTACATGGATTATTAGCAGGATTATAGCTTGAAAGATTTTGGAAAAAGGCTGTTTTCATGGATGTTTTTAGCTGAAGTTCTATTGAGAATTCTAAGTGTATCCATTTTTAGATTGTCTAATAGGGCTGCCACAAACAATTATTTTGATAGTCGACTAGTCACCGATTATTTTTGCGATTAGTCGACTAATCAGATCATCATCCATTAGACATAAAACTACAGCTTATTGCACCAGCAGCATCTGCTCTTATATAACTATCATTAGCTTACAGCTTTAAGTGTTTAAGGTCTGTGCTAACTAAAAATAAAGACAAGATGATAGTTTATTAAATTTTAATGAAATTTGCAGATTGTTTCGGTGAAGTTTAATAAACTCCTTGCTATCTAAAATATAACAGGACACTGGAGTATATTCTCCAGCATCTCACACTTCTGATAATCAGCTGTCTGCTTGATGTTTATTCAGCTGTGTAAAAACTATAACTTTAATCTCAGACAAACTGATTTACTCAGGAACAAATAAAATACTAAAAAAAAAAAAAAGCCAAACAATAACATTTTAAGTTATCTAAGTGACTCATATATATTTAACCTGAGTAGCGAAAGACGGCGGTGGGTTTGAAAACGATTTGCGGGGAGTCCGGTGTTCTCACGGCGCTAGTGAGCCTAGCCCCGGCTCGCTAACGAGCTAGTGGGTAACAGATGTCTCCGAAAACGTCGGAGCGCTTTTGAAAATATGTGGTGTCCTGATAAACTGAGCAGATATTTGAGGTTTACACAGCTACATTCTCGCCTGAAAATATGTTAAACGTTTATTTTGTGACCCAGAAAGAATAATAAGAGTAACATTAAAACTAACTAGCTGCCGCCATTGTTGGAAACTGCGCTGGGCCGCGCTATGAATTCTGGGACACAGCTGCTTCTTCTTCTTCTTCTTCTTCGGGGTTTAACGGTAGCTGACATCCTTGTACATGCAATGCTGCCATCTTCTGTTTCAGTCCGTTATTACACTCTTAAATCCTGCCACATATTCCTGCGTCTTTTGTGATCGTACAAAGTTTCAAACGACGCGTCGACTATTAAATCAGTCGTCGACGATTTTGATAGTCGACGTAATCGTGACTAGTCGACAAATCGTGGCAGCCCTATTGTCTAAGACCCTAATCCTGGAAATGTCACTGCAGCCAATGGACCAGCATCAAATTACAGACAAATCATTGCAATAAAGGGGAATGAGGGGGCTCAAAAGAGAGACTTAGGTCAGATTGTGAATGTTCACTCAGATTCACAGATTGATTCAAGGCCTAATAATGACATAAAAACTAGATGTGCAATTCAACTTCAGATTTATGAAGAATTTGACCAGAGGACCTTATTACACACGTCATCACTAAATGCAAACAGAGCATTTTATTAGTAGAAAAAAAAATGATGGGTCCTTTTTAGTGCTGTCAACGTTAATTTCGTTAAACTGACGTTAACGCGCTAACTCACTAACGACATTAACATCATTTTAACGAGATTAACGCTGACAGCACTAGTCCTTTTATGTTCTATGTATCATATGCGATCCATTCAGTGAGACGAGAAAAGCAGTTTATATTTTCTAAAAACATTCTACGAACATGTCATGTGTCATTTCCACAGAAGAAATTTAAAGTGACATGTTTATGACCACCAATAATAAATTCACTGGACTATTTGACACCCTTCTGACTCTTTCTATTAATAAATAGCACTACAGATACTAACTTGTAAGTCTTGTGGAGCTCCATGACCTTCTCCTCTAGCTCTTTGGTCTGGTTGGGTGCGAAGCGCAGTTCACTGAGGTAGTCGCTGGCGAGTTCCTCTGAGTCATAGTCTCCAAGTTCGGACTGCGCTGTATACGAGCCCAGCACCGTGTGGGTGGCAAAGGAACAGGGCAGGCGACCTGAAACTACATCATCCCTCAGCTGCAAGCACAGGTAGTACCTGAGAGAATGAGGACAAAATATACAATATATATGTAAACAAAACTGCAATTTCGTGTTTTTTAAAAAAAAAAAAATCATATCTAATGTCTGGATTTTCTCATTTCTTTGAAAACTTCCTGAGATTTTTAAGTGCTAGAAGTACATTTTTATGCATCCAAGTCTATAAAAGGTTTATAGAAGAACATAAGCAAAGGACAGCAAAACCGACCTTGTGATGTCCTCAGTCAGTTGTGAGGGGTCTGGTGGGTAAAACTTTACATTGAAAGCAAAGTTCCAGGGTCCAGCTGAGGTATCGACAGAACATCAAATGATTAAAAATCAACATTCAACAACATCAAAGGCTTCACTTGGAAATTCAGAGGATATAACAATCAGGTAGCTTCACTGGATTGCTGCACTCACTCCTGATCTGCTTCTTCAGCTCCTTGGAAGGATCCAGCCAATTCTGCGAGACAACCACAGAAGATGAAACATGAAATCATCTCTAATTTGGGAGCAAATTACCAAGAACTCAGAGGGGGAAATCCTGCCTGGTATGCATATGTAACAGTTATCTTATAAATGTCTTCTTGAAAGAAACATTTAACTTCATTTCCTACCGTCGATGAACCACTTTCCAAGTAAAAATATATAACATGTTAGTTAATAAGATTGCCTTAAAATAAAAAAAGTACCTTTTGATTCTCTACATCTCTATATGTAATGCCAAAATAGTCCTTCTCTAGTAGGTTGAGGTGATCACACACTTTATCAAAGAGGAACTGGCCCTTGGCTCGTTTCTGTGAACAGAAAAAGAATAAAAGCACATGTTGAATGCAGAGTCATTTGATGGGTATACTGATGTGAAACATTTGAACATACAGAACACAGAAACTCATTTAAAATAAACAGTCACACCGAATTAGATTAGTAGGATTGTGTAATTTCTTTTAAGAGTTTTTCCAGTAATGCAAACTCTTCATTTGTCCTGATTTGCTTAACAATTACCCACAAAATAATGATAAACACAAACAATAAAGCAATATCATTAATCCATGTTGCAGCTTAAAAAGCTATTTTATGCTGCCGTGGGACTGCGTTCCCCTTCAAGTCCTTCTCTTCTTATTGTTATCTCGATAATTAAATGAAAGTGAGCTCATCTCTGCAAAACCCCATTATGAATATAAATTTGTGAAAATGAAGCAAATTATTATTATTATTCTGCTGCGTGATGTAAGCCTGGGTACCGGAGACACAATCCACCAACCTGGCAACTCTGGATCGATTCCCTCTATAAAAAGCATAAACACACTTTCAAATTCCTGACCATTGGTTGCGTGAATGCATTACATCGATCGACTGCACATCTGAGTGCTGGACGTCATCAGCTGGAGCTTTGTCATCCCCCCCTCGTGAAGAGGTTGGACTTCCAGGACTCATTTGACCAGCTCACAGAGGATATTTTAAGGCCCGAGTTGCCATGACACAGACGTCTTCTGCTTGCACAAAACCAATGCCAGCTCGTCACGTTTGGATCGGCTGAAGCCCACAGCCACAGCCTAACCTATCCAGAACACGGCTATTTATCTGCCACACTCACATGGATGCAATAATACATCCTGGATGTGAAACAAAGAACTAACGGGTGTGTGCATGAGCACACACACATCTTTAAATAAGAAGATTCTTGCATGTGTGTGCGCGTGTGATTTTAACAATGCTGGTAGAGGTGCTGGTGGCAGAGAGTTAATCCTACCAGAACATCTCCGAGGGAATTAGCACAGTTATGTCAGACTACTGCTGCCTGGGTGTGACAATCTCCTCTTAATGCAACACTTAAAGCTGGCTGGCTTAAATGACGCAGACAAAAAAAAAAAAAATGGCTGTGATATGCAAACAGAGGTTTTCAGATCAGTCAAATAAGCTGCCAATCATTAAACTATATCTATAAATAAGCTAATGGGGTACTGCACACGTATTCCTGGAGTTCTCTAGCAGAAGAAAGACCAGAAATCAGAAGTATACTGATCTTAAATTGTGAAAGCTTGATCAATCAGGACAGTGAGACCGTCACAGAGGTTAAACACTCCTAAGGATTAAAAACTGATTGTGCATCAAACCATGCATTATGGTTTATCTGTTACTTTAATTAGTTTTCTAGTCATTTTAAGAACACTTTCAGTCATTACTTGACCTATAAAATGTTAGACAACACATTTTTCCAGAGTCTTTGTTCCCTTCAGGCATCCTGTGTCATCCAACTGACTGTCCAAAAGCCAACAATAATAATTTCACAAAGATAAAAGACTAAATTTGATTAACTGACTATCAAAATAGGCTAAATAACTGCCTGCCAACAGACTCACTGACTAATCACTTTAGCTCTAATTAAAGCCAAAATTTAGCATGAATTCTCATGTCCTTAAGAGAAAGGATGATTTAACTGAAAGCAATTCAACACATTGTGTGGGATGTTTTTCTGCCTCCAACAACCTTTGAAGTGAGGGAGAGCGGTTCAGCTGTTCTGTGTCATAGAAAATGATAGGAAACGATTAGTGCGGACATTTTTCCCCCCACAGGAGGAAATTAAATTGAGCTGGAAAACTACAAGGTCAGGAGGATAAAAATGTCAAATCCTGACATTCTGGACCAGTTTCAAGTCTGGACTGGGAGGAGGAAAAGAACTCCCTGGCAATTATGAGGGTCTTCTGACATCAGCTGTACTACTGTGTTAAACACCATAAGCTGACCTGGCTTTTGTCCGGCTCACCCTCAGCTGCAGGAGCACACAGAGCATTTTTTCCCCCTAAAGCTGAAATTAAATTCTTCTGACTGGTCATGTTAGTGCCTTAACTGTTGCTATGAAAAGCCTTACAGGAAGCAGTGAACTTATTAGTCTCCTGCTTTATATCATAGTGATTGCAAGTATTAGTCACTGTTGTAAACAATGCACAAATGGAGACACCTTTACTGTGATTAAGAGCATTATCATAATACACCAAATCCACCGTCATCTGGAAGTATTCCCTAAAATAATGGATCTTAGTGTTCAGAAATAGTAAAGTGGGGCAAAGAAAGCCTTTGCTTTGCCCATCCTAGCAGGTGGGCAGCACTGGGAGCTTACAGGATAGTAAGCAGATGGGATGCAATAAGTAAACACTAAGTATTAAGATGAAAAAAGAAAAGAATTTAAAATTAGAAACTTTATTTAATTATCAATTTTTCTCTTTTGTGAGCTCCTTATAACTGACTGTCTATTCATAATAATCTGAAGTAAACTCAATTAAAATAAACAAATGTACTGATACATTATAAATAAATCTCATAAGGTAACATGTTTGAAAGCACACGATTAGGTCACATCTTGCTGCTGTCTGGTGTAACCCTACTGATTACACACACAAGATCAGTTTGCTTAAGAAAAGCATCAATAACGTTTTCTGTGAATCTGGAGGAGTGGACTTCAGTCAGAAAAAACCTAAAACAACAACCCTTGGTGGTAAAGGTTATCTCAGCTTTGGCTTAAAGACCTTTATCTCTTAATATTAAGCTTACTTTAAACCATTTACAAGCCAACCAAGCCAAACTAAAACCAAAGATGCTGCTTAGTTGTGTTTGTGTTTTGGTGCTTGAGCCATGTTTGGTAATAACACAGAAGGCACGTTGCCTAGCAGCAGTAAATTAGTAAATGGCCTGCATTTGTATAGCGCTTTTCTAGTCCATAGGACCCCAAAGCGCTTTACACTACATTCAGTCATTCACCCATTCACACACACATTCACACACTGGCGATGGCAAGCTACATTGTAGCCACAGCTGCCCTGGGGCGCACTGACAGAGGCGAGGCTGCCAGACACTGGCGCCACCGGGCCCTCTGACCACCACCAGTAGGCAAACATGGGGTTAGTATCTTGCCCAAGGATATTTGGCATGCAGCCAGGATGCAGCCTGGGATCGAACCACCGACCTTCTGATTAGTGGCTGACCTGCTCTGACCTGCTCTGCCACCTGAGCTACAGCCACCCAGGGTGAGATACCCCTTTACCCCTCGTGTGACCCTCGTGAAAAAAGGGTCCCGTTTGGGTCCCTTTTTTCACGAGGGTCACACGAGGGTTAAATTACCTGCCATTTGTGAAAGAAGGCTTCAGAGTCATGTTTTGAATTTTTCAGGTTGTGTAACACATTTATTAAACATTTCAATAAAACATGAAATGTTTTTAATTGAAAATTCTCAAAAATGTCTTTGTTTTCTTAAAGTGTTCATATTTTAGACCATGTGTAGCTCTTTCAGCATAAACTAAAACAAATAAAAAAACTTTTTCTGACTTAAGGTTAACAAATCTGGACTGATCCCCCACTTCCACATCACCATCCTTAATAAAAGTCCTTCCAGTGGCACAGTGGGCCTTCGTAATCATGCCAACCCACTGTGTCAATGACACCGATTCCCTCCAACAATTGCCCCCATTGCCCCAAACCAGCCAGCCAATCCCTCCATCCCAGCCCCTGGTGGGGAGGAATCCACTAAAGGAGATTTGCAGAGGGGGGTCTGCTTCTCTTTTTCAGCCTGAACACGTTTTGGGAATCCTACAAAGTTTCCTAACTTTGACAAAAGACTCAACTTTGCTATGGAAGAAATATTTCATGAGCCAAATGTCACATAAGTTCAGAAGTCAGACTTACTCCTGAATTAATGACACTCAGACAGAAAGAAAGACTGTTTGAAGGGCAGAAAGCAGCTGTTCGGCTGTGGAGCTAAACTCATATTTACAACAGAAAGGCATTTGCCTCAAAGGCTCTATTAGTTGTGAGGTTATTCCTGAATACTCGATACTTAAAGACTGCAGCTTATCAGAGGGTCCCACTCAAGCGAACAGTTCTGCTTTAGAAAAACTTTACAAAGCAGAAATAATAAGATAATACAAATGGAGAAATTCAAAACAGTCTGACACAGTTGGTCAAAACCACACAGCAAACCGACAAATAAATAAATAAATAAATAAAATTCTTTGACAGATTATCGAGCTCTGAAAGTAATGACTCCATCCACACTAGGGCTGAACGATTATGGAAAATAATCTAATTGCGATTTTTTGCCCCAATATTGCGATTGCGATGCGATATGCGATTATTTTTTAAGGTCTTTGTGTTCTGTATTATTAAACAAAGACAAGCAATACATCATATAGTATGGCCAATACTATATTACATTAATTTTAAACTGTTCTTTCCTGGAAGACAGACCTCTGTTATGATGACATGAGGTGATGCATGAATTGATGACTGACATTTTTATTTAACTTCTTCAATCACAACAGTATATTTGAACATACACAATAGTTTATTTTTAGCTTACAAACATCTGAGCATAAAGTGCTGACAAGGAACCCTGGTGTAAACATTAAAATGAAAGTCAGTACAATGTGCAGATTGCAGAAATATACATAAACAAAATCAGTGGCTTTACCACACTCAGTTTTTCGACATCTGTGAACTACTAGACAGTCATTCAATTAAAAAATAATATTAAATAAATAAAACTAATAAATAAAAAATACACACATCTTACTGATCTCTGCAGTCAGTAACATTACACATAAAGTGCAAACATAATAGCAATTGTATAAACACACACACAAACACGCCTTTAAAGTTTAAAGGCGTGAAATTGGACGGTCTAGTTCTGATTAGCGTCACCGCTGTCTCGGTGGAGTTTAATAAACTCGGCCGTCTGCTTCTTGCTATCTAAAATATAACCAGACACTGGCGTAAATTCTCGACTGTCTCATACTTCTGTTTAATAAGTTTTCTGTTTGACGTTTAGTCAGCTGTGTGAAAACCAAGGAGGAACCCACCCGGGGGATTAATAAAGTTTTATTTTATCTAATCTAATCACTTTAATCTCAGCCAAACCGATTTACTCACGAACAAACAAAACACTGAAAAAAGCCCAACAATAACATTTTTAGGTTGTCTAAGTGACTTATATATTACGTTTAACCCGAGCAGCGAAACTCCGCGGTGATCTGAAAATGATGTGCCGGGAGTTGTGCCGTTCTCGGCCGCATCAGTAACCCTCGAGCTCCCGGCTAGCTGTCGAGCTGGTGGGTAGCAGACGCCTCTGAAAACGTCGAAGCACTTTTGCAAATATGGGATATCTTGATAAACCGAGCAGATATTTGATGTTTACACAACTACTTTCTCGCCTGAAAATATTTTAAAAGTTTATTTTGTGACCCTGAAAGATTAGTATGAGTAATTTTAAAACTTAGTAGCGGCCGCCATTGTTGGAAACTGGAGTTTGGCTGGGCCGCGCTATGAATTCTGGGATATGGTAGTAATTTGGACAGCCTTCGGCGCGTCGCTGTGACGTAATCGGTCTACAAATGCGGCCTCAGGAGGATGCAGCCCATGAATTTGGACATGTCCAGAGTATAATCGCAGCCTTTGCGGTTAGAAAATTGCACTTGATCATGTCGCGATATTATCGCAAATGCGATATATCGTTCAGCCCTAATCCACACCCCGCCATGCTAATAATGATTAACAACCAATTCATGCTCCATTTCTTCGCCTCCCAAAATATCCCATTTCCATATTTAATTTCCCTATATTATGATAAAAGCCATGCTTCTAGGCTAGTGTGGGGTTCCGAGTTTCACATTTACAACACAAAGACACATGTTTTTCCACTGATTGTTGGCTCTCTTTTCCTCAAAGGGTTTATTTCTGGAGAGCAGATGAGCTTTGAAGTAAGAACTGAACATTTAAGAACCATTACATGAATATTTTGTTCCCCCCTACAGACTACCCAGAGAAGGTTTGGAGGAAAAACAAAATCCCATAAAACAGTTTGACAATGCAAATGCGAGTGTGCAGAGAAAAGCGTGAAATCACTGCTTCTAAGCAGGGCCGTCAAAACAGCAGCTTTATTCTGTTAATACAACGTGCAGGGATCATAAAAGTAACACACAGATGAATTCTGGGTAATGGAGAAGACCACTGGCACAAGCTATCAAATCATGTGAGTACTGATGATCACTGACGCTCTGACAGGAAACATTTGTTTTATATATTAAAGCAATACGTAAGGTTGCTCACATCGTTCAACTGTAATAATAATAATAATAATAATAATAACAATAATAATAATAATAATAATAATAATAGTGCAGTGGAACGCCATGAGCTGCATTTCACATGCAGAAGGAAAAATAAAGATAACTTTACTTGACAAATGTGATGGAACAGGGCTCATAAACAAGTTCTTATATAAACACGACATAAAGGGAGCCAACCAGCCATTCAGCAGTCAGAGCTGAAAACACTAGAAATCAGCCGATTCTGGTCCCCACCAGGCGATCGGAGTGTTTACACACATCTTCAACCTTTCCCTCTCTCTGTCTGTAGTCCCAGCCTGCTTCAAAATGGCCACCATCGTCCCTGTACCCAAATCCTCCACCATCTCCTCACTGAACGACTGGCGACCTGTAGCCCTGACCCCCATCGTGAGCAAATGCTTCGAGAAGCTGATCAGGGACTTCGTTTGCTCTGCACTACCCGACTCACTGGACCCTCTACAATTCGCATACCGCCACAACAGGTCCACTGATGATGCCATAGCCCTGACACTACATACTGCCCTCTCGCACCTGGAGAAGAGAGACACGTATGTGAGAATGCTGTTTGTAGATTACAGCTCAGCATTCAATACCATCGTTCCCTCGAAGCTGGACAGGAAACTGCAGGATCTAGGACTGAGCAGCTCCCTCTGCAGCTGGATCCTTAACTTCCTGTCTGACAGACGCCAAGTGGTCAGACTGGGCAGCATCACCTCATCCCCCATCACACTGAACACTGGTGCTCCACAGGGGTGTGTACTGAGCCCTCTCCTATACTCACTCTACACCTACGACTGCACAGCCACTAACAACTCCAACATCATTGTGAAGTTTGTGGACGACACTACAGTGGTGGGTCTTATCACCAACGGTGATGAGACGGCTTACAGGGAGGAGGTCAGCGCCCTGACCCACTGGTGTCAAGACAACCATCTCACCCTCAACGTCGCAAAGACAAAGGAGTTGATAGTGGACTTCCGGGGGTGCAGAGAAGTACACACCCCCATCACCATCAACGGCGCTGCTGTGGAGAGAGTGAGCAGCTTCCGGTTCCTTGGTGTACATCTGGCTGAGGATCTTACGTGGTCAGTACACACAAACAAAACAGTGAAGAAGGCGCAGCAGCGCCTCTTCTTTCTCAGGAGATTGAAAAGATTCGGCATGAGCCCCCGCATCCTCAGGACCTTCTATCGCTGTGCCATTGAGAGCATCCTCACTGGATGCATCACCACCTGATATGGCAACAGCACCGCCTACAACTGCAAAGCTCTCCAGCGAGTAGTGCGGTGCTCTGAACGGATAATTGGAGGTGAGCTTCCCTCCCTGCAGGACATCTACAGGAAGCGGTGCCTGAGGAAAGCGGGAAGGATCATCAAGGATTCCAGCCATAAACTGTTCAGACTACTTCCATCAGGAAGGAGGTTCTGCAGCATCCGGTCCTGTACCAGCAGACTGAGAGACAGCTTTTTCCATCAGGCCATCATAGACACCTCAGCTTCACTACTGGAACTTCAACATTATGCACTCCATACTGTACAGTAATGCCCCTTGTTTTGCACAATATCCAACTGCTAACCTCTGTATATTCTATTTGTGTTTACTCCATTTAATTTTTAAATATGCACACACACACACACACACACACACACACACACACACACACACACACACACACACACACACACACACACACAGTAATATGCATACACTCTTATATTGTACATATATTTATTCATATAATTCTCAGATTTAGCCATTCTTATATTTTGCTTGTTCTTATGTTATTGTATTTTTGCACACCTCTGTTGCTTGTGAAGCTCGCACACAAGAATTTCCCTCACATGTACTGTACCAGTGTACCTGCACATGTGATGTGACAATAAAAGTGATTTGATTTGATTCTTGCCTTCTCTTTTTGGACCTGAACAGTTTCCATGTGGCTCGAGTCTCTTACATATTAAAGTAGTGACGAAGCTGATGGAAACAGAATATTTAAAATGACCACCACTCTGTGTTAAACTTAAAGCGTCTCACCTCTACATTGAGCGTGAAGTCTAAGCCATCCAGCAGAGTGACTTTACACTGCATGATCTTCACCTTCTTGACTCCTCTCAGCGGAGACCTAGACAGACGACTGGTGGATGACCTGTGGGATACCAGATCCTCTTCCTGCTGCTCCTGGCAAAAAGAGGAAAATGTGTCACTTAAAAATAATGAGAATAATACATTTACAATAACAGTTTTCTACATTTGGGATAGAGCTGAGTGGAATTTCCTTGTTAAAAGTAATGAGCTGCTTCTACCTTGTCATGCTAATTGTGGATAGAGGCATTAACGTCTCTAAATGTCCACCAGAAGAGAAGTTTCCTTACCTAAATGACCGTTAATGTAAACCTAAAAATAGACACTGGGACCCTGACTGAGTGTAATCAGGTCCCACTGAGAACAGCTAGGGGTGTACCGCCATTTTGTCTTAAGGAGAGAAAATCCAATTTTCCACTTCGCTGAAAACAAAGCCTTTGCTGACTGACTTTATGCTGAATAGACGCCGTTGCTTCGAGATATTTTTCTTTCTTACATACAGTGAATTTAATTCCCCCCTTTTATTCTGATGAAGAACATTTCTTATCTTGCTCTTCAAGCCATTTTCATTGCATTGTTCCTGCAGTATCTACTGCAGCTCATGTGGACTACTCTCCCCGTAGACTCATTTTGATGTAGTATTAAACAATAGAAGCAGAATAAGATGACTCTAAAGAACACAAGAATGAAAGGTCAAGTTAACATTTCTAGGAAATACCACAAAACACATTCTCCCCCCCCCCCCATTTGTTTTGACGTATGACTGGTGAGAACAGGCACCACAGATGTATGAAATCACAGTTACATGTGCACCCTGCTGGAGAACGTGCCTCGCAGGGAAGGCCGACAGTGTTGTGTCAGACTGGTGCAATTTCCCCTCAGTCTTGCTCCTGGCAATTCCCACAGCTCTAACACTGATGGTGCATCACTGATCATCCTCAGTGTGGAAAAACAAGGGGTGCATAATGTTGCTGTGTGAATTTGAAAGAATCTTGGGGTCGATTAGCTCAGTGGGCAACACTGCAAGTTATAAAAGAAGATCATATATATGTATAACTATTCCCCTGGAGCTACTTGGATCTAGGAGAATAGCAATGTTCACTTTGGACCAAACCACAAACTGTAGCCTGAGAGGTGAAGCCAAAAGGGAGCTGCCTTAGCATTTTCTCTAGTGGCCAGCAGGGAGCGACTCATCTATATGCAAAAAAGAAATCTCAGGTAGAAACCTGTAAGATAATGATCCCACTTCTCACTTGCCTTATTATCCCAGCAGGTGCTTTCCTAATCACTTTATGGTAACAATTGCCCATTCAATTGCTTCAATTCCTGATCCCGATTTCGATAAAAGCAGATGACGGAGCAGGAATGCTTTAGGACATGGCTATGCTGTGACTGACGAGTCACTACTGTGTGAGCACGCAGTGTCCTCGGTTTCTCAGAACACATGTTTGTGCTGGCCATATTACACCCATCTTTTATATCCAGTCTCTGTATACATCTTAAATATCTCACCAAGTGCTTGACTAATGTCTGAGAAATGCAGCACAAATAAGCATTACCCTGGGAAGACAGGGTAGTAATTGGATTCCCAGTATTTTGAATCCAGCGCCATCAATAGTCCAAGATTTTTGGTTTATGACTAAAAACCCCATTCCTAAGGACAACTGAGGCCAAAGGGAATATGCTGCTCTTTTAGCAACGCTAAATAGCTTTATAAAGATTGCAGACACAGTCAAGTTTTAGCATCTGAATGAAAGCAATGCTGCGCCCATGTAAAGCCTAAAGCTGAAATTAAAATCTGGCTACCACAGAAGTGTTTAATGTAGACAAATGATATCAATAACATCAATGCAAAATATTGTACAAGTCAGACTTTGTTAACATGAAAACATGTCATTTATTTCATCACCGTTTCACCACATTACCCTGCATTGTATATAATTAATTTATCCATCACATCGCCCTGCGACTGCTGCTCTCTCATTACAGCCTGTTATGATTCACGTGTAAGCTTCTTTTCAACAAAGGCACCATTTAAATCCTTCTCCTTTCCACATCATGATAAGAACCTGCTGAATGAGTGGGGTTGTGAGCCTGAGCACATTCAAACTATGGTTACACGCTCCAACATATTAAGAAGTTCAAAGTTCAAAGTCACCAAAAAAAAAAAATTATTGAACATGGATTTAAAGTTTTCTGAGTGAGTAAACACATCCTAGACGTTTAAAGCAACACAAACACTATGTAGACTGGGAATGTGACCTGTTAAGTTGTTTGAGATGTAACTTTTTATATACATTTTCCACTAACTACCACAGTAAGAGACCACATCTACAAGCATGTGCAGCTGGTGAAAATGTTTTTCTTTCAAGTAATAAATTAGAGAAGAAGCAGGGATCTACCTCACACTGAACCTCTGTAGTTTGGAAGCACTGGAAATTCAATCTGTAGATCGATTAAATAGTGAGCCAGAAGGCTGTTTGGGCCAAAACCTGAAGACAAGCACTTAGTGCTCAGATAACATCAGTAGCTTCCCAGGCTTCATCAGATATAACATGGATAGGCTAAAGGGTATAATATTATACTACCAGAGATCACTGTTCTCTGGTTTTAGACTCGTCCAGCTTCTTTGTCAAACATG
This sequence comes from Aulonocara stuartgranti, assembly GCF_965226115.1. Classification (NCBI taxonomy): domain Eukaryota; kingdom Metazoa; phylum Chordata; class Actinopteri; order Cichliformes; family Cichlidae; genus Aulonocara; species Aulonocara stuartgranti. The sequence goes on from NC_138954.1 coordinate 11,265,885, forward strand.
TAAAATCATTTAAACATGTTCATGCGTCGAAGTGGTGTGCAATCTTATGGATACATTTTAAAATACACCAAGTCTTCATCATAGTTCAGACTCAACTCAACGGGTTTAATTCCAGGTTGTTCCCTAAATTCTTCCAATCATTGTCCCCACAGCTGCAGGAAGTTGCAAATTGGGAGAGATGTAAAAAACAGTCAGTACAACAAATGATTGTTGTGATGATTGCAAATAATGCCAGGTTTCTACTGAACTACATTCATAAGTTATTCAACATAACAGCAAGGATGGCTGTGGCATCCTTGCTGTTATGTAGACAAGTTATTTAGAAAACCTGTGAAAGAGGCAAAACACAAAGACGGCAAAATAAAACAACTAAAATCATCCCTCACCAAACTGCCCGTGCGTGTGGCCGATCAGTGACAGTGACTATATCTGTCAAACTGCCTTAGTTGCTGTAAAGCCTGAAAACAAAGCATCCACAATTGAAGGTTTCTTGATCTATCCGTCTTCCCATTTCTAATATATAAAGCTCTAACTGAACACCAGGCTTTCCTCAAAAACAAACAAATGCATCTGACGCATGGTTGTAACCGCCATGGAGGACTGAGGTCACGTCTTCACATTCTCTCCCCCTCCCCACGTTCATTTCCATTTTTTCCTCACAAAGCCACAATTCATTCAGAAGAGGGATGAATGGTGTGTAATGTTTTGTCAAATTCAAAAGGATCTATACAATGTTTACACCACAAAAGAATCATTCTTAAATAAAGTGGCAAAGTTTGTTTTGTTTTTTTCCTAATATTAAATTCAGTAAAAGTATGTTTAAAGGAAAATTATGGTGGATGCGATGGATGGATGTTCCATTTTTAAAAGAAGTGACAGTGGGTGGATGTGGTTACAAAGAGGCTGACCTGTTCTTTCCTGGCCGGGGTACTGTGTCCGACGGCGGCTGGAAGCTGCTCCGGTTGGTTCTGAGGCAAGGCGGGTTCGGCTGCCACCTGGCTGGGTTGGGATGCCGCTTTTGCTTTCCCCTTTTCTGTCTCCTTATTCTCCTGTGGCTGCTTGGCCTCCGAGTCGGCGCCTGATTCAGTTGTCATGGTAAATCACACTGGAGTGGAGGAAAATTGAGGGTAAAGAGGAAAAGTGGATGAGTCAGCTGACTTGTTATGAATTGATGCAGTGCCGCTTTTTGGGCCCGTCTAACGATAAGCTCCCCTCTGATGCAAATGCAGAGATGTGGATATTGTTTGACAGCAGAATAGGCATGAATGCAAGTGGCTTTGGTGCACTCACGTCCCCCTTTTAACTAATCACAGTAGTGTCAGTAGCTGACAATGCTAAGGGCTTGGACTGCTTGTACCATGACGTCAACAAATTCTACAATATATCCAAAGCTCACTAAGGGGAATTAAACAAATTTAAAATAATATCTGCAACTGTAACAAATATCTATTTCTGCAAGTATTTTTTTTATAAATTGGTTTCTAAAATATGAGAAAAAATAAGTCTAGGAAAATGTCTGAATATATTTGCCAATTACTTTTGTCAGTTTATTAATCAAATAATTTATGAACTTCTGCAGTTGTTTCACATTCTGATAAAAGCATCTGTGAAAAATTTACATGTGTAAATCAATTAAATTGGCCTAATTTGCTGATTAGGAGGAAATTAAGTGAGAAACCATAATAAAACGATTTAAATTGATTAAATATTTGAATGAATCCGATGGAAATGTCAAACATCTCAAGCTCTCCAGTGTGGAGCTCCACTATTTTTTGCACAAGACAAAAAAAACATCACTTTATGCTTCCTACCTGTTGTTCAGACAATTCTGGGAATTTGAAGTTGGAAAATATTTTACATTTTCGAAGCAAATATCAAAAATAAACAAAAAAAAAATAAAAAAATCAAACTTAAATATATTAATTCCACAGAGGAAAACTAAATGAAAAGCAGCAATTCACTGGAGAAAGCAGAAAGTAATCTGCCTTTTTCTTATCTGCAGTTACTTTAACAACACAAAACAGCTGATTAACTCTGTATTAAAGTACAAGCCCCCAGTTTCTCTGTAGTGTTTACACTCAGGAATCCAAAGTGTCTGAGCTGCACCAGTACGTGTTTTTCATGGCATGACCTTCTGCTTCTGTGAATAGCAGCATACCAGCGATGGATGTGGTCCCAAGGGCCTGAGGCTGGGTAATGAGGATATATCTAATGGCTAGATTTGACAAACAAAAATGACAGAAAGGACAGCTCACACCGGAGGCTAACTGTACCCACAGTCTTTGACACTGGGATGTGGGGTTTGGAGGCTGTTTGTGTGTGGAACGGCATACTGCGCCTCTGCTGCACAGAGCCTGGGTTTTGTAGTATGGATGCCTGTCATTCTGCTGCTGGTATGCTTTTCCCTGAGCTCTATTTATAGGGCTGTGTTTACTGCAAGCACGGAAGATTCCAAGGAAGATCTACTTCTAGCTGTGGGCATGGTCAGCACTGTCTGGATCAACAAAACCAACACTTCTTAGGGGCCATACCCAAAATAATCAAACAGTCATTAAGAAATGGCAACATCTGCAACTCAAACATTGAGCACATTAAAACAAGATAACATCTACTTGGTATGACTGATTACATCTGATTGTTACAAGCCTTTCAAGACATTTTACCAGACTGGAAAAAAAAAATCTCTGAAAACCTTAAAGATTTAAATTTGGCAAACACGTCCAGCTCCATGCGTCTAGATTATCAACAGCTGGACTACATGACCTCATGCCTCGGATGCGTTGTTCATCTTGCACTTTTTAGCTTCAACATAGTTTTGAGCTGAATAGACTCAAGGTTGTGTTGTCAGCCCCTTGATTCAAAGCCATTTGGTATTAGCTGCTAATTCTAATGCAGAACGATGCTTTACTTAAACAGGCAATTGCTTTTTGAATGCCAGAAAATATTTCATCTTCGCTAATGAGCACTCCTCTTAAATCCTGATGGAATTGCTTCAAACTAGCAGTTCAAAAATAATGCAAACTCAAACTTTGCCAAGTAGCAGAAACACTTCAAACCAGCATGTTGTTGGTCATTTAATGGATCAGAATGATGCTGATATAAAGCAACAGTAATTCATGGACTCAAATCAGTGGAAACTATGCTTTCTAAAAAGTCATGAGCATTCTAAGCTCTAAGGGTCACTGAATGCAACGTGCTGATCAAACACTTTTCAACTTCAGACCTCATAAAAAGGGCTATAAAGATGACCTAATCAAGATTAAAAGCCTGAGCAGCAGCACTTTGAATAAACGAATAAAGTCACAAGGTCCAAATTCCAACCCATGTTTTCCAAGTGAAGACGAGAAATGTAAAAGACCACTGAGCTGAATTCAAGCAAAAATCCTGTCAAAACCTCTTTCGCTGCAACTTTGTTGTGTCATGTGCGGCAGAGTTGAGGCGCGGATCACTAATCAGCTGACAGAAGATGGCTGCGTAGCTAACCTTTGCCTTTCTTAATCCTTTTATGAAAAAGGAACTATGGAAGGAGTGGTGGAACGGAACATCTTAGCACCATAGAAATGGAGGAAGAATAAGTTCAGTCACTGGTGACAGGCACTCTTCACAGTGCAACACAACAGCCTACACAGTAGTCCTGTGTGTGGCCCTCCACCATGGACTGGTACATAAATTATGCATTCAGAAAGAAAGCCATGTATTGCCTGGGATTTCTGCTAGTAGCTGCCCAATATTGTACCAATATAGAAGACAAGTTTCAGCCAAAGTACTTCAAAAATGTGTGTTTGGAAAAGAAAGGGTTCAATGCCATTTTATCAAGTTCAAGTCTTTTTGAAGGCTCTAGTAAACTTACAAGATTTACCTTTTAACAGGTATATAAGGACAGAAATAGACAACTCAATGTGCTGACAAAGCAACTAAATTACTGCTCATCCTCTCACCTCAACTTCACTAATGTATGTACTTGATCTAGAATCAGTTACATGCAAAACATTTTGTTGACTGGGAACCGTCTCTAAAACAGAAGCGTATTATAAAAATGGGAAGTTTTAAAACATCTGTTTGTTCCCCCTGTAAATTCTGGAAGTAATAAAAGTAGAAGTCAGCACTTACAGAAGAAAAAAAAAAGCACTTAGTGTCAAAGATATAATCAAATTTACCTCTTGGATTAGTAGCTTCACGGTCAAATGTGAGCTGATGAAAGCAGATATAGTCTCCTCAGTCACACCTTAAGATAAAAGCTAATACTCTCTGTGTTATGCCTTCCAAGGAAGGACAAGTAGAAACCACCCACCTCTGAAGAAACATTAATACTGCTTTATCATGCTTCATCCTTCTGTGAATCCAAAGAGGCCCACAGTTAATAAAACCTGCTGTCTGTCACTGGACAGACCAATAAAATCCCACTGAGCTGCAATGGTTGGGTTGTACACTGCAGTGGATATTCACATCCATCCTAAAAGTGCAGCCAGGGTTTTATCGGTGTGTAGCTGCATTATTATATAATTGATCACAGACACTAAATACTGTAGTAGGACTGCCCATGCATGCAGACCTCCATTTAAGGGCCATGTGTGATTGTAATGCACACTGCTGGAAAGGGGCCTGTGCACATTAAGTCTCATGCACACACATGGGAGGATGAGGGACTGCCATCTGTGCCGAGTGCTATTAGCCAGAGTACACCACAGCTGGGCCCATCCCTGCCGCCCCTGCCCCCACAATCATTACCCCTCAGGGACTTATGGAGGTTACATGGAGGGGAATAGTCTGCGTTGCTTGACACGTCAAGGCCCATCCCGAGCAGGCCTGCCAAATAAGATCTGACCATTTTGCATGGCCGCAGGGCCGACAGCTGTCGCAGACCAAAACCCAGCCGCTGTAACAAGATATCACGTAGCTGGTCTGGACATTCAAATTAGGCACCCCTGCAGATCCCCAAAGTCTCATCAACTGTCCTGACTAAGAAAATTATTGACATGTTTTTGGAGAAGTCTGTGGTTTAGTAGATTTAGTAGATAAATCAATTAAGTTTATTACTTAAATAGTTATTTATCAAAATAAATAACTTAAGTAATTAAAACATTTTTATTTAAAGCTCTACCTCCTCTTACTTTACTAAAAAAAATTAATTAATTAAAAAAAATGTTGTTTTGGGTTTGTGCTGTACTTGTGACACAAAAAGACATCTAAAGATTACCGCCATATATAAAAAGCCAAGTGCTGTCTTAACAAATTCAATTACCAGATTAATCAAAAAAAAAAAAAAAAAGATTAATCACAGCTTTAGAACTTCCTAAACCTTCAAGACTTCTGCCAAAAATGCTGTCCAGCATCATCCCAGGAAACTTCCGAGTTTACTGAAACACAAAAACCTGATTGGACATCACACAAGGTGACAACAATGAAATAGAGGTCATTATTGCCATTTCCAGTTAATCAAAAGTTGAGTTGAAAACCTTCCTTACAACATTTTCATATAGCTTTGTGCATTTTAGTCGTGCACTTGCGTAAAGAATTTTACACGACCCAGATGTTTTATACCACACTGGGTTGAATGTTCTCCTGCTCTGGTGTAGGAAAATTTGAGCATGTCAACAGTTCTGACAATTAAAAACATGGGTTTCATTTGAAGAGCCAGCAAAGACATTCCAAAAACAACTCTCTGTAAAAGGTCCTGCAAGACAATAAATGCGTGAAATTGTAAAATCTTAGACTCAGCAAGCATCTGAGGCAGATGGTTTATGGCTTCTGCATGTACGCTCCATTGCCAGTTTACAGCTTAAGAGTGCAAGTCATTCAAATGATCCCTGTAAGGTTTCGCTGAGACTTCCATGAAAACGTCCTTGTGACATCTGATCAAATAGTATTTGCACATTTGATTATATAATTTAGCAGCCGTTTCAGATGTCAATTTTAAAAAGCCCTTTGGTTGAACCCTCACAAATCTAGCCGACACGTGAGACCTCAAGAGCAGAATTTGGGGAAGGTAGACTGGTCACATGAAGGTGACTCAAAGCAGGGAGCATTTTTGCTGAGGCGGCCATAAATCCTGTCGGCTTTCTGCGTTTACATTACTGTCTTTAGCAGTGAGGCCTCCGATGATTCGGTGGGCAACACAGCTAGCTTACCGGTACTGTTATTGCATTCTGACTATGCACACCGTGCGACACAATCAACGCGGGATTGTTGACATGCAGTTGCTTAAGGCCATGGATGACTTCTGTGAAAGGGTAACACAAACACAATCTGTCTGATAGGATTTGTTGGAGTTAGTGGCTCTCGATTGAGTTGTCTGCCTTAGTTGACAAAGGGAAAAACCCCTGTTAATGTAAAAGATTAGAACTAAGTCTCTGTATATTGATGAGAAGCTAATAACTTCTTATACTGTGGCCGAGACGGACCAGAAGGGATTAAGCATTTTAGGAGATTTACAATCAGTAAATCTGACTTAATTACTAATAATGCCTGCTGGCACTAATAAAAAAAAAAAAAAGTTAAAATAAACCTTTTATTTCCCCGTTTACGTTGTTTACTGTGTAAATTTGAAGGCACATTTGCTCATTATGTTTTTAAATTAGTTTTATGCTCACTGGACAGTAATAGGCCAAGAATGACTAACTTGAAAAATACTGATGGAATACCAGTGCATTCCCATTAAGAGCAGTCACTACATGGCATTGTGTCTACTAGAACTTAAAGGTAACATAATTCTACAACCTAATCCAGCTTGATGAGCTGTTACAGACAACAACAACAACAAAAAAAAATACAAAGATACACTGATGTCTGAGTGAGCTAGCAGAGCCATAGTCATGTGGTTTACTATTAAAAATATGTTTTAGTAATGATCAGATCATTACAAAGCTATTCATGTGATTTTTGTGTTACAAAATCCTGATGATGAACGTGCTATAATCAAGTCACCTGTCTGTCTAGACATTTTTACATTATATATACACACAAACACAGTTGGACAAATAACTGATGAGTGACATTTAGAAGTAGAAAAAAGTTACAAATGGTCATTGCTCATCTTTGTAGCCTTTGATATAAGAGTCACCATTTGTATCACAGCTACAGATGTCAGAGCATCTTATTCTTTAGTATATGAGACAAATTATGGTTTATATATGTATAAATACAAGCCAAAAATCATGATTCAACAATACTGACCAATATAAATTTGGGTCTTCCTCATATAAAATCAATGGTCTCAGCAGTTTTTGTTGAGTGAAATGAAAAGACTGCCTCCTCCATTGTCACTGTGCAAACTAAAGCTGTAAACAGAGGTGCAGCCTCAGTAAACGAGTTATGAATCCCTGCCTACAAGGCCCACAATGTTCTTGCCTCTCAATGCTACTGCAACAGCAGCTTACTGTGCATCTTAATTAAATTGTCAAATCAGTCTCCAGCCATTGCATGCTGTGGCAGCAAGGATGTAAGGATGCTAAAAGAGGATCCAGACCGTGTCATCCTGCCCCTAACCACGCCTACCGCACTGCAGATCAAAAACACCGAAGTGTGTCGTCTTAACCTCGGACAATCTGACAGTTTTAATCCATTAATTGTCTGCAAATTGTAACACTGCCTGCCAGTGACTCAGCGCTCTCCTTCACTGATGTAAAAACGGGAGGGATTGAAGGTCGGACAAGCATCTGTATCGTCTCATTTCACCAATTTCACCCACTTTCTGGCCCCGAAACTTGAGCACGTTAGCCAGCTTCACCTCAAGCGGTGCGCTTCTTTAAAATATCCGTGCATACCCCGACTTTTAGCTTCAGATTAACCACCGCTGCAAGCAGCTCAGTCGGCAAAAAGCAACATTTTCTGCTTCAGTGTTACGCGCCGAATGGTTACAATGTGAAACCACAGTGGGATTAAAAAAGAAAGAAAAACCATATGACCCCCGTTTCTGACTCGGTTAACCACGTCCACTAGACTTTTTCCGCCTGAGTAGATACAGTAAAACTGTACTCTAATGTTAATCATCTGTCATCGGCTGCGGGTGCTGTGAGCACGCGATCGAAAATGTGGCACGAGACAAAACCTCACAAAGAGCCGTTCAAGCAGCGAAACTTGCATCTTCTCTAAGTGAGCCTCGGTGTAATGGTACAAACGACAAGCAGCGAAGAAAATGGGTTTATTACCAGACACGGCGTCCTCGTTCAGCTGGTTATGCGAGTTGCATTCGTAGTGGGCTTCTGTTTCCTGACAGCGGTGCTACTCTGCTGCAGTTCCCCTCTCCACCAGCCTATCAAACTCCACTATGCAGCCGAGAGTAGAATTGTGGGATATCAGAACAGCCGGGGCATTATTTTAGCAGCACCCTCCTCCCAATACACATACACGCACGCGCACAGCAATTGATGGCACGAGGTTTGTTGTTTTAGTGACGAACGACACTAAGAGTCATCTCTATGTACGGACATGAGATTAAATTAAAGTCAATCAGTGGAGGAATGTAACAAAGGAAGGATGATGTGCTCAACTGATTGTTGAGTTTAAAGGTGTCCGTGGGCCGTTCTACAGTCTGCAGGGTATTTTCTGTCCCACCCATGAATTTGAAAATAATGCATGCGCAAAAGACTAAAGGATACTTTTGTTGCGTAAACTGCACTTTTCCTGAGAGAATTTTTTTAAAAGCCTTAAAATACAAAACAGTTCTTTGAGAACATTTTCTCAACTTCTTTGTAACCAAATAGGATGTTAAAATGACTTAGAAATCCACTTAAAAATAGTTGACACTTTTTTTTACATCAAGATATTTTAAAGAATAATTTTGCAGCGCTGTTACCGGAACTCATTTAAAGGAAGAGACAACACGGTGATAGACATGCAACTTGTGCTAACACCATGGGGACACTAAAGGCCCTCTTTGACATATTTCGTATTTTTCCAGTACTTTCTGGCTAGATGGAGTGTGCCACTCCAATCAAGGCAAAACACTCTTACTCATATTCCCCAAAGAACACAAATCAAATTCCAAGTTTCCTTGCTTTATTTCCACTGCTAGCATCTTTCCCCATGAAAACACTAACACAAGTGTGTGAATGTGTGTGTGAATGGGTGGATGACTGGATATGTAAAGCGCTTTGGGGTCCTTAGGGACTAGTAAAGCGCTATATAAATACAGGCCATTTACCATTTATTTTTTACAAGCACTTTGCCCTAACAGTGATCAGTCTGTTATTTGCAATCCTGTTACCATAAAACAAATCAATTTAAAACAAACATATGCTACAAACATTTAAAATATTAATAAAAAATACATCTGCGGTCCTGAGTATTTACTTGTCATATGTATGTCATCTGTTAAGCCATGTTAGCGTGTACAACCCCGTTGCTCTAACATGTAATTTTCAAAATGGTTTAATCTGTTGCCTTTATAATCACTTGAATTATTATATGTGTTTGTGAAAAATATTTCAAAATAGATACAAAATTTCTAAAATAAACTGACTATTAAAGAGTTGGGCAGGATAGATTTCAAAAGTTGTTTAAATTAATCGAAATTAAGTCTCATCTAAAATTGAGTTTTCAATGTGAGTAGGACCATTTTTAACTGAATGGTCAAGAATTCATTAAACAATTTTGTTAAAAAAAAAACAACAACAAAAGAAAACAAACTACTGTGCCAAGCATAGCACACAGCAACCAAATCTCATAAGTGGACCTTTTTATTTGTTTAAAAAATTTTTAAAATAAAGAAATTTTAAAAACAATTTCTGAAGCCTATATTGTTCACCAATATGCTCCATTCATTTACCTAATGTGTTATAGAGGCAATTGTTGTTTACAACACAAATAACAAATCATTGCCAAAAATATCATCTTTATAACACTGGAAAAAAACATTCCACCAATATTGGCATTCGTGTATATATTGACTTTAGCTCTGCTTTCAATACGATACTCCCGGACAGACTAATAGATAAACTGCTGGAAATTGGACTTCCTTCCACCACCTGCCGCTGGATCAGAGACTTCCTCTCAGACCGTGTACAGAGAGTTAGAGTGGGGCCTCATCTTTCCTCAGCCCTCAGCCTCAACACCGGCTCTCCACAAGGCTGTGTACTGAGTCCCCTACTGTACACTCTGTACACACATGACTGTGTTAGTTCCCACCCAGACAACACAGTCATCAAGTTTGCAGATGATACCACTGTGGTGGGGCTCATCTCAGGGGGAGATGAGACTGCATACAGAGCTGAAGTTCAGAGGCTGTCAGATTGGTGTGCAGACAACAACCTGGACCTCAATACCACCAAAACAAAAGAACTGGTAGTTGACTTCAGAAGGAGGAAGTCCGAGCTGCAGCCTGTCAGCATCAACGGGGAGTGCGTGGAAAGGGTCTCCAGTTTCAAGTTTCTGGGTGTGCACATAGACACAGACCTCCAATGGAGCTCTAACACCTCTGCGGTCTTAAAGAAGGCCCAACAGCGTCTCCACTTTCTGAGAATCCTCAGAAAAATGGACCTGAAGAAGGAGCTGCTGACCGTCTTCTACCGCTGCTCCATTGAAAGTGTGCTGACATATTGCATCGGTGTGTGGTTCTCCAGCTGCACCACAGCACACAGAAAGGCACTCCAGAGGGTCATCAACATGGCCCAAAAAATCATTGGACATCCTCTTCCCTCCCTGAAGGACCTGTACAGCACTCGCTGTCTCAAGAGGGCACGCAGCATCCTACGGGACTGCACACACCCAGGACACCGGGTGTTTAAGCTGCTGCCGTCTGGCAGGAGGTTCAGGCTGCTGAGGTCCCGAACAAATAGACTCAAGGACAGCTTTTACAACAGGGCAATAGCCCTGATCAATGTAAATAGCTGACCTGACTGGATACCTCCCTGGACTTTTTAGGGGGAGGTAACAATGTTTAAAACGATAACAATAATATTTATATTTATAACAAGGTGCAATAATAATTAATGTGCAATAATAACAGTGTGCAATACACATACACTTATTCTTCTTTTTTATACTAAGTTAATATACTGTGTTGTGTTGTTTGTTACGTTGTGATGTGTCATATCGTGTCGTGTTGTGTTATATGTAGTGCCGACGTAGGACAGTTTTTCCAATTTCATTGTACTACTGTACTATGTATGACTGTGCAATGACAATAAAGAGTTATCTTATCTTATCTTATCTTATCTTATATGTGCCATTTCGTGATGTAAAGTAATGTCTTGCTTGTTAGATACAGAGCTGGAGACACAAACTGAAAATATCTATATCAGAATGCTTTTAGGCTACAGAAACAGGATTGGCCACAAAAATCCAACATAGGTCACGCTCCAAGAATTAAAAGCATAAACATTATCACTATGCCATGTTCTATATCAACATTTCAGAATCTTGTGCGTGCGTATAATATAAATGTGTCTAGACAGAGCGGCGACTTGAATCTCAGTTCAACAGTGTACATTAAACTGTGTTTCACTTTTCTACTTTCTGATATTTATGTAGCGGCTAAAGTTACTTTGCAGACTAGTATTTCAATTCAACTTTATTAATATTGAGCCAATTTACAACCACAGTCACCTCAAGGCACTTTATATTGTAGGGTAAGGACCCCGCAACAGATATTCAACATATATAAGCAGTAATAAGCTTAAAACACACGCTTCAGGTTAAAATAGTCACCACCATTAAAAAAAGCTCACTTTGACCATCCACAGGAACAAGTTTTTGCATCAGTATCATTTTCCAGAAATATAACACTGACAGGAACTGCACGACAAGCACTTCCACTATTTACATTTCAAGTACATTTTCCATGAATATTTCTGGACAATGTAGGACATTTACTCTGTGGTATAGTAGAAATTTTACTTGCATAAAGGATTCAAATACTACTTCTGTCACAGAGCTGAAGCTAGATAATCTCTATATCATCCACTGCCAACTGAAAAACAATCTAAGGCACAATAAAAAAAAAAAAAGGAAATTATGAGGATGTGAACGCAGCGACGCAAACGCACATCTGCAGCGCTCTCCCAGGCATACATATTGGTTTGTGTGCATTCACAAATACAGACATAAAAGCGAGTTCTTAATTAGAGTCTGGGTTGTTCCCTCTGGGGATTTGTGGGTTTTGCCTCCCGCCTCCCAGTGGGAATTTGACCCAACTCGATCACCCATTTGACTTTTCTTTCATTGAACTGCTTTCATGCTGGATGCCCACACTTACAATATGCTACACAAATATAAACATGCAGTCGTGAACACTAATGAGAACTTTCTGCTGAATTCATACATAAATAGTGACAGTGACAAAGTGGGCGTGCTTTCCACATAGCAGAACAACACACAGTGACACTTATATACAGAAAGCAGACAGCTGCTTCCTCATTCAGTCTCTCGGTGGACAAGTCATAAAACAAAACCATAAAACAATGTTTTATATTTAGTGGATATAGTAAAGTAATTAAACTACACTATATACAGTCTTTTTATTCAAACAACTCTTACTTGTGTAGTTAGGAGATGATGTAATACCTGTAATATATAATAAATGTAAATGTAATAAATGTAATAACTTAAAGGGCTACCAGCCTGAGTGTTAAAGTGATATGTCCATTAACCACAAAAAAGTGAAAGGATTTGCTTTTGTCACATACCCTTACCACCAGTGGAGATCAGTGATGGTCTGTTACACGCCCTCCCCTTCACGTCCTGTCTTGTTTTTGTAATGAGTACTATAGCTTATGCTTCCAAAACAAATTGTTGTGCACATTACCACAATGAGGCTCTCTGAGAAAACATAGTGTACAAGAGGCTGTAACAACTAGCTACAATATCTTTTTTTCTGTCCAGCTAAACAATGGTTATCTACATTTAGAGCTGGTGGAGTCTGGCGCAGTATGACCAGACTGATTGTTTCAGACATTGCTCATCAGGGCCTGTCTAGCCAGCGGGTCGCGGCGGTATGACTTTAATGCAGTAAAATAAGGGATGAGAGCTTGCATATTAGCTTGTCCCTACAGGAAATATCAATGCACATTGAATACTTGAAGCATTAAATGTAATGGAGCTTGGTCATTAGATAACAAATAAAAATGGTTAAATGTTGAACATTTAAGCTGCTTAACAAAGGCAAACAGACAGTACTTTATTGCTGGTCATGAAAAACTACTTAAAAAAATGTTGCCAATAGAAGATAAAATATGAAACTTGTTTCAAATCAATCATCCTCAAGGGGACAGGGCCTTCTCTATTGCTGCTCCTAATCTGTGGAACAATCTTTCCCAGCACATTAGAGAGGCCCCTTCACTGTCCACTTTTAAAACACGTCTTAAAACTCATTTTTACTCTTTGGCTTATGACACAGTCTGACCCTGATTTTATTGTTTTAATCTAATGTGCTGATTTTATTGTTTTAAATGTGTTTATATATATATTACTTATCTTATCTTATTATTACTATTTTTCTCATTTTTTTTAACATGCTCAATGTATCATGTTTGGCATGTCAAGTGTACAGCACTTTGTGTTCAGCTCGTGGCTGATCTGAAAGCGCTATATAAATAAATTGCTTGCTTGCTTGCTTGCTCCCACTTTCATATTTGAGGGTAGGGAGTAGCTTAAATATATTTTGGGTAGTTCTGTAATGAAGTTGTTACAGTCTGTGATGGTAGTGACATTGGGGGATTATCCCCTAAACACCTCATGAGGTGGTTTTTGGCTACCACACAGCAAAAAAAGAGACCAAAATACACCATCAGAAAATTGATCCTTGTTAAAGCAGACACTAATACTGGGTTGGATCCCTTTTTTGCCTTTAGAGCTGCCGTAACTCTTCATGGCAGATTCAACAAGCTGCTGGAAACACTTCTCTGAGATTTTGCTCCATTTGACATGATAGTACTACAGTTGCTGTAGATTTGGCAGCTACTCATCCATGATGCAAATCTCCTGTTCCCCCATATCCCAAACATATCTATCAGACTGAGATCTGCGAGTGTGGGGGCTATTTGAGTAGGGTGATCTGATTGTCATAAAAGCAATTTGAGATGATCTGAGCTCTGTGACATGGTGAGTTTTCCTGCTCGAAGCAACCATCATGTGCACACTGTGATAATAACGGGATGGACAAAGTCAGCAACAATACTCAGGTAGGATGTTGCGTTTACACATCTTGTTTTTTTAAACACTAAAAAATGCCAAGAAAATATCCCCCACACCACTACACCAGCAGCAGCATATTGTTTATGCCAAACTCTGACCCTAGGGTCAGAAATCAGGACTAAGAAATCAAGAGACATTGACAACCTTCTATTGTCCATCTTTGGTGAGCTGGTATGAACTGTAGCCTCAGTTTCCCATTCCTAACTCACAGAAGTGGAACTCAGCGGTCTTCTGCTACTGCAGTAAATCTGCTTCAGTGTTCAACATGAACAGGGGACTGTATAGACTAGGTCTTAAATATGCTGGCTTTGTCAGCCTGGCTTTGTCAGAATGCCTTTGGTTTTTGTCAGCTGGTAGCCTAAAACAAGCTCCTCAAAGTGGAAGAGTATCTATTGTAGGCAGGGTTTTCACAAATCCATGACTGGTCTGATTTAATGTTAAATTAACAGCCAGTTTTGAAGTTCCAAAGCAATGTTCAAAATGTGTTACTGTCTCAATTGTTTTGAAAATCCAAAAAAAATTCTAAGTCCATATCCATTAGAAGGCAGAAGGTAAACAGAACTGTTCTGCAGAAAAATATTTAAACACTTGTGGGGTTTTTTAATATATAATTGTTAGCTCAACATGTAATAAAACAGGCTGCGTGTGTCACCCTTTCTCAATGGTTATTTAAATCTGAGGCAATAAAGCCTTGGCCTTTAACTGTGCTGTGACTTTCTATCTTCACATATAATTACTCACAGATAAGTGAGTGCACATCGGTGACTCTTCCAAGTCTCTAGAGCAGCCCTTGGTCAGCAAAATGATTAATACCACGCAAGACAGCCAACATGTGATCTGTGGACTCGACTTAGCTTATGTGGCTGCTTAACTCTTCACTTTTTTCTGCTGTGTACAGACACCGAGTTCCCGTGCAGGTCGTCTGCTGAGAACCCTGACCTTGAACCCAGTTTACTTCTAAAATCTTTTCTTTTCTTAGAATCAAAACAAGTATGAACAAAAGCAGATAACATAAGACAAAAAACAATAGTTAACAACTCTACCACTGTCTCTTTTATTTCAATTGACTCAAAACTGAAATGTAATAGAAGTTGCATTCAGCTGATCTTCTTACATTTCACTTTCATTTAACACAAGAACATAAAAAAGTGAGAAGTAATACTACAAGCCCTAGTTTTTTGAGGAAAAAACTTTTTCCTTAAAATTCACACTGTAAAGCTTGTTAAGTATAAATATGTCTATATGCTCATTCTCTATAATCAGGAACCTCATGAAGTTCATTACAGCAATCCAATTTACAGTACTGTGGTCAGAACAAGCAAGCTGGCACTTCATCAATGTACAATTAAGTTGAAGCATGTCCCTTACAGAACCTGGCAAATCACCCGTGTGATCCAATTACAAAAAGAAGAAAGAAAATTCCAGCAGTTTCAGCAAATCCCAGGTCCGGGGGAAAATAACTGCTACTCTAAAATGTGCCTTTTTTGGTTTGTTTTTTGTTTGCCAAACACAGGATCACTTTCCATTTTGTCTGCTGGGTTTTCAAACACAGTAAGAGAAACACTTCACTAGATGATATTTCTATGCTTACCTGAACCATTCCGATAAAAAGGCATTTTTAATCATTGCAATCTGTGGCTTTTATAGGGTTTTTTACAGTTCCATTATTCAAACTATGAATGCATTTTTGAGAGTTTATGACTGCGTTAGTTCGTCTGTAAATTACACTTTGAACTGAATGAACTCAAATCAAATGGGCTGAACTTCACCTCCAACCAGTCACGACTACCATCCCCTACTGTCCAGCTCAACTCAGCTGCAAATGCCTTCACTCCCAAAGGGCTGCAGGTCAGCAAGCACACAATGGAAATTAGAGTCTGATTTTGACACCCCACACTGGGCAAAAGCTTCCAAATCAACCCCCTACCCCACTTTGCGCACACCCTCATTCCACTACACCTCCTACACTTTTTTCAGCTCTGGCTGAAAGGCACACGTTGCAGATTAAGAAGAAATAAAAATGAAGTAATAATAAGATACTTGCTTTCTGCATGTAGGAAGCACATCTTATCTCGAGGCATCATAAATGAGGGCTGTATTTACAACCTTTGGAATTCACAGTTTTGCCCATCAAGTAACTTTTGGTTAGGAACTGTCTGAGTAAGCGAGGGGCGGCACGTGTGCAGCACGTGGCAACAAGGAGAGAAAAAAGCTTCCTTTTTTGGCTTTGCTGTGGATACCAATTCGTGAAAAACAAAGCACTTTAAGGAGGATTTCGACTATGTAATCCAAACCAGCCTGGTCTACAATAAATCACACTTTTTCCTCTCAACTGTTGCAATTAAATCTAAAATATTTATCTGTGTTGATTTCATGAAAACCAACATTTCCAATAAGCACTCAACACTGTTTCTCAAAGGGAAAAGCTCTTTTTTCCCCTTCCCAGCCAGAGTTAGATGTGAAACTTAATCTACCTGCAATAATTATGAAGCTGCCATCAAAAGTCAATGAGCTTAGCTTAATATAGCATAAAGGCTGGAATGTGGGGGCAGGGGAAGCTAACCTGTCTGTACACCTCTGAAGCTCAATAATTAGCAAAGGAGCTCTTGTTTAATTGGTACAGAAAGCTAGGATTAAAAACAGCAGCCTGCGCTGTGGTTTTATAGGAGAGATGTTCTAGACTATTTCCTGGAGTGCTTCTGCGAGACAGAGGAAAACCAGGGGATACTTCATGAATAGGTGAGCCTTTCTTACCAATTTGAATATTTGTGCTAAATAATGCTAACCAGGTAGCATCGTTAGCCTAAAACAGATTCAAGATTTGAGTTAGAGTCAACCTTCTCATCTAAAATCATTTAACTCTCAAGCGCAGAAACCCACTTAACAAAAATATGAAGAATTTATTTTATATCTACCGAATATAAAATATTCTATCCAATAAGAGTCTTAGCTTTACTCTGATGTAAACTGTTGGAAGTCCTGCCCAGCATCCCATTGGAGGTTAAGCTGAAAGAGTAACCTCTTTGCTGCCTGTGACTTTCAGGGTGCCATCGCGCAGACTACGGCTTTATAAGGCAAAGACCGCTCCAGACCACTTTCAAGTGGTTGGGCATGCTGGGAGATAACAATGCTCCCAACAAGCTTATCAACGCACTGCAACAAGATTGAGTCATACGTTTTATCTCCTCCAGCCTCTGAAGACAGCAGCGCTGCACTCACGCGTTGGGTTCAACTTGCTTTAATAGACTGAACTAGACTGTACACCTGAAGGCACAAAGTCTGTGATTATCACTGATTAACACTTTGCTATCGAAACTGTAAATAGACTGGTACTTATGTAGTGCTTTTCTACTCAATTGAGCACTTAAAAGTTGTTTTTACTACAGGGCTCTTTCACCCAGTCACATACATTCAGACAAGAGCTTTTATCCAACATTCCTCTCTCTCTCACACACACACACACACACACACACACACACACACACACACACACATGCACTCTGATGGATTCTGAGGGAGAAACACAGATCCTGCTTAAGGATATTTCGATGTGCAGACTAAAGAAGCCATGGATTAGACCACTGACTTTTCAATTAGCTGATGATCTGAGCGACAGCAACCCCTTGATCATTATATCTATCTATCTATCTAGAGAGAGCGAGATATAGATATATAAAAACTCACAATTTTGTATTAGAATTCAATCTCACTATTCAAAAGCACCCAAGTTTCACTAGAACTGCAAAAATAGATTGATTTGAAACACTCACTTTGGTATAACAGTATTCAAAAGCATATATTGCTTTCCACAAAGATAATGTAATATGAGCTTTTAAAATCCAGCATGTGCACCATGGGAAAGTTGTGGCTTTAATGTAATAACCATTTCATTCCATTTAAAGTGCACAGACAATACTCCAACCTTTGCCTTACTTATCTATGAATCGTTATAACAACAAGGGTTTGCTGGCTGTTCCTTTTAACCTTTAACCTCTTACTTCTGAGTCACACACCTAGCCCTTCCACTGGTTTTCATACAGCAGCACAATGAGTCACAGCAACAAAGAGCAGCAGGTAAAATAATGTATTCTCCTGCAGTCCAAACCTAGTGCTATTGATCATGTACTAAACTGACAGCAGCATTGATGTAAATTCCTAAGATGAATAGGCAGAGATAGGATTCATCAGCTACAACATTACATCAAAACAACAGTAAGAAATCTGTCTTTGTGTAGCTCTTAAAGCCTTAGATGTGTGACGTGAATGACTCTTTTTAAACCACGATGAAGAGATTTTATCTGGTTTTGCCTGTATATAGTGTAGAGGCAGCTAACAAAGTAAAAAAAATAAAATTTAATACAACTTATAGAAAATCCTCTGATTCTCAAAAGGCTATACAGGCAACATGGGGAACTCTAAAGGACTACTCCATTATAACATCAATGTATCCTCAGACTTAATATCTCATGAACTATGCATGTTTGAAAAAAATATACAGCTTTGGAGTTTTGGTCACAATTTGGAATTTCCCAGCTGCTTGCCTGTAATTACAACCTTCCCATGTTCCACTGGTCCAACTTGGAAAAAAAATCAACAAGCAACATGGACACCCAACACATTTAAATAGCCTTTTCCATGTTCCAGCTGTGTCACATAAATCACAGCAGCTAAGACAATGTTTTATTGGCTAATCTGTAAGTGCAGCTTGCCATTTTCAATTTACGGTGTACCTTTTCCAGAAAGAGCTGGAGGAAGAGCATGCTGGAAAACTCTTGTTTGGAGTTAATGCCTTTCCTTAAGTGGAATTCATCCTTTAAACAGGTCCTGGAAAACTTTCCTCTCCTAATAGTTTTATTAGCTTTTGCACATTTTTTGCCAAAGTTAGAAAAGATCAGCCATTTCAAAAGGTGCACATGTCTGGATTTTTCTATATGGTGATCTTCTCAAAGTAGTGGTCAACACAAACTTACAAATTCCCGGTGAAGAAGCAAATTAGCAAAAATTTTGTGGATTAAACTTTTCATAAATAATACTTATTTTACCTGCTTTGAATATTTAAACTGGCTGTATTATTATCATCATAGCAATGTATGAAATAAAAACAATGCAGCAGTGAGAGGGATGCTTTTAGCAAATGATTGAAAGAGTTTTATCACCCAAAGCTCGCTGAGGCTTTATTTGCCTTTGCAGAATGCAAACTGTTTACCTATCCTGACAGGAATGTTAGCGCTAAAGTAGCTTTGCTTGGGCACCATCTGCAGCTGGATATAGAGACAGCCATTTCATCCAGCAGTTGGTAGAGACCAAAACAGTGCTGAAAGAAGTCAAACAGACCTTATACTCTCCAATTCTTTGGCCATGCATAACAAGAAAACAAACATCTCCACGCAGTCACGACAAACTTGCTGGTTGGCTGAAGGCAAATTTTATGTTACTCAGAAGCTCGCATATTTGTGTACACAGAAAATGTAACACCAGTGTAAATGATCCACTGTGACGACTGGGTATGTAAAACAACTGTTAGCTAACAAGTTGAAAAAACAAAACAAAAACAAACAATATGTTAACTTGACCCCAAGCAACCAAAATAACAAAATATATACTACTGAAGTAAAATAATAATAATAATAATGATAATAAAAGAAACGATTTCATAGGAGTTAATGGGTTTAAAAAAAATCAGCTAAAATGTGTTTTTAGTTAGAAGGGTTTAAAAAAAACCAAAAAAAACCCCCCAAAAACAACCCAACCATTCTTTGTGGTCCAAGTTGTCCTTAACGACAACGCTAACATATCAGTGAAAGACACAAAATTAAATAACACTACTTCCTCTGGTATGACAGAGTGAGAACATTTTGGCCAGTCCAAGCCAGCTCATGGGGTACAAGAAATGTTAAGCCTCAGCAAAATGCTACCAATCATCCGCAGAAACATCAAAGACTGCACACACAAGCAAGTGAACAAGACAAGTCCCACGGACTTTGGCCGGTGTTATCTCCTCAGTCCTGTACATTCAAACTCATCATTCGACCTTATAAAACTGCGGAAATTACTCAAGCGCAAATGGTCAGATGGCACTATAAAACGCACTGTCCCATATTAAGATACATACATATCTAAAAGATTAAATATCAAATAAAATTTCATTGCAGCCATATGGACCTCCCTATTAACAATGCCATGAGATGAATGTTCAGTTCAGTGTAGATGAAAGAGAATATTATAACAGAAACGTCTTCTCTATTTCAAGGAGAGGAAACACATGCTGTGACAATTTCCCCTTTCCGAATAGCCTGTCTGTGCCCAGCAAACATTTAATCAGGTGTCTGTGTGTGTCTGTGTGTGTGCGTGTCAAAGAAAACAAGAAGTGCTTCCTCAGCAGTTATGAGAAGAAACAAGTTAAGAAATAGCCCGAGAAAAATGCTGATGAGGAGATTATAGACGCATTCAGCAAATTGTAAAAGACTTGAGTCAAAAGTGTGACACAGAACTTAGATTTATCGAGGGCTTTGTATTTGTATCGGGAAGAAATGGATCTGACTTGTTTTCACTTTTAAACAGCTGTTACAAGAAGTTTCTCAATGCTCCGTCACGTTAGATTTTCAAAATAAAGCGAGGTAAAGTATTGATCGCGTCTGTTTGGCCCTTTACTCTGCAGTATAATGTGTGAAGTGGCTGCCGCTTGAAACGTATTTTGTTCTAACTCCAAATTATTCCTTGTGCTTGTCTCTCTGTGTGTTTCACATTGTTGCCCATAAACACTTGTACTCACCGTTTGAAATGTAACAGATCGCCGGGAAAGCAGCAGGTCAAGTTGTGGTGGAAAGCCCGGTGATTGCAACGGAAAAAAGACATGAAAAATGAAACAGAACATTACTAAGATATGTCAGACGACGAGAATAGCCCTTTAGAAATATTAACAACCACATATAACATCCTAATGCTGCATTAATTACAAAAAAAACCCGACTTAAGTTTGCTCGTGCTCATATAGTGACAGCCCGTTTTTCGACACACAAACTAAACAACAGTGTAAACACAAGCGAGCACTTTACCTGAGTGTTCAGCGAGGGGACACAAACTCCCCAAACGCCAGCTGTTGGTCAGGGAGCGCTACGAAGACCAGGAATCCCCTGCGTGGGTCTCGTCCGGGTGAAAGGGATCACACACCTGTGAGCGCCAGATTTGGCAAACCTTCCCAGAGACGGAGCGAGCTGACCCCGCCCCCTCCTGCCTCTAAAAAGAAATCGGCCCCGTGGTGCTCATAAACGGGCACGCCCACGACTCAACCAGCATAGACCCAGTGCCACCTGCTGGTCGCTTTATTTTTTGTACTTCTTCTTCTTCTTCTGTTTTTTTCAAACATCACATGACCACTAGATGGCCACGTTAGGCTGAGCTGCGCTGGCTCCTCTCGTGAATAGTCTGCAAACTTCGAAGTGGACTTTTTGTCTGATCCTGTAAGAACTGTTAACAATATGTAGGACTTGGAAGATGAGTGCTGTGCAACAGTCTTGAAGTACCCCTTATTTCTTTTTACTTAACAAAGAAAATAAAAATAGTCACAGGAATTTATTGAAACGGATGCAAGCATACATAGAAATGTGTATAAGGCAAAAACAGAGTCTGTGTACTTCCAATGAGCTTGAAAGTCAACGTTTTGCTATAGCTACCTTTACTCTTCAACACAGCCTGAACTCTGAACTGTCTGTTTCTTTAAGTATACTTAAGGAATTGTTCTCCAGGCTTGTTGAAGGACTGTTGGTTGACATTTGATCCCACACTGCATCAGTAATGTTAAGGTCCGGGCTTTGGGGAGGCCAATGCATGACTGATAGTGTTCACTCATGCTTTTACTGCAGTGGCAGTGTGTTTGGATCATCATTATGCTGAAAAAACAAAAAACAAAGCTGTTGCTAATCGGACACTTGACAGATGGTATTGCATGGTAGATTCAAAATCTGATGGCACTTTTATGAACGACCTTCATAAGCCCCGGAGAACTGTTGCTCAAGATCTCTTAAAAAAATACAAGAAAGCATTTTAGAAGCAAAATGTAAAGAAAGGGGCCTGGCTCTATGATGCGCAGCACTGTATACACAGTGAAGTGGCAGTGGTGCAATATGCATTTACAACAGTACAAGGCATGCATTTATCTCATATAAGTAACTATATTAAAAAAAAATATAGGGCTGGCTATAGAGTAAGTCTATTGTATTTTATGTGCACAACTTAAAGGTGTATCTATAACTGCAGTGAGGTTAAAAAGTACAATAGTACAGTAGCAGATTATGATGAAGTCAAGGGATTGTTGAATGATTAGCATCTATCTGCCAGATCTCAGCTGAACATGATTTTCAGGGGATTTTTTTTTAGCATTTTGAGGCCTTATTTGACAATACAGTAGAAGAGATCGTGCGGAAATGACACACAGGAAACTATCTGATCTAGACTTGTGCTCAGACCCCTATACAGCAGCCTTTGACCTCCGGGTCACCTGCTCAACCAGGTGAGTTATTGGGCACTGACAGTTATGACAGTCACTATTATCAATAAACGCCCATTTTATTTTTCCCTGTTTATTTTGTCACCCATTTGAGCAGATACTCAGCTGTTAACTTCCCTTTGTAATAGTGAAGACAATTATTAAGAAGACTGTTGTAAAGGTCACTTATAGGTCACTGGTCTCGGTTCAGCTGGCAGAAATAATAAAACATCAATACCACTGCAGTGTTTCCCAGTAATGAGAAGTACGGCTAAAGTCCAGGAAAAAAAAATCCATACAGTCTCTACGTTTGCCACACAATCAATCATAGTCCGACTTCCAGTTTTTTAATCCTTTTAATTTTTCTTAACGCAAGTGAAACTATTTGGAGCAAACAAGCCATTTTGCATTCGTGGCATTTAATCTAATATCACACAAAGACATCTATTAGACCCAATGGAGGTGTTACAGTCAAATTTATTAAACCATGAATGTTTCATATAAACAAGTGTGTGCACATAGGGAAGACCTTGTCCTCAAGGTCCCGATCCTAAGCCAGACATCTACCTGAGATTCAGTTCAGTTCACCTATTCACGTGGTATTCACATAACAATGCAGAGAAGCAAATCTAGACTATTTAAATATCTGTGGCATATGTTAATGCTACAGTATGACATGTTGGACAGTAGTTCAGAGTGAAAGTTTTGGCAATTCTACAAGCTACAATGTTTGCCTTACTCTTATACAAAAGAAAAAAAAACCCTCATCTGATCAAATTTTCTTTTCTTTTCTTTTTTTTTTACAAACCATTTCTAAATCTCCTTACAAGTCTTTAGTATTGCTCTTGCTACATTGAAAAAATAGAAAAATTACATCTGAATTTTGAACTGTTGGTCTGGTGTATTTATAAAGAGTCTTGCTCTTGAGTATTCATGGCTATGTTTCAATAGTCCTTAGTTGCTTACTCTCCGTGTTTCCTTTCCTCTCTAATGGCCAGCTTCACCCATTAGCAATCACATAAGAGGGTGCGAAGCAAATAACAAGACATCAAAGAGTTTTAAGAGGCCTAGGATTCTCCAGAGGTGCTCGGTGTCGCCAAATTGTCCTGTCCCTGAGCTTCTTCCTCCGCCGCTGCTGCGTCCATTGCTACTTCCTGTTTAGGGGCCACCAAAGAAGTGTCTGCGTCGGGGGCTTCGAAGGATTCACCCCCCAGGTCATTCAGTTTTATGTAGCCCTTGCTGTTGGAGTGCTCCAGACGGGGGTAGCTGAACCGCCTGGCTCTGTCACCTTGACGGCACCCAGACACAGACAAGCTGCAGCGACGTGCTGGCCTGGGCTGATCCGTGAGAGAGTTGAGCGACAGCCGTGAACCCATTGCCCTGGCAACAGGAGATGGCGGAAACAGCTGAGGCCTCTGCGGTTGACGCTGAGCCTGCGGCACCCCCTCTTGGA
The DNA here is from genome assembly GCF_965226115.1 of Aulonocara stuartgranti. Lineage (NCBI taxonomy): Eukaryota > Metazoa > Chordata > Actinopteri > Cichliformes > Cichlidae > Aulonocara > Aulonocara stuartgranti. Next base: position 11,289,953 of record NC_138954.1, read on the forward strand.
TACCTGTGTCGGTGTCCTCGTGGCTCCGGTGAGGAGGAGGAGAGTCCATGATCGAAGCCTCCTTCTGCTTACCGTACATCACGTCTCTCTGGCTGCTGCTGCTGGCCTGTCCCTCCTCACTTATGTTTTCAGCAGCAGCTTCTATAACAACCTCCTCCTTTGAGCATCCCTCTGCCTCTGCTTTCTCCCCCACCTCACAGTTGTTCAGTTTGATTACTGGCAGGGTAAAAGCGTTCACAGAAGAGGTGACGATGGAGGTGGTCTCCCATTGTCGGGGCTGAGGTGCCTGCTCACTGCTATTGCTGTAGTCTTTATAGATGCTATAGACAGTCTCTGTGAAGCTCTGCACATCTTTGGACAAGCTACGAGGCCTGCTGACCAATGAGGAGCGTCTGAATACCTCCTCGCCATCTAACTCACCTTTGAAAGTGATTCCAGTGGAGGGCCAGGAACTGCGAGTAAGCATCCCACTTGTTGGGAATGTACCCGACGGCCCTTCTGCACTCTTTGACTGGGTGTAATTCACCATGCCGTTCAGAGGTGAGTACTCCTTTGATCGTATGCTGTGCAGATCTATCACTGTGGAGTAGATATCCCTCAGGTTTATGATTTTAGTTTTCTTGTCTCGGTTTTCATGGAGGACGGCGTTAGCACAAATGAAGAGAAAGATACCAATTCCCATCACAAGTGGTCCGAAGACTTTCAGGTTGTCTGAATACAAATAGTTATCCAGGAAGTCACAGAAAAAGCCACAGTGACGGGACGGGCTGGAAACACTGGTGTTAGAATGACTCTGGTTGAACAGATTTGATTGGCCAGAGGAAGGCTCACCACGGGTCAGGTTGGAGGTAATCTGAGGACTTTTGGAATAGCTCATCCTGCTGGTGTGAAATCCCCCGGTTCTGCGGCGCTCCTGGTATTGCTGCTGGTTCTGGCTGGGCCAGTAGCCCAGTACAGCCATGGAAATCCCAACCATAAGAACTATAATTCCAACAGCGGCCACCAAACCAGCAGGGGAGCAGAGATTGAGTTTGCCCTTCACCACCACCACATCGTTTTTCTTCTTTTTCTTGGATTTCCTCTTCCGTTTGTTCTCCGCTCGGTTTTTCGATCGGAGCGAATCCTGGCGCCTGTTCATGCGCAGCAGGCCACCCGTGGCTATCATGGTGGCGACTACACCACAGGCTTGTCACTCAGTCTGTGAGAACACAAAACAAAAGAGAGAGAAGATAAGCCTGAGGAGAGAGCAGAGAGGATGTTTACTGCATACTGCATACTACTACAAGTCAGATCTCGGTAAGCTCAAACGATAAGAGTCTTAGCATTTATCTAGTTTCACTCTAAAAATATAAAAATGCTAAAATGTGAAGGTTAGTTTAGAAGAAAGGTGTAAAGCATGGGGAGAAGTTAATTCTTTGGTGAGCTTTAGAGAACCTGGCAGAGGGATTTCATTACTACTGGGTACAATGAAGTTGCCTGTTTCAAAACTTTTGCTCAAGCTGTGTATCTGCTGTACAGACATGTTTTTATTTTTCATCAAATTCTCGTCAAGAATTTCTTTAAGGTGTAAAAAAAATATCAGAGGTGGAATACTAGTAAGATATTAGCAACAAAATCTGTCCAAGGAGGACCTAAAGGAGGGCCATGGCTAATTTTCATGGTCTGCCAGTGATTTAATCCAGCCCTGAATCTCAGATTACGCAACAGGTTTATTTAGCCTGCTTCTTTGCACTAATCCGACTAAAGGCAGAGGCAAATATTAGTCATCAGAAGGAGTCTAAATAAAAGATAGTATACATCTGCTGCTGCTGGATCTACAAATCTGAAGACGTAAGCAAAAGACAGACAAAAACCCAAGTTGACAGCGTAGAACAAGAAGTGCTTGTTATCTATATTCAGCTGTGCCGGTGCGATATCAGCCTATGAAAATGTAATGTGTCCAGACAGGAGGCCAGCAGGCATGTTCTCTCCACCTCACTCTGTTTTTCTTGCTCTCCTTCTCTTTCTCTGCCTCTCATTTCTTCCACCAATCTCTCCCATAAAACACTATCCCTTCCTGCTTTCCACCCAAATCCATTTCGTCATCAACCAGTGCAGCTGTGCTTCAACATGACTGCATCCACACACACACACCACATCACAAAGGCAAATATGAGCTATTAGCCATGTGTTTACACAGCAACACAGCCATGTAGGATGTTTAAATTTGTTTGGGGTTTTTACGATTATGCAACGCAGACCAGCCACTGCTGACTGATCGTAGAAGCTCTGGTTCAAAGGGCAACGAAGCCACCAACACTTATCATGATTACAGACATCTGCTGATGCGCACCAACCACATGTGGTGAATAACAATCAGAGGATAAGAATGATTAATTAGACAGATTCTAGCCCCTGTCTGATTGTGTCTATAGCTAGATATTTAATTTTATAAATCACGCCTGACTGTGTACGACTTAGACCTTGGGTTCGTGAATAACTTATTCATGACACTCCTTCCATTTAATAAGACGTTTTCAAAAGCTGTCGTGGGACAAAATAATAATCACGATGGCCTTCGAAATCCCTTTATAATTCAAGTTATTACATGCTGTTCCAACGAAAGTAGAGCACGGACCTCTGCACCTGAGCTTCAGCAAACATCACACAGGTACTCAGCTGCTGTTTATAGCGACTTTCAGTGTATATCACATCCAATAACCACTCAAAATACGTCCTGGGCGAGAGCAACTCAACCTGCACTAAAACCGATAAGGCGTAGGCGGTACTCTCTCTATGTTTGGGGAGAGAAGGGCAGCGGTAACGTGGACCAAAAGTGGGTGTGGACAAGTCGGATTTTGTCTCTGTCTGCGGTGCTGAACAGGAAGCTGCCAACCCGTCGGTTCGCCCCCGCCCCCCCAAAAAAGAAACCCCCCCAGCTCGTGTGGCAAAACGGAGACCAGGGTGGTCTTAACGCTCAGTCCGTCTGAGCTGCGGGGGCGCATTTTTCGCGCAATGTTGCGTGAGTAATCGGCTGTTGACATTAGGGCGCATCTGTTTCCCTTCTGTTGTAAAAAATCCCGTGAAGCAAACACGAGCTGCCGTGGAGCTGGGGGTGCCGTGAAAATGCCCAGAACCACGACGCACGCTTCTCGCTCCAACACAAAGCCAAATACGGTATTGGAGGAGGAGGGGGTCTCACAAGGTGCAGACAGATGACAAACATCCATATTTCTTCCACGGCCCTGACGAAGCTCGTGGTTTCATAACTGAAACTACAATTCAGAGTTGTGTCGTAAATAAAAAATTATAGCAAGCAATGCCTTCGGCTCTCCCTGCTTTGCCTTCACAACTTATGCGAAATCGGTATCTATTGGCAACACCACGACCATAAAAAAGTTAAGCGGCATGAGCCGATCCGCATTTGAAATGGTGCTCTATTTACACATTTTTATCTGTCGTGCATTTGAAAGAGGAGGCGTGCTATCAGGAAGACCAATCGAAATATTTATATATGTATAAAAAGCAGCATCATAAATGAAAGTAAACGGACTCCAGTGCCCAGTGCTCTGAGTCTACCGCCTTCCTGACATCAAAAACTCATGTCGACTTACTCGATTTTCACAAATACTACCAACCTAAACGAGGCGGTCGCAGAATTAAACCACTTCACAAACCTCGTTCTACCTCGACACCGGGAATCAGACCCGCTTCATAAGCGCGAAAAATAGCCCGCCTGATAAAAACCGCAGATTAAATAAAATCGTAAATCAGCGCGTCTCTCACCAGAAATTGTAGCTTGGCAATCAAACATCTTCAAAGGCGCACTCCTCGTTCAGCTGTGCATGTCGTGGTGCGCCACTTTGGTGCCAAGGCTGGAAGAGTGGTACCCAGTTGAACGCAGATTCACAATAGACCGGCAGGGGCGGGCCAACCGCATTTCCATTGGTGGTGATTATTGAGTAACGAGAAAGGGGAGAGCTGTTATCATACTGCAAACACCTCCAGATTTTTCAGGATTTCTTACCTCTATAGAAAGACAAAGATTCTGCACCATGAGACTTTCCTTGATTTATGTATTTGCACTGTTGTTTGGGGAGTTTGATGACAATTGCAACTTGTCATCCAGGCTTTTCATTTGCATGTGGTTAAACAAGCAGAAATACCATGCATGAGTGAATTACTATACTATGGGTTTAAAACTGCACATAGTGGAGTTGAAGTCCACATTTAAATACACCAAATGCATCATCTATCATTTGGTTTTCTATCCTTACCTTCCCCCCAGTTGGGTTAGATTGCTATAATTGCTTATATGCTGTGTCTTTGTGTTTAACAAAATTAAATATGACAGAGTCCAGATGTGTTTTAGTGATGTGAGACTGGAGACAGAGGCAGCAGCTCTACACTGGCCAGAGGAAGCACACATAACAAAGCTCAGCTCTGATGCTCCAGAGAGTTGGCTGCAAATTTATGACCCAGAAATGTGTTTTGTTTATGGCATAAATTAGAGGAAAGGAACAGAGAAAAAACTCTAGCGTGCATGCCGCAGTCAGAGTCGAAATATACAGAGACATGGTAAATAATCTGACGGGGTTTTAAAGAGCTGTCTTTAATCCCCAGTGTTGACTGGTGCACTGTAGGTCTGTAGGTCTGGAACAGATTTCTGTATAGCTCTAAGCTTGTGTGGTATAGTAAGACACAGTGACACAACAGACGTTTCAGTGTTTCTGACAGAGACTTAAAATCCTGCTACTGCAAACAAACATTCCAAAATATGATGTTCCATGAAAATAAGTCAACAGATAGTGATGCAAAAGAATCAGCACAGATCGTGTCTTAACATGATTTATTGAATATTTGATTGAATATAAGTTGTGTGTCTGTTATTTTTAAGGGCAAGTGAAAGCATCTCTTGTCTTGATGTGGTTACACTTTTAATTCAGTCACTTTAAGCAGCTTTTGAAAGCAGCTTGGTGCAAAAAAAAAAGAGGAAATACTTACCTCCTGCATCTCTTAATCGTTGATGTTCTAAATATACATCTGTTGCTATCTATTTTTAAAGATAGCAACAGATGCAATCCAAAGCACTGCAGTCAACACACTTATTCACATCATTATCTGCACATCAATTCTCTAGTACGATCTCATTTTCAAGAGATTACACCCCCCTTCAACAACACTTCATTCCAATCAGTAATCAGCCTGAGATCCCACTCTCAGATTCACAAGTTTAGCCTGACACTTTTCTCTATTTTTTGATTGCACTGTATTTCAAAGGGGTTTTTTTTTTCTCTTCTTGCTGTTTATCAGTACAGGCGAGATAGGAAATGCAGGGAATTCAAATAAAGTTTGGGCTCACTCTGCTGTCTCAAATAGAGGATGGGATGGGATCCACTATCAGCGCCTTCAATCTATGTGTTCCACGCCAAAGATGTATTCCACTGTAACACAAGGAAAAAGAGCAGACTGCAGACTTTTGTAGAAACTTCTACTTAAAAAAATCTGCAGACTTCCCAACTTTCCCTAATGACTATGCCCTTGCATACTTAATCATTTATTATCAAGACTTCCCCAGGTAATTAAATTCACCTACAGCACAGTGATAAATTACAGCTGGTTTTCACTACATATGGAAAGAAATGAAGGAATATGAAAAAGTAAAAAGTAAAAAGATGGGATGGAAAGAGCGATATAGAGCTTTCGCTATGTTTTAGTCTTCTAATACTGGGTCTTCCATCAGCAGTAATTCAATAATTCAATTTATTCCTCAGTGATCATATCATGTCTGTCACGGTTATTTAAAACACCAGCCTCCGGTCCTGCTTGCTATGAATGATGTGCCCTGCATATACAGTTCTATTCAAGCCCTAACAAATCTGCTTCTATAGAACATTCTGATCCTTATCCAAAAACAAAAAACAAAAAACCCCACATCATCTCTCACATATCGAAGTATCTCCACAGAGAAGCTCTCATATACTGTAGTGTCAAAAATAGCTCCAGCGCTTCTGCAACTGAAACATAACCAGCTTTGTTACTGTATCTGCACAGCCACAGCACAGAAGAAGACATTCACTTTGTCCTTTGGCTCCATTTCCTCATCCAACATTCTTTTTGAGTGTAATATGCCGGTTAACAACTAAAAGATCCGTCTGAAGCAGTTTCAGGAGCTGCGGGGCGTTCAGTTCATTTCTTTCTTAGCTTGGTCTCATAAGTTAATTGGGAATGTAGGAACTTGGAATGTGGGCGCAGCGAGAGATCAGCTGCCCCCAGGAAATGCTGCCACAATTACACCTGAAGTTAGGAGTCAGTTCAAAAGATCAGGTCATGCCACATTTCTAGCTCTTAGAGGTGATGACCAAGAGTGATGATGGTTCATCAGTTAAGCTGATTTTTTTCTGATCTGAGCTCTCAGTGATTAAAGGATAAAGGATTTTTTTCTTCAAATCAAATCCAATCAAAACAAAAGGCAACAATGTTTAGGGCTCACATCCCTAACCAGTGCCCACTGGCCTGTACAAAAATATATTCAGAATAAGAACACGAATTATATTTTTTAATTCTTTGAAAAATAATCTCCTTAAACCGTTGGGCACTGACCTTTAGAAAACATTACTCATACTAAAATTAAGGGGCCTATTTTCAGCTGCAGGTGAATACACAATTGACTCTCTAAAAATAGCTACAAAAGCAGAGGGGTGAGTGGTGGACACAAAACAAATTACATTGCCCATGTTCATTATAACAAACAAACCCCCAGCAACAATGTGCTTCATAGATGTTTTTAACTAGTTTAGCTACATTCGTGGAGCTCTAAGTTATTAGAATATTGCCACATAATCAATAGTTGTTAGCAGCATCTATATATTTTGTGGGTTTTGCCATTTTTTTGTTATTTCCAAGAAAATATGAAATATCCTCAGACTTATCGTTTGACTAGATTATCTGTTAGAACTCAATGAATCCACCAAGCTCCCCAATTGCTGCAGGTATATAAACAGGGTCAAAAAGCTGAATTTCTACTCTTTACCTAAACCCATTGCAATGAAAGCTTAACTCCAGACGCATCAGTCTCTTGGCCCATAGAGCCACTATGTTCATTATCTTCCACAACATGGGAATGTTGGGCCTCCTCATAAATCACACCAAAGTTTCCCAGAGTAACCATCTTCGGCACCACTACTCAGGTGCTGTTGGGAGAAGACCTCCATTTGATGAATGACCATTTGGGTCCATGTGCAGATTGTGGTTGTGGCTAATGAGATGCATGACAGCGCTAAGACTGATACAGGTCATGGAGACATATGGGCATTTCGGGTCCGTCCGGTTCTATGTTCAGCAGCCATGCGTCACTGACATCATGCAGCACGCTGGAAATGGAGCAAGACGCCCAGTCATCGCAGGAAGAGAGACCAATAAATTGATGAGGAAGTATCAGGAGAGGGTGTGAATAGAGAGCAGCAGGTGAATGCTTGCTCCCAGCAGGTAGCTGGTTCCCACTGGTGGCCCTGTTTCATTTCCACATAGTGTAAATGGCTGATTAATAGGCGAGCAAGGACCCAGGACTCGGATAGAGGCCAATATTAGCTCACATATCATCAGCTTGTAACACTAATGGGAATTCATGGGTAAAATATGGACCCAGTGTCTTTTGCAAGATAAAACAGACCCAGATACAAAATTCGGACAACTTTTAAGTTTGAACTGAGTTGTACCAAAGTTTTTCAAAAAGTAAATGCATATATTGAGCCCTAGTTTATGCACAACTTTCTCTGAATATGATTATCAGTTGGGCAACAAAACAGAATTGTGCCGAGTATGCATTACCTAAAGAAAAGGCAGTAATTACAATCCTGAACATCAAAAAGCTGTGCAATTCCTAAACTGCAGGATCATGAACCCTGTAGGCTGAACAACTACAAAAGAAGCTGTTTTTCCATGCAGTGTTTGCCTTCATGGCCACATTTTGCAGGGGAGCGAGGCTGTTGCGCAATCTGGACTAATTCTCGGGGCTTGGAAGACGCGAGCTTCATAAGATCAGTGAGGAAGCCTTCTTTGATCTCCCATCCTAGATAATATAGGTCATCTCTTCAGGGAGAAACAACAAAAACCAAAATGAGGCGGAAAACACCATTCAAGTCACTGTGGAACACGAAGCAAGCAGCGCCTCAAATGAGGACCACAACATCGCCCGGCAGACCTATTTTTAGGGTCTTGATCTTTGGCATTTTTAACACAACAGTCCATCAGCCTGTGTGCTGACGAGAGAAAGAGGAATTTCTGAAATGTGAAATATTGCATCTGTCATTTTCTATTCTGCTGCCTGTATGTGGAGCCTGTTCAGACTGGGTATCCATGGCAACCGTTTCATAATGCCTCGCAAAACACCTTAGAAGAGGTTCCTTTTTATCTAGGCTGGAGGGCTGGGACAGAGGCAACAGAGAATCAAATGAGAGGGCAAAAGTGATAGCTGACAGGCTGTACACAGCATATTCTTTAGCTGACATTTTTAGAAGTCGCCCCCTCAAAATGGAATGGGGAGATAATGAAAAGAGCTCACCCAGAGAAACCAGGGAAAAAATAGGATGACATAAGAACATTTGATATTTATTGCACTGCACAACTGTCAAAGCAACCCTCTTTCTCTTGCAGATTTAGAGCTTCTACTTCTGCAGTTTGTGCTACATGCATAGAAAGACAACCGTCAGTTCATGTGATTCAGTGAGACATGCTGGCACTGACACTCACTGTATAGGAGCATGTTCTCTGGGTCCTGGAGGACAAGTCCAGTCATGTGGAATGCAGCAGGCGTGAGCTTGATGGGAGGGCAGCATACAGCCAGCTGGGTCTTCTGCAGGGGTGAGACAGAACCCATGCCAGGAACTGACAGGACCAATCAGTGAAGGGCTCAGGCCTCATCCATGCATGCTAATCAGCCCGTCAGAGGAGCCTGGGTCGAGGGCATTTGCAGGGGTTCATTGCTATGGATACAGCAGCAGCAGTCACACGATATTACCTGAGCAGGTAAACCAAGTGGAAGGAATCTTGGCGTTGACCGCACAGGGCTACGTGACCTTCGGTTACGTCATGCATTCTCAGGTGAGTCAAAAGCTGCAGAATGAGAAAGCAAAAGTACCGATATGACTGCAAACACTGCTTGATTTATGGAAGAATTCAAAACAAAAAAGTTGAGAGGAAACTAGAACGCTATGTTGGAAAACGGACACACGCACACACAAACCCCCCCAAAAAACAAGAGCACAGTCTCAAAAACATGCAGGCTATGGCAAAAGAAGCCTTTCATCATTTTAGCACAATCCTATAAATGGGTTTTAGGCTAATGTGGCCAGTTTGTCTTTTTCACAGCTCCACTCCTATTTCTATTTTCTGTTGTGTAACACATATAGTGTTACCTCAACTTTGTGGCACAGAAAGTTTGGAGACTAGGTGCCGCGATGGGAGACCAACAAGCCAATTGTTCCCCAAAGTGTTTTTCTTCTTTGGATAAGCTCTTTAATCATTTCAAAAGACTTGTGAGTCACCAGATTGAGTGACACAAACAGCAGTGGATGATAGATAGATATGACTGCTGGGATAAAGGACTCCATTATATTAGTTTGACTTTGGAGAGTCGAATATGCTGTAAATTTGACAACACGGATTGTTTAGAAACACAATTTCCTTGTCGATCCTACAGTGCATATATTTAGCACATTAATCACTTATCTCCATCACAACATTCCCAGTTGTGTAGCAACAGCCGGAAAATGTATTTCCAATCAAAAGGGTTTCATCTCAGTGGCTGACCTAACACAACCACTTTTGACTGCTTTTATCCAGAGAATCTTTGAGGTCATTCATCTTTTCATATGCTAATATTTTAATCAACATTTCCCAATGAATTAAGCCTTTGCAGGCCTCAGGCTCATTTGTGTTATCGGGCAAATTAACCTCTACTGCTGGAAGGACAGTTGAAATCCCAACTGTCCGAGCATACTCAGAGGACGGCAATTTTCCTTCTGCCAACAAAGTGAGTGAATGGAGTTACTATTGTATATCATTGTGTGTGCATCTGGACGGATAATCAGTTTCAGCCACAACTGCAAAATAGTCTAACCTGTTTAACCTTCGTTTTCATCACAACTTTAAATGGACAATATGACAAAGCGAAGGGATCATAGATTCAGACCTCTCTTTAACACACAAGCATGTAACAGATACAGAATAAATACTGATTACTGGCTGTGAGGCTCAGAGAAGCACAGCCAGTACTGTCATTATTCTTCGTTATTAAAAGCTGACATTAGAAGGATAATAATGGAGAAACGCTCAAAGCAAAGCAAGAAAGTTTTGAGGAAGATGTAATAAGGCTGCACTCATGTAGTACATTTCATTTTGAGTGGAGAAACAAAATGCTTCGCAGAAAACCAAAGAGCATCACAGGAATCTTTCCATCTGCTTCTGAACGATGTTAAACCCACATTAATTGATGTTTTAACCACTTGGGACAGCCCATCAACAGCTGTCAACACAATGCACACATATTGTCCAACACGTATCTGGCTGCTGAACAATCTAATCGGAAGATCTGTAGTTTCAACTTTGGAACTATAGATGTTGATGTGTCCTTGGGCAAGATGTGGAAACTGCACTAATGTATCATTAGTTCTTTATGAATAGGAGTGTGTGTGGCGTGAAGTGTAAAGTGCTTTCAGTGATAACATCAAAAAAAAAAAAGCACAGTGAAAATTTTAACAGCCAGCTGATATCCATTACCATTAGCTTCTGTTTGGGATTGTGCTTTCCGGCTAAATGATAACAGTAAATCCAATATTCACTTTCCTACCAGCTGTTATTGGTCTGCAGTGCACCAACTCCTGAGGGAAATATCTGTTTCTAAAGCAGCTAAATATTCAGACATGTTCATCAGCTGGTTGTTAACCGCTGATGTTTCTCCTGTGCTCCAACAGCATGTTTCAGTACCATAAAGACCTATATAACATACACATATTTAATTCAGTGTTCCAATATATAAATCAAAATGTTAGTTATAGTTATCTACTTACAGATGTTGGAGTTCAATAATCTGGCAAAACCTTTTTATTTGGTCCCTGAAACACCCCAAAAGAATGCGGAAGTAGACTATTGAGCAAATTCACACAGGGCATAGAGATTATAGTTTGTATTTTCTAGTTACTTTTTATTTTGTTTCAGTTTATTTTTTTGCTTTCAATATAGCTTAGTTTCCAGAGTGGATGTAATGTTCTTTGAAAATTTGTGGTTTTACTTGTTTTTTGTTAGGTGGAGGGTATTTTCCACAGGAGACATTTAGGAAAGTTAGAACAGATATTACAAAACATGTAATGTAGACATCCTAAATCTCTGTAAACATACTCTAAAACCTGCACCAAAATGTTACATGATATGTACTAGGAACCTAGTTGCTATGTTCTAGCTTGTTAGCTAGCATAGCTAGAACTTCATGAAACCAGTTTGAGATTATCTAAACTTTATAACATGGTGCGCTATCTTTTTGGAAGCAGCTATCAAAACATGGTTACACTGTGGTCATGAAAAAATAGACATGATCATCAACAATACTCAGGTAGACTGTGGTGTTTCAAAAATGCTTACCAGAATCTACCAAGAAAATATTCTCCACATATTACACCACTACCAGCTGCCTGAATGATTGATATAAGGCAGGATGAATCCATGCTTTCAAGTTGTTCACATCAAATTCTGACCCTAAATTTAGAATTTTGCAGCAGAAATCATGGCTCACCAGACTACGCAATGTTTTTCCAATCTTCAAGGTCCAATATACTGCCTGTTCAGAGATGCTCTTCTGCTTTGGTTGTAACAATTGGTTGTTTGAGTTACTTTTGCCTACCTGTCAACTTGAAGTAGTTTGGCCATTCTCCTCTGACCTCTGGGATCAATAACACATTATCACTAAGGGAACTGCCCTTCACTGGATATAGTCTCTTTTTCTGGCCTTTCCCTGTAAACCCCACAGATGGTTGTGTGGAAAAATCTTTGTAGATCAGCAGTTTCTGAAATACTCAGACCAGCTGGTCTGGCACCAGCAACGATGCCATGTTCAAAGTCACTTAAATCACCTTTCTTCCCCATTCTGTTGCTCAGTTTTGAACTTCAGCAAGTCATGTTGACAATGTCCATGTTAGCATGAACATGTAGCTCAGCTAAATCCACAGCTGACAACAGTAGGTTTTCTTATTTTACATGGTAAAAGTCAGCTTTGTTATGCTGGTTATCTGGCTAGGACATGTGAGACCAGAATCTCTGATGTCTGACATTTGTTATTTGTTATATTTCCTAAAAACAGAGCCCAAAAGGCTAAAAAAAAAACCCAACAAAAAAAACAACACACACATAACAATTTTATCACAGCCCTGGCTATCATAGTAAACAGTACCCACTGCCAAAAAGGCTCCAAAAATTATGAGTGCACGCAGCGGAACATGTTGTGTTAAATTACTCGAACATAGTGTACACTCACCCACTGCCACCTTTTTCTAGCAAGAGTGGGAGACAGGAAAACAGGAAAGGAAAGGAAAATAGAGCAACAAAGCAGTCTGTACACTGGCCTAAGATCAAATGGTCCAGCGAGAATGCCTACTCATCACTATCCTGTGTTCCCAAAAAAACCCACTTCGAACAGTGGAGTGTAGCGGGACAATGACCGATCCACACCATTGTTTTAACTACATTATTGATGCAGGCAGGGCAGAGCCTAATGTCTGCTTATGTGCTCTGAGTCTGCTTTAAGTTTGTTTTATGTCAGTGATCCTGTGCATTTTGCTGTGCTTTGTAAACGTTAACAATGAATCTTCTTTAAGGAAAAATCAATGGCCAGGAAGTGACCTGCAGATCTCATTTAAAGAAGCTATAATTCATCTTCCTTTTATAAGATCAATTTGTCAAATGAAAATGAGAGAACAATGTGACAATGTGCATGGATTGCTTACAGTAATTATACTCTAAAGCAGGGGTGTCAAACATAAGGTCCGGGGGCCAGAATCGATCCGGCAAAGAGTCTAATCAGGCCCACTGGATGCCTTTGGAAAGTGTAAAGGAAGTCATAAAAGCTTAAAATCTCCCCCGTTTATCCATATTACACTGAAGTAATTAAATAAATAAATAAATAATTAAATAACAGTAAAGTTCCTGTTTTTTTCACAAATAAATAGAATAACTTTCTGTTTTATAATTACAGGGCCATCTAGACAACGAGCTACCAGAATTTTCTGTTATTTTACACATTTATGTCTTATAACTGAAGCCCAAAGAGTCACGCTAAAATATTTCTTTCATTTATTACAGCAGAATTGCTTTATCATCTGGAAAAACTGAGATGTGCTGTTGAAATCTGTACACTAGTTGGATAGGTCACCAGTCAATCACAGGGCAAACATGCGGGCAGACACAGACCATATATCCCTTCATTCATTATATAAGTTAAAAAGCAATTATATGGTAACAACCTGCTCCACTCTATTGCTTCCAAGTGGCCACATTAACAATGAGGTGCCAGTGTAATGAGTATCATGCCTTCTTGTTAGTTTTTTACAGTTGTCCCATCCATCCATCCATCCATCCATCCATCCATCCATCCATCCATCATTTCCTTTACATCTTTATCTTTTGGTTTATTTTATTCAGTCTCTCTCTAACTTTTGGATTTGTTTGAATAAGCACTAATCCTTCCTCTGGCACTGAGTGTTCAGACACTCAGTTATCCAAACATTGTGAACTGGACAGATCAATTGTTAACACTAAATTGTACCCCTGACGTCAGTACTTTGTGACTTGCATTACAATCCACCCCACCATTTTTCACCACAGCCAATCATTTTTCCACTCAATTGTCCATTATTGCTGATCAGCGAGGCTTTATCTACTTGTCAGCTGCTGTTGTTCATCCATCGGTGACAGATTTGCCTGGAGTGCTTAAATGGCTCCTTTAAGGTGGAGGCTGAGTTCCTGAAGGCAATTCCCACTGAGGGACAAAGGAGTGTTACGCCAGATGCTGCCTTGAACAACGGGAAAGAAATGATTCAAGACAGAATGGCCTAATAATACACTCTCCTTAAAACTAACACACACATCTGATGGTCTATGTGAATTTGCTGCTCATAGTGATGGATAGATGTGCACGCTGAGATTAAATGCAGAGCGTGGCATACATATATCCACAGAGTTGCGTAGGCTGAAACGAACACTGTGGGCACATTCTACATAGGGGCTGAATGATGCTGAGCTGTGATTTTGATGTCAGATGCCAACTGTGGGTAAAGCTATGACGGTGCATAGCTTTGTGCATCTCAGCAGAAGACTAGGAAGAAACTGTTTGTTTAACAAGGAGGTCGTATTCACTGAAAGCGACTGACACTAAAAGTCACTACAAAAAGGAGACTTTCATGCAGTTTTTACACTAATATCATTTTGTTGCCCTCAAAATTTTTTATAATATAATACTGGTTAATTAGAGATATTTAGAAGAAGGCCACATTAGTAGTTGTGCTGAACTATAACCACTTGCTTTATATTTTAAGAATAGAGATCGTAGTCGGGGATCGAATAAAGCGGTATTAAGCTTTTGATTTCTCTTGGCAAGAAAGTTTATTTCTCAATATGTCAAACTATTTCTTTAACCTTGGCCTGAGGGAAAACAGACTGAATGCCGCTGTGTTGAGCACTGGTCTCCCATTCCACACTAGTTAAATTTTCAGTTTCAGATATAGAAAACGCGACACTGGAAGGTTCTTAAAGTGACATTTAACACTCTCCAGAGTCTGGTGAGTCTCAGGATGAGGACCATGACCTTAACAAGGCGTCTATCAGAGGACTCGAACTGCAAGACCAGGAGGAGGAAACTCAACCAAGAAGCAGCTAGACATTCTTTGACATTACAAAGGTGCTGCTGACATGGTGTGCCACGTGAGACAACACCATGCAGCCCGTTTCTGATAAGTCACATGTCTTCCTCTGCTGAAAGGACAAGTGCCAGCAGGGGCACTGGGTCTTGGCGGAGGGGGGGCTGTTACAGAAGCCACCGTGAGTCATCATCCTCTTGAGGTTACCACATGGTGAGGGAAGATGGATTTAGTCTCAGCACTGCCATGGTCTACCACAGGAAAAAGCTGGCAGTACTTACAGTCTAGCTCCAGCATGAGGATCCATAGCAAAGAATGTTCAGCTGATAATGTCACTTCTGGCTGGGTTGTGCCAAAGCCCTTTAACATCTCTGTTTCCACCAGCTGCGCGACTGATGAAAGGTGAATAATGTAACAGTGTTATCAAGGACAGCCTCCATAAGGTTGCATGGAGTCATCTTGATTAGTGATGTAAATTCATTTAGTGTAATTAGATGAAGAGATGACGATCCAAACCTGGAAAACTCAATACTCCATCTCAAGGTGAACAGTTATGTAATACACCTTTCATGCTTTGACTGTCAGTAATTAAACCACAAAGCCTCAAAGACTTTATCTTCACACATAAAAAAGCTGTTGGGAAAACACTGTTTTTAATCATATTTCATTTTTCACCCTTAATTTTACAGGCATCCTCATATACAAAAATGCACAGGCTTCTCGCTTCCTCACGGACAATAACCATAGTGTTATGTTTTTTTCTTTTTTTTATACTGTATCCAGGCCAATACAGGGAAGATTAGAATTTCCTTTCTAGTGCTCAAAGCTACAAAAAATACATATAAAAAATTAAACACCTTTCTTTCCTTAAACAGTGCCCCAGTTACATCATCATGTTTTTTTAAAGTTGATATTGTGAGCTTGTCAGGAAACAGGCATGCAGCAATCCTAGACCAAAATCATCACTTGTAAGATATCGATCACACCCCAAAAAACCTGTTTTACGTTGTCACATAATGTTCGCATTCTCATTTGATGTCATGTTTGCATAAAAATATTCCTAACACTGCCTTTAAATTGGATTTATGAAATCCCTGGCTCTATTGTTGCTTGTACATATTTAAACTGGTTTGGTACATACTCACCGTGACTGCACTAGATATGACTCCACATATCCACTCATTCTGATACAAAGTGAGTCAGCTGGAGCGTCCACTCCAGGCTACCTTGTTAGGCATGTCTCTAACATCCACCATCTCAATGTATCTCCTAATTAGCACCCGATGAGCACACTGCACATCTAAGCAGAGATCCGTTCTGTCTTCTGACATCTACTTTCTCCCCCTTCGGCTCCCTTTGTCTGCTCACCATGTTGTAAGTAATGAACGTAAGAGAGCTCAGCTCAATATAATGTGTTGGAAGATAAAGGAAGTGACTCCCTGCCATGCCAAATCTATCCAGAACGCTATTACGGTGCCATGGCAACAGATGAAGACGTGCAGGCCTCTTTGGATGGGGGCACCGCTGGTTCACTCGTCTTCTCTGTTAGACTGACTGGCAGGAAAGCTCCACAGGGCTGCTATGGCAACAGACTGATCATATGCAGAGTGGGGCTGTTGGCTGCCACGGCAACATAGGGGCCAAGTCATCGGTTTGCCTCTGAGTTACAGGAAATTAGATTGCTTTTGATGGGTCCCAAGGATTTTTGTCATAAAATGTGAAAAAAAACATAAGTGTGTGTGTGTGTGTGTGTGTGTGTGTGTGTGTGTGTGTGTGTGTGTGTGTGTGTGTGTGTCAGGGGTGAAAAGGATTAAATATGGCAGCACAAAGCAAGTACAGTAAGTGTGCAATAGCCACTGGTGGCCACCTCCAAATGTCAACTAATACCTATGGAATGCTATAGTTAGGTGCTCTGCTTTAAAGTACACATTTAAATGGTCACAGCCTCTGAAGCGAATATCCCAGTTAATGGCCACTGAAATTTTTTTCTCTTCTTTTCTTTCCCCTCACCCCCAACTGGTCAGGGCAGATGGCTGCCCCTCCCTGAGCCTGGCTCTTCCACAGGTTTCTTCTTGTTAAAAGGCAGTTTTTCCTTTCCACTGTTGCTAAGTGCTTGTCTATAGGGGGTCATCTGAGTTTTGGGGTTTTCTTTCTATTTCACATTCTTTACCCTACAGTATAAAGTGCCTTTTCATACAAATAGGTCCCTTCTGGCTTCGAAAAAATTGTTGCACAAATATTATTCACAAAAAGTGGAAAAGTGGAGAAAAGATAATGAGCGCACCAATCTGACACGCTTTGCGCTTTTCTTTTTTATAGCTTAACACCCACAGGGAAAGAGTCTGGGGTGTTCTGGATTCCTCCATGAATTACCATCTCACTATTGTGAAGATTTTTCCAGGCCCCATTGATCCCAGGTGCTATGTTATTGGGGGATTTTGCCCCTGTGCTCATGTGTTTAATGTCAGTTTAGAATACATATCCTTCTGGGAGTTGTTGAGACGTATTTTGTCAAACTTGAGAAGGCATTTAACTGCATCCCTTGGGGTATCCTATGGCTGTATCGCGGTGTCTGGCCTGGTTTGTATTGCCAGCAATAAGTTGGACTCATTCTCAGTGGGTGCTGGACTTTGGCAGGGCTGCCCTTTGTTACTGATTCTGTTCATAAATTTTATGGACAGCATTTCTAGGCAAAGCCAAGTGGCTCTCACCTTGGTGGCCTCAAGCTCTCGTCTCTGCTTTTTGCAGATGACGTACTTTTATGGCTTGAGCAGGTGGTGGCTTCTAGCTTACACTGGAGTGATTTGCAGCTGAGTGAGAATTGGTGGGAAAGAGAATTAGCATCTCAAGGTCAATGGACATGATTTTTGGCTGGAAAAGGTCAGTGTGACCACTCTGGGTCAGGGTTCAGTCGCTGCCCCCAAGTGGAGGAATTTAGGTATCTCGAGGTCTTGTATGCTTGAAAATCTGGGATCACAAACCAGTGGGTGCTGCTGCAACATTGCTGCTTGTTGGAACTACAACAAAAGAGCAAAAAAAAAAGAAAAAAAAAAAAAAGAAATATGCCAGCCTTACAACAAACTATGGTATTCACTTGTGGGTTGACACTAAGCTTGAAGCTTTTAACCCTTTAAGACCTACCATAGAACCAAGTTCGCCAGAGCTTATATTATATTTTTACATGCTGTGGAGCCATTTTTGGGAGCATTTCAAGTTGCTATACATCAATACAACCATTATAGCCCAAACTTTAATAATATGTCTGCATTAGGTGCATAGTAATTACATAAATTGCAAAAAAGTGCAATAAACTACAAAAAAATTGAAAATCGTTTTTGTTTTTTTAACATATATTTCTAGTTAGAGAAATTTAAGAGGCTTATCCCTCAAAACTGTAAATACAAAAAAGTTACACAAACTAGTTTCCCACCACAGGAAATTTATTTTGAGTGTCTTCATAGTTTTATTTTTGAAATACACCAATTTTTATATACTGCAGGAAAAACGAAAATAAATATTATAGTGCAAATTTGCAAAATAACAGCATATGCATCAAAATAAACTATTTCCAGCAGTGCAATATGAGTCTTAAGCATCCCAGAAACGACACAGAAAGTCATAAAGTCAAACATAACTTTTTAAAACACATAACAAGTAAAACACAAGCTCATAAGGCCCCGATCGTAAAAAACTACATTTCCGCAAAATGACGTCACTTCCGGTTTCGGGCAGGTCATGCGGTCATGTGATAGTTCGCGCTGATGGACGTAGGAAGTGTTACAAACAGCTGATGGATCGGCGAAGCGTGTTTCTGGAATATCATGTTTTTGTTGCTGCAAGTGATTTTTATACAGTTTTTGCAAAGCTATATGTGGAAGGAAACTGTGACCTAGGACAAGCTGATGGCATAAGATGTAAGTACAACTCCTCCAGTTTCATATGCAAAAAAAATTATTGCGCTAGCTTACTTGGTTGCAGAGCTACCGGGATTTAAAAATAGTTACGCAAAACAGAGCGTGCCCGCTCCTATCGGCTGTAAAGGGTTAAAATATGTAGTCTGAAGCTACTGAAATATGTATGATGAGTCTATGCCCAGGAACACTGCTTCCCAAACCTTTCCTCATCTAACCAGCTCAGCTAACCAAGAATATTAAAGTACCAGCAGACTCCGATGGCTGACAGTGCAATCACATCAAACTGTCAGAGTAATAGGAACAGTGTCACGAGAGCGGAGACATCTTACTCTCCCCTTTCTGCCCTCCATCTGCATGAAAATGGAGGAAATATGAGATATGGATTTGTCTCAGATGTGAGAGCTCAACAGGGGTGCTCTTTTTGTTTGCTGAGCTGCTCCACTGATTGATTGCTCGCTCCACTTTGGAAAACACTGGGCTGCAATCAAAAGCAAATACAATGAAGACAGTTCAAAACAGCTGCTACACGATTTTCCAAAGGAGAACAAGGAAGGATTAGGAATTTCAACATCATGTATTTTTAGATTTTGTTCAGTTCATACCTGAAGGCCTCTCTGTTGCAGTCACTTCAAACACGTAGAACGGAAAGTCAAGAGGGGATAAGTTAAGCGGTTGTCCTCTTCTGCACTCCCGGAGATTTACGGTCCGGTTTCTGCAATTATTCGCTGTAGTGAAGCAAAGGAGGGGGCGTGGATGATAAAGCGATGAAGGCAGCAAGAGAAAAAAAAAGAGAATAATCTCGTCCCCGGAGATATAAACAGGCTGTTGTGCTCCAGTTGCTTTAGCTACCCTTTGACCTGTATGTGACTCTGCACTTGTGCTGCATATGTGTGTGTGGATGTGTGTGGATGTGCACGCACGTGTGCAAAACTCTGCAGTAGCGCATGTGGGACTGCATGTGCAGGGTTACTTGGATGAAATTCAGTGAGCATCTCGATTATAAGAAAGTACACCACTTAATTTTTTATAGGCAATTGCAGTGTGATTATTTATTCATGGGGTTATTCATTACACTGTTGCATCAGCACAGATGAGACTGGGTGTGAGATAATATGCTAACAAATTCAGTATGCGTAATTCTAAATCTATATGCCATTTATATCCTCCTTTTCATCTATTGCACATATGCAGAAATGCTGAATCATTAGTGTCAACATCCAAACATCGTAATTTTTTTAAATTCTTTTTTTTAATTTAATAAGCAAACATCGTCAAAATTAAACAAATGACTTTCTATTCAGTTTTGTTTAACTGCCAAAGTTGTTTCAAAGAAATATAATGTTTGAAATGAAGCAAAAATGAGGTTTAAAGGTCATTTCACAAACAGAGTGAAGACTTCCCTCCATTAGCTGCTCTTGAACTTCACTGATGATGTGCGGCTGACAGCATATGCTGCTCTACATCGCCATCTCTTGGATAAGTGCTGCCATGACAAGCAGGCCTACATGGCTGCAGCTGCAACCTTGATTTTGAATCCAGGTTTAGAAAATGTAAAAATTATGTGATATTTGGGTTAAAGATACATTTTTTACTCATAACTTCTTATTCGTTTATGTTCTTTAGTGGTGGTTTGATTCTTTCTAGATGTTTCTTGATATTTTAAGTGTACTTTTGCCTCCCTTTGTGTTTGTTTTGCATCACTCTGTGCACCTATTGCGTCTTTTTGTGCCTTTCTTTCACTTTTCTACTAGGCAAATATGTTCTTTGTGGTGATTTGGAGTCATTAGATCACAACTACTACATCTCTTTGGTGCTTTGTGTTTCTTTGAATCTTTATTTGATTTTCTGTAGTTGTTCTACATCTCATTGCAGTTATTTTGATAGTTTTCAAGTTGCATTTCTGTAATTATGTGGTTTTGATCATTTTATAGTTTTTTTTTTTATATATCTCTTGCTTTTTTTTTTTTTAGGTGTTTCTGATGCTTTGAGTAATAGTTTGGCATCTTTTTCTGTCTGTACACTTTATAAATCTCTTTCTGGAGATTTTGCTTCTCTTGCTTATTTTTTTGATAGATTTTTGAGTGCTAATACTCACTGATACTGTACTGTACTGATAGTCACTAGAGTCCCATTGGTTGTTTTGACTCGTGTGTGTGTGTGTGTGCGCATTCATGAACTTTGCCAAGATAATCTACCTATCTCTTATTTTGGATTTCCATTCATTTCTGTGGCCACAAATGGTCCTGACCACTGTTGCTTAAATTGCTGGACAGATTACTTCCCATGTTCACGTTTCCATATGTTGTGCCTTTGCCTCTGGACATTAGCTCGGGAAGCATCTGGTGTTGACTCCCTCAGCAGCTCCACTCGTATACAGGCTCAGCAGCAGGAGCAGCCCAGAGTCTCTTCCCTCTTCCTCCCTTCCTCACTCTAGCTCGTCAGCTCCCCCGTCTCCATGGATAAACACAGGAATAATTCACCAGCACTCTTGCAGTGAAATATGAAACCATCTCTGGTGCCACAGTGCCTGCAGGCCCAGACCAGCTGGAACATTCTGTAAGAGGAAAAGATCAGATCTTCAGCTTCCATGAAGATGTGCCAAAGATTTCCTCCTTTTTCTCCAAGAGACGGTCTTTGAGGAGCTGCTGGGGCTTTTCAGAGACAAAAAACGTGATTGCAGAGGCAATTAAAACCAAATATCACACGTTTTAGGAACAGAGATGTTGTTGTGTCTTGTGTTTGTTACTCTGTAGTACATGAAGGAGGAAACATGGAAACTGCATTTGGTTTTTAATATTGCGAGCTGCTCATTAGCCAAGGCTTTATTTCGGGGACTAATAACTGTAGAATTACCAAGAGATGCATCATGTTTGCATAATGTATGCTCAGTTAAAGCAACCTTATTTCAGAAGAGCAGAGAGGGAGAAGTAGAATAACTTAAAAGAACCACTGACTGACCTCTTGTGGTCGAAGGTATTTTGGCACGTGTAATGCCGTTTCACAACCTTCAGCTCAAATTTATAAATCTGTTATTAACCATGTAAAAGTAGAATTTTAGTGGCTCATATATGTCATAAACCACATTCATTGAACTTTATGACTCTACATATTTTCCCCTGGTCCTTAACATAACTGTGCTGTGGCTCTTTGCCCCATCCCCATCCAAAGAGAAGCGTCTAGACTTCTTTAAGTTGCTTGAAGACGTTTCACCTCTCATCCGAGAAGCTTCTTCAGTTCTAAGGTCAAATGGTGGAGAGTCCCAGATTTAAATGGTGGGGAGTTCCAGATTTAAACCTAGTGGGAGTATCCCCAGTGGTTTAAATCATTTGACCTTAGAACTGAAGAAGCTTCTTGGATGAGAGGTGAAACGTCTTCAAGCAACTTAAAGAAGTCCAGACGCTTTTCTTTGCAAGCTCCTTTGACTATATGCCTACTTAAGTTTCTGCTATTAAGGTTGATATCACTGAATAAAGGGACAAATGAAAACCAAATAAGATTTTGAAGTCCAGGACAATCCGTTTGAAGCTTCTCTCTTGTGCTCATGTTTATTAGAATCATTACCAACATAGGACAGTATTGCCGGGTGGGGCCACTGCAGGGAGGGGCAGCCATCTGCCTCAACCTGTTGGGGGTGAGGGAATAAAGACAGGACAAAAGACACACTGTGGAAGAGAGGCAGACATTTAAAATAACTTATAGTTAAATGCAGAGTAAAAACAGCAAAAATGAGAAATAGGTGAGTGAAGAAGAAACACTCAGTCAGAGTCCATCATGGGAAACTCCCAACAGCGAAGTCTTACTAGACATACTTTGAGGAACCCTCCTGCAGACTGAGTCAGGGTTCTCCCATTCTTATAGTCATTCTGACCATTTAATCCAGATTTTTTTGTTTTTTAATCTAGGTCTGTGTTCATGCAGACGTTTCCAAAGGGAATTACCAACACTTCACAGCACTATGGTGTTAAAAACAGAGTTACTGGAGCATTGGAACAACCAGTCCAAAGATACAATAAAAAAAGATGTCTACAAAAAGTCGAATAACACAGCTTGTGCTTTATTACACACAAGTTCATTTATCTATTTTTTAATACTGTTGCTTAATGATGATGTTTTGGCAGAAACAAGAGTCTGGGAAATGAATAAATTAGACAGGCTTGTTAAGTTCACTGGGCTCAAAGTAAAAAAGAAATAGTTCCAAGGCCACAATTGTAAGAAACACAGTTTGGTTTCATGTAGGCAATGTCATGTTACTATCTTATTTTGTCATTTTGAGCTCACACAGTCAACAACTACCACAACTGCTGACACAAGTGATTCCAAGTCTGTGTCGGGTGGACACCGGGATAGGGTCTTTTTCCCAGCAGGGGGCCATTGGCTTGTTTGCAGGAGTTCAGATCCCTGCTTTGAATTTTTACACTTTAGGGTCTATAATTAGCCAAAACGTTTTTGATCACTTCACCTCCAGCGCTGTGGATATGACCCATAAGTGCAAAGCAGAAAGAATTATTCTGCTTTTTCTTCTATTTAAGATTGTTAGTTTCTTGTGAAACCCACTGAATGCCTCAAAAATATGGGTAGTTAAGCAAACGTGCGTTCTTTTGACCACCTTTATAACAGTGCCTGATGTTCCCCTAATTTAGACCCAACTGAGCCTTTAAACTGATCCAGTTGAACTGGTCACAGCCACATGTAAACTGTGCAACGCAATCATGTGGTACAGGATATGGAGGCAATGAGTGTGTGATAGATTTCATGTTTACTCAAATCTAAAATTGTTTGCAGAGATATTTTAATACAAAAAGAGCTTAACTTTAGTCAGACGACTATTACACCAAGCCTTCATTCTCAGACTTTTAAAGACTTAAGACTTCATGTTTTCTTCCTCAGTATTTCGTTTGTATTTGATAAAAATCTGTACTGTAGGTGCATTCTGCAAATATCTATTGGATATAGTACATAATATTTGTTCATCGTACAGGATGTCTGCATACTTTATCAACTACTAGTTCTATTCAGCAAAAACATAAATTACTGCAAAGGTAGTAAAATCTTTATATTTCTATATTACAAGTAATCTTTTAATTTAAGCAATCTTTTAATTATAGTTTATTTAATAATAGAATAAACCAAGACTGTGAAGCAAAATGTTTGGATCTAGTTTTGGTAAATGAAAAAAAACTAACAAACCCAACATCAACAAACACACCCTTAATGTTAAAAGTTTTTCATCACACTTGGAGTGCCAGTGGCCAGTGCTCCGTTTGGCCATTTTACAGAAAGTGATCTGCATCTGTGCCCACATTTAGCGATTTTTTTGTTTAGAAAAACTGTGTTTAGTGCTTTCATATAGCTGAACTCAAATAGGCCAGGAAATGAACGACTTTTAAAAGTTCTGGAAAACTTCTCTAGGACACCACTAGAGGGAGAAAGACCCAAAAGAATGAATCAGAAGGCACAAATGTGCACCAGGGCTCCAGATTTGTAAGACATTAATGGCACTAGATTTGTCCTGATGAAATTAACCTTCATTGTAAGTGAATAAATAATGACCAAGAATTTCTACTTGAAATTATCTTAGATGTGTAACGTTGGATGTCCATGACACTTGCCCCTAAATCCTCAAAGATTTGGAAACACCGCTCTCAAGTATCTTTGGATATTTATGTTAATAATGTATTTATTTTAATCAATGCCATTTATCAACAGATCATTCTAACATATGGTGAGGCAAACATTTTGCCTAACTTCCATTAGGCGAGTCGACTTTTACATGTAAAAGCAAAGGAACTAACTTTCTGAAACCCATCGTAATACGTTTGAATGTTCTCACTGCGGCAAATACTTGACAAGCTTTTTCTAGGTCAGGCTTTGATTAAAACGGAAACAAACTCAGGTTTTTTCTAGTTGGTCAGGTTGCATAAAGGCTGAAAATTTGGTGTCAAGCAGCTTGAAAGTTTGCTTTTTAAATTCAACTTCTCAAATTATTTCAATATAAAGAATGTTTCAAAAAGAACTTTTTTCAAAAGAAGCGTGTGCACAGGCTAAATGAGAAGATTCAGCCATTTGTTGTAGCTCAGGGGTGGCTGTAGCTCAGGTGGCAGAGCAGGTCAGCCACTAATCAGAAAGTCGGTGGTTCGATCCCAGGCTGCCTCCTGGCTGCATGCCAAATATCCTTGGGCAAGATACTAACCCCATGTTTGCCTACTGGTGGTGGTCAGAGGGCCCGGTGGCGCCAGTGTCCGGCAGCCTCGCCTCTGTCAGTGCGCCCCAGGGCAGCTGTGGCTACAATGTAGCTTGCCATCGCCAGTGTGTGAATGGGTGTGTGAATGGGTGAATGACTGAATGTAGTGTGAAGCGCTTTGGGGTCCTTAGGGACTAGAAAAGCGCTATACAAATGCAGGCCATTTACCATTTATTTACCATTTGTTCAAGGTTAAGGTTTTTGAGTCTGGAAATGATGTAACGTCTACACCACTACACAATATAACCATCACACTAGAGCTGAGCTGGAACAAGAAGAAAATATTTCAGTATGTCAATTAACCAATCAATGATGAAATTAAATAGATTACTCTATTGTAATCCAATGTGGCAGCTGAATCAGGATTATGAAAGGTTGTGTGAATGCAAAACCTAGTTTTATGGGTAGCAGATGAAACCAAAGGTGGAAATGGTCTAAGATAACTGTCTCAAATCAGTTTTGGGACACATACAGAACCCTGTCTGTATTGTTTTGTACTTACATTAAATACATTAAATAAAAATCAGGAGTATTGCAAAAATGTCAAAATTGTTGGAATTGTTGGAGAAGAATATAGTCAGATTTTGATTTATCGTGTAATCATTAGCTTGATTTTTTCAAGATAATCAGATGATTTTTCTGCACTGGCAGTGTCTCAATCCCAAACAGACAGCCAGTGCAGTAAAAACATACCTGGATAGAAATACACATCAATCATGGACTAGCCTCTCCAGAGCCCGGGCCTCAACATTATTGAAGCAGTGTGGGATCTTAACACAGAACAGAAAATAGAAATAAATAAAAAACAGAGCCAAAACTAAAAGGAGAGCTTTTAATGTCCTTCAAGAAGCCTGGAGAACTAGTCCTGAAACAAATTACAAGAAAACCTTTGAGTGTGTTCAGGCTGTGTTGATAAAATTAAGGTGGTCATACGAAATATTGTTGGAGAACGACACTTTCAAACTTATTTCCATGTGTGTTTGCACATATTTGAATAAACTGCTGCATGTATTTCTAGTTTTCTTAGTAAAATGTGAAGAAATAAGGGGTAGCTTTTGCACAGCACTCTACTGTATCAACAGATGCAGACTAAATAACACAAGATTACAATAACAAAGTTTCATTTTGTTTAGAAACTAAAATGTTTCAGTTTTTGTCTCTGCTGTTTTTAATAAACATGAGCAAACTACAAAAACTTGATTTGGCATCATTTCACATAGAGTGCTTAAAGTTATTAGACTACAACCCGGTGTAAGTTTTATGTCACAGTTACATTAAATTAACAGTACCAGTAATTACCAAAATCATTTAAAAAAAAAATCTTAATGCTCCAATATGTCGAAGCTCTTAAATTGAAATATTTTTAATACCAACATGAAATAGTTATCCATAAACTTTCAATTGTTTTACAAAAAACAATTATGCCAAATTACAGATCTTTACTTTCATTCCTGAACATAAAAATTGTTTTAGCGGCTGAATGTTATGCTTGAATGTTTTCTGTGTATAAAAATGTGAATTTAATTTGGTAAATACAGTAAATCTTTTAAAGAAGTTTTTGACAGATTTTTAAAATATGTGTTTTTTTCCCCCCATCACAGGAGATCTCATGTGGGACGAACTGCACAAAAGTTCATGAAAGTTATGACCATGAATGTACAGGACAGAAGTTCATATTATCCTCCTAAGACCCGAACTCTTTCATGGGATGCATTTTGAATTTTCCTTTGCTATTTGGGCTGATTGGGACCTGATGAATGTAAAAACAAAGAATTACCAGATTTTTTTGTTTTACCTAATTTTTGTTGCTGAGAAAAATGAGAGCCACATATGCGGACATTCGTTTGAAACTTTGATAGAACAGTGGCAGTATAATGTCCTCGTAAGTGGATATCAGGCCCTTGTAGAGAAAAATTTGGTATTTTGGTCTAGAAATCCCAAAATGTGATGTCCAGATATGTGGACGCCAGGTCCTAGGAGGTTAAAATAAAGAAATGACAAGTTTCTCAGAGTGAGCTTTGTCACAGCTGATTTGTGTGTTATTAAGAGGGCTTTGAATAATCTTTATTTTGTATACACACAGTATGTTACGTATATAAAGACTCCCAAAATATAACCATTCTATTCCAACGCGTTAATAAAAGCATTTTAGGGATGACTGTGAAAAATGAGAAAAATAATTAGCTTTTGAACTATTAAATCATTGCTATAATTATATTTTTGTAGCATTTTACCGTAATCTCGTTTTCCTCTGAAACCTTATGGGCATCGTCTATTTGCTCAAAACCAACCAAACTATCTTAATATTCATGCGACTGTGCTTTAAACTGAACTGATATATAAACAAGTTAAGATAAATCATCATCATAAAAAATAAAATAAAAAAGCTAACATTGGATAGCACCTGTAGTGCCCTCATCTCTCCAACAGATGCTCCCCTAATGCCATCCTCCCCAGCTCCCCTTAGAAACGAGGCAAAAATAGATAATCCACCTTTTATATTGTAGATACATTTATATAATCATTTTTTGTTTTTGTTTTGTTTTTTTTTTTTACAATGGAATTGCTCCGTCATACAAGATGACTGAAAAAAAAAAAAAAAAAAAAGCACACAATACAATCAATAAACCAAACCTATAGAACATATGATTGTCACTTACTTGCGAGTCACAAAAAAAGTACATACCGCGAATAAATAATCTACAGAAATATGTACAATATGCACAACAAGAAATTCAATGGAAGTGCAAATAAAGCTTTGGATCCCTGCACAGGAAATAAGGTAAGCAAATGTGAGCCAGCTGTCCCCAACATACAGTATGAAGCAATAGTCATCCGAAAGTCATAAATTTACAGGACATTTAGTAACATTTAGGCTTTGAGCTCCTGCATTTAATGACTTTTAATAATGAACTGCATGAAACAAAAATCTGAGAGATTAAAATGGACACATTACATTATGTACAGCGTATCGCATTCCACGGAAAACTGGAGTGTTTTCAGTGCTTGTCGTCCAATGCGGATCAAGGCAACAACCACGGGACTACAGGCAGAGACGGAGAAAAGTAGGGATCCAGAGAGAAGGCTGCTCACTGCAGAGGATTTAAAAAAAAAAAAAAAAAAAAAAAAAAACTCATTGCACCTCTGCTGGCTTCCTTAGCTTGTAGTGACTGAAACATTCTATGATATTTAACACTGTACAACTCTGCTAACTTTCCCATCTAGATCGAGAAGAAGAAGAGGGAAGAGAGCTGGTCAAAGGAGGTCATGTGTGCACGTCACTCTTGTCGGGTCGGTAACACACACTCTTAGCATAATGCACACATGTGAGCTGCAGTTGTCTGTAATGTCCCGAATTAAGAAGTCCTGCTGGGTGCGGTAGCTCCAAGTTACCCAGAGTTCAAGTACTCCAGTGCCACTTCATAGCAAAATTTGTATTGGTCCTAGCAGGAAAGAAGAAACAGACAGAGGCATTAGAGATGTGCAGGAGTTGGCCTGAGTCTCCCAAGTCATAAAGTTAGTGTCTCCTAAGTCATAAATGAATACTACAAGCCCTCTGGGGATTTTTGCTATTCCCAAAGGGCCTGTTGTTTGTTTGATAATCATACCATTTAAATCCTATAACTCTGACAAAACATCAATGGGACTTTAAAGTCGAGGCTTTCGGCACATTAAACAATCTCAGTTCTGCACCAGACTGAAACTAATAAATAACTGACATATTCAAGCGGATGAGAAGGTATTGACTTTATTGCTTTACTGCTTGTCACTATAGAATACGCGTCACAGATGCAGATATATGGACCCCTAATCGTGCGATCACCATCTTCACAATCTTCAGCGGCAGAGGAAACTAACTGTCAGATACTTCTTCTTCATAAAAGTTGCAACAAGCAGCAGCATAACGCATCACTTCCTCTTCCACTGGCGGAAAACGTTTGAATAAATATGAGTTGATTTAATATGGTCCGGAGCTGAGTGTTTTTAGTGTGTCCTCTTGATTTTTGATTCCTGATTTTTGATGTTTTCTGTGACGAAGGCTTCAAAGCTGTATTAATATAAGTGAATTTTGACATCTTGCCACAGTTTATGTTGAGAGTTGTCAAACTTACGACTCACGGGCCCAGAAGTAGCCATTCAAATGATCCAAGACAGCCCACTAGCTAGCTTTGCAAAATGAGGAAGTTAAAATTACAGAGCGGGTCTGCTGGAGGTTTTTTCACGTTAAAAGGGAGTTTTTCCTTCCCACTGTCACTGCCAAGGGCTTTCTCATAGGGAGTCATCTTATTGTTGAGGGATCTGTATTATTGTAGAGTCTTTACCTTACAATATAAAGGGCCTTGAGGTGACTGTTGTTATTTGACGCTATATAAATAAAACTGAATTGAATTCATTGATGCACGCATTACAGAGAGGAGGCATCAGATGAAAAGTTCAAAATAGTTAGTTATTGAAGTCATAATTAAGTAAAATAATTTTGCTCTTTAGTTCCAAAATATCATACATAAAGGTCCACTGTCAGTTGTAATGCACAAGTGAAAGGCCCCAGGACACACAAACTGGGAAATATCAGGAAGGGCGTAAAGCCAAATGAAATATTTGAAGGTAACACTGCTGTGTTGACACCATGTAGTTAAGGCAGTAACTGAAAGTAGCTTTTTTAATTACTTTTTTGTGAGATTAATGAGTTTAAATCCCTGGTGTCATTCGTACAAAACAACAGACAGCGAACAAGAGAGGTGAAGAAGAGAGTGCAGGCAGAGTGGAGTGGGTGGAGATGAATATCAGGGGTGATTTTTGACAGAAGAGTAGCAGCAAGAGTGAAAGGGAAGGTTTACGAGGTAGTAGTGAGACCTGCTATGATGTGTGGTTTGGAGATGGTGGTACTGACATGAAGACAGGAGGATGAACTGGCAGAGCTATAGATGTTGCTATTTTTATTGGAAGTGACCAGAACAGACAAGTTTAGAAAAGAGTACGTCAGAGGCGGCACAGGTTGAGTGTTTTGGAGAGAAAGTTAGACAGCCAAGGCTGAGATGGTTTGGACGCGCAGAAAGACAATATGTTGTTCTCTCTGCTTCTTCAGCCATTATACCTAGATTGCTGTAGATTCCCAACTGGTACTGTGAGAAACTTAAAACAATATTCTGATTTATGAAGACTGCATTTATATCAAGTTTTCAGCTCCTGCAGTGTCCCTCACCAGTAGGTCCACCATGTTGGGCTTATTATTCCTCAGTGTCTTGACAGCGTGGAAAACATCCACAGAGCGCTGGTGCTGAAGCATCTCACACACAATGCTGATGGCACAGAATGTCCCACTGCGGCCGCCTCCATTCCTATGGTTGTGAGAAAAAAGTTAATTAAAAATTTCAAAGTCATCCAAGAAGAGTTCAAAAAGAAAGCTAAAGCTGACACTAAAGGCTCACAAAAGGCTGAGGTGTGTTTTGATGCAGTGAAGGCTTTCAGTCAGTAGGTGGAGATGTTTCATTTTTAATACCAGCAGGGAATGAAGTTGGAAACTTACAGACAGTGGACCACAGTGCGTCCCTCTCCCCCGTCGTACTCCTCCTGCCATTTATCCACCTGTCGAATGAGCTTGAGGAAGGAGCGTTTGGACATGGGCGTGTCTCTGTACATGGGCCAACCCAGGAACTGGAACTGCTGCACCATCCGGTAGCCATCCTGAGGCTAGAGGGGGGGGAAGGACAACAGTTATCCCAGGTTAATACACATATGTAGGGGGGAGGGAGTTAATCGCTGTTGTATAAAGATGCAATCAGACTGTAAAGATGCAGGGAGGGTGAAGCTAAGCTTCATCAGAGGCTGGATAGAGATGGTTAAAGGGCGCGAGGAGTCGCTGAAGAGATAAGCGTGCAGATAAGACAGGGTGATAGATGAGCACAGTTGCTGCTGGAGACAGATAGTTAAGCAATCTAGGATACAGACACTCTAAATCACACTCAGACATATCGATCAATAACACTTGTCCGCGATCATGTGTGATTAGCTTGTAGTGCACTTAACATGCTGTAGGTGCCTCTGCCGGCCAGAGGATGTTACAGCACGTTAATATGAGGAGCGATTATTGACAACAGAGAGCAGGCTGTTGGGATAAACAGCTTACACAGGTGACTGCAGGTGATGCCGGCATGGGTCAGGTGCCTGTCTGTGCAGTGATGTCTGGTAGCTCAAAGTTAAAGGGTCAGTACACGCCATGTTGTGAGATATCTCTCTTTGAGGGTTCGCTCACGATTCCAGAAAAATGCAAGTGAACTAGATTTGTGATATTTATTTAAATCATTTAAAAAAAACAAGAGTTATTTCTTTATTAGAAATAATTTAAATATGGGGCTCACTTCAAAATAAATCTAGGGTGTCACAGGATGATACGAGAGACACAAAATAAAAGCAAATGTCTTTCTTTTTATGATTTTTCTGACTCATTGCATGAAATAATTTATCCTCTTTTGGCCACTTCAAAAATGATGCAAATGAAACTGTCACCTTTAAAAAGAAGTTGCACATTGTGCTGCGGATACATTAGATTCCACTTATAAGAAGTATGTGTTGGTAGTTTTTGTTCAGCATCGCCGTGTTCTTGTTCAACCCAAAATGTGTTAATTGACGGGAAAACCTGTTTTCTGCTTCCTCTTTTTTTTTTAACTACATGTGACAATTTTCTCAAGCTGTCTAAGAGACAATTAACTTGTGGCAATCACACCTCCATCCAGTCAACTGGTGCAGTGGCATAGTTAAAGAGCACAATGACTCTGCCTCTGCACAGCTTGAACGGACAGGCCGACGTATGAGTGGGACGTGTGAGGTGTGCAGTCACAGAATAAATTGGCTTCACAGCAGGGAAGACAAACAAGTTTCAAAAGTTACAAATAAATGGGCAGCAAAGCAGAAAAAAACAAACAAAAAAAACCCCAACAACTACACATCAGGCTGATCACACAGAATGCTTTTTTTGTTTGTAGCTTGTCCATTTTGTGTTACCGTACCCGAGCCGCATTGTAGATCCGGAATATTCTGCTGATGATGTCCTCTTCCAGATCAGCGGAGACAAACTCCACCTGGATGGGTCCGTGGCGGTGGACTCCGTTTTCTGGCCAGTACTGTGGGCACAACTAAACCAAATAGGCATGTGCACATACACACACACGCATACACACATATAGAGAAATGCATGTACACCAGCACGCAGACAAATCAACAAAGGGAAACACAAGAAAAGGAAAGATGACTTATTAGTTTCAGATCCAAACTATACTGACTAAAGACTGTGACTCTGATGTCAGCTCCTTTTATACACTTGCAAAAAAAAAAAAAAAAATTAAGTCTGAAGGCAAAGTGACACGGTACAATAGGCAGAGTCAAAAGAGGTGAATTCATTCAATACAAAGTACTTTTCTTTTTAAAATTGAACATTGAACATTTTTTTTTAAATTTGAGAACATTCAATACAAAAATTTTTTTTTTTGATATTGCAGAAACTAAACACAGGT